>NW_023601433.1:14928140-16128140 GCF_014898055.3 Talpa occidentalis
TTGAGGATATTGGTGTCCTCCTTGTCATTCAATTCAAAGAATTTTTTAATTTTTCTTCTTGATCTCCTCTTTAGTCCAGTGGTCTTCCAGTAGTGTGGCTTTTAATCTCCATGAGGTAGAATAGTTCCTTGCCTTCTTTTTATGAGTTATTTCTAGTTTGATGCCTTCGTGGTCAGAAAAGATGGTTGGTATGATGTCAATCTTGTGTATCTGTTGATGTTGTCTTGTGCCCCAGTATGTGATCGACCTGGAGAATGATCCGTGTGCGCTTGAGAAAAATGTGTACTCCGTTTTTTTGGGTTTAGTGTTCTATAGATGTCTGTTAAGCCCAAATGCTCTAGGTCCTTATTTAGAGCTTTAGTTTCTTTACTTATTTTTTGTCTTGTTGATCTATCCATTGTTGATAGTGGTGTGTTGAAGTCTCCCACTACATATGTGTTTTCTCTGATGTCTGTTTTCAGAGAGGACAACAGTTGTCTGATATATTTTGGTGCTCTTTCGTTTGGTGAGTATATGTTAATGAGTGTTATTTCTTCTTGAAGTATTGTCCCTTAATCATAATGTAGTGACCATTGGGGTCTCTTTTTATTTTTTTGAGTTTGGAAGTCTGTTTTATCTGATATAAGTATAGCTGTTCCTGCTTTCTTTTTGGCCCATTTGCTTGTAGGATTGTTTTCCATCCTTTGACTTTGAGCATATTTTTATCTTTGTAGCTAAATGTGTTTCCTGGAGACAGCAAAAGGTTGGGTTTTGTTTCTTAATCCAGGCTGCAACTCTGTTTCTTTTTATTGAAGAGTTTAGTCCATTTACATTTAGAGTTAATATTGATATGTGCATCTGTATTTGCCATTATGTTTGTCTTTCCTTTGATTTTATTATTTTCTTTTAATAACTTTTTTTTTTTTTTGGGGTCTTCTTTCGTTGTTATTCGTCCCTCTGAGGTTCTGGCTTTAGGATTCCTTGTTAGTATTTTTGGGAGTGGGGGTTTAGTCGCAATGAAATTCCGGAGTTTCTCTTTGTCTGGGAAGGTCCATATTCTTTCTTCATGGAGGACAGAGAGCTTTGTGGGATAGAGTATTCTTGGTTGGCATCTGTTTTCTTGGAGTCTGTTGACTATGTCCCTCCACTCTCTCCTTGCCCGTAATTTTCTTCAGAGAAGTCTGATGTCAGCCTGATTGGTTTCCTTTGAATGTTATCTGTTTCTTCCCTCTTGTCAGCTTCATTATTTTTTCCTGTCCTGGATTCTTGGGAGCTTTACTATTATGTGTTTGCTGTGTTTTTCCTTTCGTCGTGGAAGTTTGGTGTTCTTCTTGCTTCTTGTATATCAATTTTCAGCTCCTTCTTCTCATTTGGGAAGTTCTCTTCAATTATATCCATGAATATTTTCTCTGTTCCTACATCTCTCTCCTCTCCTTCTGGAATTCCTATAACTCTTATATTTCCTTTCCTCATGGAGTCAGATAGTTCCCGAAGTCTTTCTTCATTCTTTTTCCTTCGTACTTCTCTTTCCTTTTCTGTTTTGGTTCTTTTTATTTCTGTGTCTTCAAGATTACTTATTCGTTCTTCCATTTCATCTATTCTGCTTTCATTGCTTTTCCCAGAGTTCTTTAGTTCCTCCATTAATTCTTTGATCTCCTGCATTTCTCTTACTTCCCTCTTTAGGGACTCAATTTCCTTCTTCTGATCTATCACTTTTTTAATCATGGCAATTTTAAATTCTCTTTCTGGAAGGCTCAGAAGTTCTTCCAAGTTGCTGTCGTTGCAATCTGGGGAGTGGTTTTCTTTTTTGTGTGTGCTTCTTTTCCCTGAGGAGTTTTTAGGTTGCGTGTGGTTCTTCTACTCCCTACTGTCTGTTTTCTATTTGTCGTATGCGTTGGGACACTGTGTTGCTCGGACTGACTGACATCTTGGGTGAACTTCTCCGCTCCCCTCTGGCTCTTCCAGGAGCCATCTCTGTCTTCTGGGGGAGCTTTCTCTGCTGGTTTTAGGCAGTTTTTACTGAAGAAATGTCCCTGTTCTCAAATGGCGAAGCGGGATGCAGTCCCTGCGCCTCCAGTTTCAGGCACACTCTTCTGCGCACCCGGTCTGCCCCGGACGTGGGTGCCTGCTCCCTCTGTGGGCTCAGACTGCTGGTCGGAAGGGGCCTGGCGTGGAATAACTTCCCGGCTGGCCACTGGGTCCTCCAGAAACCTCTGCCCTTTTCAAGCAGTCTTAAGAAATGTCCTGTTTTATAGGGTGTTAGTGACTTTTTTTTTTCCTGGTCGCTAGTGGCGCCAGAGATCTCTCCTATTGTCCTTGGGGGGCTGTTTTTCGCCTCCCCCCACCCCGTGGGACAGAGAACAGAGCGGGAATGGTAGGGTACACCTCACAGCTTTGGGGTGCTGTGTCTGCCTTGTGCCCCACCGTCGTGGAGAAACCACGCCCCGAATTTTCATGCCCCGGGTCTCAGTTCAAAGCCCTCAGTTCCAGGACGCGGGCGTTAGCCCAGTTCAGTGGCGTGGGAATTGGCGCATTTGGCACCGCTCCCGTGCCTGGGCGCCTGGTTCCTGCTCACTCACTCAGGGAGGGACCTTCACCTCAGTGAGGACCTCCGCGCGTCTCCCTCCCCGCAAGCCTAGGTCGTCTCCCCGCAAGCCTAGGTCGCAGGCGCGGGGACCTGGACAGCCGCGATCCAGGTCTGCACTTGCTTTTCAAGCGTGCCAAGCGAGCCGCTTTCCCGCGCCAGCTTACCGGCAGCCCGGGCTGTGTGCGCGTCTCCCGGGGTCTTTGTTCTTCTCTAATGGCGCCCGGAGCCGTTCGCTCACCGCCGCGGCGAATCCTGCAGGGTTCGCCTCAGCTCCCGTTCACGGGGTGTGGTGGCTGCAATAGTTCCTTTCCACTCACTGTCCCGCTTGCTACGTCGTTTGTTCTTGTTGGCCGTTTTGGTTTGTTGTTTCCTCCTCTCTGCCGGTCGGAGAGTGCCGCCTCTGTGGGCGGGGGAGGGGAGCAGGGTTCTGCGCTTCCCTCCCTTCTAGTCCTCTTTTATGGCCACTTTCTTCTTCGGGCAGTTCGCTGGCGTCACCCGTTTATCTTCCGTGTCCCAGTTCTCACTGGGACCTGCCGCTTTTCCTCCCTATTCACTTTTTTTAATGGGAGATCTTACTCGCAGCGTCTCCTCGCCGCCATGTTGCTCCGCCCCCTGGATAATTTTTTTTTGACAACTGTCTCTGTCATCTCTACAAAGGAACTGTTGCCTTGAGGATCTCCTTTTGTCCTGATGATCCTGGTACAAACTGACAGTAAAGTGTCCAGCACATGAACAACACAGGTATTCATACCCTCTCAGGCATCTTCCTTTCCAGAATTCAGCTGATGTAAGCAAAGTAGAGAAAAGAATACTGAGGTGTTCACAGTGCTTAGTTGGGCCAATGATGAGAAAAAAATGGCTGAGGAGATGATGGCCAAACATTGAACTCTTGCAGGACTCATCTGAGGCCCAATCTAGGTGAAGGTCATTGATTCTGTGTTTGGTATCCTATTTGCCTCCTTGACTAGAGGGACCAGGTTGGAGGCAAACAAGTGCTTGAGCACATATTGTGTAGCTCAACCCATACTATGAGATGTCATTCCCATAATATACTCAAGAATTAGGCTAGTTGTCTGAATCTGTATGTTGTAAAAACATTCTTAAATGAGAGCATTCCTTATCTTTTACCATTCTGTGTGTCTCTCTGTCTTTCAGTGAGATGTTCTTTAGAAGATTTTTATATGGCCGTAATTATTCCAGGTGAGTGTATGTCTGTTATCAAAAATAGACATTATAGACATAGTTGGACTCAGGAAGAATCCAACCTTAGTTCAATAAGTACATTCCAGATCACTTGGCATCTAAAATACATATGTGGGTGTGATTTCTCTGTGTCAGCTCCACAAGTTTGGAGCTAGGGACAGTGAAAGTGTATACTTAATGCTTAAGTGGAGCAGACTGTGATGTAGGTAGTTTCCGCTGCTCTGGCCCTTCTGTGAACATTGAGGTCTGTCTATGGAAAAGTTGAGGCCAATTATCTGTAAGTTTGAGGAAGAGAATTGCTGGGGAAAGTTTTGACATCTCAGAATCAGTTTTATTAGGGAAGGTTCATTTCCATAGTGTGCAGAGTGTGAGAAAGGAGCACCTGTTCCATGAATGTCTCCTTGAACAATACCGTTTGTGTTAATTGAAATATCTGAAGGCCACCTCTGGGGGTTGTTAAGACTTCACAATCAGTACATGACCCCTGGACTCATTGGTGATGCTGGTTGACCCTAAGTAGTATAAGCTGCAATGTTGCCCCAAATCAACAACTTGCACGTCACTGACAATTCCTCTCCTCAAGGAAAGGCTGCCTCAACCATGCCATCCTCTCATGAAAGAACCCTCCTCATGATATTTGCTAGCAGTGATGTTGAGAAACTTGGAGCCATAGTTTATCTGTAGAGTAAGATCATTTGATCACAACTGAATCATGACTTAATCAAAGGATCTTTGTCCATGTATTCTCATACAAGGCCACAGGTGTGTTAATTCCTTAACTCGGTTTCTCTTATTGATGTTTTATTGAGTGTATATATGTATCTTCATTCATTTATATGTGAATATGTTCATTTATGTGTTTGTTCATTTGTTTATTTTTTCATTTATGTTAGTTGATTCATTTATTTAATATGATACTTATTTTTTAAATGCTTCTGTAGTATGATGGAAGCACATGTTTAAGTCACACTTCTAAAAAGGATTGAGTATTTTCTTAACAGCTGTTCATCTATCCTGTTTAGAGTCACTGTTGCCCCGATGTACCTATGTTCCTCCTGAGCTGGTAAAAATATTGCTAGACAAATTTCCAGCCTGGAAGACGAGACACTCATTTTTACCTGATGTTCCAATCTGCAGAATCCAGCTGTGGTAAGCATAATTAGGTGTAAGATTATGGGTACGTGCAGAGTGCTCTACTTGGGTCAATGATGAGAACACTAATGTCTTAAGAGAGATGGTGACAAAAATGTGTCATGGGTGGTGTCATCTGAGGCCCAATAAGTTACTCTCTTGGAGAAGAATGTTGGAGACCTGTACTGTTTTGTGTAGAACTGGTATTTTGTTTGAACAAACAATTGCTTGAAAGGATCATAAGTGTTTCTTTCTGTTGATGGCTTTCACCATGGGAAAGAATTGCTCATAGTTTAGGCTTGTGTTTATAATCATTTGACACCATTAGTGGCCTCAGTGGATGGATTCATTTGCTCTGTTTCTCTCCTTCTGTCTTTCAGTGAGATCTTCCATAGAGGTTTTTACCATGTCCTTAGTCATCTAAGGTGAGTGCATGTCTGTCCTCTTACACACATCTCATGGCACATGGACTTTGGGAGAGATTGTTTTCTTTTTTGTAAATAAAGTTACATAAATGAACTTAATTTTTAAAAAAGATAAAGGAAATTCATATGTCGATCTAAAGATGCAAATATCCTAAACCAAAAGGAGCAAAATGTTTACCAATAGAAAAATAATTCATTGTAATAATGTTGAATTTAATCTGGGAATGCCATGTTAGTTCAGAACATCTACTGAATGTATTTACCACAGAGAAAAACTGTGTTTTAATTTCAAAGCCTACACTAGAAGATTTCACATAGCTTATTTTTTTATTTTCCAATGGATTATCTTGTGCTTTATTTTTATTTTTATCTAAGGTAATACTGGAGTACCTGATCAAATATTACCACAAAAGAGTACTCACCAACAACTCTGCATGAGAACATTTTTTTTTAGTCTGTGTGTGATTATTTATTTATTTATTTATATTTATTTATTTTTTACATTATTGTTCATTTTTAAACAATATTTGCTTCCCCCACCCCCTTGGGTGAGAATATTTTTAAGCTATAAAGTATTACACAACTTTTGGGAGTCTAGGTACCACTTGGGGTGATTTCTCATGAGTCATCTTAAAGAGATTGATACTGTGAGTGGCCAAACTTTATGCATTATGTGATAATCATACTGCAAGAAGAGGTCATTTTTACTGCTATGGTCCTGCACATAATATTCATATATGGCCAGTAACTCCTACATACTTAAGACATGATAACTACTGGCTTCCACATTGGTGTCTGCAAAACAATTCCCATAGTGAGATTGAGGCTCCTAATATGTAGAGGATAGACTCAGAAATGAATTCATCCATGGCATTAATGAGGACCCTCTTGAACTTTTAGCTCTCAGAATGGCATGGTCTGTGGATGGGTTGTCTACAACATGGAAATTTAATGACTCCTTTGAACTTGGTTATGTTACTTATTTGTGACTGACCTTTCAACTAGTATTCACCAATCAGGGAGTAGTCATGCAATTTCAATGCTTCACAACGGGATACATGTCCCTAGAAAATTGCATACTCCTCAAGAAAGAATACATTTGAAAGAATTACTTAGAATTGATGCTGAGAAGACTCTAGAACAAAATATCATGATATCACATTTGCCCAAAATATAGGAGTGAGAACTTACATCCTGATGGTGGGTATTTGCATTGCTGATTGGGAGATATTGGACTTGTGAGGGCCACTGAAAAGATAAGTAATTTTGGGAAACATGGTAAAGTTGACAGTGCAAGATTTTACCTACATGAATGTGAGCACAATTTGATGTTTCCTGATACCAGTTTTATAAAGAATGAATGCCATGGATATTTTGGTGTGCTCATGGTCATTAGACACCAACTAGTATTTCAAGTCTATTCATTTATGTAAAGACAAGAAATGAAACTTCAGAAGCTGACAGGAGATATTTCTGACTGTAGAAGCCTACTTCTATAATTTCCACTAAGAGGGAAATCAAGAGAAGTAGGT
Source organism: Talpa occidentalis (assembly GCF_014898055.3). Lineage (NCBI taxonomy): Eukaryota > Metazoa > Chordata > Mammalia > Eulipotyphla > Talpidae > Talpa > Talpa occidentalis. The sequence goes on from NW_023601433.1 coordinate 14,934,998, forward strand.
GTTCTTAATTGATCTTTGATGATTGACTAATATGTAAAATGTGTGTTGTAATTCATCAGCATTTATATGTTCATGTTTATGCATTATCCTTACTATTAATTCACTACTTACTAATTGAGTTATTGAATACTCCAGTGAAACCTGTAAGATTTGTTTAAGGCACGATACTCTGAGTGATGGGTAATTTTTCTTGACAATTCTTTTCCTCATCTCTACAAAGGAACTGTTGCCATGATCTCCTTTTTTTCCTGCTATTCCTGGTATAAACTGACAGCAAAATGTCCAGCATGTAGGAAACACAGAAATTCATACCCTCTTTGATACTTCATTTTCTGCATCCATATTTGGTTAAGTGTAATTAAGGGAAATACCATTAAGATGTTCAAAGAGCCTTAATTGGGTCCATGATGAGAAAAAACAATGGCTGAGGAGATGATGGCCAAAACATCAAACTCTTACAGGACTCATCTGAGGCCCAGTTAGATGATGATCCTTGGCGGTATGTTGGGGATCTTTATTTTCCTCCTTGACTAAAGGTATTTGTGATTGGAGGCTAAAAATTGAGCGCATCTTGTATGGCTCTAATCCTACTATGGGCGATGTCATGACAAGATACGCTCGAGCTTCAGGCTTGTTATTTATTTATTATTTATTTATTTCTATTTTATATCAGTGTTCATTTTTGCACAATGTATGCTTTCTCTTCTCAAATGTGGTCCCTGTAAAATTCCCAGCACCACATCACCCGTATCACATCACCATAGGCCCTTGTGCTCTTCCCTCCCCTGTTTTGATCCCCCTCCCTCTCCCCTACAAAATGTCTCTGATTTATAGTTGCCTGTTAATTTTGTTTTATTTATTTATTATTATTATTATTTCCCTGATCCCTTATTAGGTTCCCCTATATTCCTCCTATAAGTGAAACCATCTTATATTTTTCTTCTTCCTTCTGGCATATTTCACTGAGCATAATTCCTTCTAGTTCCATCCATTTTTTTATTTGTATGTCCTCAATCAGTCCATAATCAAATTGATTCTTTAGCTCCTTTATGCTTCATGTGTGTTTTTCAGTGAGCTGGTCTTTTGAAGGTTTAGCTGTGGCCTCAATTATCACTGGTGAGAGTATATACGTCATCATGGATAAAGATAACACACATCAGTGAGCTAGTGGGAATCGAGCCTTAAATCAATAAGCATATTCCAATACTTTATATCTGCAATACACTTGTAATTTTGATTTCTCCTTGAGTGTTAGTTCTGCAAACTAGAGCTATGGACAGTGAAAATGTATCCATAATGCTGAAATGGAGCAGACTGTAAAAATAAAATATTTCTCCTCTGTACACCCACTTTCTGCACTGAGGTCTGTGTGTGCAAAGGTTGAGGCCAAACCCCATGATGCTTTAGGGAAGATAAAAGCTGGGATATGCATAAAAGTCTCAGAATCAATCTTCATAGGTAATGTACCTGTCCATTGTGTACAGGTGTGGATGGGGCATATGAGACACAGGAACTGATCTCTTTCATGGATGTCTTGGAAGACCCTGTTGAACTTTCATTCTAATGGCCAAAAGCCACTTCTGAGGATTGAAAGGTCATCTGTATGTTAATTCCAAGACTCCTGGGCTCCAGGTGATGGTAGCTCTTCCTTAGTAGACCCTTTTGTATAGTAGGCCCAATAGGTCCACTTAAATCCCAGTTAAAGTTCTTCTCTTTAAGAAAAGATGATTAAACAAAACCATCCCAGCTTAAAAAATAAGGCTTCTATGAACTTTCATAGAATCATGTTGAGAACAATGGAGCAACTTAACCTCCACTGTACGATAATGTTTTCAAGTCCCATTCATGACTAAGTTGTTTATTTTTTCTTAGGACATATATTTTATAAGAGGCCCAAATCAGGTCAGTTAGTTTGCTGTGCTTTTCTCATTGATGTTTTTTAAAATGCATATATTTATACCTTCATTACTGATATATTATTTATTAAAATTTGTGGTTTTCATTTATTTTTTCATTCATTCATTTATTGTATTGTACATATATATTTATATATTAGTATATATATTAACATATATTAATATATACTAATATATATATTAATATATATTAGTATATATTTATATATACTATATATTAGTATATATGGCAATATATATTACTATATATAATATATATTAGTATATATATAATTAGTTCTTAATGGAAATGTAAAGGAATTGCATACTAAAGACACAATTCCATAGCAGGTGAGTAGTTTTTTTTTGTTTGTTTTTTTTTTGCAGCTGTCCTACACTCTACCTAGCATCTGTCACCATGAAGTACCCAATCTGCATGCTGACCCTGGGAACTTCCTTCAACTGGATGACACGGGAACTCATAGACACCTGTATTCCATTCTGCAAAATGCAGCTGTGGTAAGCATATTCAGGAGACAATGTTTGGGAACATGTTATAGACAATTGCAGAGTAACTTATTTGGGTCAATGATGAGAACTCATAATGGCTTAAGAGAGATGGTGACCAAAAATCTCTTGCAGGTGTCATCTGAGGCCCAGTAGGTTACTTCTTGGGGCACAATGGTTGGGTGTATTTTCCTTCTGTTGAAATCGTATTTTGTTTGAGATAAACAATCGTATTTTGTTTGAGATAAACAATTGCTTGACGAAATTCTGTGTGGCTCTCTGCCTGATTATTGGCTTCATCTGGTGAAGACCTTTTCATGGTGTAGCTTGTGTTTTTAATTCATACCTCATCACTGGAGGCTCCATTCCTTAGTATCTCTTCTCTCTTTGTGTCTTTCAGTGAAAAGTTCTGCAGAGGGTTTCAACACATGCTGAGTCTCCCGAGGTGAGTGGATATCTGCCCTCACACAGACAGACCTGAGACATGTCCTGTGGGCAAGATCATTGTTAAAATAATAGGTAATGTTATTTCTTTTGGGAAATTAGATCCTATATGTGATATAGGAAAATAGATCCTATATTATACCCTATAATTTCTCATGAAGGTCCACCATTAAGTATTACAACTCTGGACAGACAAATCATATCCTATACCTTATGTGGTGATCACACTTGTAAAAGGAGGAATATTTATTGTTTTGTTCCCCCATACCACATTAACACTTGAGTGAAGAAAGTTGAGACCCAGGAAGTCAAACATTCTTAAGATATGGTAGCTGTTGTGTTCTGCATTAATGTCTCAGAGACTATTCTTAGAGTGAATAATCATACCCACAATATCAACAAGGTGATATTGACAAATATATCCATCCATGGTACTTAGCTGGAGGGCCGTTTGAACTTTTGGCTCTCAGAATGGCAGGTCCTTGAGATGGGTTCCCCTTCAGCTCCTCAATTTAATAAATCCTATACTCTTGGGTTTGTCTGTTATTCCTGACTGGTCTTTGACTTAGTGAGTAACCAAATCAGGCCAGCTATATCCCAAATTTGTTCTTCACAACAAGACCAAAAGCCTGAAACAATGCTAGTATAAGCAGGAAATGTCATATTTGAATGCACTGGATAGCAAGGTGCAACAATTCTGAGAACCATGTTTGAGAACCATTGTGATATCAGTTTTGCTGGATTCTGAGAATGGAAATTGGTGGACATTTGCATTCATTATTGGGATATTTTGTCAGGAATTGTGAGGCACTTCGCAAAAGAGAAATTAGTTTTGGCACCCATGTCGAAATGGGTCCTGCTGGAGTTTGCCTGATGAGTGAAGGTGGGCACATATTTAGGATACCTGACACCAGTTTCTAATGAATTAATTCCAAGATCATTGTGTGTGTGCATGCGTGTGCGTGTGTGTGCACAAAAGGACATTGAGCCCTACTGAGTATTATAACTACTGCTTTTTGAGCACATAGACAAGAAATGAGGGTGTGGAGTTACTGGGAAGGTGAATATCGGTCACCTACAGAGAAGAAACTCTGTGATTGAAGCCTAAGTGCTGGGCCTCTGTGTAAAGTGAAATCAGGAGTTTTTGACCTCCTCCATTGATTCTGAATAATTAATTGATTGATGTATTAAATGTATTTTGTATTTCATAAGAATGTCTGTGTTATTGTGCTATGCATTAATTCTAACTATATACTGATTTATTGAACAGAATATATATGTACAGGAGTTTATGTTTGAAACTCAAGGTTCAAGTAATTAAGTAGATTTCCCAACAGATGTCTCCTTTTCTTTACCAAGGAACAGTTGCCTCTATTTTTTCCTGCTGATCCTGCTACAAAGTGGACATTCCATGTCTAACAGCAAAAAAACAGAAATTCAACCCTCGCTGGATCTGCATTTCCAGAATGACCTATGGTATGTATATTTCGTGGGAATTATATTGAGATGTACAGACTGCTTACTTGGGTCAATGAAGAGAAAAAATGGCTGAGGAGCTGTGATGGCCAAATAAAAATCTTGTAGGACCCATCTGAGGCCCAATTAAGTTCTGATCATTGGTAGCATGTTGAGGATCATTGTTTGCCTCCTTGACCAGTGACTGTGTGGCAAGAGGCAAAAAATTACTTGATCATATCTTGTGTAGCTCGCCTGGAAGATACACGTCAAGATATGGTCAGGGCTTAGATGTGTTTTTATAATTTTATATTCTCAAAACAATCCAACATCAGAGCCAATCCTTAGGTCTTTCATTCTTCTTGTGTGTCTGTCTTTCAGTGAGATGTTCTTTGAAGAATTTGTGGTAACTTCCGTTATGACAGGTGAGTGTTTGCCGTTATAGAGATCATATACAACTTGGGGCTCAGGGAGTTCCACCTATGCTCAACAAATATATTGCAAACAACTTTGTATCTGAAATGTATATATGGGTTTGATTTTTCCTTGAGTGTCAGCTCTGCAAGCTAGAGCTATGGACAATAGAAGTGTATCCTTAATGATGAAGTGGAGCAGACTGTAAAAATAGGTAATTTCTCTTCTGGGAACCCATTGTGAACTTTGAGGTGTGTGTGTACAAAGGTTGAGGAAGATAACTACTGGGAAATGTCTTGGTAATTCAGAATCAATTTCAGTAGGAAACTATCTGTCCACATTGTACAGTGGGTGAGAGTGAGTGTGACACGGGAGCTAATCTTTTCCATGAATGTCTCTTGGAAGACCCTGTTGAGTATTCATTCCAATGGCCAAAAGTCATCTTTTGACGTTCTTTATTCTTCACAATTTCAATTCACTTATTCTGGACTCCTGGTGATACCAGTTACTACTATGTAGTTCAATCTGTGTAGTGGACCCATGTTTGTCCTCTTGTATCCCAATTAAGCACCTCTACTTAAGAAAATATCCTTAAACAATGACATCAAGCTTTAAAATTATTTCTATGAACTTTTCTAGAATGATAAGGAGAATGTTGGTGCAAGTATAACATCCATTTTGTGATTACATAATGTGATAATCTCATACCTTAGTCATTTTCTCTCAGTACATGAGTTTGGGGCATATTTTAAGTGCTGTTTCTCTCATTGATATTTTCTTATATGTACATATTAATCATCAATATATTCATGCAGTCACATGTGTTAATTCATTTATTTTTTTCATTCATTTATTCTTTTATTTATTTATTTTAATGGTTAATGGGACTATAATGCTAGAGACAATATCAGAGATATTGTGTAGTTTTTTTTTTTTTTTTTTTTAAATATTAAATTTTATTTTTATATTCCCCCATACAATTGCAAACGCCCCATTCTGACCCAATCCTTCCCCTCCCGCCCCCCACCCCCCAAAAAGTGTCTTGGTTCAAGTTTTTGTTGATTTTGATTTTCACTTTCTTTATTCATTTTCCTGGTCCCTTATTTAAGTTTTCTAGATTCCTGCTATGAGTGAGACCATCCGTATTTTTCTTTTTCTTTTTGGCTTATTTCGCTGAGCATGATCCCTTCCAGTGCCATCCATGTTGCTGCAAATTGCATGTGTTTATCTTTTTTGAATGCTGAGTAATATTCCATGGTATATATGTACCACATCTTCTTGATCCAGTCATCTATTTTTGGGCATTTGGGCTGTTTCCAAAGCTTAGCTATTGTAAACAGTGCTGCTAAACATAGGAGTGCAGGTGCTCTTTGGAATTGATGTTTCTGTGTCCTTTGGGTAAATACCTAGGAGTGGAATTGCTGGATCAAATGGAAGCTCTATGTTTAGTAGGTCCAGAAATCTCCACACAGCTCTCCATAGTGGTTGGACCAGTTTGCACTCCCACCAACAGTGCACAAGAGTTCCTTTTTCTCCACATCCTCGCCAACATTTGTTGTTGCTAGTTTTTTTAATATGTGCCATTCTCACTGGTGTGAGATGGTATCTCATGGTAGTTTTGATTTGCATTTCCCTGATGACAAGTGATGTTGAACATTTTTTCATATGTCTGTTGGCCATTTGCATTTCCTCTTCAGAGAAGTTTCTTTTTAGCTCTTCTGCCCATTTTTTGACTGGATTATTTTCTTTGTTGTTGCTGAGTCTCATCAGCTCTTTGCAGATTTTTGTGATCAGTCCTTTATCATTAGTGTTGGGTGCAAAAATGTTCTCCCAGTTGGTGGGGTTTCTCTTTGTTTTGTTATTGTCTCTTTTGCTGTGCAGAAGCTCTTTAATTTGATGTAGTCCCAGCTGTTTATCTTTGTCTTCACTATCACTGCTTTGGGTGATGTGTCTGTAAAGATGTCTTTGATGTGCAAATCCCGTAGTGTTTCGCCTATATTTCCTTCTATGTATTTTATGGTTTCAGGTCTTATGTCTAGTTCTTTAATCCATTTTGAGTTGATTTTTGTGTATGGTGTGAGGTAGTGGTCAAGCTTCATTCTTTTGCATGTAGCGACCCAGTTTTCCCAGCACCATTTATTGAACAAACTTTCTTTGCTCCAATGCATAGTCTTTGCTCCTTTGTCAAAGATTAGTTGACCATAAATCTGTGGGTTTATTTCTGGATTTTCTATTCGATTCCATTGGTCTGTATGTCTGTTCTTGTTCCAATACCATGCAGTTTTGATGATTATGGCTTTGTAGTATAGTTTGAAGTCTGGGAGTGTGATGCCTCCATTTCCTTCTTTTTTTTTCAGTAGAGCTTTGGCTATTCGGGGTTTTTGGTGATTCCATATGAATTTCATCAATAATTGTTCTATTTCTTTGAAGAATGCCATTGAGATTTTGATTGGAATAGCATTGAATCTGTATATTGCTTTTGGTAGGATGGCCATTTTAATAATGTTTATTCTTCCAATCCATGAGCAGGGGATGTCTTTCCATTCTTTTGTGTCTTCTTCTATTTCTTTTAACAGTGTTTTATAGTTTTCTTTGTATAGGTCCTTTACCTCTTTTGTTAGATTTATTCCCAAATATTTGATTTTTTTTGTTTCGATAATAAAAGGGGTGGTTTTTTTGATTTCTTCTTCTTCAGATTTATTGTTTGTGTATAGGAAGGCTACTGACTTTTGCGTGTTGATTTTGTATCCTGCCACTTTACTGAATTGATTGATGAGTTGAATTAGTTTTTTCTGGAGATTTTTGGGGTTCTCTATGTATATTATCATATCATCTGCAAATAGTGATAGTTTGACTTCTTCTTTTCCTATTTGGATTCCTTGGATGTCTTTCTCTTGTCTTATTGCTCTGGCTAGGACTTCCAGTATACATTGAAAAGCAGTGGTGAGAGTGGACATCCTTGTCTTGTTCCAGATCTTAATGGAATTGCTTTCAGCTTTTCACCATTGAGAATGATACTGGCTGTTGGCTTGTCATAGATGGCCTTTATGATGTTGAGGTATGTTCCTTGTATCCCAAGAATTTCAAGGGCTTTTATCATGAATGGGTGTTGCACTTTGTCGAAAGCTTTCTCAGCATCTATTGATATTATCATATGGTTTTTATATTTCTTTTTGTTGATGTGTGTGTTGGATAACGTTGATTGATTTTCGGATGTTAAACCATCCTTGTGCCCCTGGAATGAATCCAACTTGGTCGTGGTGAATTATCTTATGGATACATTGTTGGATTCTGATAGCTAAAATTTTATTGAGGATTTTTGCATCAGTGTTCATTAGGGAGATTGGCCTATAGTTTTCCTTTTTTGTGTTGTCCTTATTCGGTTTTGGTATTAGTTGAATATTGGCCTCATAGAACGTGTTTGGTATTGTCCCTTCCTTCTCAATTTTTGGAAGAGTTTGTGAAGGGATAGGCACTAATTCGTCTCTGAATGTTTTGGTAGAATTCATTTGTAAATCCATCAGGTCCTGGGCTTTTGTTTTTGGGGAGGTTTTTGATTACCATTTCAATTTCGCTGCTTGTAATTGGTCTGTTTAGGTGTTCTATTTCTTCTTTATCTAGCTTTGGGTGATTGTAGAGTTGTAGGAATTTGTCCATCTCCTCTAGATTGTTGAACTTGTTTCCATATAACTGTTCATAGTAGTTACTAATTATTCTTTTGATTTTGCTGTCTGTGTCCTATTGTCCGTTGTGATTCTCCTCTTTCATTGATGTCCTGTGTATTGTGCTTCTCCCTTTTTCCTTTGTGAGCCTGGCTAGGGTTTGTCTATTTTATTATTTTTCAAAGAACCAGCTCTTGGTTTCATTGATCTTTTGGATTGTTTTTTTAGTTCAATTTCATTTATTTCTGCTTTGGTTTTATTATTTCTTTCTTCTACTGGTTTTGGGTTTTTTGTTGTTCTTTTTCTAGATCTTTGAGCTTCGAGATTAGGTTGTTCTGAGTTCTTTCTTGTTTTTTGATGTGAGCTTCTATTGCTATATATTTTCCTCTTATTACTGCTTTTGCTGCATCCCATACATTAGGATATTGGTGTCCTCCTTGTCATTCAATTCAAAGAATTTTTTAATTTCTTCTTTGATCTCCTCGTTAGTCCAGTGGTCTTCCAGTAGTGTGGTTTTTAATCTCCATGAGGTAGGATAGTTCCTTGCCTTCTTTTTATGATTTATTTCTAGTTTGATGCCTTCGTGGTCAGAAAAGATGGTTGGTATGATTTCAATCTTGGTGTATCTGTTGATGTTTGTCTTGTGCCCCAGTATGTGATCGATCCTGGAGAATGATCCGTGTGCGCTTGAGAAAAATGTGTACTCCGTTTTTTTTGGGTTTAGTGTTCTATAGATGTCTGTTAAGCCCAAATGCTCTAGGTCCTATTTAGAGCTTTAGTTTCTTTACTTATTTTTGTCTTGTTGTTATCTATCCATTGTTGATAGTGGTGTGTTGAAGTCTCCCACTACGTATGTGTTTTCTCTGATGTCTGTTTTCAGAGAGGACAACAGTTGTCTGATATATTTTGGTGCTCTTTCGTTTGGTGAGTATATGTTAATGAGTGTTATTTCTTCTTGAAGTATTGTCCCCTTAATCATAATGTAGTGACCATTGGGGTCTCTTTTTATTTTTTTGGGTTTGAAGTCTGTTTTATCTGATATAAGTATAGCTGTTCCTGCTTTCTTTTTTGGCCCATTTGCTTGTAGGATTGTTTTCCATCCTTGACTTTGAGCCTTTTTATCTTTTGTAGCTAAATGTGTTTCCTGGAGACAGCAAAAGTTGGGTTTGTTTCTTAATCCAGGCTGCAACTCTGTTTCTTTTTATTGAAGAGTTTAGTCCATTTACATTAGAGTTAATATTGATATGTTAGCATCTGTATTTGCCATTATGTTGTCTTTCTTTGATTTTATTATTTATTCTTTTAATAACTTTTTTTTTTGGTCTTCTTTCGTTGTTATTCGTCCCTCTGAGGTTCTGGCTTTAGGATTCCTTGTAGTATTTTTTGGAGTGGGGGTTTAGTCGTAATGAAATTCCGGAGTTTCTCTTTGTCTGGGAAGGTCCATATTCTTTCTTCATGGAGGAAAGAGAGCTTTGCGGGATAGAGTATTCTTGGTTGGTATCTGTTGTCTTGGAGTCTGTTGACTATGTCCCTCCACTCTCTCCTTGCCCGTAGTGTTTCTTCAGAGAAGTCTGATGTCAGCCTGATTGGTTTCCTTTGAATGTTATCTGTTTCTTCCCTCTTGTCAGCTTCATTATTTTTTCCTTGTCCTGGATTCTTGGGAGCTTTACTATTATGTGTCTTGCTCTGTTTTTCCTTTCGTCGTGGAAGTTTGGTGTTCTTCTTGCTTCTTGTATATCAATTTTCAGCTCCTTCTTCGCATTTGGGAAGTTCTCTTCAATTATCTCCTGGAATATTTTCTCTGTTCCTACATCTCTCTCCTCTCCTTCTGGAATTCCTATAACTCTTATATTTCCTTTCCTCATGGAGTCAGATAGTTCCCGAAGTCTTTCTTCATTCTTTTTCCTTCGTACTTCTCTTTCCTTTTCTGTTTTGGTTCTTTTTATTTCTATTTCTGTGTCTTCAAGAGTACTTATTCGTTCTTCCATTTCATCTATTCTGCTTTCACTGCTTTTCCCAGAGTTCTTTAGTTCCTCCATTAATTCTTTGATCTCCTGCATTTCTTTTACTTCCCTCTTTAGGGACTCTATTTCCTTCTTCTGATCTATCACTTTTTTAATCATGGCAATTTTAAATTCTCTTTCTGGAAGGCTCATAAGTTCTTCCAAGTTGCTGTCGTTGCAATCTGGGGAGTGGTTTTCTTTTTGTGGGGTGCTTCTTCCTGAGGAGTGTTAGGTTGCGTGTGGTTCTTCTACTCCCTACTGTCTGTTTTCTAATTTGTCGTATGCGTTGGGACACTGTGTTGCTCGGACTGACTGGCATCTTGGGTGAACGTCTCCGCTACCCTCTGGCTCTTCCAGGAGCCATCTCTGTCTTCTGGGGGAGCTTTCTGCTGGTTTTAGGCAGTTTTTACTGAAGAAATGTCCCTGTTCTAAAATGGCAAAGCGGGATGCAGTCCCTGCGCCTCCAGTTTCAGGCACACTCTTCTGCGCCCCGGTCTGCCCCGGACGTGGGTGCCTGCTCCTCTGTGGGCTCAGACTGCTGGTCGGAAGGGCCTGGCGGGGGTGGGCTAACTTCCCGGCTGGCCACTGGGTCCTCTAGAAGCCTTCTGCCCTTTTCAAGCAGTCTTAAGAAATTTCCTGTTCTATGGGGTGTTAGTGACTTTTTTTTCCTGGTCGCTAGGTGGCGCCAGAGATCTCTCCTATTGTCCTTGGGGGGCTGTTTTTCGCCCCCCCCATCCCGTGGGACAGGGAACAGAGCGGGAATGGTAGGGTAAACCTCAACAGCTTTGGGGTGCTGTGTCTGCCTTGTGCCCCACCGTCGTGGAGAACCCACGCCCCGAATTTTCGTGCCCCGGGTCTCAGTTCAAAGCCCTCAGTTCCAGGACGCGGGCTGTAGCCCAGTTCAGTGGCGCGGGAATGGCGCCTTTTGCACTGCTCCCGTGCCTGGGCGCCTGGTTCCTGCTTACTCAGGGAGGGACGTTCACCTCAGTGAGGACCTCTGCGCGTCTCCCCGCAAGCCTAGGTCGCAGGCGCGGGTACCTGGGCAGCCGCGATCCAGGTCTGCATTTGCTTTTCAAGCGCGCCGTTTTTTCCGCGCAAGCTTACCGGCAGCCCGGGCTGTGTGCGCATCTGCCGGGGTCTTTGTTCTTCTCTAATGGTGCCCGGAGCCGTTCGCTCACCGCCGCGGCAAATCCTGCAGGGTTCGTTTTTTTTTTGCTTTTTTTTGATAGATGTCCTTCTTCACTCTACATAGAAACTGTCGCCTTGAGTAGCCAATATGCATGCTGATCCTGGACAAATTTGCATCAATAACTTCCAGCAACAGGAAGACACACAAAAACTCAAAAATACCTGTATCCCATTCTGCATAATTCAACTGTGGTAAGCATATATAGGTGCAAGTGTATCAGAGCCTACAAAATAACTTGTTTGGGTCAATGATGAGAATGCTTAATGGCTTAAGAGAGATGGTGACCAAAAATCTCTTGCAGGTATCATCTGAGGCCCAATAGATTACTCTCCTGCAGCAAGATCGTTGAATTATATTTCCTTGTGCTTGAAATGATATCTTGTTTGAAGTAAACAACTGATTAAGGAAACCCTGTGTGGCTCTGCCAGGCTAAAGGATTCACATGGTGAAGGCCTGCTTATAGTGTAGCTTGTGTTTTAATCCAAACCTCCAATGGCCCCATTGGGTTCATTTTTAGCTGTTTCTCTCTTTGTGCCTTTCAGTGAGATGTTCTGTGGAAGGTCTCACCATGTGATTAATCATCTGAATGACTTCCATGTCTGTCCTCTTAGCTAGAGACCTGTATCACATAACTTCTGCATGAGACCTGTGTTAAGGCAATAGGGAACTACAGTCCCACCTGTGGTGATTTATCAGTGTGTCTGCCATAGTGATTGCAACTTTGGACAGCCAAACCATATGCTATAACTTATGTGGTTATCATACTATAAGCGAAAGAATATTATTCTGGTCCCCCATGTTGCATTCACACTTCGGTGAAGAAATTTGAGGTCAGTAAGTCAGATGTACTTAAGATATGGCAACTGTCGTGTTCTGCATTCATATCTCAGAAAAAATTCTGATAGCGAGGAATTAAGCATGATATCTAGAAGATAATATTGAGAAATGTAGCCATGCATGGCTCTTAGCTTAAGGTCCCAGAATGGACTTGTTTATGTCCATAACTCCTGACTGGTCTTTGATTTAGTACGTAGCAAGCCAGACCATTTTTTTTCTTTTTACCTATTTTTTCTTTTTACAACAGAACCGGCACCCTTAAATGCTGGTATCCCAAGCAAGAATACCACTACATCAGGTGTGAATCTCTAGCATGAAGTGGGGGATATGGGTGACTGGTGTGGAGCTCTGCATGAGAGAGAGGAGATCCAGATATGAGTGGAGAATATGGGTGATTGGTGGATGGGTGCGTAAAGGTGACTACATGTAGTATGAGATACACCTGAGTAGAGAAACCCTATATTTCCAAAGCATTAACTAGGATATAAACTAATGATCCCTTAATAAATGATAAATAAATAAAAATTAAGTCCTATTATGCCAAAAACAAATGTCTTAAGAATCCTTAGAGCCCTGATTTCATCTCCATTGTGATATGACTTTAGCCCGAAGTAGGGGAATGGAAACATATTCCATTTGTTGTTTGGATATGTTATCAGTATTGTGAGGGCTTTGTGTAAGAGAATGAGTTTTGGGGACCAGTGTTGACATGGGCCATGCTAGAGCTTGTCTGATGAGTGGAGGATAGACTATATATAGGATTCCTAATAACAGTTTGCTATGATTTAATTCCAAGATCATTTTTCATGTGCCCATGGCCATTAAGCCCTGCCTTGTATCTAACTACTACATTTTGAGTGTATAGACAAGATATGAGCCTGTGGAGTTACTGGGAAGTGTATTATCTGACACCTACAGAGGGGAAACTGTGCGTTGGGAGAAGCCTTTGTGCTGGGCCTCTGTGAAAAAGGGATATCAGGAGTTCTTGGCCTCCTATATGTTCCTTAGTGATAAGTTGACTGATATGTTAAATGTATTTTGTATTTCATCAGTGTTTATGTGTTCCTCTTATAAGCCTTCGTTCTTCCTTTGTATACTGATTTATTGAATAGAGTTATAGCTGCAGGAGTTCATACTTGGGTGCTATTCTCAAGTAATTGAGTAGATTTCCTGATATCTGTCTTCCTTCTCTACCAAGGAACTGTTGCTCCACAGATGTCCTTTTTTCCTGCTGATCCTGCTACAAAGGAGACAGTCACGTGTCCAACAATGAAGACACAGAAATTCAACCCTCATTGGATCTGCATTTCCAGAATGGGCTATGGTATGTGTATATCATGGGAATCTTATTGAGATGTGCAGATTGCTGACTTGGGTCAATGAAGAGAAAAAATGGCTGAGGAGCTGTGATGGCCAAATAAAATCTTGTAGGACCCATCTGAGGCCCAATTAAGTCCTGATCCTTGGCAGCATGTTGAGGATCATTGTTTGCCTCCTTGACCAGTGTGCGCTGTGGTTGGAGGCAGACAATTGCTTGAGCACATCTTGTGTGGAGCTACCTGGACTGTGGGTGGTGACACGTGCTCAGGGTTTAGGCATGTTATTGTAATCGCTGTGTAAAAGCATTCCACTATCAGAGCTTTTTCTAAGATATTTTATTCTTCTTGTGTGTCTGTCAATCCTTCAGTGAGATGAACCTTGAAGAATTTTCTGTGGCCTCAATTATCACAGGTGAGTGTTTTTCTTTCATTGTAGCTAGAGATCAGACACAGCATGGGTCTTAGGAGTCTAGTCTTAGGTCAACAAGTATATTGCACACAACTTTCTGTCTGAAATATACGTATGGGTTTGATTTCACCTTAAAATCAGCCCTGAATGCTAAAGTTATAGATGGTAAACGTGTATCCTTAATGCTGAAATGGAGAAGATTGTAAAGGCAGGTAATTTCTTCTCTGAGAACCCATTCATACTGAGGTGTGTGTATCCAAAAGTTGAGGCCAGCAGCTCTAATATGCATAAAGAAAGATAACTGCTGCTAAATACATTGTTGTCTCAGAATCAATATGCCTGTCCATGTTGCAGAAAGAATTGAGGGTGTGGGTAAGATACAGAGCTAATCTGTTCCAAGCTGTCTTTTGGAAGACCCTGTTGAGTATTCATTCCAAAGGCCAAAAGTCATCTCTTGGCATTCGTAAATATTCGCCATTTAAATTTACTTATCCTGGGATCTTGGTAGTGCCATTTATTTCTATGTAGCTCAATCTGTATTGCGGACCTAAGTTCATCCACTTGAATCCCAGTTACAGTTATTCTGCTCAAGAAAAGATGCAAAGGCAGCAAGCTATAAAATCCCCCCCCCCTTTTTTTAGAAAGATGATGAGAACGTTGGGGAAAGTTTTCTCTCCCCTATGATCATGTAATGAAACCCACTCAAAATTTAGTCATTTGTTTTTCTCCATTATTTTTTGAAAGAGGCCACAATAGGGGCATATTCTTATTCTGTTTTTGCCATTGATGCTTTCTTAAATGTATACATATATCTGTAGTAGTTCATGCTAGAGGAATGAGTTCTCAAGTGATTGAGTAGATTTCCTGATAGCTGTCTTCCTCATCTCTACCAAAGAACTGTCGCCCCTAAAGAACTCCTTCTGTGCTGCTGACCCTGGCACAAAGAAGACAGACACGTGTCCAACAGTGAAAACTCAGATATCCAACCCTCCTTGGGTCTGATTTCCAGAATAAGCTATGGTAAGTTTATTTAATGAAAATAGTATTGAAATATCTTATCTGGGTCAATGAAGAGAAAAAATGGCTGAGGAGCTGTGATGGCCAAATAAAATCTTGTAGGACCCATCTGAGGCCCAATTATGTCTTGATCCTTACAGTATGTTGAGGATCATTGTCTGCCACATTGAACAAAATACTTCACGGTTGGGGCAGACAATTGCTTGAGCACATCTTGTGTGGAGCTACCTGGACTGTGGGTGGTCACCTATTAAGATATGCTCAGCATTAAGACATATTTTGTAATCTAAGTATTCTCAAAGCAGTCCCTTAGAGCCAGCCCTTAGATCTTTTATTCTTCTTGTGTTTCTATCAATCTTTCAGTGGGATGATCTTTGAAGATTTTGCTGTGGCCTCAGTTATACAGGTGAGTGTTTGTCTCATCATAGGTAGAGATCTCACACTACATGGGACTCAGGGACAATCTAGCCTATGCTCAATAAGTGTATTTCAGGCAACTTTGTATCTGAAATACATAGATGTGTTTGATTTCTTCTTGAGTGTCAACTCTGCAAGCTAGAGCTATGGACAGTGGAAGTGTATCCTTAATGATGAAGTGAAAACAGTCTGTAAAAATAGGTAATTTTCCTCTGGGAACACATTGTGTACATTGAGGTGTTAAAGCCAATAACTCAAGTATGTTTGAGGGAAGATAACTGCTGAGAAATGTACTGGTGTCTCAGAATCAATTTCTATTTGAAGGTATATGTTCATGGTGTGGAATAGTTGAGGTGAGGGTGAGACACAGGAGCTAATCTGTTCCATGGATGTCTCTTGGAAAACCCTGTCGAGTATTCATTCCATGGGCCAAAAGTCATCTCTTGGCATTATTAAATAGTCACCATTTCAATCCAATTCTCTGGGGCTCTTAGTGACAACAGTATTACTAAGTAAACTCAATCTGTATAGTGGACCCAAGTTCATCCTCTTGTAGCCCAATTAAGTCCCTCTACTCAATTAAAAAAATGCTTAAACAATGACATCAAGCTTTAAAATTCTCTATGACCTTTTCTAGAATGATAATGAGGACATTGGTGCAAGTATAACATCCATTATGTGATCATGTAATGAGATCCTCTCATAAATTAGTCATTTGTTCTTAGTCCATAAGTTTAAGAAGGAGGTCTCATTGGGGCAGATTCTTAGTTCTGTTTCTCTCATTGATATTCTTAAATGTGTGTGTGTGTGTATATATATATATATGTATGTATATTTATACACATATGTGTATATATATACACATACACATACACATGCATATGTGTATACATATATTCATGCATTCGTTTATATGTTTACTCATTCATTTCTTTATTCATTCATTTATCCCTTAATATATTTATTTTAATTTACAATGAGAATGTAATGGATTTACATTATAAAGACACAATTCCAGAGAGGTTGAGTGGATCTTTTGATAGCTATCCATCTTCATTCTACCTAGAAACTGTCACCTTGATGTGATCCTGGGCAAATTTGCTTCCATAACTTCCAGCAACAGGACGACACAAAAACTCAAAAACACCTGTATTCCATTCTGCAGAATCCAGCTGTGGTAAGCATTTTTAGGTGCAAGTGTATAAAAACCTACAGAATAACTTATTTGGGTCAATGATGAGAACTCTTAATGGCTTAAGAGAGATGGTGACCAAAAATCTCTTACAGGTGTCATCTGAGGCCCAATAGGCTACTCTCCTGTGGCAGTGTTTGAGATGTAATTTCCTTATGTTGGATTGTATTTTGTTTGGGATAAACAATTGCTTGAGCAAATTCTGCCAAGCTATTGGCTTCCCATGGTAAAGACCTGCTCATGGTGTAGCTTCTGTTCTCAATCCATACCTCATTGTTGAAGGCTCCATTCCTTAGCTTTGTTTCTCTCTGTGTCTTTCAGTGACATGTTATGTGGAGGGTTTCACCACGGGCTTCATCATTTGAGGTGAGTGGATTTCTGCCTTCTAGAGTGAGACCAGGGTCACACGACTCCTGCGTGAGACCATTGTTAAGGTAATATCTAGCTTGTACACCTATTGGGAACTTCATTCCCACTTGTGGTGATTGTCTCACGACTGTCTGCTATGTAGGATTGCCACTATAGACAGCCAAGATTTATCCTATACCTTTCATGGTGATCACACTGTAAGAGAAGGAAATACTTATTGCCTTGTTTCCTATTGCACTATTCATGCTTGAGTTTTGAAAGTTTGAGGTCAGTTAGCCAAACATATTTATAATATGGTAGCTCTGTGTTATGTGTTATTGTTGTAGAAAGAATTCTTATAGTGAGGATATGCCCATGATAGCCAGAAGATGATAATCAGAAATGTATCCAATCATGGTTCTTTTTTTTTTTTTTTAAATCTTTTTATTTTTTTTTTTTTATAGAGGCATGTTTTATTTATTTATTTTGTTTGTTTGTTTGTTTTGTTTATACATGCACTGGGTACAGTCAGAAGCGCGGGAGGGTGAGAGAATTCACCAGAGCCAGAGCGGGGAGCAGAGCAGGCAGAAGGACCGAAGTACACTGCTGAGGGGAGCAGCGGGCGGCAGGAGAGGTCTGCGCGCCATGTGGGATCCTCCGCCGGTGGCCGGGGAGCAGCCGGGGATCGAACCGGCGCCGCAGAGGCTGCGGGCAGCCTCGCAACCCAGCGCTCAACCGCTGCGCCACCGGGGAGGCCCCCAATCATGGTTCTTAGTTGTAGGACTATTTGAAATACTAGCTTCCCGAATGACAAACCCTCTACATGGATTGGAATTCAGTCAAAAAAAAATCCTGTACTCCTGGTAATGACCATTATTTCTGATGTGTCTTTGATTTAGTATATCACAATTCAGACCAGTTGTTCTTCACAATCAGACAAACACCCTTAAATGATCGCATCCTTACCAGGAAATACCATTTTTAAATGTGTTATACCCAGAAAAAGAGGGGTGTGTGTGAGATCTGTGTGGGGAGAGAGCACACTAGGCTATTTTGGAGGAATATGGGTGTTTGGGGGGTGGGTGCTATAAGGTGATTACATATCAGGGGGAAATCCTGTACTTCTAAAACACTAATGAGTATGTTAAACAATGGTACATTAATAAATAATAGGGACTCCCTGGTGGCACAAGGGGTTAAGTACAGCACTATGAAGCTATCCAGGGCCTCTGCAGCATGAGTTCGATCCCCAGCTGGCCAGGGAGATACCCACATGGTGCAGCATGTTTTGCCCGCTGCTCCCCTCAGCAGTGTTTTCAGTCAATCTGCCTGTTCTGCTCCCCACTCTGTCTCTGGTGAATCCTCTCACCCTCCTGCACCTCTGCCCTATATCCCAGTTCTTGTATGCATAAATAAATAAATCTTTAAAAAATAAATACATTTAAAATAATTCTTACTTATAAGAAAAGAAATTGTATTAAAAATCCTCAAATCCCTGATTTGATCTGCATTGTGTTATGACTTTTGCTTGATGTACTGAGTGGAAATTGATCCCAATGGTGGAATATTTATATTGATGATTAGTATATTTTGCCAGGGTTTGTTAGGGACTTTGCAAAACAATAATTAGTTTGAGGAACCAGTACTGAAATGAAACATGCTAGAGTTTCCCTGCATTAAAGGAGGTGGGCATTTATTCATGTTTCCTGATATCAGTTTGCTAAAGAATTAATTGCAAGATCACTTTTCATATCCCCATAGCATTAAGTTCCATCGAGTATTCTAACTACTCCCTGTTTAGTTCATAGACAAGAAATGAGACTGAGGAATTACTGGGAAGTGCATTATCTGACACATTCAGAGGGGAAACTGTGTGATTGGAGAAGCTTATGTGCTGGGCTTCTTTGAAAAGGGAAGTCAGGAGTTTTTGGCCTCCTATATGGATCCTTATTGATTAATTGATGTATATGTTAAATGTATTTTGCTTCTTCAGTCTTTGTGTTATTGTTGTATGTATTTATTCAATATCTACATATTGATTTATTAAATGGTATTTATGATTTATTAAATAGTATTTATTGAGCTTGAGGCATGATTCTCAAGTGATTGAGCAGATTTCCTGACACCTATATTTCTCATCTCTACCAAGGAACTGTTTCCCTAAAGATCTCTACTGTCTCACTGACCCTGGCACAAGAGAAGACAATCGTGTATCCTGTAGCCAATTCACATGATTTCAACCTTCCTTGCATCTGCTTTTCCAGAATCAGCTATGGTATGTATATTTAAAGGGAATCATATTGAGATGTGCAGACTGCTTACTTGGGTCAATGAAGAGAAAAAATGGCTGAGGAGCTGTGATGGCCAAATAAAATCTTGTAGGACCCATCTGAGGCCCAATGAAGTCCTGATCCTTGGCAGCATGTTGAGGATCATTGTTTGCTTCCTTGACCAGTGTGTGCTGTGATTTGGAGGCAGACAATTGCTTGAGCACATCTTGTGTGACTCTATTTGCAGTATAGGTGGAATTCACATGATTTCCTAATCTGTATGTTCTCAAATCGTCCACCATCAGAGCCATTCCTTAGTTCTTTTATGCTTCTTGTGTGTCTATTTTTCAGTGAGATGTTCTTTGGAGAACTTGCTGTGGCCTCAATTATCATAGGTGAGTGTTTGCCTAACATCATAGGTAGAGATCACACCCAACACTGGACTCAGGAATTTCAGTCCCACCTGTGGTAATTTCTCATGAGTGTCCACCATGAAAAATTGCAATTCTGGACAGTTAAGCCTTATCCTATACCTTACATGGTCATCACACTCTAAGTGGAGGAAATATTTATTGTTCTGATCCCCCATGCTGCATTCACACTTAAGTGAACAAAGTCAAACATTCTTAAGATATAGTAACTGCTGTGTTCTGCATTAGTTTGTCAGGATTTGTAAGGGACTTTGCAAAACTGAAATTGGTTGTGGGGGACTAATTATGAAATTGGCCATATTAGAGCTTGCCTCCATGAGTGAAGGTGAACACATATTCACATTCCCTAGTACCAGTTTTTCTAATGAATTAATTCCAAGATCATTTTTCATATACTTTTGAGCATTAAACACCATCTAATATTTTTTATATTTATTTACTTATTTTGTAGAAGAACTGGGGTGTAAGCCGGAGTTGTAGGGCCAGGAGTGGGGCATGGTGAAAAGATTTACTAAAGACAGAGTGGGGAGAAGAACCGGCAGATCTACTGAATACACTGCTAGGAGAAGCAGCGGTCAAGACAGGAGAGGTCTGCTGCACCATATGTGTCTTAGTTCCCTGGCTGGAGTTGAACTCAGATTGTAGTGGTGATAGTTCTGAGACAACCTCTAAGCCACCAAAGAGGCCAAAACTCCATCTAGTATTGTAACTAATATCTTTTGAGTGCATAGACAAGAAATTAGGCTGAGGAATTACTGAGAAATGCATTATCTGATACCTACAGAGAGGAAACTCTGTGATTGAAGAAGCCTATGTGCTGGGCCTCTGTGAAAATGGTAATCCATAGAAGGAGAAACATAAATACTGGATGGTGTTACTTATATGTGGAATATAGAGAAACAAAAGAAAGGATCAGCCAAAGACAAACTGTAAAACCTTTGAAATAGAGCTGAGGCATCCAGAGTGGGAGCCAAGGGGTGTAGTGAGAATGGGGGAGGCAGCAGAGAGCACATTGGACTCTGGTGGAGGTCTACGAGTGCTTTGGTGGTGGAAGAGCAATGGTGACTGAGGAAATCCTATACTGTGAGAATATTAACGAAGGTGTAAAACAATGGTACTCATTAAAATAGTATTTATGAAATAGTATTTATAAAATAGTCTTTATGAAAGACTGCATGGCCTCTGATAAGGATCCATAATGATCAATTGTTATTGAAATCAATTTTGTATTTTTCACTTTGATGTGTTGTATGTTATGCATTTATTCTTACTATTTACATACCCATTTACATAATAGAATTTATCTCTATAGGAGTTTGTGCTTGAGGCACAATTCTCAAGTGATTGAATAGATTTTCTGACAGCTGTCTTCCTTATCTCTACCAAAGATCTATTTTTGACCTGCTGATCCTGTTATAAAGAGGACAATCATGTTCTGCAGCTAAGACACAGAAATTCAACCCTCCTTCTATCTTCGTTTCCAGAATCCATGGTAAATATATTTGATGGGGATAATTGTGAGATGTGCAGACTGCCTTACTTGGGTCAATGATGAGAAAAAATGGCTGAGGAGCTGTGATGGCAAAAACATCAAACTCTTGCAGGACTCATCTGAGGCCCAGTTTGGTTTGATCCTTGGCCATATGTTGGGGATCTGTGTTTACACCCTTGACCAGTGGATTTGCGGATGATTGCTTGAACATATCTTGTGGTTCTACGGGGCCCATGTCAAGATATGCCCAGGGTTTAAGCTTGTTTTTCAACTCTGTATGTTCTTAAAATGGTCCACCAGAGTCATTCCTTAACTCTTTTACCCTTCTTGTGTGTCTTTCTATCTTTCAGTTCCTTGAATGTTTTGCTGTGGCTGCAATCATGCCAGGTGAGCACATATCTGCTCTTATAGAGATCACACGCAACATTGGATTCATGGGGTGTCCACCCTTATGTCAGTAAATATATCCACCACCACTTTGGATCTGAGATGCACATGTGGTTTTGATTTATCCTTGAGTGTCAGTCCTGCAAGCTAGGAGCTATGGACAGTGAAAGTATATCCATAATGCTGAAGTGAAGTAAGCTGTAAAGTAGGTAATTTTCAGTTTGCTGCCTGCCCTGCGAATATGGAGTCTGTGTGTTGACAGGTTAAGTACAATATTGTACTCAAGAGTTGGGATAGGCACTGATGTCTCAGAATAAATTTTGATAGAGAATTTATAAGTCCCTGATGTGCAGGTGAGGGTGAAATATGGGAGCTAGTCTTTCCGTGAATGTATCTTAGATAACATTATTGAGACATTTCAATTCAATGGCCACAGCTATCTTTGGATTCATAGGGCTTCACCATTTGATTTTAGTTCTCCTGGCCTCTGGTGATGTCAGTCATTCCTAAGTAGCTCAATCTGTGTAGTGGACCCAAGTTTGTCCATTTGAATACCAATTTAGTTCTTATCTTCATGAAAAGACTGCTTATACAAGGACATCACTGCTGGAAAAGACCCTTCTATGAACTTTCCTAGAGTTGTCTTGAGAGGCCTGGAGCAATTTTAGCCTCCACTCACTAATGATTTAGTCAGCTGTTTTTTGTCCATATGTTCTCAGTGGAGGCCCTACTGGGGAAGTTCTTTCATTGATTATCTAACAAATGTTAAATGTTATCTTCATTTATGTGTTTGTTCATTCATTTTTTAAAAATTCATTCATTCATCATATTGTACTTTAATATATTTATTTTTAATGGTTAATGGAAATATAATGGAGTTGCATGCTAAAGACACAACTCCAGAAGTAGCTTTTTTGACAGTTGTCCATCTGTATTCTACCTAGAACTGTCATCCTGAAATACCAAGTGTGCATGCTGATCCTGGGCAAATTCTGCTTCACCAACTTTCAGCAACTAAGATAGTGTAATTCATATACACCTGTGTTATATTCTTCAGAATTCTTCTATGGTAAGCATATTTAGATGCAAGTTTATGGAAATCTACAGAATGCCTTATTTGGGTCAATGATGAGAACTCTTAATGGCTTAAGAGAGATGGTGACCAAAAATCTCTTGCAGGTGTCATCTGAGACCCAATAGATTACTCTCCTGCAGCAGGATCATTGAGTTATATTTTCCTTGTGCTGAAATGGTATTTTGTTTGAAGTAGATAACTGATTGAGAAAATCCTGTGTGGCTCTGCCTGGCTATGGTATTCACATGGTCAGACCTTTTCATGGTGTGGCTTGTGTTATTAATTCATACATGATTATTGGAGGTCCTATTATAGTCTATTACTTAGCTCTGTTTCCTTCTTTGTGTTTTTCAGTGACATGTTCTCTGGAGGGTTTCCCCATGTTCTCAATCATCTGAGGTGAGTGCATGTCTTCCCTCATAGACAGAGGCTTGAGTCACATGGCCCCTGGGCAAGACCAATGTTAAGACAAGTAATTTGTTTGCCTTTTGGAAATTTAAATCCCACCTATGGTGATTTGTCTTGAATGTCTGCCATTGGGGACTGGAACTTGGACAGCCATGCCATATCTGGTAGTTTATGTGGTAATCACACTGTAAGAGAAGGAAATATTTATTGCTTTGGTCCCCCATGCTGTATACACACTTGAGTGAAAAAAGTTTGAGTCCATTAAGTCAAACATGTTAACATACGGTAACTGCTGTGTTAGTGTCTTAGAAAGAATTTGTATAATTAACATCATTTCCATGATATCTGGAGCACCTACCATTCTGGATATCATGGAAATGATGTTAACTATATGAATTGTAGACCCTCCAGATTGGTTCAGCTGTAGCATGTCAGTTGATTGATTCCTTTACTCTTAGTTATGTGCTTTATTCCTGACTGGTCTTTGATTTACTATGTTGCAAGTCAGACCAGTTGCATGGCAATTTTTGTTCTCATACCAGGATCAATAGCCTTGAATGATGCCATGTTAGTTAGGAAATGACACATTTGGATTGACTGCATAGAAATTGTGTTAAATGTTCTTATATCCCTGATTTGATCTCCATTGATGTATCATTTTTGCCTGAGATAGGGGAGTGGAAACATCCCAATAATTGAATATTTGTGTTGCTGATTGGTATGTTTTCAGGATTTATGAGAGACTTTGAAAAAAAGAAATTGGTTTTGGTAACCAATACTAGAATTGGCCATGCAAGGGATTGCATGCATAAGTGGAATTAAGTACACATTCTTGTTTTATGATATCAGTTTTCTACAGAATAATTCTAGGATCATTTTTTGTGTGGCATGAGCATTAAGCCTTATCTGGTATTGTAATTGTTAAATTTTGTGTGCATAGAAAAAGAAATAAGACTTAGGAATTTCTTACAAGTGCTTTATCTGACACATAATGAGGAGAAACTGTGTGATTGGAGAAGTTTTTTTTTTAATTTTTAAAAATTATCTGATAAAGATTTTATTTTTTAATTAATATTTTATTTTATATAATTCTTACATCATTTTTCATTTTTGCACAATGTGTGCATTTTCATTTTGGTTATATTCCCCGTACAATTGCACCCCCCCTTATTTTGACCCTAGTCCTTTCTTTCCCCTTCACTCTAGCCCCACCCCATGGTGTGTCTCTGGTTTATAGTTGCTTGTTGATTTCGATTTTTACTTTGCATTAATTAGTCTTTTTCCTGGTCCCTTATTAAGATTTTCTAAATTCCTTCTATGAGTGAGACCATCCGGTATTTTTCTTTTTCTTTCTGACTTATTTCACTGAGCATGATCCCTTCTAGCTCCATCCATGTTGCTGCAAACTTCATGAGTTTATCTTTTTTGATTGCTGAGCAATATTCCATTGTGTATATGTACCACATCTTCTTGATCCAGTCATCTATTTTTGGACATTTGGGTTGTTTCCATAGCTTAGCTATTGTAAATAATGCTGCTATAAACATAGGGGTGCAGGTGCCCTTTGGAATTATGTTTCTGTGTCATTTGGGTAAATACCTAGGAGTGGAATTGCTGGATCATATGGAAGCTCTATGTTTAGTAGTTCAAGAAATCTCCACACAGCTTTCCATAGTTGTTGGACCAGTTTGCACTCCCACCAGCAATGCAGGAGATTTCCTTTTTCTCCACAACCTTGCCAACATTTGTTGTTTCTAGTTTATTTTAACATGTGCCATTCTCACTGGTGTAAGATGGTATCTCATGGTAGTTTTGATTTGCATTTCCCTGATTACAAGTGATGTTGAACACTTTTCATATGTCTGTTGGTCATTTGCATTTAATCTTTGGAGAAATGTCTTTTTAGTTCTTCTGTCCATTTTTTGACTGGATTATTTTCTTTGTTTTTGTTGAGTCTCATCAGCTCTTTGTAGATTTTTGTGATCAGTCCTTTATCATTACTGTTGTGTGCAAAAATGTTCTCCCAGTCGGTAGGGTTTCTCTTTGTTTTGGTTATTGTCTCTTTTGCTGTGCAGAAGCTCTTTAATTTGATGTAGTCCCATCTGTTTATCTTTGCCTTCACTAACACTGCTTTGGGCGATGTGTCTGTAAAGATGTCTTTGAGGTGCATGTCATGTAGTGTTTCACCTATATTTTCTTCTATATATTTTATGGTTTTAGGTCTTATGTCTAGTTCTTTAATCCATTTTGAGTTGGTTTTTGTGCATGGTGTGAGGTAGTAGTCAAGCTTCATTCTTTTTCATGTAGTGACCCATTTTTCCCAGCACCATTTATTGAATAAAACTTTCTTTGCTCCAATGCATATTCTTTGCTCCTTTGTCAAAGATTAGTTGAACATAAATCTGTGGGTTTTTTTTTTTGGATTTTCTATTTGGTTCCATTGTTCCATGTGTCTGGTCTTGTTCCAATACCATGCAGTTTTGATGATTATGGCTTTGTAGTATAGTTTGAAGTCTGGGCATGTGGTGCCTCCATTCCCTTTTTTTTCAGGAGAGCTTTGGCTATTCGGGGTTTTTGGTGCTTCCATATGAATTTCTATCAATAATTGTTCTATTTCTTTGAAGGATGACATTGAAATTTTGATAGGAATAGCATTGAATCTGTAAATTGCTTTTAATCAGATGGCCATTTTAATAATGTTATTTCTTCCAATCCATGAGCAAGGGATGTCTTTCTATTTCTTTGTGTCTTCTTCTATTCTATTTCTTTTAACAGTGTTTTATAGTTTTCTTTGTATAGGTCCTTTACCTCTTTTGTTAGGTTTATTCCCAAGTATTTGATTTTCTTTTGTTTCAATAATAAAAGGGATTTTTTTAATTGCTTCTCCTTCAGATTTATTGTTTGTGTATAGGAAGGGTACTGATTTTTACATGTTGATTTTGTATCCTGCCACTTTACTAAACTGATTGATTAGTTTAATTAGTTTTTCTGTGGAGTTTTGGGGTTCTCTATGTATATCATCATATCATCTGCAAATAGTGATAGTTTAACTTCTTCCTTCCCTATTTGGATTCCTTGTATGTCTTTCTCTTGTCTTATTGCTCTGGCTAAGATCCAGTATTATATTGAAAAGCAGTGGTAAGAGTGGACATCCTTGTCTTGTTCCAGATCTTAATGGAAGCACTTTCAGCTTTTCGCCATTGAGAATGATACTGGTTATGGGCTTGTCATATATGGCCTTTATGATATTGAGGTATGTTCCTTGTATTCTAAGAATTTCAAGGGCCTTTATCATAAATGAGTGTTGTACTTTGTCAAAAGCTTTCTCAGCACCTACTGATATTATCATATGGTTTTTATATTTTTAAATAAATTTTATTTTTATATTCCCCATACAATTGCAACCCCCTTACTTTGACCCTAATCCCTCCCCTCCCCGCCCCCCACCCCCCATTAAGTGTCACTGGTTCATAGTTTTTTGTTGATTTTGATTTTCACTTTCTTATAGTTATTCATTTTCCTGGTCCCTTATTTAAGTTTTCTAGATTCCTGCTATGAGTGAGACCATCCAGTATTTTCCTTTTTCTTTCTGGCTTATTTCACTGAGCATGATCCCTTCCAGCGCCATCCATGTTGCTGCAAATTGCATGTGTTAATCTTTTTTGAATGCTGAGTAATATTCCATGGTGTATATATACCACATCTTCTTGATCCAGTCATCTGTTTTTGGGCATTTGGGTTGTTTCCAAAGCTTAGCTATTGTAAACAGTGCTGCTAAACATAGGGGTGCAGGTGCTCTTTGGCATTGATGTTTCTGTGTCCATTGGGTAAATACCTAGGAGTGGAATTGCTGGATCATATGGAAGCTCTATGTTTAGTAGGTCAAGTAACCCCACCAACTTGGAGAACATTTTTGCACACAACACTTATGATAAAGGACTCATCACAAAAATCTGCAAAGAGCTGATGAGACTCAACAACAACAAAGAAAATAATCCTGTCAAAAAATGGGCAGAAGAGCTAAAAAGAAACTTCTCTGAAGAAGAAATGCAAATGGTCAACAGGCATATGAAAAAATGTTCAACATCACTTGTAATCAGGGAAATACAAATCAAAACTACCATGAGATACCATCTTACACCAGTGAGAATGGCACATATTAAAAAAACTAGCAACAACAAATGTTGGGGAGGATGTGGAGAAAAAGGAACTCTCCTGCACTGTTGGTGGGAGTGCAAACTGGTCCAACCACTATGGAGAGCTGTGTGGTTTTTATATTTCTTTTTGTTGATGTGTTGGATTATGTTGATAGATTTTCAGATGTTGAACCATCCTTGTGTCCCTGGAATAAATCCTACTTGGTCGTGGTGGTGAATTATCTTATGGATATGTTGTTGGATTCTGGTAGCTAAAATTTTATTGAGGATTTTTGCATCCATGTTCAGAGAAATTGACCTGTAGTTTTCTTTTTTTGTGTTGTCCTTGTTCGGTTTTGGCATTAGTGTAATGTTGGCTTCATAGAACGTATTCGATATTATCCCTTCCTTCTCAATTTTTTGAAAGAGTTTGTGAAGGATAGGCACTAATTCATTTCTGAATGTTTGGTAGAATTCATTTGTAAATCCATCAGGTCCTGGGCTTTTGTTTTTGGGGAGGTTTTTGATTACCATTTCAATTTCCCTGCCTGTAATTGGTCTGTTTAGCTGTTGTATTTTTTCTTCATTGGGTGATTGTAGAGTTGTAGGAATTTGCCTATCTCTTCTAGATTGTTTGCATATAACTGTTCATAGTAGTTTCTGATTATTCTTTTGATTTCTGCTGTGTCTGTAGTGATTTCTCCTCTTTCATTTGTGATCCTATTTATTTGTGCTTTCTCCTATTTTTCCTTTGTGAGCCTGGCTAGGGGTTTGTCCATTTTATTTATTTTTTCAAAGAACTAGCTTTTGGTTTCATTGATCTTTTGGATTTTTTTTAGTTTCGATTTCATTTATTTCTGCTTTGATTTTTATTATTTCTTTTCCTCTGCTGGTTTTGGGGTTTTTTTTGTTGTTCTTTTTCTAGTTCTTTGAGCTTTGAGATTATGTTGTTTCCTTGAGATCTTTCTTGTTTCTGGATGTGAGCCTCTATTGCTATATATTTCCCCCTTATTACTGCTTTTGCGGCATCCCATACATTTAGGAAATTGCTGTCCTCCTTTTCATTCAACTTGAAGAAATTTTTAATTTCTTCTTTGATCTCCTCATTAGTCCAGTGGTCTTCCAGTAGTGTGGGTTTCAATCTCCATGAGGTGGAAGTGTTCTTGCCTTCTTTTTATGGTTTATTCCTAGTTTGATGCCTTCATGGTCAGAGAAGATGGTTGGTATGATTTCAGTCTTGGTGTATCTGTTGATGTTTGTCTTGTGTCCCAGTATGTGATCGATCCTGGAGAATAATCTGTGTGTGCTTGAGAAAAATGTGTACTCAGATTTTTTTGGGTTTAGTGTTCTATAGATGTCTATTAAGCTCATGAGCTCTAGATCCTTATTTAGAGCTTAGTGTCCTTACTTATTTTTTGTCTCGTTGATCTATCCATTGTTGATACTGGTGTGCTGAAGTCTCCTACTACATATGTGTTTTCTCTAATGTCTGTTTTCAGAGATGATAATAGTTGTCTGATATATTTTGGTGCTCCTTCATTTGGTGAGTGTATGTTAATGAGTGTTATTTCTTCTTGAAGTATCGTCCCCTTTGTCATAATGTAGTGACCATTGGGGTCTCTTTTTACCTTTTTGAGTTTGAAATCTGTTTTATCTGATATAAGTATAGCTGTTACTGCCTTCTTTTTTGGTCCATCTGCTTGTAGGATTGTTTTCCATCCTTTAACTTTGAGTCAATTTTTATCTTTTGTAGTTAAATGTGTTTCCTGGAGACAGCAAAAGGTTGTGTTTTGTTTCTTAATCCAGCCTGTTACTCTGTGTCTTTTTATTGAAAGTTTAATTCATTTACATTTAGAGTTAATATTGATAAGTTAGCATCTGTATTTGCCATTGTGTTTGTCTTTCCTCTGAATTTATTTATTTATTCCTTTAATAACTCTTTTTTTGGCCTTCTTTCATTGTTATTCATCCCTCTGTTGGTTCTGGCTTTAGGACTCCTTGTAGTATTTTTTGGAGTGGGGGTTTAGTCGTCATGGAATTCCAGAGTTTCTGTTTGTCTGGAAAGGTCCTTATTCTTTCTTCATAGAGGAAGGAACACTTTGCAGGATAGACTATTCTTGGTTGGCATTTGTTGTCTTGGAGTCTGTGGACTATGTCCCTCCACTCTCTCCTTGCCTGTAGTGTTTCTTCGGAGAAGTCTGATGTCAGTCTGATTGGTTTTCCTTTGAATGTTATCTGTTTCTTCCCTCTTGTCAGCATCATTATTTTTTCCTTGTCTTGGATTCTTGGAAGTTTACTATTATGTGTCTTGCTGTATTTTTCCTTTCATCATGGAAGTTTGGTGTTCTTCTTGCTTCTTATATGTCTATTTTCAACTCCTTCATATTTGGGAAGTTCTCTTCAATTATTTCCTTGAATACATTCTCTCTTCCTATGTCTCTCTCCTCTCCTTCTGGGATTTCTATAACTCTCATATTTCCTTTCCTCATGGAGTCAGATAGTTCCCGAAGTCTTTCTTCAGTGTTTTTCCTTCGTCCTTCGTACTTCTCTTTCCTTTTCTGTTTTGGTTCTTTTTATTTCTGTGTCTTCAAGAGTACTTATTCATTCTCTCGTTTCATCTATTCTGCTTTCACTGCTTTTCCCAGAGTTCTTTAGCTCCTCCATTAATTCTTTGATCTCCTGCATTTCTTTTACTTCCCTCTTTAGGGACTCAATTTCATTCTTCTGATCCTTGATTATATTTCCCATATAGTTTTTGACTTCCTTCAGTTTTTTAATCATGGCAATTTTAAATTCTCTTTCTGGAAGGCTCAGAAGTTCTTCCAAGTCACTGTTGTTGCAATCTGGTGGGTGGTTATCTTTTGGTGGTGTGTTTTTTTCCTGAAGAGTTGCTAGTTTGCATGTAGTTTTTCTTCTCCCTGCTGCCTGTTTTCTAATTTGCCCTATGCGTTGGGACACTGTGTCGCTGCTACTAGCTGACATTTTTAGGTGTGCTCTTTCTGGGATTTCAGAAACTTGTGGTCCAAATGAGTCAAATACTGTTATGCCAGAAGTCCAGTGAGGCAGTGGTACTTTGACTATGTTAATGGAATATCTCCTCCTTTTGTGTTTGTTTAATTCCAAAGGTGTGTCTTGAAGTCCCACAGACTTCCCTGGAGGTGGGGTGGCTGGATTACACTCTGGGCTCCAAATCACTGGATCCCCCTCTGGGCTCCACTCCCTGCCAGGGGGGACCAGGCTTGTTGGGGCCTTCAGCTCACCTCTGGCTCCACAGGGAGCCTTCTGCCAGTTTCAAGAAGTCTTTATTGAAGGAAGATGCCTGTTCTAAAATGGCGAGTCGGAGATGCACTTTGCTGCGCATGCAGTCTGCCCCGGCCTTGGCTGCCTGCTCGCCCTCTGGGCTTGGAATGCTGGCCAGAAGAGGCCTGGTGTGGGGGTGCTTCCCAGTTCACCTCTAGCTCCAGGGGAAACCTTCTACCGGTTTCAAGCAGTCTTTATTGAAGGAAAGTCCCTGTTCTCCTACTTTGGATTCTTAATGATTGATTTGTTAAGTGTATATTTTGTATTTCTATAGGGTTTATAAGTCATTGTGATAGGCATTAATTCTTATTATTTTACATCCTGATTTATTGAATAGAATTTATTGGTAGGAGTTCGTGCTTGAGGCACGATTCTCAAGTGATTGAGTAGATTTCCTGACAGCTTTCTTCCTTATCTCTACCAAGGTACTGTAGCCATAAAGATCTTCTTTGGTGCTGCTGACCTGGGTACAAAGAGGGGGAAAACAAGTGTCCTGCAGCAAAGACACAGAAATTCAACCCTCCTTGGGTCTGCATTTCCAGAATGAGCTATGGTATGTATATTTCATGGGAATTATATTGAATGTGCAGATTGCTAACTTGGGTCA
Source organism: Talpa occidentalis (assembly GCF_014898055.3). Lineage (NCBI taxonomy): Eukaryota > Metazoa > Chordata > Mammalia > Eulipotyphla > Talpidae > Talpa > Talpa occidentalis. Next base: position 14,966,212 of record NW_023601433.1, read on the forward strand.
ATGAAGAGAAAAAATGGCTGAGGAGCTATGATGGCCAAATAAAATCTTGTAGGACCCATCTGAGGCCCAATTAAGTCCTGATCCTTGGCAGTATTTTTAGGACTAATTGTTGTTTGCCACATTGACCAGTGGTCTTTGTGACAGGAGGCAGACAATTGCTTTTGTGACTTATTGTGTGACTTTACCTGGTTTATGAGTCAATATATGCTGAGGATTTAGGCATGTTCTGCTAACCTGTATGTTCTCAAGTCAGTCCACCATCAGAACCAATACTTAGGTCTTTTATTCTTCTTTTGTGTCTGTCAATCTTTCAGTGAGATGTTCTTTCGGAGATTTTGCTGTGATCTCACTTATCACAGGTAAGTGTTTGTTTTTCATCATATATAGAGATCACATACAACACTGGATTCAGAAGAAGCCCAGTCTTATGTTAATAAGTATATTGCATACCACACTGTATCTGAAATATACATATGGGTTTGATTTCTCCTTGAATTTCAACCTGGTATGCTAGAGCTCTGGACAGTGAAAGTATATCCTTATGCTGAAGTGGAACAGACTGTAAAAATAGAAATTTCTCCACTGGGAACCCATTTGTAGGGGCAGGATGGTACAGTGCAGGATCTCTGTGATACAGGCAGACAAGTAAAGTAGAGTCCTGGAGCCCTCGGTGGCTTTTCAGGCTTTTATTGAGTGCTTTTTACACTGTGGCAACCAGGTACACGGCAGGCAGGGAGTCCGGGGGGGCGGGGGCGCGGAGGGGGCAGGAGGCAAGTCCTAGCCCAGTTTCAGCCCATTTGTGCCCACCTATGCCTTCCCACAACCTACTCCAAGTGCCCAACATCAGGCATGCATGTAGGACCTCAGGGATCTATTATTAATGCTAATGGCAGGAAGGCAGAAAAGCCTGATAATTTTCCACTTACCCTACACCACTGTACACATTGAGGTGTGTATGTCCAAAGGTTGATGCCAATAATTCTAGTATGCTTGAGGGAAGATAAATACTGGGAAATGCGTTGGTGTCTCAGAATCAATTTCAATAAGAAAGTACCTATCCACAGTATAGAGAGGGTAAATGTGAGTGTGCGATACAGGAGCTAATCTGGTCCATGGATGTCTCTTGGAAGACCCTGTTGAGCATTCATTTTAATAGCCAAAAGCCATCTCTGGGATTCACAGTTCTTCATCATTTCAAATTAAGTCTCCTGGGCACTTGGTAATGCCAGTTGTTCCTAAGTCACTCCATCTGTGTACTTGAACCATATTGGTCCCCTTGTTCCCCAATTAAGTCCTATTCAAGGAAAAATGATTTAAAAATGGCATCAAGCTAATTAAAACCCTTCTATGAACTTTTTTGAAAATGTGGTGAGAATATTGGAGCAAATTTAACCGCAACTCTGTGATCACGTAAAAAGATCCACTCATGATTAAGTCATTTGTTCTTTTGTCCATATGTTTTCATATACCCATATGTTCTTATGTCCATATGTTTTCATATGTCCATATGTTTTCATAGTAGGACCCAACTTGGGCAGTTTCTTGGTTCATTTTCTCTAACTGATATTTCCTTAAATGTATACATAAATGCTTTAATCATTGCTACATTCATGCATCCATTTCTGTCTGTTCATTCACTCATTCTGTATAATTTATTTATTTATATTTTATGGGTAATGGAAACATAATGGAGTTGTGTGCCAAAGAAAAAATTCAAGAGATATCATGTGAGTTTTTTTTTTTTTTGATAGTTTCCCATCTTTATTCTACCTGGAAACTGTAACCCTGAAGTATCCAACGTGCATGCTGAGCTTGGACTACTGTGCTTCACTAAGTTCCATCAACTGGAATGCACAGAAATTCATAAACAGCTATATTCCATCAGCTGTGGTAAGCATATTTAGGTGCAAGTGTACAGAGACATAGAGTGCCTTATTTGGGTCAATGATGAGAACTCTTAAAGGCTTAAGAGAGATGGTGACCAAAAGTCTCTTGCAGGTGTCATCTGAGGCCCAATAGGTTACACTTCTGAGGCAGGATATTCAGTATTTTCCTTCTTTTGAGATACATTTTGTTTGAGGTAAACAACTGGTTAAGGAAATCATGTGTGGCTCTGTCTGGCTATAGGATTCACATGGTCCAGACCTTTTCCTGGTGTAGCTTGTGTTCTTAATCCATACCTCAAGATTGGAGTCCCCATTGGGGGAATATTGCTCAACTCTGTTCTTTTCTTTGTGTCTTTCAGTGAGATGATCTCTGGAGGGTTTCTCTACATCCTTAATCATCTGAGGTGAGTACATGTCTGTTTTCAAGATACTGACCCAAGTCACATGACCCCAGGCTAGACCAGTGTCAAGACAAAAAGTAATTTGTTTTTTGCACTTTGTAAATGTCAACCCCACCTGTAGTGATTTCTCATGAGTGTCTGCCATGCAGGATTGAATCTATGCACAGCCAAGTCATGTCCTTTTACCTTTTGCTGTGTTCCCCCTGTAAGAGCAGGAATATCTGTGGCTATGTCCTCCATGCCACATTCACATTTAAGTTTAAAGGGTTGCGCCAACAAGTCAAAAATAGTTAAGATATGGCATTTGCTATGTCCAACATTAGCATTTCAAAGATTTTGGTAAGGAACATTCATACCCATGGTATCTGTGAGTGAGATTAGAAATGAACTCATTTATTGGTCTTCTTTGGAGACCCTTTGAATTTTTATCTCTCAGAATGGCAGCTACTCTTTTTTTAAATATTTTATTTTATATAATTCTTACATCATTTTTCATTTTTGCACAACGTATGCATTTTCATTTTGGTTATATTCCCCATACAGCTGCTCTTGATGGATTCAACTTCAGCATGTCAATTTAATGAGTCCCATTCACTGGGTTATTTTGGACATTCCTGACTGGCCTTTGATTTAATATGTCACCAAATCAGGTCAGTTGCATTTCTATTTTCATTCTTCATAACAGGATCAACACAATTAAATGGTGGCATCCCAAGCAGGAAAGACCACATTTTAGTGAACTGCAGAGAATGGTATTAAGAATCCTCAAAGATATTGTTTGATCTCCATCATGATATCACATTTGCCCGAAGTAGGGATTGGAAACATATCCCGGTGGTTTACCTGCTGTTTGTGATAGGTTGTTAGAATTTGTGAGAAGTTCTGCAAAATTAAAGGTGCTTATGTCACAATTCCAGAGAGATTAAACAGTTCTAGACAGCTGTCCCATCTGGACTCCACAAAGAAACTTTCACCATGAAATACCCTTGTGCCTGCTGATCCAGGGACAAACTTAACTAGACAAGTGTGTCCAGCAACTGGAATACTCAGAAACTCCTGTACAATTGGTATTACATTCTCCAGAATCCAGCTGTGATAGTCATATTTATGTGCAAATGTATGGGGATGAATGAATGCCTGATAGGCTTTAATATGTCAGTGCAAATTATCAAGGGTTCTTGGAGCTGTCATGAGCTCATTGTGTCTTATATGTGAAATTTCCAATGCAAGGATTTACCAGCAAGAAAGTAAATGAATACACGCTCACATTTCCAGATATGTCTTTTGCATTTATAAGTTTTGAAGTCATAGAAATTCAAAATGTCATTTTTCATGCTCTTATGCATTATGCTGAATCCATGTTCCAGTTTGCATGCATTTTATATTTTGAACAAAGGAACAATGCATCTTAGCAAGCTACTAAATCTACCTCACACATCAAGAGAGATCTCATTAGAGAATCTGTTCACCTTCAGGTCAAAGAGGGTTAGATTTTCTAGTGACTCCCAAGTTGATTCATGGATTTGTGATATTAACATATTGATATATTGTGTTCATGCTCTGTGTTTATATTTATTTATTGTTTAATCATTCATATATTTCATAATTGATGAGAACTCATATGGTTTTGAATAAAGATGGTGACCTAAAATTCTACATGCTAGGTTTTACCTATAGGGCTGAAAGTGAGCATACACTTATGTTTCCAGGTATCTGTTTCAATTACCAAATAATAAATTACATGGAACTAGTTTGTATTAATTTCAATGTGCTCTCTGGTCTTAGGCTCAGTCTGATATTTTTATAACAACTTTTTATTTATTTTATTTTTTGCAAGATGGCGGAATATGTCCTAGGGTGATCTTATATCTGCATGACACATCATGAGAGTTTTCCCACGGGAGAAACTATGTGCTCTTTCTTGTGGTGGGTAGACTATCAAGGATGTCAGATTACCTAATGACTCCTGCTTGACACATAGATTTGTGCCATTAAACATATTCATATATTTATTTATTCATTGATGTCTTTCACATTGATGTGTTTATGTATTACTTATTGCTGTGTGTATATGTAAAGTGGTCATTATATTTTCATCTTTGAAGCATCAAAAAGTTACATGCTTGAGAAACAATTGCAGGTTTAAAGTCGTATTCCATTTTGACAACTCTTCTCCACTTCTTTATCTAGAGAACATTGCTGTGAAGATCCCAATTTGGCCTTCTGTAAATTTTGTAAGTCCATTGTACACTGTCTGACAGAGGTAGAAACTCATCCCCTTCAAAATCCTGACTTGAAAAACCAAATGTAGTAAGCATATTTTTGTGCAAACAAATAGATATATGATCAAAGGGCCTCTGTTGGATCAAGATGAGAACTCACCAGTCTTGAAGAAAGATGATGACCTAAAAATCATGCTCTGTAGGACTGAAGAGGCCCATTTAGTAGCTGAGCATGAGGCAGTATATTGAGAATTCTGTTTGCCTTCTAGAATCATCAGCACCTATTTGAGGTGACCAATGCCATGAGGAAATCTTAAGAATTTCAGGGATGTCCATGAACTTTCACTTCACAAAGACATAATCACAGTTGAGATTTGTCTTGTCTCTTAGTAGCCCATGTTTGTGGCCCATTCAGAGCCATTTTTCTTTCATTGTATCTTTCAGTGAGACCTTCTGGAGAGGGTTTGGACATATCCTCCATGCGCCAGGTGAGTGTGTATGACTCATCATAGAGAGAGGCCTCTGGGAATCCTAGCCTCTGGAGAGGTCAGCATTGAGGTAATGAAAAGGAATTAAATATTTTAGGCAAATAAAAGTCAGCCTTGAGTGTGAGCCCACAACATTAAGACCTATGGTTATTGAAAACTTGTCCTCATCCGCACAGAGAATGAGACTGCCACAAAAGGTTATCTCCACCTCCGACACTTTGATCAGCATTCACATTTGTGTGTGTGCTCAGGTTGAAGGCAATTACCACAATATAGGGAAACAATGACAGCTTGTTGTGACAGTTGTGTCATTTCTTAGAATCCATTTCTCTAGGGAATATTCTATGTCCTTGGTGTCTGGAGGTTTAAATTCCATAATTCACTTGTCCCATGGGCCTGATGTGGAAGATACCTAACTGAGTAGTCAGAGGTCTAAATGTCATTCCTTGGGAATTTGCATGTCAAGGAAATGAATTATGGGCTCTTGGGGAAGCCAGTGGTTCTTGATCTGTGTAGCTTTCCCAAACAGAACCACTGGCCTACCATTTGCATATCATCCTCCCTGGGTGAGACTGCCTTGAAGGATGGTACCCTCAGAAGGAAAGATCACTTATGAATGAGCCATAGTCAAAAGAATGTTGAGAACCCCAGTAGCCATGGTTTCATCTCCATGGTGACAGCATGTTTGACTGAAGAACAGGAGTGAATGTGGATGTCCCTGTGGAGCAATATTGGCATTTCTACTTGAGACACATTGGCAGAATATGAACAGAGTAGAACAAGAATATCAGACCTTGAACACAGCCAAGAGGGGCTTATGGTTGGGACCTAAAGCTCTGTGTGCACAGTTTTACCTGCAGGGCTGAAAGTAAGATCTTGATGTTTCCAGATATCTATTTCAATTAGTAAACAGTAAATTCCATGAGAATTAGTAATGTCATTGTAGATGCACTCCTTTCCTTAAGGTTAGTCCAGTGTCCCAGATATCACCTATATCCCCCCAGAAAAACAAGAAATGTGTCCTAGAAGATATTGTCTCTGCCGATACATCATGAATTTTCCACTGGAGAAGCCATGTGCTCTCTTCTTGTGGGTGAGTTATCAAGGAGCCCACACTTCTAAAATCTCCTGATTGACACAAGGATTTGTGCAAGTAATCATATTCACGCATGTCTTTATTCACTGGTGTGTTAGAGGTCTGTGTATTTATTTTTATTTCTTTATGTATTCATGTAGTGGTTACTAGTCTCTCATTCTTCATTCTTTGAAGCATTCAATACTTGCAAGCTTGAGGCACAATTCCAGGAGTAAGCTTGCAGTCTGTTTTGACAGCTGTTTTCCTCTCCATCTAGACACTGTTATCACAAAGAACCCAACTGGGCCACTGGCAATACCTGTCTGTCAGCTGTCTACCACCTGCAAGATACAGAAACTCATGTTTGTGTTGGTATCCTGATTTGCAGAAACTGTGTGTGGTAAGCATATTTCAGTTCAAGGGAATGGTGATGAGCAAAAAGCCAGTGTTGGGTCAGTGATGAGAACTCATACAGTCATGAAGAGAGATGATGACTTAAAAACCATGCTCATTAGGATTATGCTGAGGCTAGGAGACTAACCTAGGAGATTTCAAGGATTCTGGTTTGTCTCCTGGAGTCATGGGTCCCTGGGTTTGAGGCAACCATGTCAAAAGGGATTTTTTAAAATATTTTATTTTATATAATTCTTACATCATTTTTCATTTTTGCACAATGTATGCATTTTGATTTTGGTTATATTCCCCATACAATCGCACCCCCCCTTATTTTGACCCTAGTCCTTCCTCTCCTCACCTCCCTTCCCCCGCAGTGTGTCTCTGGTTTATAGTTGCTTGTTGATTTTGATTTTTACTTTGTATTAATTAGTCTTTTTCCTAGTCACTTATTTAGGTTTTCTAGATTCCTGATATGAGTGAGACCATCCGGTATTTTCTTTTTCTTTCTGGCTTATTTCGCTGAGCATGATCCCTTCCAGCTCCATCCATGTTGCTGCAAATTGCATGAGTTTATCTTTTTTTTTTTTTTTTTAAAGGAGGCATGCTTTATTTATTTATTTGTTTGTTTGTTTGGTTACACATGCACTGGGTACAGTCAGAAGCGCGGGAGGGCGAGAGAATTCACCAGAGCCAGAGTGGGGAGCAGAGCAGGCAGAAGGACCGAAGCACACTGCTGAGGGGAGCAGCAGGCGGCAGGAGAGGTCTGCGTGCCATGTGGGACCCTCCTCTGGTGGCCGGGGAGCAGCCGGAGATCAAACCGGCGCTGCAGAGACCACGGGCAGCTTCTCAACCCAGCGCTCAACCGCTGCGCCACCGGGGAGGCCCGAGTTTATCTTTTTTGATTGCTGAGTAATATTCCATGGTGTATATGTACCACACTAAATGTCCAAAAACAGATGACTGGATCAAAAGGGAATCTTGTGAGTCTCTGGCCAGTTTATGGAGTTCTCTGTGGCCATGACATAATCATGTTTAGATCTGTCATGCTGATCCATATTACTTCACTGTAGGCCATATTGTAACCTTTCCCTCTATTCATGTCTTTCAGTGAAATCTACGGGGGAGGTTTTGGATTTGCCTTCATGACTCAGGTGAGTAGATGTCTTTCATCAAAGATAACAGCCACAAAGAACAGTCACATCTGGCAGGCCAATACTGAACCAACAAAAAAGATTTATGTATTTGGGGGGTTTAAATATCAATAGGCAATTGAATAGCCATTGAGTGTACCTCTTACCCCCAAAGAATTATGACATTGAGCCAACCAAAGCTTTTCCTTATCCTTTAGATGAATGAAGTTGCAGCAAAGGGAGGTGATCTTTCCATTTTGGGCCCACTAACCAGCTTTCAGACTGTGTTTGTACACAGGTTGTCACTAGTTACCCCAATACATCAAATGGGTGATTTCTGTTATATTCTTCATTGGTGTCTCTGAGCCCATTTTAACAAAGAGGATCCTATTCCCATGCCATATATATGGAGCTGCCATAATTTACCTTTCTCGTGGGCCTGATGTGGAAGTTACCATTGAGTAGTCAAATGGCTGAGCAGTGCCCCTTGGGGATTGACAGGCCTTCATCATGTCAAAGAAATGAATCCTTGAGGATTCCAGTTTTACTCACTCACTATTTGATCTGTGTGATTTGTTTAAGAGGCTACTGGCCTCCAATTTATCATCTTAGTCCCTGAATGACACTGCCTTAAATACCATCATTTCAGCATGAAAGGCCCTTCATGAGTGAATCATTCTTGAAAGAATGTTGAGGACCCTGGTAGCCATGGTTTCATCTCCATGGTGAGATCATGTTTATCTGAAATAGTAGAATGGACTTGGATATCCTGATGAACCAATATTGGCATTGTTTCTGAGGCATGTTGGTGGATATTACCAGAGAAACTAACAAAACTTAGAGGGGCTTGAGGTCAGAACCTAAAATTCCACGTGCAGGACTGAAGTTGAGTATACATTCATGTTTCCAGATATTCTTTTAGTAAAAAATGAATGCCATGAGACGTCCTATATTTTTGATGTGCTTCCTGATCTTAGGATCAGTCAACATAAGAGATTTTTTTTCTTGAAAAAACATAGAATGTGCCTTAGGACAATCTTGACTCTACCTGACATACCATGGAAGTTTTCTCACTGGAGCCTCTACCTGCCTTCCCTCAGATGGATGGGATGCCAAGGATAGACAAACTTCCTGATGGCTCCCGCTTGATACATAGATTTGAGCCAGGAAATATATTCATATATTTTTTTATTTTTTAATGTATTTAAACTTTAGGTGTTTCCTATTTATTTCTTTAGTATTTATTGAGCAGTCATTGCTTTTTCATTACCTTTGAAGCATCAAAATGTTGCATGCTTGACACATAGTTCCAGGATTGACCTTGTTATCTATTTTGACAGCTGTTCTGCTCATCTTTAGTTAAGCACTATTGCCCTGAAGATACTGATATGGCCTTCCACAATCTTTGTCAGTCAGTTATTCATCACCTGGAAGCTGTAGAAACTCATGTCCACTTTGGCAACCTGATTTGCACATACCATCTGTGGTAAGCATATTTAGGTGCATGTGAATTTTTTTTTAAGATTTATTTATTTATACATAGAAGAGCTGGAGTGCAGGCCAGAGATGCAGGGGGGTGAGAGAATTCACCAGAGACAGAGTGGGGAGGAAAACAGGCAGATTGACTGAAATACACCGCTGAGGGGAGCAGTGGGCGAGACAGGAAAGGTCTGCTATGCCATGTGGGTCAGCTCCCTGGCTGGGGATTGAACTCATGCTGCAGTGGCTGTGCATAGCTTCATAGTGCTGTGTCTTAACCCCTTGTGCTACCAGGGAGGCCCTGTATGTGCACGTTAATCAGTGACTAACCATGACATAAACTAGGGTACAAGCCTGAGTAAGATTTTGGAAACCTTGATTAGCCTCCATGAACCATGTTAACTCGGGTTATGTGACCAATACTGTGATGGATTCCTGAGACTCTGCCCTGTTTATTGTCCTCCACATGGCCAAGACATATCATGATTTAAATTTGTCTTCCTCATACATATTTCCTACAGGAGGTTATAAAGCAGCTGGTCCTGATCTGTTTTTCTTTCATTGTGTTTTTCAGTGAGACCTTATTGAGAAGGTTTGTATATGTCCTTCATCATCTCATGTGAGTGGATTTCTGTTGTGTTAGATTTAGGTCACAGAGAACGCTGGCCTCTGTGAAGGCCATCATTCAATCAATAAATAAGATTTACATCATTTGGGTGCCTAATTACCCATATTGGATTTAATTTTTTTTTAATTTCAGCCCCTTTGAATTATGACCCATGTACAGATGAATTAACCTCATGCCTGATTTTATGAGACTATAGCAAAGGAGTTGATTTTTCATATCCTGTCCCATGTCAACTTTTCCATTTTTGTATGTACATATTTTGAGAACAGTTACCCCAATATTACAAATGGTTGATAACTACTGATTTCCTTAAGGCTGTCTCAGATTCCATCTCAAAAGGGAGGATGGTGTACACATGGCATCCAGATGTTGAACTGTACATAATTCACCTATGCCATTGTCCTGATGTGCAAATAATTCTAAGTAGGCATATGGCTGAGTGGCTATGCTTGTGAATTAAAAGGAATTCAGATTGCCATTGATGGATTCATTCTTTTATCAAATATGTAATGCCCTATTGTATCTTTTATTTCTGTTTTTGTTGTAAATTTATTTTGTATGATATGTGATGATTATAGCAGCTTGGTTTCTGTTTCCATTTGCATGGACTCTAATCATCATCTACTTCAGGTTGTGCATGTCTTTATATGTGAACTGGAGCTCTTGTATACATAGATTAGAATTGTTTTATAAAATTTATTTGTTCAGTCATTCTATATGTTTTGATTCGAGAATTTAGTCCATTTACATTTAATTGATTATTGTTAGGTATGTATTTGTTCATTGCTCATTGTTTTCTCACCTTTTTTGTAGTTTCTCTCTACTACTCTCTTCTTTTATACTTTGATAACTTTCTTTAGTGCTGCATTTAGATACCTTTCTAACTTTCTGTTATGTCTATAGTATAGGTTTTTGCTTTGTGGTTATTATATTACATAAGGTTCATAGATAACATCCTATTTGCAGTTGGTAGCAACTTAACTTTGAACTCATTTAGAAATTACATGGTTAGCCCATGCATATATTACCTATATTTGATACCATGCTTTGCATTTATTTTTGTATAACCCTTAATAGTATAAAAATATTATACTATTTTTTAACCTATGTGTTAGCTTTGTAGGTAGCTAATTCACTATCTAGTTTCATTCATTTTTTTGTTTATTTGTTTCAACTCAGTGCTATTTCATTTCAGCTTAAAGATGGTTTTAATATTTCTTGTAATGCTGGGATTTTTTTAATTTTTTAAATTTTTGTAAATTTTATTTTTATATTCCCCATACTATTGCAACCCCCTTATTTTGACCCCAATCCCTCCCCTCCCTGTCCCCCACCCCTCATAGAGTGTCTCTGGTTCATAGTTTTTGTTGATTTTGATTTTCACTTTCTTATAGTTATTCATTTTCCTGGTCCCTTATTTAAGTTTTCTAGATTCCTGCTATGAATGAGACCATCCGGTATTTTTCTTTTTCTTTCTGGCTTATTTCGCTGAGCATGATCCCTTCCAGCGCCATCCATGTTGCTGCAAATTGCATGTGTTTATCTTTTTTGAATGCTGAGTAATATTCCTTTGCATGTATGTACCACATCTTCTTGATCCAGTCATCTATTTTTGGGCATTTGGGTTGTTTCCAAAGCTTAGCTATTTTAAACAGTGCTGCTATAAACATAGGGGTGCAGGTGTTCTTTGGATTTGATGTTTCTGTGTCCTTTGGGTAAATACTTAGGAGTGGAATTGCTGGATTTTTGTAATGCTGGTTTAGTGTTGAATTCTTCTAGTCGTTGATGTCTGGAAAACACTTCATACTCTCTTTCAATTCTTATTAATGAGTGTAAGTTTGACAGGAACAGTATTCTTTTTGAATGGTTTTTGCTTTCAACACGAGTACTATATCATGTTACTTCCTTCTGGCCTGCTATTTTTCTGATTAAACAACTATGGATAGTTTTATGGGGGTTTCCTTTTATGTTTGTTTTTTTTTCTTCTCTTACTGTTTTTGTAGTTATTTCTTTATTTTTAAATTTTGACATTTTGATTATAATTTGTAGTGGTGTGGATCACTTTGGGTTTACCTTATTTAGAGTTCTCTGTGCTTCTTGAATGTAGATACCTGTTTCCTTCTGAAGACAGGGGAAGTTTTGGACATTATCCTGATAAGTCTCCTAATAGTTTATCTCCCTCTAATTCTTCTGGGATCCCTAAAATGCAAAATTTATTCTGCTTATTATTGTCTCATAGGTCCTTTAAGGTAGCTTCTTTTTTAATTTCTTTAACTTTTTTGTTGCTTAGTTATCTCCACTGTTATTGTGCTCACTTGTCTGTTCTTTACCAATTCTTTGTTGAATTCCTTTATTGTATTTATCTGTGCAGTTACTGTATTCTTCAACTCTATGACTTCTGTTTGGCACTTTCTTGTATCTTCTCTCTCTGTTGAAGTTGTCATTTTATTTGTCCATTCTGCTGAGTTTGGTGACCACTTTTATGAACACTACTTTTAGCTTTTTATCTGGTAGTTTGCTTATCTTTGTTTCATTGGGATCTTTTTCTCACATTTTTGTCTTTTTCTTTTATTTGCAACTTATTACTCTTGTTTCTTCATTTTGCTTGACTTTCTGTGTTTATTTATATGTGTTAGGTGAAAATCTGTCTCTCCCAGCCTTGAAAGAGTGGTCTTATGTGTGTATTGAATTCTCCTTTTCAACTTTGCCCTATCTTTTGGCTGTCTCTCAAATTTTTGTGGTTGGCTAAGCAGTCTGGTTAATTCTTGATAGATCCCCATTGTTGAGCACATGTCAAGAACTTTAAATATCATATCCCAAGGGTGGGGCATATTTTAGCACTTAGTTTCAGTCTGATTGGAGCTAAACCCTCAGGTATTAACTTTAAAAGTATGCCTATAATACATCCTCCAGACCTGGAAATACAGAGTTATCCTCTTGGGGAAAATGGTACTTATCAAGCTTATCAAGCTTATCAATAAATGTATAATCTCCTTTCTATGAGATATCAGCAAACTTCAGTGAGGCCAAGGGTGAGTTCAAGGTAGCATTTCTAGGCCTACAGTCCCTAAGAGCTCCTTAGGCTTAAGTAGTACTATGGTAAATCAGCAGGCATTACAGTTTAACAGTTGAATGGGTATTGATGTGTGATAATAACCTATGGTTTCAGTGATAGCATATATCTTCTCTAGCTAGGGACTATAAACCGATAAGATAAAAAGAATACCACACAATCTGTTGTGAATTCAATTCCAATATGCTTTAAAAATATTTTCAGTGGTATAAGCCAAGTTCAAGTTAACTTCTTATTCTTTGTTTCTATCAAAGTAAGCAAATATGTCAGTATTGAAAACTACCCCCACTGTAACATTGCTTCACTTATCAGTGTAGACAGAAGGATCCTAAGAAACTGGAGTTGCCATTATATCCAGATTCACTAGTGTCAAGTGAAATATCTACCTACACTGTTTCACAGTGTAAGCTGAATAAAAGTGGTAAATTGTTAAGCAGCATTAGTGTGGTGTGAGGAATGAGTATTGGTTGGTTGAGGTCCTATGTGGATCAAGGATAAGCATATATTGTCTGAGGGTGCTGCGATTCAGTTCAGTGTCCTAATAAGAAAACACTTTCAGAACTGGCCAACTGACCTCAGTAATCTCACAGTAACCCTTCCATGTGCCTTTTATTTTTCACAGGGTATTTTTCACTTCACAAGTTAATTTCATTTGGTGTAATACAATGGCAAGATTTTCCAGTGAAGAGATAACTTATTTGCATAACTAGATATGAAAGACAGTTGGCTATTTGCAAAGTATGCAGAGGAAATAAGTAAATAAATAAAATGACAAACATGATAAAGGATAAAGCAACTGTGATGTTTGTGGCAAAAACTAGTAGTACTGGGATGTCTGCATGTGTTATATATGCTTTATTTTTAATTAATAACTAGTGTTATTTATGCTTTATTTTTAATTAATTTTATACATTGATTTGATCTATGTTTTGTGATTTTTTTTTTCCTGCAGGTCAAAAGCTGGAACAAGTTACTGTTCTTTTGAGTGAGCAAGTTACATTTAGAGAAGAAAGGTGAGCAACTACTATGGAGCTTTTGGGATTATTATATGTTATTTTGACCACTGATGTCAGAACTTCAAAGTATATAATACTCAAGAATATTTTATGGTAGACATTTTCCCCCTTGAGTGTCTCTACATGGTTTAAGGAATACTGGCTATTGTTTCTTCCTTTTTGTCAATCTCTTAAAGTAAACTAATATTTGGGGCATCATTGCCATATTTCTTTTTTCTTCTATTTTTTTAATTGGGTGAAAATAATGTTATAGTGCAATATAAGTATATTAAACATTGATTTTTTTAATCTTTATCTGAAACATTCAGAACACAAATACTTCTACTTGTATTTGTACTATAATCTTACTACTATTTTTGCTACTTCTTCTACTCTTTAAATTTTTAGTTGTTTAAAGCATAAATATCTAAGGGTTTCTGTAATTCCCCAATAGATTTTATCCAAATTTATCAGAACAATACATGTTTTTTTCATATAGATACATATATTTCACTATTTAAATAGTAGATAAAATATCTACTTTTTTTTTAACTGTTCCTTTTTGATAATGTAGTGTATTAATCCACACAAAATAAGCCTGGCTGTGGAAATGCTTATTTGTTGGCAGGGTGCTTGTCTGGATCAATGATGAGAAAAATTGTCTGAGGATGCTGAGGGACTCATTCCAGATGTCAATCTGAGGTCCAGATGCATAGCACTCTAATAGGACAAATAAGATTCTTAGAGCCAGGCTCTCTTTGGTGATATTCCCCTCCTCCCAGAGAAAACATAATACATTGTTGCCATGCATTTTCTTCCTCTCAGAACTGGGCATTGGCCCTCCATCTTATAAAGCAATTACGTATCTTTAGTTATGACCAGTGATACATGACTTACTTGATTTTACTTACTTTGAACAAAGAGTTGTAGATGGAAACCTGTATATAGGAAATATGTTCTTGAGTAACAAATAAAAAGATTGAATTCAGAAAGGAATAAGTAACCATGATGGGTACTAAGTTTCACAAATGTTGGACTATGTGCAGGAAATAGTGAATGTCTACTTTAAATAATGACAATGGAATGAATTTTAGTTCTCTGTTATTTTTACTACTATTTTCTGAAACTCTGCTTTTGCTTCTCTTTCCATGTTCTGCTGAGATAGACAGAATGGGATCAGGTCTTCCACTTCTACTTGGTAAGTAACTACACCAAGATTCTTTAAAATTCATATGCTGTATGCTCTATGTCAGGTCCTGAGGTCTCTGTGGTTGCCTTTTTAGAGACTTATTGAAGAATATTTTCATGATTTGTCCTTTTTCTCATTCAGACCCTTATCAAGGTCAGCTGTATTATTGAGCCTTTATAATTGCTTCTTTCATTTCTTTTATGCCTTAATGGGAAAATGCTGAATTTTAGAAATTATTTTTTAGGTAATTTCATATTGGCTCCAAAAATTATTGTAGTAAAATCTAAATATACCAAAATATTATCATCTTTTTCTCATTTATTTATTTGGATTTGAAAAATAGACACTCCATGAATCATAAGGTCTTTGTGGTCACACTGCATTATATTTATGCTTCTACTTCAATATTTGAGGGTTGATATAAATTAGTTATTACTTTTGAAACATGGGAATTACATATGAAATTTTGTTTTATCTCTGAGACATTAATATTTTTATATGATAAAAATTACAGTATTTCTTTTGAAACACAAAATAGTTCAATTTACTGTACTATGCTCCTCTGAAAAAGATCTTATATGAGAGGTATCAAATGGAGAGACATGGAAATATCATATATGGCATCATCATTTCTTATTAAAACTCAAAATAGGCATCACAAGGAAGAGTGATCCATGTATGTCCTGGCAAGGTATCTTGAAGATTTTGTGTTACTTGGTCACTTAGTGCTGACCAAGTGACTACTTAGTCACTTAGTGACTAATGTCCTAAGGATAAATTTTTTTTTTATAAAATTCTGTCACAATCCTATCAAATAGAATTTATTTTTGTGTTCATTTATTACGTAGTTACTGTTATTATTTATTCTCTAGAACCATAAGAGATCAGTTTAAAGAGAGAACAAATCTTAGATAAAAAAGGAAATTAATACTCATAGTTATCAAAATGACCTAAGTCATTAACAACCTTTTAAATAGGCATGTGGAGATGAAGGAAAAAATGGAACTTTTTATTTAAAAAAAAGTATTTTCACAAAACCCTATTTGTTTGTTACCATTAGTCACAAACTCAGGAGTCAGGGATGTTGTCTCAATCCAAAGAGTATATCAGCACATCGTTACTTAATACATTTTCAATAAACCACTCACATAATTACTCCATAATAGTACAGGACTCACATAAAAGAAAAATAAAAAAAATAAAATAAAAAAAAATAAAAAAAATAAAAAAAAAAACAGAACCCTCCCTTTTAATCATCTCTTTAGCCTCTTTTGCCAAAATGCCGTCCCTTCTGAAAATTTGTCATTTTTTAATCTACTATTTTAAAGTTTATAAAAATGGAATTATATAGTTTGGTTCTCCTCGTGACTACATCATTTGCTCAAAATTCTAGTCTGATGAATATTTTATTTAAAACATCAAATCCATTATTGTATATGTTAGAAATATACTCTTCAGAATGTATATGCCTTAGATATTAATATTCAGTGCATCCATTTTGAATAAACTTGCTATAAGAGTTTCAATCATATTATTTAAAAATATTCATTTTTGTTTTTTCTCATTGCATGTCTGTTTTCTATTTTTCTATTTTGTTCTTAACCTCATTAATTTTTCCATTTGCTCTTCTGGAGCTTGATTTGTTTTTCTTCATCTAGATTCTTTTAAGTATAATTTATTGCTTTTCAGCCATTTTCTGTTCTACCTTATTGTTTTTCACTCAAGGTTTTCCTGAAAGCACTTTTCAAACGCATGAGAACAAATTGGCATTTTATAGTCTATCTACTACTCATGTGAATATATTTTTAAGCTTCATATTTATTTTTAAATTATAGATTATTTAAAGGGGTACTGTTTTATTTCCAAGCATTTGGGCTTTATCTGTTGGTTTTCATTATGAGTTCTACTTAATTCCATATGATAAGAAAACATGCTTTGAAATTATTTCATTAGTTTGGAATTTTTGATATCTCTCTAATGGTCAAGAGTATGGTATAACTTAGCAAATATTCCATTGCACTTTCAATTATATCAACATTTAATTATATCATTGTTAGATGCAGTGTTTTATACATGTCAATTAGTTCCACTTTGAAATTGGCTCGTCCAGACCTGTTGTATATTTACTAATCTCTGATCTGAAAATTTATATGATATATATTTATTGAGCTGTAAAATTTCAGTGCACTCACTTTTGACATACATATTTCAATGGTAAGTTTAAAATATTTCACCAAACTAGTCCAAATATTAGCTAATATATTTTCCAGGGATATTTTCTATTAAATAATATGTTTCTTGAGATATAATAATTAGGAAAGGTCAAGAAGTTTCTCTTTAAAACTCAGATATTTTCAGTAAATCAAATATTATAATAGCATTTAATACTGTCAGTCATGCCAGGGGTAGTCTTTCATTTCCAATCACCTAAATACTATTATTAATTACAAAGCAAAATTTGATTACTAAGATTCAGATATTCTGAAAAAGCCATCTCCTGGATAAATCATATGGGTTTTAATTTTTATTTATAATTTATATCCTGATAATGCAAGGATGACAATAACAGAGCAAAATTGATTACACTGATAAAGAATTGTTGATATGTGGAAAACAGTCTGGATTTTGACAACTTCTAGAGTAGGGATTTTTAAGATTCTGGTATTATATATGTTCCTTTACAGATAATTTGAGCACATTTATATTTGGCATATGGACTTTTATCTTTGTTTCTTTGTTTTACAAGCTGGCAATAGATGCCTGTGAGGAAAAAAGAAAATATATATAAAGTTATAAATTATGGCCCCATATTGAAATAAATTAGTCACATAGAATACAAATTATTTTAATCCAGCATAAGGAATACTTCATAAAAGTGTGCAGAAATTATCAAATCATTGCAATGTCTAATAACTACTGATAACACACATTTTAGTTCAAAATCAATCACCTTATGAACATTAACATCTAGTTCAATATCAATCACCTCCACTATAGTAACTAGAGAATGAAAGAGTAGAAGACACAGGCTCCTTTTGTGAACAAATTTATAGGAAAACCCCAAAACAATGGAGATATCAAACACACTAGAAGAAACTGAAGTTTCTGACATCTATAACTACAGCCATAATAGCATAACCCCTAAACAAATAAATATAAACTTCACACAAAAATCTATTATCTCAGATCATATTGTTCAATATATTTTTTAATAAAAAAAAGCTACAAGGCACGCTTCAGGCAGGGAAAAATAATGTGGAGTGACAATTATCAAAATGATAGTTATGGGAGAGATTAGGCATTATCAGACAAGAAATTGCAAATAACTGGGGTGAATGAAACACAGTTCTTACAGGAAAAGTGGGAAGCATGCAAGAACATGAGTAAAGTAAGCAAAGATCAAAATGCTAAGACTCAAAAGTTAATGCTTAACTTTGGAAACAACCCAAATGCCCAAAAATAGATGACTGTATCAAGAAGATGTGGGACATATACACCATGGAATATTACTCAGCATTCAAAAAAGTTAAACACATGCAATTTGCAGCAACGTGGATGGAGCTGGAAGGGATCATGCTCAGCGAAATAAGCCAGAAAGAAAAAGAAAAATACCGAATGGTCTCACTCATAGCAGGAATCTAGAAAACTTAAATAAGGGACCAGGAAAAAGAATAACTTTAAGAAAGACAATATCAAAATCAACAACTAGGAACCAGAGACACTCTATGGGGGGTGGGGGGCGGGGAAAGGAGGGATTGGGGTCAAAATAAAGGGGTTGTAATTGTATGGGGAATATAAAAATACAATTTAAATTAAAAAAAAATCTGAAAAAAAAAGTTAATGCTTAAAAAAAAAAAAGAGGAAAAAGCACCTGCTGAGAATAAACAGATCTCAATAAACAAGAATAACCATGAGGAGAAAAAAAAACAACAACAACAACAAACAAACAAAAGCAAAAAAAAAAAAAAAGGTTCAGTCAGATTCGGGTACCAGCTAGAAGCTCCAGTCTATTCTGGCTCTCCCTGCGCCCTCCATTTCGCTTCCGGAAACATGGCTTCCGGTGTGGCTGACCCTGATGGCGTCATCAAAGTGTTAAATGACTTGAAGGGCCACAAATTCAACAACCAGAGGAGGTGAAGAAGCACAAGGAGGCGGTGATCTTCGTCATCCTGGAGCCGGGCAAGGAAATCCTGGTGATGTAGGCAGGGCCGCAGGCAAGCAACCCCTCCGCCACCTTTGTCAAGATGCTGCCGACCAGGGCTGCCTTCGCGCCCTCCATGACGCAACCTGTGAGAACAAGGAGGAGGACCTGGTGTTCATCTTCTGGGCCCCAGCGTGTGCTCCTCTTCAAGGCAAAAAACCTATGCCAGTTCCTAGGACGCCTTCAAGAGGAACTTGACAGAAATCGAGCATGAATTACTTGCCAGCTACCCTGGCAGGAAAGCCCTGGGGGCCAAGCCTGCAGGAGTTCCCTTCAGCTCCCTGCCTGGAGCATTTGACAGCCCCAGACCTGCCCACAGGGGGTTGCAGGCTTCCCCCTTCCTGCCAGACTGGAGGGGCTGGGAGAGACCCCAACAGGGGGAAGACCGTTCCTTCACCAGCTGCCCAAAACACCTCCCGACCACCCCGGATCCCCAGCCCCGGACCTCCCTCCCTCCATCCTTGAGGAACCCAGCCTTCCCCAAACACTCTTGATCAACTGATTGATTCTTCTTGGGCCAAAGTCGACGAAGTCTCCCCATCCCTGCCACCAGGGATCCCAGTTGGAGGGGACTGTAATTTTTAAGGACACTGCAACTCCCTACCTGCTTGTTCCCTTTCCTGTCCTGCCAACTTCTGACGCAGTAATGACTCTGCGCTGGTCTGTTAAAAAATAAACACTGTGAGAGACTTGAAGAATGCCTTTGATGTGTTCATCAATGGAGTAGGCAAGAGTAAAGAATCAGTGAATTTGAAGATATGCCAACAGAAATTTCTCCAGCTGAATGCAATAAGAAAATAGAATTTTAAAGCCATAATAACATGCCCAAATCTTTCAGAATTTATATATATATATATATATATATATATATATGCATATTGGGAATATCAGTATAGGTAGGAGAGGGGCAGAAGAAATATCTGAAGTAATAATGGCAGGTATTTTTTCAAAATTAATGATGGACACTGAAAAAAAAGATGCAGGAAGCTCAGAGAACATGGAGAATAAGTAGCTACAGCTAGGCACATTATCTTTAAACTGTCAAAACGAAAGAAAAAAATTTGAAAGAGTCATAGAAGACAAAATAAAGAGACAAAAATAAGAAATACATTGTACTTCACTTTAAAAATCATACTAGCAAGACCAGTGAGGCTTGAGATACTAAAATGTTGAAATTAAAAGTCTATCAACCTACAATTCTGTATCTAATGAGATTATCTTTCAAAAGTGGAGAGGAAAATGACAGAGTAGACAACTCTAGGATCCTCTCCTACAGAAAAACTGAAGGAAAAAAAAGAGCTAAAATGGTCTCAGAATTCTATAAAATAGTCAAATCCAGCAGATGCTGAATCAAGAAAAAGGTGAGTTAAAAATATAGAAAATCTTTCTAATGTTTTACCTGCCCCGTCCCCTTCTCTACCTTCTTAGAGTGGGATTCTGGCTCCTGGTTCTGAAGGAAGCATGACAGGTCTTAGTTCCATGACTTCTTTTATTTACTGTTGCTGTGGGTTTATTTTGCTCTTCTATCTAGTTTACTTAACTAGGAGCTAAGATTATAATTTAAAAAATTTCTTGATACTTACACGTTGACCCAAAGATTACTTACAATTGTGTTATTTCATTTCCAAAGGCTTATAAACTAGATCTTTCTTGTTATTTTTCAGTTACGGACTTACAGTTTGATTCCATTTTATTTAGATAACTGACTTTATATTACTTAATTTGTTGAGATTAACTTTATGGCTGAGGATGGTCTGTGTTGGTAAATATTCCAAGAAAACTTGAAAAGAATGATTGTTTTGTGTTGTTGATTGTTTCATAAATTTTATTATACCTTGTTGACTGATGTTTAGTTCCCCTATCTCTTTGCTGATTTTTAGTCTAGTAATTCTATCAAGTGTTGGAAGTAGAAGTTGAAGGCCCTGACTATAATTTTGGATTTTCTCTTCTCAGTTCTGTCAGGTTTTTGTCCCATGTTTGTGTCCTGTGTGTTTGGTGCACACACATAGGATTAGTCTTCTTATTGGATGAATTTATTATCATTATACAGTGTCCCTCTTTCGCTTGTGGTTTCCTTTACTCTGAATGTACTGTATCTTTATAATATAGTCCTCTTTTAAAATAGCAGTGTTTGAATATATTTTACTTCCTTTTATTTCCAACCTACTTATGTCATGTTGAGATGAGTTTTTTAGGAACAACATATAATTGAAGCTTGTGTTTTAAAATCCCCTCTTTCCATCTCTTTTTTATACTGATGTATATTTCACATAACATAAAATTAACCATGTTTAAAGTGTGTACTTATTAATACTCAGTGTGGTGCAACAGCAGTTCTGCCTGGTTCGTAAACATTTTTAGCACTCCAAAAGGGGCCCCTGTACCCATTAAACAGTCAATTCCAATTCCAATTCCCCAATCTCTGGACATCACTAATCTGTCTTGTGTCTCAGTGGGCTCACCTTTTCTAGATATTGCATGTAAATTGAATTATACAGTAAGTGGCCTTTGTACATCAGTAATTTAGTGTTCTTGAGACTTATTCATGTTGTAGTATGTATCAGTATTTTCTTTGTATGTTTCAACAATATTCTGTTTAATGGCTACAGGACAATTTGCCTATCCATTATCAGTTGATAGGCATTTGAACTGTTTGCACCTATTGGCTGTTGTGCATACTTCTGTTACGAACCAGATGTGTAAGACTTTGAACACTTCTCTTTCTCTCTCTCTTTCTCTCTCTCTGTCTCTCTCAAACTTTTTGCTGGGTGATATAGTAATTCTATGTTTACTTTATTGAGAAACTGCCAAAATATTTTTCACAGTGGCTGCAACAATGGAGGTGAGTGTTCCAATTTCTTCACATCTTCACAAAACTTTTTACTTTCTATTTTTTAAGTTATAGCCATTTAATGAGTGGAAGTGGGCATCATGTGATGTTGATTTGCTAAATGCTAATGACTGATGATGTTGAACATCATACTGAATATGCTAGAAAGAAAGAGGTTGGTGAAACAGATATATGGGGCAGTGTGTACATTTTTCATTTCCTTTTCTGACCTAATTGCATTAGTAATATCCTGTATGATATTGAAGAGTAATGGTGGAGAGGAGATAGCCGTGCCTTAACCTGATCTTAATGGGAGAACATCGAATTTTTCATCTAGTGTGATGTTAGTGGTAGGTTTTTTTCTATGTTCTTTATCAAGTTGAGGAAGTTTCCTCCTGAGTTTTTTGAAGGTTTTGGGAGTTGGTTTTGGCAGATTTCCTGCATTTATTTATCATGTGATCTTATTATTTATCATGTGATCTTTTTCTTCCCCCCACAACTATCCCTTGACCCTATCCTCAACCCCCTCTCTCAGAAACGTCACTTCATTTATTAATATTCACTCATTTTTATAAGTATTCTACTTTGTCAAAATGTCTACTACATAAATATAAAATTTTTTTTCATTGTCTTGCTTTATTACCCATAACTTCTTCAAACACCTTTCATTTTGCTGTAAATGACAGCATTTCATTTTTCTTTATAACTGAATAGTATTCTATATTGTGGATCTAAAATGCAAGTTCTAGAACCAGGTCTAGGTCTGAGGTCCAGGTTATAGGTCCAAGTCCAATATCACTGTCTAGAGATGAGGTGCAGAACAATTTGCAGTGTGAAGGTTAATTTTATCGCTTTGGTCCATGTGTCTATCACTGGGCATTTAGGCTGCTTCCATATCCTAACTATTGTAATTAGTGCTGCAATTAACATTTTAGAGTACATAGTCATGGAACATATTACTAGTATTTTCTCCTATACATTTTATTATTGAAGGTCTTATATAGAGAGATCTTTAATTCACCTGATATTTATTGTTGTGCATGAGGTTAGAGAGTGATCCAGATTCACTCTTTTACATGTGAGCTTCCAGTTTTCATCACCATTTATTAAAGAGGCTCTTCTATCCCCATGTATGGTCATGACTGCTTTAACATAAGTATTGATGTGTACATAGGTTTATTTCTGGGCATTCAATTCTGTTCTATTAATCTACATGTCTATTTTTATACCAGTACCATACTGTTTTTAGTACTGTTTCTTTGTAGAATAGTTTATAGTCAGACACTATGATGTCTCCATTTTTCTCCTTGTCAGGATTGCTCATACTATTCAAAGGCCTTTTATGGTTGCATATAAATTTATATGCATGTGTGTCATCTGGCAACAGTGATTATTTCACTTCTTTTGACTTCTTTCAGTGTTTTTTCCCTCCAGAATTTGACAGTTTTTATAGGTTGTAGTAGGAGTAAGTTTTCAGTCTGCTGCCTTTGCACCAGGTGGGTGGAGAATTTGTACCTTCAAGGAATATTAGGTAAAAGGAACTGGGACATTAGGGTCCAAAGGGTCCCCTTCAGTGAGCATCAGGGACTCAAGCTCCCTGCTGTGCTGTGGGGACCAAATTTGTGTGGTTAAGATCCACAGTGATCCCCTTTTCTGGGCCAGCTCAACCTGAAAATCTGGTATAGATTCAGGCCAGCCTCAACTACTTGGCTATTTCTTCAGCACTAATTTCACTGACCTTGCATGGATTGTAGCTAAGAGAGGATCACTACTTGGGCTTTGTCCTCTTTGCTGTTCTAGGCAGAGCCTTATTATTGGGCACTTGCTCCTGTTGTTAAGATCCAGGTGTTTAATCTCTAGTTAGTGAAAGTGTTCAATTGCTGCCTTGACTTTGACCCTGGCCCTGGGTGGGAGCAGCAGGTATTTATAATGTCACAGCCTCAGGCTGCAAATAATAGCTTCATCTATGAGGTGTCACAGGTGATCTGACATGGCTCTTCCCAAGTTTGGGCTCCAATTATTCTGTATTGTGGGTGTCAGGTTCAAGCTAGTTATCACTCTATACTGCTGCTCCTATAATTCTCCAATATGGCATTTTCTGTCCTGGACAGTAACTTTGTGCACCCCCTTCTTAAGTGCAATGCTAGGTCTCCAAAGTCCCTCAAGTACCCCTAAGACAGCAGTTGTGGGGAATGGGTTCCATGTGGCAGCCACCCCTCTCTCTTGTGGGAGGTACTGCCCTGGAGCACTGCAGATTGCAATTAGTTTTTCCTACGCCTTTCAACCAGACCATTGCTCTTGTACAATTTAGTTATGTTTGCATTTCTGGGATTATTAACTTTATTCTGAAGCAATTTAGTTGTGACTATATGGAAGAGGCAAACCCAAGCATCTTCCCTCTGTACTATCTTGCCAGACTCCTTCTGTGTCTGTTGATGATAGAATATGTTAATTTATTTTCAATGTTGAACCAGCCTTGCATATGTAGAATAAATCCCACATGGTTGTGACGTATACGTCTTTTTAACACATTGATATTTCACTTTTTTTTTAAATATAAATCATTCTATTATGCCATCACTTTTTTTTAAAGATTTATTTATTTATTTAGATAAGCACTGGGTACAGTCAGAAGTGCAGGAGGGTGAGGGAATTCATCAGAGCCAGAGCGGGGAGCAGAACAGGCAGACTGATGAAATACACTGCTGAGGGGAGCAGCAGGCGTGGCAGGAGAGGTCTGCGCGTCATGTGGACCCTCACCAGCAGCTGGGGATGGAACCGGCACTGCAGAGGCTGCGGGCAGCTTCGCAGCCCAGTGCTCAACCGCTGCGCCACCAGGGGAACCACGATATTTCACTTTTTAATACATTGTATATCTGCTACAGCAGCAGATATACACATATGTATTATAAGCTTATTGGCTTGGGTTTTGTCTGGAATTTTTAAATTGTTCTTTCAATGGGGTAGTTTTTTTAACCATCTTTTTCATGGTAACTGTAATTTTCAAAGAATACACTTTTGAGAAATATGTCTGAGATGTGGCCTTATTCCTATACTGCCTCTTTTCCAAAACACTGATTACAGTCATCTGATTTTGTAAACATTGATTAGTATCTTTGTGTTGAGCACAATGTATGAATTGAGAGAGTTTCAAATTCATCTTATTTTCATTAAACAGGAAGAGAATTTGTTTGATACAAATGTATGCACCTGAGCATTTTTCTCATATAAAGTTTACAAACATGTCAGGTTTTTTTTTTTTTTTTCTGATGGCCAAAAAGAGTTTCTCTAATGAAAAGGGTGTGTGATTCTGGGGTAAAGGCATCTTGGGATTTGTGTGTGTGTGTGTGTGCACATGTACTTCTTTCTTCATTCAGATTTCTATTTCAATAAGAACATAATTTAAAGAAAAATGTATGATACTTGGATCGTGTCGGATTATAGGATTATACTCTTTAATATTTGGTTCTCTTTAATATTATTAACATTTGATTATACTCTTTAATATTTTATTTTATGCTATCTTGAAATAAAGATGAACTTTGAGAACTTACATCTACATTTACACAAGCATTCCAAGATACATTTTAATTTTACTCTGACAGAAAGTAAATTTGAGTTTATTGCTTTTTGAATTTAATTGTCATTATTAAGCCTATGAAAATATTTAGAATTGGCAGGTATTAGAATGAAAGTTGCCAAAAGAAAGAAAGAACAAGAAAATCTTGGAGAATAGGCAGATGTTGGAAACAGGGAATAAAAAGAGAAGACAGAAATCCTGCAGTCAGCATTTGTTAGGTGGGTTAAAGAAGGGAACATGAAATTTTGGTTAATCAATATATGTCATAGGTGGAAATAAGGCGGGGCAAGAAGGGAAATTTTTAAGAATTAGAGCATTTTACAAGGAAGAAGACAAAAGAGAGACTAGTGGAGAATGGCGTATATGAGAAGATTAGAGGGGTGAAAAGTGGGGAGAAAGTTATGGAGAATTTGCTAGCATGAAGAGGAAAAGGAAAGATAAAATCTTTTTTTAAACAATAAAATGACAGAAGGGTTATAAGTACAGAAGAAATAGGGGGAAAATTGGAGATGACATTGGGAAGATGGAGGGAGAAGTTCTTGGAGAATTGGCATGCTTAAGAAAAGGGATATAGGGCCTCCCCGGTGGTGCAGCGGGTTGAGCGCCGCGCTGTGAAGCTGTTCACAGCCTCTGCAGCGTGGGTTCGATTCCTGGCCAGCCAGGGAGATTCTCACATGGTGAAGCAGACCTCTCCTGCCTTCCCCGCTCCTCCCCTCAGCAGTGTCTTCAGTCTGTCTGCCTGTTCTGCTCCCCGCTCTGTCTCTGGTGAATTCTCTCACCCTCCCACACCTCTGACTGTACCCCAGTTCTTGTATAAATAAATCTTTTAAAAAAAAGAAGAGTTAGAGGTGGAGAAAAACAGTCATAGTCATGGAGAATTGGAAGTCATCAAACATAGTGTGGTAGAGAAGAAAAAGAAAGTACGAGGAAGAAAGTAAAAATTGGGGGAAAGCACAAGTACAAGAAGGGAAAAGAAGTGTAATGTAAGAGAATATAAGAAATGTAATATAAGGAAATGTAAAAGAAAATGAAGACTTGGCAGATGTCAGAGGTGGAATTAAGATTGGAAAACAGGAGACTATCCAAATACACATCCAGTTCTAATTGTGGACCCAAGGTCAAGATGCAAGGCAAGTCCAGATCCAAGGTCCAGGTCCTTATCTAAAGGTCTATTTTATCTTTTTTTTTTTTTTTTAAAAAAAAGCTCTGTTTCATTGATCTTTTGAATTGTCTTTTTGATCTTTATTTTCTTTTTTTGTAATTTCATCTTTCCTTCTACTGACTTTTGGTCCCATGTTTTTCTATTTTTTTTCTCTTTTAACTTTAAGTTTAAGCTTAATTTTTTTTTTTTTGCTAAGTTTTCTTTCATCTTACTGCTGCTTTTACTGCTCTCATAGTTTCTGATAAGTCATGTCTTCATTTTTATTTGTCTCCAGATATATTTTTATTTCTTCTTTGATCTCCCCATTGACCCAATAGTTGATCAGCAACATGTTGCTTAGTTCCCACGTATTTGTAGTTTTCCCCTTTGGGTTGATTTCTGGTTTCTCATAATAACTACTTAAGATTAAAGTTGAAGTTGTTCATTTGAAACCTTCTTTTCAAACAGATGCTCAGCTTAGAAATTTGTCCCTAATCATTGTTCTGGTGACATCCAGTAAATTTTTATATGTTGTGTTTTCGTCTTCATTTGTTGCAAAATTCATTTCCTTTTGACTCTTTTGTTTGGTAATTAATTTAAAATATCTGATTTCTTAGAGATTTTTCTATTATCACCTTCCTACTGAGAACAAACTTTATATGATTTGAGTACTATTTCTTATTACTGTAGCAAGTCACATATTGAAAAAGTAAACCATATTATAGTACACAATTGAGTGGTATTTAGTACACAAATAATGGTACTAATAATGGTACTAATGGTATTTCTATTAGTTTACAGAACTGTTATCCTGTATTTGTGTGTGTTGTACTTATTTTTATCCTGGAATACAGCATTTGCAAGTATAGTAGTCAATTTTGCCCTCTCACCTTCTAAATTTCACTTGGTATCTCTTGAAGTAGGCTTTATTCTTGACAACTTGAAAAACCCCATCCTGTGGAACAGACCAGCATATAAGTTTTTGTTTGAATACATAGTCCCCTCTTATCTGCAAGGGGTACATTCCAAGATCCCTAACAGAGGCCTGGATCTGCAGATAGCAGCAAACCTTATGTGCTATGTTTTTTTTCTTATATATGCATACCTATGATAGTTTAATTTATTTATGCACAATAAGAGATTAATAATAAAACAGGACACTTATGACAATATACTGCAATAAAATTAGGTGAATGTGATCTCAAAATATCTTATTGTTTTATGTAATATTTTTAAGGCTGTGATTCCTACAAGTTAACTGGAACTACTAAAAAATGTTGGGAGGCGACTATACATCAGTTATTTGGGGTATATACCTATTAGAAGAATTGTTGGGTTATATGTTAATTCTATATTTAGTTTATTTAGGAGCTGCCAAACTGTCTTCCACAGTGACTACATCATTTTGCATATACCCCCAAAAGGAATTTCTCTATAGCCTCTCTACCATTTATTTTTTTTAAATTATAACCATTTTGTGGATGTGAGGTATTATCTGGTTTTCAATTTATATCCTCCTAGTGAATAGTAATGGCTAGTATATATTCATGTAGATTTTGTATATGTCCTTTGGAGAAATGCCTGTTTAGGTGCTTTGTCTATTACTGAGTTGTCTTTTTTGGTAAAATTGTTTGATATTCTGATACCAGATCATGTGATATGCAAATAAGTCTTCCATTCTTTTATCTCCTTGATAGTGCTCTAATGTATAAAACTTTAAATTATTTTAAATTTTAATTGATTCATATATATTTTACATCATTGTTTATTTTTAAATGTTTGCTTTTATTTCCCCCCTCAGGTGTAGTCCCCAAGAATTTCCTTCACCAGTTCACCTGTGCACCATCACCACAGTCCCCTGTGCTGCTCCCTCCTCTCTCCCTCTGATCCTCTCCCTCCTCCTCCCCTGCAGGATGTCTCTGGTTTATAATTGTTTTTGTTTTTGTTTTGTTTTGTATTATTATTTTTTCCCCTGATGTCTTATTTGGTTCCCCTATAAGTGAAACCATCAGATATGTTTTTTTCTTCAGACTTATTTCACTGAGCATAATTCCTTTCAAGTTCCTTCCGTGTTGTTGCAAATGGCATTAGTTTATCTTTTTTGATTGAGCAGCAGTATTCCATTGTGTATATGTACCATATTGTCTTGATCCAGTCATCTATTTTCGGGCATTCAGGTTGTTTCCAGGTTTTGCCTAATATAAATAGTGCTGCAATAAACATAGGGGTACAGGTATTCTTTTGAATCATTGCTTTTGTGTCCTCTGGGTAGATCCCTATGAGTAGAATTGCTGGGTCATATGGTAGCTCCATTTTTAGTAGACTGAGGAACCTCCAGACAGCTTTCCATAGTGGTTGGACCAGTTTGCACTCCCATCAGCAATGTAGGAAAGTTCTTTTTTCACCACATCCTTGATAACATTGGTTGTTGCTAGTTTTTTTTGATATGTGCCATTCTTACTGGTGTAAGGGGATGTCTCATTGTGGTTTTGATTTGCATTTCCCTGATTATAAGAGATGTTGAATATTTCTTCATATGCCTGTTGGCCATTTGCATTTCCTCTTTGGAGAAGTGTCTTTTAAGTTCTTCTGTCCATTTCTTGACTGGATTGTTTATTTCATTTTTTTGAGTTGTGTGAGTTTGTATATCTTTGTGATCAATTCCTTATCAAAAACTTTTTAATTTTGATGAGGTCCAAAGTACCTACTTTTTCTTTTATTGCTTATTTTTTTAGTGGCACTGTTTTTTTCTCTTTCATTCTACTTGGTTTTTTGTTTTGTTCTATTTGGTTGGAGAATTGTACTTACATGATTTTGGTATTTTAAAATTTACTAGTCTTAATTTGTGGCCTAACATGGTCATTCCTGCATAATGTCAGATGTGCACTTATAAAACTGTTCATTGTTGTGGTCTATTATGTCTGTTAGCCAGTCGTACTATTGTTCAAGCTCACTATTTCCTTTCGATCTGTTAATATTTTCTTCGCTGTTGAGAGTTATGGGTATTGAAGTCTCCAACTTTTTTTAGAACTATCTATTTAATTCTGACATTCATTCTTCCTGTGTTTTTGGAATTGTGCTGGACAGGCTTTTCTTTCAGCCTTTTCAGTATATCATTTCCATTGCCTCTGGCCTCCAAGATTTTTTTTTCTTTTAAAGATTTATTTTTATTTACTTATGCATACAAGAACTGGGGTATAGGCCACAGGTGCAGGGGGTTGAGAGGATTCAACAGACAGAGTGGGGACCAGAACAGGTGGATCTACTGAAATACACTGCTGAGGGGAGCAGCGGGTGAGACTGGAGAAGTCTGCTGCACCATGTGGGTTAGCTCCCTGAACGAAGATGGAACTTATGCCACAGTGGCTGGCAATTGCTTGATAGTGCTGTGACTTTAACCCTGTACCACCAGGGAGGCCCCTCCAAGCTCTCTTTTAAATAATTCAACCGATAATCTTAATACTTATTGTACACGATGAGCAGCTTCTCTTGGTTTCAAGATTCTTTGTCTTTGTCATTTTACAGATTAAAATGTATATTGTAGTGGGTCTCTTTTGATTTATTCTACTTAGGGTTTGCTGAAATTCTTGGACTTATTAATTCCTTTCTTTCAACAAATTTGTGTAATTTCCGGCCATTATTTCATCATATGAGCTTCTTTCCTCACATGGACCCCATGATATTCTTTTTTGATGGTCCAAGAGTTCTTTAGGTCTGTTTACATATATTCAATTTTTTTTTGTTGTTCCTTAGACTTTTGTTTTAAAGGGCCAGGTTCATATTTATTTATTTATTTATTGAAAAGATTTATTTATACAAGCACTGGGCACAGTCAGAAGCGCGGGAGGGTGAGAGAATTCACCAGAGCCAGAGGGGAGAGCAGAATGGGCAGGCAGACGAAGTACACTGCTGAGAGGAGCAGCGGGCAGCAGGAGAGGTCTGCGCGCCATGTGGGACCCTCCCATGCTGTCGGGAATCGAACCAGGGCTGCAGAGGCTGCAGGCAGCTTCATAACCCAGCACTCAACCGCTGCGCCACCGGGGAGGCCCTGTTCCTTAGATTTGACCATTTCAATTGTCCCATCTTCTAATTTGTTAATTCTTTCTCTGCTTGCACAAACCTGCTGCTGAACTACTCTGGTATTTGTTTTTTCAATTAAGTTACATTTTTTAGCTCCAGAACTTCATTGGTCTCTCTTTCAGAATTTCTATCTCACTGTTGATCTTCTCATATTGTTCTCATGTAATTTTCCTGATTCCCTTTAGTTTTTTGGTCTGCATTTTTCTTTAGCTATTTGAGTATATTTAAGATAGTTCTTCTAAAGTCTTCATCTAGTTAGTTCAGTGCTTCTTCAGAGACAATTTACCTTTTTCATTTGAATTGGCCATACTTTCCTGTTCCTTTGTATGCTTTGATTTTTATTGAAAGTTGGTATTTGAAAAAAACAGCAGTTTTCTCAATTTTAATAGACCAGCTTCTGATTGCTTCACTGATTAGTTGGGCATGCTCTGGGTCTAGAGATCAGTTGTGGTAAAAGCTTATGGTCTTCTCAGAGCTTGTGTCTTACCGACTCCATTGTGTGGCCTTTTCAAGTCTTCTGCATATATAGCTTCTTTTGAATGCCTAATTCCTCAAAGTCTCTCCTGACTTCTTACGACTTTAGTTGGTCTATTGTATGTCTCTCCCCATAGCGTTTTGACTTATGTGCCTGAACTATCTAGAGGACCACAATAGCTTTCACTACTAGTGACTACCTTTCCCCCCATATATTATCTGAGTGAAGTGAGACAGAACCAGTCTTTCAGGCAGCCCCTCCTTCCCAAACTGGTGACAATGTGGCAAATAAGATCTGATCTGTTCACTCATTCAAAAAAATTATGCCATGCCAAAAAAGAGGTGGAGCAAGTGGGAGTAAAAAAAGCTATTAAAAATTAAAGGAGAACAAGTTAAATGTCACTAGGCATGATGGGTTGAAAATTGTGGTTCACAAATACAACAAACTAGAATAAAAACAAATTAAAAAAAAATCTTTCCTACCATGTGAATGTAGTTTTGATTGGGCAATTGCTTGGTTGCCATAAAAATTGTTTTCCAAAAGCTTCTACAAGGTTATTTTAGCCAATTTTTGGTTCTTTTTGGCGCTCCGTGGGAGAATGACAACTTGGAGCTCCTGAAATCATCACTTTGTCTATCACAATTCTGTATTGACTTTTAAATATATTGATACTTATTTTAGGGCCTGGGAAATGGTCTCTCTTGATAAGAACTTCCTGTGCACCTGAAAATTATTGATATCCTGCTGTTGTTGTGTGTTCTCTAAGTGTACTTAAGTCAGAATGGTTAATAGTACTGTTCAAGTGTTTGGAACCTTACTAATTTCCTGTGCATTTATTCTACCAATGGTTAAAAGAGATTAACTCTCTGACTTTAATTGTGTATTTATCTGTTTTCCCTTCAGTTCTATCAATGTTCATTTCAAGTATTTTGCAGGTCTGTTAAGTGCGTAAACACTTCAAATTGTTACGTCCTCTTTTTAAATTGACTCTTTTATAAGTAAAGTTCATTATCCTTGCTAGGCCTCTGCTCTATAACATACTTTGCTGGTATTAATATAGTCATTCCAGATTTCCTTGATTAGTTTTAGCACAGTATGTTTCCATCCTTTTACTTTTAAGACATTTTTGTCTATATATTTAAAGTGTATTTTAAAGTGTATTTTTGTCTATATATTTAAAGTGTAGGATGCAAGTCATTGAGTCTTCTATTTTAATTCAAATATTCCATATTTATTAGTTTTTATATAATTTACATTTAATATTATTATTATTATGATGATTATCACCTTGCTATTTGGTTACCATTGTCTCATCTGTTTTTTTTTTTCCTTCTCTTTTTCTACTTTCTTATGGATTATTATATTAGTTTCCTAGGAATGCTGTAACAAAGTAGTACAAAAACAGTTGGCTTAAAACAATAGAAATTTACTGTGTCACAGCTTTAAAGACCAGTATTCTGAAATCAAGGTGTCACACTTGTCAGCAAGGGTCATATTCTCTTCCGGACCTTGTCTCATCCAGTTTCTGATTTTTCTGCCAGCAATTCTTTAGCACTTTGGTTTTCTGATGCATTCAAACTCTGTCACTATAATCATGTGGCCATTGTCTCTCTGTGTCTTTGTTCTCTTCTTAATAATGATGCCAGTCATATAATTCTCATCTTAAATTAATTGTATCTGAATAATGTTTCCAATTAAGTTGACATTCACAGGTATCAGAGGTTAAAACTTCAACATATCCTTTAGAGAGGACATAATTAAGTCCATAGCAAATTTTTGTAAGATCGTTTTATCTCTTTCTTTGATTTATTATTGACAACTCTGTTTTTTTAATCTGTGGTTACTTTAGGGTTTGTAGTAGTACACATCTTTATTGCAGACAGTATACTTCAAGTGATATCATACCTATCACAGTGTATATTGTATTTCATCTCTCTGAACTTTAGTCTGTTGTTGGAATATTTTTACTTATTTTATAAGCCTCATAGTGTCATTTTTGTTTGAAAAGTCAGTTATCTTTATAAAGGCTTTAAATAAAAAACATATTTACTCAAGTAGTCCCCAGTTTTGATGCTTTTCATATTTTGTGTAGATCTGTATTTGCACTTGACTTTGTCCTGAAAGCATAAGATTTTTATCTTTATTGCTGTTTTTGAGCAATTTCATTATTGTGTGCTTTGGTCTAGTTTTTTTCCTTGTACTTAGAAGTACACTGATATTCTTGAGTTGTGAATTTAGTTTTCTTTCTTTTTTTTATTTATATAAGAGCCGGGATACAGGTCAAATGCGCGGGAGGGTGAGAGGATTCACCAGAGACAGAGCGGGGAACAGAACAGGCAGACTGACTGAAATACACTGCTGAGGGGAGCAGGGGGCGAGACAGGAGAGGTCTGCTCACCATGTGGGTTGCTCCAAGGCTGGCGGGGATTGAACTGGCACTGCAGAGGCTGCGGACAGCTTCACAGCGCTGCGCTCAACCGCCTGCGCCACTAGGGGGGCCCGAATTTAGTGTTCTTAATCAAACCTGGAAATCTTTGGTTTTTAAATCTTCAAATATTTTTCTTTTCCCTTTGTCTTTCCTGTTCTTAATGAACTCTCTACACTTATGTATATTAGGCTGCTTTAAGTTGTTCCATTGCTGTTTTCTTTTTTTTATTACTGTGGCTTGATTGCAGTGTCTAAAATGTAATTAATCGCACCAGTGGATTTTTCATTGTAAGCAGTTGCTTCATTTGAGCTCTTTTTAAAATTACCTTTAGTGTTTTTACATAACTTTGAACATATGAGATAGTTATAGTAACTTTTTAATGTTTGTGTCTGCTAATTCTAACATTGCTTTTTATAAAAATGAACAATAAGCAAGTTTTTACGTGCTTTTTAGATGAGAAACATGATTAGATATCAGGGAAATTCAAATTGAAGTCAGAAAAAGATACTTCACCCTTACTATGCTGAAAAAGGCAGATAATAACAAGTGTTGGTGAAGATATGGACAAATAGGAATCCTCATACACTGCTAGTAGAAATATAAAATTATGCAGCGTTTTGGAAAATAGTTTGGCAGTTCCTCAAAAGACTAAACATAAGTTGCCAAATGACACAGCACACACACACATGCATACATCTTATACATATATACATGCACACACACATACCCCAGAGAAATGAGAACATATGTCCACCCAAAACTTGGACACTAATCTTCAAAGGAACACTATTCATAAAAACAGAAAAAAGTAAAAATACCCAAACATCCATCAACTAATAAGTGAATACATAAACTGTGGTATAGCCACACAATTAACTATATTTCAGCAATAAAAATAAAAGAAATACTGACACATGCTACATGAATAAACCTTGAATACATTGTGCTAAATGAAAGAAGCCAGACATAAGGGCCACATGTTATGATTCCATTTATAGAAAATGTCCAGAATAAGCAACCTACAGACAAACAGTAGGTTAGTTTCTGTCTAGGGCTAAGAGTGTAGAGGGAGTAACAGTTAGTGTGTATAGGGTTTCTTCTTGGGGTGGTGAAAATGTCGTAAAGTTGATTGTAGCAGTGGTTGCACAACTCTGAACATACTAAAATTCATCATGTGAGTGTGTTATACTCTGAAAGTAAAGATATGATGACTCAAATGATATTCCTAACTTTAAGCAGGAGATATATACACATGATTATGTAAAAGAATCCATACAAAAGTCGAGAAAATAACATCTTAGGGAAGGGATGAGGTTTCCTTGTTAGAATGTAGGTTCTGTGTATGAGAAAGTGAGTAGATTTGAGACTGGAAAAATGGTCAGCAGGCCAGTGGTCTTAATACCTTGTGTGAGATTTGTTTTTTTTTGTTTTTTGTTTTTTTTTTTTAAAGAGGCATGTATATTTATCTATTTGTTTGTTTGTTTGTGTATGCACTGGGTACAGTCAGAAGCGTGGGAGGGTGAGAGAATTCACCAGAGCGGGGAGCAGAGCAGGCAGAAGGACCGAAGAACACTGCTGAGGGGAGCAGCGGGCGGCAGGAGAGGTCTGTGCGCCATGTGGGACCCTCTTCCGGCGGCCGGGGAGCAGCCGGGGATCGAACCGGCGCTGCAGAGGCTGCGGGCAGCTTCGCAACCCAGTGCTCAACCACTGCGCCACTGGGGAGGCCCCACCTTGTGTGAGATTTGTAGCAATAGTGCTTGTGTAGTACCTCATTTCAGTTTACAAAGGGATGACTATGGTAAAGCCACAATATCATAGGGACACCTCCATGTAGGCACAATTGACTACATATGTCAATTAAGCTTAATTTTATAAGTATTTTTGGCATGTTGGCTAGGGGCATTATTTGGAAATCAGAAGCTGAATGTGACACACAAGGTCGCTCTTAGCTCATGGTTGAAGAAGTCACGTTATAAAGGACCAAGTAGGAGGCTGATCACTTTTGTAATCAGCCAAAAGTACCAGTTCCTGATGGGAATACACAATCCAGGAACACACTCCCTGGTTTGATGGCCTGTGTCCTTCATAGGGAGGAGCCTGCCCTCCTGGCCATTGGCTCCTCTAGAGACGGCCTGTTTCGGTCTTTTAGAAGAGCGTTCTGTGGCTGGCTGACCCTTTTTGTGGTACAAGTTTTCACTGAAGGGTCAGTGTCTTGTGTGTCAGGTTATAGGCTTGGGAATCCTGCCTTGTTAAGGGTTATCTTATTCCCCCATTTCCACATTCTCCAGGGAGATGAGATGTCAAGAGTGCTCTTACTGTTGGCATTCAAGACCAGAAGTCCCTGGAGCAGGGTAAATACATACTGAAGGGGCATAAAGGCCCCTAAGTTACATGAGGGATTAACCGGGGGTTGGGGGGGGGGTGAGGTATTAAAGTAAGGAGAAATAAAGTCCATTTCTAAGATGACTTATATAAAACTAGGGGACTACTATATATGGAGCATTAGAAACAAAGAGTCGAAGGTATCTTTGAGATTCCCAGCAAAAGTAATTGTATGAATTATTTAAGAAAGCATCAGTCAACATGGACTTAAGATGTAGTCTGTAGTCACCCAACTTAACTCCTTAATTTCAAAGCATATACCTCATGGCATGGCAAGTGGTGAGCTGATCACCTGAGTTAACAGCCCTGTGATGCTGTGAGGAAATCACTTAGGTGGAGTTGTATCAATGGTGGGGTGAGTGGGTTCTGCATTTTGTTGGTGCTTACCTTCCCCACACCAAGGGCTGTCGGGCTCTTTCCTTTCTTTTCCAACATCAGTAAATCACCACAAAGTCAATCCTCATATAATGGTGTGTTAAACTCTTCCTTAAATTGTCTGATTGTATTTTATAATTGAAGACAGTGTGGTTTATTTTTAAATATTTATTTATTTATACAAGCACTGGGTACAGTCAGAAGCGCGGGAGGGTGAGAAAATTCACCAGAGCCAGTGCGGGGAACAGAACAGGCAGTGACAAAATACACTGCTGAGGGGAGCAGCGGGCGCGGCAGGAGAGGTCTGCTCGCCATGTAGGACTCTTGCAGGCGGCCAGGGATTGAACTGCCGCTGCAAAGGCTACGGGCAGCTTCGCAGCCCAGTGCTGCCCAGCGCTCAACTGTTGCGCCACCAGGGGAGGCCCTGAAGACAGTGTTTTAAATACAGATGGTTCTCCCCTGCATGGTTGTTACAGCTGACATCTGTCTTGATTAATTCATGCTACACTGTTAAATATTTGAAGATCATCCCTGATGCTTTAAAATCCAATACTGAAGTCTGTTGACTATAAAGCATTTCTAGCTTGTTGGAGCTCAGGCGAGGAGAGACAACTTTGAGGGGAAAGAATCAACAAAGGCCTGAGTAAATCCAGGCCCTTCACCAGCTGCAATAAATCAACCCAATCACCATTAATCCAATACCATTAAGATGGTTATCCTGCTGTTTATTTAGTGTGTAATGGGTCAATGTCATTTTCAAAAAGCCAGTTCCCTTCACAAAGAAATTCTAATATTTTGGGCCTCTCTGGTGGCAGAGGGGTTCAAGTCTCAGCATTATCAAGCTATCCCAGCCATTGCAGCCTGAGTTGGATCACTGGCCAGGGAGCTACCCACATGGCGCAGCAGACCTCTCCTGGCTCGCCCACTGCTCCCCTCAGCAGTGTATTTCAGTCAGTCTGCCTGTTCTGTTCCCCGCTCTGTCTCTGGTGAATCCTCTCACCCCCTGCATCTCTGGCCTGTGCCCCAGTTCTTTGTATGCATAAATAAATAAATCTTTAAACAAAAAGGAAATTCTAATATTTTGCTCGTAAGTAAATTAGCTGAAAACTAGTGGTTGACTTGCTGAAATAGCTCAGCCAGTGACTTAAAATCTAGGTCCTGCCCCTCCACAGGCTTCCACAGTGAGCATCAGCTAAAGACTCGGTGCCCTTGGTGGTAGGGAAGGCTGATACAGCAACTGGGGCAATGTTTCCCCGCACAGCCATGGCACAGCGTCTCAAACTTCATGCAGGAGCAGCGTGCTCTTCTCCCTAAGCTGTAGCAAATACACTGCTGTATTTGTAGGGCCACAGTGGGATGTCCAGTCCCGAACCAAGCCAATCACTCCCGCGAGGCAGGTGGCATTCCCCGGGCTGGCTACCTCTGGAACTAGGGATCTCTACATGCCTGCAAACTGCATGATAGCCCTTCAGTTGGAAAGAGTTATCTGGGCAACCTGAATTCCTAAGAACTCAGATTTTTTTTTTTAAACTTCTTTAGATCATATGATTTTCTAATTTAGGAATCACCTTTGTAGCATTAATTTCACTGATAAAAACACCAACTTTACCCAGTGTACACAAAGGATAAGGTTCAGGTAGGTGAGGGAGTTATCAGAGTTTTGTGTGGTCACACAGTAGGGCTAGGTGAAGCCATGGCGACTGCTGAGGGAGCACACAGAGGGGGAGTCTGAGACTGTTGGAGGCTTGGTGGGCTGTGGGACAGCATAGTGCTACAGCAGGAATAGCATTAACCTGAGGGACGTTGGGATCTCCTACTAGCCTTGCAAGTTGAGCATGACTGGGAAACAAAAGTAAGAGAAATAGGAAGAGGGGACATGGATGATTTACATAACTGTGTGGGCAGCAATCAATGGGCTCTAAGGAGAGAAAGACTAAGTTGCTAAAAGTTCAGTCAATTAAAAAAGAAAGGAACCCCTGACAAAGTGATAACTTTGAGTTGCAAAGTGGCTGAGTCAAAAACAGCAAATTCCCAGCAGACAAATAAAGCACTTTATTGGAAGGTGCTTGTGTAGATGGAACTATGATTTGAAGGATGCCAGAGCCAGGGTAGGAATTTAGGGCTTCTGCTGACTGGGAGATGGTGTAGGGACGCACTGACAACGGCTGATGTGCCCCCAGCAAAGGTATCCTTACTTAGATCTTCTCTTCTTCCCCTTTCTCCAACTCCTCCACCCCACCCCCACTTTTTTAAAACTTGAAGGTCTCATCTTTGAATGAAGTTTAATTATCCCATTTAAAGTAAGAGCCCAGGGCCTCCCCTGGTGGCACAGTGGTTGAGAGCTGGGCTGCGAAGCTGCCCGCAGCCTCTGCAGCACCGGTTTGATCTCCGGCTGCCCGGCAAGGGTCTCACATGGCACACAGACCTCTCCTGTCTCGCCCACTGCTCCCCTCAGCAGTGTATTTCGTCAGTCTGCCTGTTCTGTTCCCCACTGCAGCTCTGGTGAATTCTCTCACCCTCCCGTGCTTCTGACTGTACTCAGTGCTTGTATAAATAAATAAATAAATCTTTAAAAAAAAAATAAAGAGTCCAGCTTCAACTTGTTGATCAACTCATCCTTGGTAGGTTCATGTAATAAAACTAAAGTATCTTTTTTTAACCACCTACATAAAATTTCCTGTCTTCGATTGTACTTCAAAGTATCATATCTCTGTTAATAATCTTATTAAAAACTTCCCTTCACCACCTTCCAGGGAGATGCAGAGGGGACAAAATTTAAGAAACCTCCAATACCTGTAAGTGACCGCAAAATAAACACATGGGCCCTTCGGCTCTGCCCCTGCCCATTTGCTCTTATTGCAGAGAGACAGAGTTAACGACCTTCAAGGCCACCTCCCCTTGGAAGGGGACAGTTCTCAGGCAGAAGCTGGGCGTGCGGTAAAAGGGCCCTCAGGACCTCATCCTCAGGAGAATCTTTGGGCCACTAGAATGTGTGCCCTGGAGACACAGAGTTCTTTCCAACAAACACTGAGCCTGGAATAGAACCCCATGTGGTCATAGTGCCTGCACATCACTAAGCACCTCACAAGTCTGCTAGCAGAACACTGGCCACCAGGTACCTAGATGGGCAGAGAAATGTCAGACTCTCAGGCCAAGGTGGCCATCCCATGGAGAAGCCACCAGCAGAGTAACCACAGCTTGTTGGACAGTGTCGATAACCAGGGTGACAGGTACTGTTCCGTATCTAGAGACAATGTAAAGCTTGTGGAAACAGAGACATCCTACTCAATTCTGTCCTTCAACTGGAAAGAGGAGAACCTCCTGAAAAAGAAACTCAGTTTTCTAGAGTCCATGAAGAAATACGAAGCAAATGCCCGGTTAATGGAGCAGAAAGTCTTTTATAAACGATGCCACTCAAAGTTCCAAAGGTCAGAGCTGGCACATGCCCGGTTGCTAGGCAACAAGGACCTGGTCAAAAGGCTCACCTCCAGGAACAAGCTGTCCAACTACACCTCCCCCTTGTTGGATGAGAGCGAGACAGCAGTGAAGGCAATAGTCCAGAACAGGGGAGGGTGGGAGAAGACTAAGTTGCTCTTGGGACTTAGCCTCGACAAGGACAGATTGTACCCACCTCTCAGGAGAGGCCTGCTGAGTAAGGTGGAGGCCCAGATGGCCCCCAGGTCAACCTTAAAGGCAAGCGTCAAGGAAGAGAATGTGAGGGCAACTGTAAAAATAAGTTCTACCCCCAAAAGAGAGGACAAGCCAGTTCAGGATAATCCAGAACAGATAGCACAACAGAAAATGCT
This sequence comes from Talpa occidentalis, assembly GCF_014898055.3. NCBI lineage: Eukaryota > Metazoa > Chordata > Mammalia > Eulipotyphla > Talpidae > Talpa > Talpa occidentalis. Next base: position 15,006,472 of record NW_023601433.1, read on the forward strand.
TCCTGTGGATAGCAGACCTTTGCAGGAGGGGCAGAGGACCATGAGGGGTTCCTCTAGCAAGCCTTCAAGCACTCCACAGAATCACCTCCAAGATCCAGTCATTGGCAAGACCTCCAAAGGCAAGCTTCTAAAATGCTTAGTTTATGGAGACAGAAGTGTGAGGCAACCCAAGAAGACACAGTCAAGGCCCAGAACCATTCGTCACAGCTTGGAGAAAGTGCCAATTGACCTATCACAGCCCACCCAGTTAGGATTCATCGTAAAGCAGCGGTTCCTCATGAGTGAAAGTGCCAGGCATCTGGAGGCAGGAGTCTCAAGTCTCTTCCAGACCACACATTTCCAAGATTACTCTTCCAGCAGCCTCTTGAAGAAAGGCAGCGAGGGAGGACTACATGCTCCAGGAACCAGAATGTATGGTGTAGTCAGAGGGCAGAAAATCGCTCTTGAAGAGCTAGGCAAACATACTAAGAGCAACGCCATCACCAGGAAGAACAGACACCCTTTTCCCTAAGGTGCCCTTTGCCTTTCCACCCATTTATCATTTGGCAACTACTTAATACTTACCAAAGAAAGTATCTTACCCCTGACCTCAAGACTGCTCCTGAACTCAGGGCGAAAATGCTTTTCTTCTTCTATCAAGACACGACAATCAAGGCCAGGTTTAAGTGTAAGAAAGTGAACCCGGGTCTCGACAGGCCCTGCAGCCTTTCAAGTGGAGACGATGAACAAGCAGCGAGCGGGCGGCAGAGGAAGGGCAGGGCTAAGGTCGGGGCGTCTTGCACTTTCCACAGCAGGCTCCATCTCCACACCAAACAACACTTTCAAGGAGTAATATCTAAGAGAAACATGAGTCTGGGCAAACTTTTTTGCCAGTATTGTGCTAACTGCAAAAATAGAGTAAAAAAACAGTAATTTAGGGACTGTTAGCAACTTCGTTTCTTCAAGGGAGGTTATGGGAATGGGAACCTGGCTAGTTTCTGAGCTTTTTACAATAAAAATGGACAAATGGAAACTAGTCGACTGGAGAACTGGGCGAGCTCCCTTTTCTTCTTCCTTCCATCTCTTCCCCCGGGTGAGCCCTGTGGGGTCATTTCCTTACATGTCATTGAGCAAAGACAATGCTCACTGAAGCGAGCCGAGTTAACTGGCAAGCTGGTTGGGAAAGAACCCGGGGTGGCAGCAGCTCCGGTTTCTAGCTTTATATATATAAATGCATATAATGTAATAGCCAGAGTTACTTTGGGCAAAATGTTTCAAAGTTGAGACCTAAGTTTCCTGAAATCAGAGCTGGACAAGATGATCTTGTAGATCGTTTTTACCAGCAAACTTCCACAAAACAATGACTCGTCATAAAAGCCCATACTGGATAGCTGTCCTTGAAGAAAATAATACTTCTTCAGTCTTTTGTCCCATCAGCGATTAGTTAATATTTCAGACTTTTCTCCTGAGGTGTGATATAAGGCATTTGCTATCTTCATTGTCAGGTGGTAGTAAGATAAGCATAACTGGAAGTGGCACTTCTACGTGACTGGTAGGGCCCTCTGTAATTTCTGAGTATCCCAAATACTTAAGTTCATGATGTCAGAAAGTGGAATTCAGGTCATAAAGCACACAAAGAGGGAGTTGCAGGTTTAACAGCACCTATGAAATCAGATGGCTGAAATGAGGCCCACCTGTTGGTATAGTGGAGGCCTACACGGGCCCAAATGATTGCTTCCACTTCATGCGGATTCGGGGTGAATTTTATTAATTTCCTCTGTGTTATTGCATACAAGCATTTGAAGCACACAGATGGTTGTGATGAGAAACAAAATGCCATCCTTAAGTGAGATTACGAGTGTGATTTCAGAGTGGGGATCTGGGGTGGAGAGGAATAAAGAAAGCCAAATAGTAGTCATTAGGGAAACATGGTTTACTTACCACCTTCATAGGAATATATAGAAAATAAGTTGGTTTTCTCTCCCTGTTCTCAGAACCCAGCTATACCTATGGTGCAGGATAAGGCTGCGCGGTCCCTTGAGCGGGAAGGCGGGTGGAGCATCCACATGCCAGGAAAGCTCCACCCAAGATTTTCATAGGCAGGAGCGATTCTCACATTACCTTTTACTGGCAGTTTCTGTGGAGATCTGAAGGTTTGATAAACCAGGCCCCCCAAATTTGTAGTCATAGTTCCATTCAACAAATATGCCCAGACTTTGGGGTGAAGAAAACAAATTCCTACTCTCGTGGAGCTTATAGTTTTAGGATGCAGATAGGTAATAATGAGGTAAACCAAAAAAAATACATTCTGATGGGCTATATGGAATGATAAGGGACATTTTGGAGAACACAGTTTAACCCTGAGAAGTATTTCAGTCTTAAAGAATGTACTGAAAGCAAGTGGCGTTCTCATGGGGTTTGAGTGCCAGATGCCAGCACTGTGGAGTAATTCTGAAATGCGTTTTGAAGTGCTGGGCTAACTCCCAGGGACCAAATGCACCCTGTCTGGTTGTGGTGCACTGGAATTCTACTGCTCGGTCTCAGCTTGAAGCATGCCAGGTTTATCTCTCTGCCCTTGGTGGTTATCTCTGGGGTAAGGCTACCTACTTTGCCTTAAGAGACGGATTCTCACTCACTCTTACGCCTTTTTTTTTTTTTTTGATCTTTTGAGAAGTGGGCCAAACCCAGCAGTGTCAGGCAGTGACGAGTCCTGAAAGAGGGACAATTGACGATTTTGGAATTTATATTTCAAGTTTTGAAATGTATTTACTTACCTGACTTTTCTTCGCATGCTGGCAGTGTGTATATACGCCCTTCTTAAAAGCTGCAGTGAGTTGAGATGGGGGAGCGTGGCAGCTGGTGGTGTGCACAGGGGCAGTAGCGAGGGAGACAGGAAGGGCCTGGGACACTTCGGTTCTTGTGTGGCCCCACAGAGTATGTTTTGGGAATTGAGGGGTGGGGCTGGGTTGGGGGCGAAAAGGAGGGGTGGCGCAGCCATGAGCTAGAGTCCTGGTCTCATGGACTTTGGTTTCCAGTGGCGTGCAGGTAAAACTAAGCAAGAGTGAACAGCTGTATCTTCTGTGTAGGCTTTTCCGTGGGTCCTGTTTTCTTAATCGCTTCCAGAATGCTTCAGGTCTCTCTCTCGGGCTCTTAAAAGCATGACCTAACTACTCATTTCCTCTCCAAAATCTGTTGCTCCTCTATGTAGACCCACCATCATCACCACTATCTACTCAGTTACCCAAATTAGAAACAGGAAGTTGTCTGACTCCTCTATTCCACTGCAAGATCGTATGTCAGCCAATCTCAGCCAATCCCTAATGTGTTAGACTCTTACCTCCTTTCTATGACCTTTATGACTTTCTAGAATTATGGCAATAGTCTACTAATTATAAAGGCCACATGGTGTCTTTGCTCCCCCAATTTATATTTTAAACTAGATAAAACATGACTTGTCTCTGCTTCTCAGTATCTGCAAAATAATGTTCAAAGTTCTAGGTATGGTCTAGACGGTCCATACCATTATCTGACCTTTGTTTTCAGTTCCATCTTAAGGCATACCCATAATTCATCTTCCACTCATCTGCCTAGTCTTTCTGCACTGACCCATACATGAAGATGCAGCTAAACTTTTACCTATTTGAAAATTTTTTGTGTATGAATTCTCTGCTCTAATCCTACTTTTACGTACTTCCAGTACCCTTGGTGGTTTGTATGGATGTCTGAATTATTAGACTGTAATCCCCATAATAGGTCCCTTGATTGAACCAAAGCAGCTCTGGATCTATTTGAAACCTCCAGTAAACCTGCAACGTGGCAAGCATTAAATTGATATTTTCCTGGTAAATGTTAATGAAAGGGGAAATCTTCACACGTCAGTTGGAATAGAATTAGAGGCAAATGTTGAAATCTCTCAGATACTTTTCTTATCCTTAATATCATCCTGAGTCCTGAGTCCTTGCCATAGGTCTGATTTACTAAATAATGAGGTAGTGGTGGTGCATGTGTTGTTGTGGTGGTGGGGGTTGTACAACAGAACACAGCTGTTTTCTTTTTGCAAAACTGCTCCCTGGATTTGTTTTTCCAGGAATGAAATCTCAGGCCATGTAGATTTTCTAGTTACTTTCAGGTAGCTATTTTTTTAGGTATTAAATCCACACCAGTGAAACATGAAAATAACACTAGCTCTCTTAATAGAAAATATGATGCTTGCTCAGGAGTTTCTCTGGGTGAAAAAAGAGGGACCTGGACAACCAGTCTTTATTCTCTTCCTCCCATTACCTTCTTTCTCTCAAGGACTGTTTCTGGCCCCTTGAGTGATAAAGCAAAAAGGATCCTGCTTTATCCAACTGGTGCAGTTTTAACAGGATATCGAGCCTTTAGGGAGAGGTGGGGGTTAGTGCCTCTCTTTCATAAAGTGTAGCCTGCAGGGAACCCCATCAGAAAATCTCTGGTTTATCTGATACTTTCCAGGGTCACCTTCCCTCTCAGCTTGTGCTTTTTATGTTACTCATATGTTGGGTCCAGGCAGGAAACCAACTTGGACAGGTTAGGTGGCTCATGGTCCACCCTATTTATAGCAACCTCGTGTGGTCCATGGAAAATACACTGGCCCCATCATTTGTGAATGTGCCCTTGATTCAGGTGCCACAGGTCCCTTCAGCTACATCTTACCCAAGGATCCTTTCCAGGAAGAATCAGGTACCATCCCTATGTTCCCCAACACCTAAAGATCATGGAGGTGAGTATCTCCAAATATTTCACTTGGAAAGATGCCTCACTGGAACCCCAATTCATTCTGAGACCAGTTTTCCCCAGATATTAAAACCAGACAAAGATATAACAAGAAAAGTACATAGTGATATTTCTTGTGAACATGGATACAAATTTCTAAACAAAATACTAACAAACCAAATACAACAGCACATAAAAAGGCTTGTTTACCATGGACAAGTATCAATGTAATACACCCTATTAATAGAACAAAAAACAAAAATTACATCATCTTAAGAGATGCAGACTCATTTGACAAAACCCAGTAATATTCTTTCTTGATAAAAACATCAGCAAAATAGAAGGGAATTTCCTAATCTGAAACATCTATGAAAAACCCACAGCTAATATCATACTCAATGGGGAAAGAATGTTTTCTTCTAAAATCAGGAATAAGACAAAGGTGTCTGCTCTTACCACTTCTATTCACTATTATGCTAGCGTACTAATCAGGACACTTAGGCAAGAAAAAGAAAAGAACAAAGAATCCAGAGTGTAGCAGAAGTAAAACTATTTCTGCTCACAGATGTAGAAAATCCTAAGAAATAAAAATAACTAATAAATTAGCTTAGAGAAGTTGCAGGATACAAGATCTATTTAAAATGAACTGCATTTCTATAACCTGGCAATGAACCTAAAAATGAAATTTAGAAAACAATGGTTTATAATAATGCCACAAAAAAAGTACTTAGGAAAAAAATTAGCCAAAGAAGTTGACTTGTACCTTGAAATCCTAAAACATCAAATAAAAAATTTAAAAGATCTACATAAATGGAAACACATCCCATGTTCATGGATTAGAAACTGTTTTATCATTAAAATAGCAGTATTCCCCAAATTCATCTATTCAGCCAATACAATCCCTATCAAAATCTAAGATGCTTATTTTGTAAAAATTGACAAGTTGTCCTTGAAACTCATATGGAACTGAAGGGACCCAGAATAACCAAATGATCTTGAAAAAGAATGAAGTTGGAAGATTCATACATCCCAAATTATAAAACTTATGATAAAGAGGTAATTCTGCATAAGGCCAGACACATAATTGACTCTCAATAAAATTGAGAGTCCAGAAATAAAGCCTTCTATGTATAGTTATTTTTCAATAGAGTGTCAAGACCACTCATGGGGAAGTAACAGCCTTTTCGGAACTGGTGCTTGGATAACTAAATATATAAATATCTACATGCCCACAAAGAATGAAGTTGGATCCATACAATGCATCATCTGCAAAAATGGATCAAAGACCTAATGTGAAGCTAAAACACCTACAGCAGGTGTAAATCATTGTGACTGGGATAAGGAAATGATTTTTATGATAGGACACCAAAAACAAAAGCAACAAAGAAAAAATACATAATTTAAAACTTAAGCACTTCAAAGGACATCATTAAGTGGACATATTATTCAAAGAATGGGAGACATTACAAATAATTTATCAGACAAAAAATAATAATAGCTCTGAAGAGAATTTATCCAAAGATGAACAAATGGTGAACAAGTGAATGGGAAGATGCTCAACATCATTAGTCTTTAGGGAAATGCGAGTTAAAACCAGAAGATGCCACTTCACTCCAGCAGGATGGCTAGAATTAGACCATCAGTAAGGATGTGGTGAATGCTCATCTCTGCTGGTGGGAATGAAAATAGTACAACCACTTTGGAAAAGTTTGGCAGTTCCTTGAAAGGATGAGGCATACGACCCAGCAGTTCTACGCCTATGTACGTAACTGAGAAAAATGAAAACTTAAGTTATCATAAAAACTTGTAAAGAAATGTTTATGATAAGTATTGATAATGGTCAAAAAGAGAAGTAACACAAATATCTATTCAACGAATGAACAAGAAAGGTATCGATGAGATTGACTCAGCTATAAAAAAAAAAAAGTACTGAGAAGCGGTACAAGTGTGTGCCTTGAAAATTGTTCTAAATGAAAAAACTCAGACACAAAAGGTCAAATATTGAATAAGGTTGCATTGATATGAAAAGCCCCCAACAGGCAAATGCAGACAGAAAGCGAGGAAGCAGGGCGGTTGAGCGGTTAGGGAGGACAGTGAGTCCGAATGAAATGGGTACATAATTTTTTTTTTTCAGTGATGAAAATGCTCTGGAATTATTTAATAGTGATGCTTGCACAATTTTGTGTGCATACTAGAAGTCATTCGTTATATACTTTAAAAGGGTAAATTTTGATGTGAATTATATCTTAATTTTAAAAAGGCGAGGGAAAGCACCTCTCCTCACATCGTGAGGTGGAAAAGGGTCAACTCCTGCAAAAAGTGAGAAATCCTCATTACAAACATCTCTAACCTTTCAGTAGACTAAATGGTGAAATGTTGAGAGAATCCATTTCACAATTTCTCAAGATGTCTTGCAACAAGTTTCTAGCATCTGTATCTCAGTTTCACTCAATCCTGCCAGCCAGCAACGATGTAAGCCTGGGTATGAAAATTCTAGCCAAAAGAAAGGCAAACAAAGCTAGACAGAAACCCAATCAGTCTGCACCCTCAACCAGTGTACAGTATTCACCATACACATACACACACCATTTTTTAATGGTTTCCTGGAGACTGGAAGATAGCTAGGATAGTTATTCTGGGTCCTGCTCTGCCGAACCTAAGAATCCTGATTTGAGTGCTTCATTCTAATAAAAAAAAGTGCTTCATTCTAGTAAAAAAGCACAAAAAATAAAGGATAAAACAAAAAAGAATTAAAAACATGAAAACCAAAGACCAAGAACATTTGGAAGAAAAAAAAATGAGAGAAGAAAAAAAAATGTTAAGACAGCACTTGGCAGAGGAATGCTGCTTCATAAAATTGAGGGGTTGGCAACAGCAGGATGGTTTGAAACTGATGTCCCCACCTCCACCAGAGAGGAGTGTGGCCACATAGTGGCTTTGCAGAGGCTCCTGGTTGTCAAGCACGAAGGGCAGGGCTGGGGAAGTCACACAGAATCTTGCTCTCAAAGACTTTGTCCTTTTTGTCCTTCTCCTGCTTACTGATCTATCATTCCATGGGCTGGCTGAAGTGGAAGAACCAGGGAGCCACCTTCTCAAAGGACTTGTCCTTTATTCCTAAATATTCAAGTCTTTAAAAGTAAAAACCTTTGGGGCGGGGGTGGTGGTAGGCAGGCAGCGGGGATAGGAGAGGCAGGCCGTGTTTAGTGAAAAAACAGTATTGATGCTGGCTGCTTTTCAGTCATTCAGGTAATAACTGACAATTTGGTGAAAAGATGGAGCTAATCTTTTAGTAATCATTACACTGCTACGTGGGAGAGAAACAACTTGACAAAAGTCACCGTGTTCATTATTAATCTGTTCACATTCAAGGAAATGAAAAATAAAATCCCAATGGCGCCTCACTGCGCAAGCAAGAACTGTGCCCTTCTCCCCTGTGCTACCACAGAAGTTTGTGGGTTGCTACGAGATTATAGAGGCACTTTGGGGGTTAATGAAGTCTTTATGGATGAGGTCCTTTTTAAAATTTGGTCTTGAAGAGTATTTGAGAAACAGAAATAATTAAGCACAGGTGGAGTTGGTGAGGACACAAGAGGTGCGCCAGTAACAGATGGCAAAATCAAAAAAGTAGGTCGGTAGCACAGTGGGCTTTAGGTGACAGACTCAAGAGAACTTCTTAAAAAATGAAAGAGGGCCTCCTTGATGGCGCAGGGGTTAAAGACAGCGCTATCAAGTTATCCCCAGCCACTGCAGCACAAGTTCGATCCCTGGACGGCCAGGGAGTTACCCACATGGTGCCGGAGACCTCTCTTCACCCCCTGCTCCCTCAGCAGTGTATTTCAGTCAGTCTGCCTGTTCTGCTCCCCACTCTCTTCTAGTGAATCCTCTCACCCCCTGTACCTCTGGCATACACCCCAGTTGTTATATGCATAAATAAATCAATCTTTTTAAAAAAGTGAACAAGATTTGGAGCAAAGAACATTTAAATTAACAAAACTATGTTTTAGCAGAATGGAAAAAGATTAGAAGAGGATAATCAGGGAAATAAGTTAGGAAGCCCAGGTGAATGGGAGGATTGGGGATTGAAAAGAAGTATGATTAATGAGAGTTTGAGGTGGAATAGAACTGATAAAATTGTGACAATTGAGTTATAAGGGATTTCATGATGGAGTGAAAATGATTTCAAGGAAAAAACTAAAATAGCAGTAGAGATGCAAGATGGAAGTTTCATTTTTGGGTGTACTGAGTATGAAGTACCACAGAAATATGTCCTGGGGTTAGAATATGAGTAGACTATATGGATTTGGAGAAAAGCTTCGGCAGTGATGAGACTGGTCAGAGAAAATTGGGCAAGTTCAGAGAATTTTAAGTAGAATTTGAGTAGTATTCATCTGTGATGTGGACACTACCCATCCCACTGCAAAAAGCAGCCAGAGACATAGCACTGAACTGTATTCAGAGTGGCATCAGTGAACAGTTCTTACTGGCAATTAGGAGGTTGTGAACATCCCCCAGGAGAGCATTTTCAGTGACAGCAATGGACGAGCATCAAAATCTTGCAGTGGTTGTCAACAAATGCCAACCTACTGGATTTGAACAGGAAATGGGGAAATATTTGTAACATTCTACTCTCCCCAGAAAATTCTTTATAGACTAGTACTTGAATGAAAGATGAGGAGGAGGAGAAGCAGGAGTAGAGATGGTCCTAAGAGGCTGGTCTGGAAGGTCAAAAAATATAAAGATAAGCAGATAAGGGCATCAAGATTATGAATAGAGCAGCTCTGAGAAGACAGTCCTTCCCTCTCATATGCAATCACTGGGAAAACCCCCCAAAAGGCAGTCATGTTCTTAAGGAAATAAGGTGTGACATGGCCAGATTATAACCAGCTGTCCTTTTAAGAAGGTATCTGTGGTAAGGGAAGGATGAATAACATGGCCCAATTCTATTTGAAGTTTCATGTACAAGTTTCTTTTTGACATCTCTCTTCCTTTAGTACATACCCCAAAGTAAATTTAGCAAAGTTGTGAGTGGGTATTACCACACCATTGAGCACAGACCAGGAAAATAATGTACAGGGTCAGGAAGTCCATCTCATTTGCTGAAGCTGCCAGGCCCTGGCAAGTCTGGCTGCAGGCTGTGTTTTTACATCCTATGTTTGAAATGTTTTATAGTAATGAAAAAGAAAGTTTGTATTTTATTTGCAAAGCCAATTTTTTTAGGTTGTAATTCATTTTTCTGCCCAGAGTCTCTTGGGCAAAATAGTACATTTATAACATGATAGCTGGGGTAGAAGGAGTGTCCATTAAAGTAAACAATCTATTGTTTTCCTCTTTCTTAAGGTATTTTTCAGTCACATTCTATTAAACAGTAGCGAAAAGGAGGCAATACAAGAAATGGCAAATACCCTGAATAATGAATTACTAAGCAAGTGACAGCACTAGACTGGACAGCCAATTACTTTTTCTCCTAAAATATTTACGAGAGTAAAAGTTTGTTAAAAGTTTACTTGACGTGAATTCCAATAAGTACATCCAATTACCATTTAAAATTTATACAGACATGATTAGAATCGTAGAACTTCAACGCTGTAGTGATAATAAAACTTGAGAACTTAAAAGCACAAATTTCTTCACGAATTTATTGTATAAAATGCCCCAGAATGCTTGATTTCTCTTCTCACTTTCATTATACATAAGAAGCACACGAATGAGAGGCCCTTTAAGATGACTGTAGCGGCATGAGGTGCCCTGGCATGAAGGTGTACATACCTTAACAGTGTTCTAAAGGCTGGCCCAGAAAACCCCCATGTTACTTTATCACAATATGCAAAGCAATGTCTTCTTTTTCCACTAAATTATGATGAAAAACATCACTCTTTTATTTAGCATTATAGTACATAACAGTTCTATCTCAATTGCTAAAAGAATTTAAATAATCTTGAAAGACATCCTTTTCCCCTCCAATGATTTGAAAGCTGTATTTTTCCTGCCAATTTCAAACAAATCATCAGGCTGATCTGTCACAGTCAGTTAAAACAATCATCAAGGCACAAGCTCAGCATATCGCTGTAGCTTGTAGTAAAAGGATATAACAATGTCTCTCCTTAGTTAAAAATACATAATCCTTTTATTTTATATTGCAATAAAAGAAATTAACATCACAGACACAGAAGACTACAAAGGGGAGACTACTTACTTCTGAATGTCCAGTAATTTAAACCTATTTATACTTTTCCATAGGACACGAAAGCAATATTTAACACTTACTTTTTGAAGTAAAATGTAATCTTTGGGAATATACAATGTAAATAGGTTTTAAGAGTAATAGTTCCATTCATTTCCAGGTCTGTTACTACTGTATGATTAAGTAAAACAAGGCACAGTAGTCATCCTTTCATTATGTTGCAACACTGATCATGTGCCTTGATAAAATGGCTGATTAGACAAGATGATGGCAACAAGAAGGGAAAACTTTGGATTGTCTATTTAAAATGCAGGTAACAATTAAAAATTTATTTTAAGTGCACTTTCACATGCTTTGTGTTTATAATAAACAACAAACTTCCTAACTTTCTTGCAACAGGCTTGACTACCATTTCATTTGGCCAAATGCACTTTTCCCCAGTAAACTTAAAACAACAACAACAACAACAACAACAACAAACAACAACAACAACAAAAGATCCCTGTCCTTTCATATACTAAGAAAGAGGATTGGCTACTGAAACAGTTCATTGCAAGACACATGAAGACAACATACTGTGGCATGAGTTGTTTTTAATTTGTTGTGCTGTTAACTAAAGGAAAGTTCTGAGGGCTGCAGTTAAACATTCCAAGTTCTCCCTTCCATCTTTATTGATTCTCAAGATTTTGCACAGAAACTCTTTGGGGACTAGAACAGCAGCAATTGCATCACACTGTTTTCAAGACTTCAAGTTTCAAAAGCAAATTAAAAAAAAAAAAAATACAGTTCCTGATTTGAGTTAGATACAGGGACAAAAAATAGCACATACTTGACGGTTACATGGTCTACAAATGGTGGCAATATATTCCTTGGGAGAGTAGTTTTGTTGGTATATATATTTTTAAATACTCAAAAAGGCTCAACCTCAAGCAGTAATAAACACAAGCAAAAGTGATTTAACCCTTAAAATAAATATTCAGAAAAACCTCTCTGTACATACAAGTGAAAGAATAAGTAACACTTTCACGCAAAAAAAAAAAAAATAATAATAATAATAAAGGATTTGTTCATATAAGTAGCTGAAATCTGCTGTTCCAGCCCACATATCCCCAATGAAGAAGGGAGGCACAGACAGAGGTGACTACTGTGGTTCACTATCTTACAGCCTTTTTGTAATGGGACACTATCACCACCAATGTTTATCCCTCTTGTTATATTTATTAAATTTTTAAATTTTTTTCTTTTCTTTTTGCATTTTTTTTTTCCTTTTTTTTTTTTTTTTTTACAGCATGCCAAATCCTTTGGCATAAGTGATGGCCTTCAACAATCTCTCTTTAAGTTTTTCTTTGCTTGAATATTCCGGAAGTAAAAGGACATTAAAGCAAGTATGAGATGTAGGTAACCTAAATAGAGAGAAAGGGGAAAAACAGGAAAATAAGTCATGGGAAAAACATGCTTAGTAGTAAATGATCCTACTTTTAGATGGTGCACATACAGTGGGGATGGTTTATAACACTGACTACAATTTAATGCAAATCACAAGCGCTTTGTTTTTGCTGTGTTATCAGTTTGTTCTTCTTATTAACTACTTAGTGCTAATGATGCATCCACTGAATTATTATTACTACATGCCAGAAACTGTTTTAGGTACTTAAGCCTTGTAATTGAAACTCAATTTCCTCACCACAAATGGACAGAGTGGTTATCAGTATCCCCATTATAGAGTTGAAGTCACTGAGAAGTTAAGAAACTTACTCTAAAGGTATAAAGATAATATTCAAACCTGATTTTCAAGATTTGAAAGTCTATACTCTTTAATACTGATTAGAAATAATGCTGGCAATAATACCGTATAAATGATTAGATAACATATAAATAAATCTACATCAATACCATTGTAAACCAAATAATATAGAATACTGATAGAAACAGCTCTATACATTTAAACCATTAAATATGCTACTGTTCACATATGGTCCCTAACTCACCAAAAATAGTAACTTACACAATGGGAAAGAACACAAAATAAACGTCAAGATTACAAAATTGGGGATTCAAGGGTAATCTTAGTGCTACACAGATAATCTCCTGAGCCTCAACAAAAATACTAAGATTACATAATAGAGCTTTCAATTAAAATATTCTGAATCAAAATCCAAATGAATCATATCAATTTGAAAAATTCTAAACCAAGTGAGCCTCATAATAATTTTTAACTAGGCCAGTTTTCATAAAATTTCCTGAAACAACAGCAAGATATTCTCTGAACTAACATTTCAATGATTTATAGATTTCTACATAAAATCATAAAGGTGTTCAGAAGCTAGAGGATAGGTCATGTGTGTGTGATATGGAATGAAAGGTTTAATTATGTAGTCACAATAATTACCTTTCTGTGTCTGGGCCATTTTTGGCTATAATCATCTTTAATTTTCCTAGTCCACCCACAGGTGCTCTGTCTGTGCCCGTTGTAAACTGCAAGAAGAGTCTTTTCTGCTCATCTGTAAATGAATGAACGATTTCCCAGAACTCCCTAATGAGAAAAGATTTATTATTAGTCTTAGTTTGGAATTCACTGTAACTAGCACTAATGCATGTTTATGATTTGTACTAAAACCACATCAGGAGACATCTGGTAATATCAGAAACCCTAATGATTCGTTCCTGGTAATTTAGGTTCTAGGAATTCCACTTGCAAATTTATATTAAGGAAACAGTTTTAAAAATGCACATATAATTCATCATTATATTATTTACAGCAGTAAAAACTGGTAAACTTAATTCTTCAACAGAAACTAATAAGAAAAACTATGATAAATCACAATGTATCATTGGTAACAAAAGGCAAAAACAAAAAACATGAATTGAAAATTGCTGGAAGGAAACTCTGCAAAATTAACTCCAGATATCTTCATATATACAGTTTATTTGCCGCTTTTTGTCAATTCATATTATATTCAACTTTGGGGGGAGGGGGAAGGTGCTACATATATAAAGGAAAGAAGAAAAAGAAACAGCAATCACCCACACATCTGACAGTAGTAAAACAAAAGTATATAATTTTTATAGGAGACTATAACGTTTCTATCAACAGCCTGTGTTCTATGAAAGTGAGAATGGGGAATCTTTCTGGTATGTCTGTTATTTACATCATTTTATTGACTTAAATTATCATTTATTGATTGTGAATAAGCCATTTTAAGAGAATGACTTAAACCCTGATATTCCTAAAACCTATGTGAAACATTGTTACTGCATTGAAGGTCATTATATATTCATCCTAAAAGCAAAATACCACTTACCACTTCACTTAGAGCAATCTTAGAATACTAGTTTGAATAATAAAGTATCTATAAGTTAAGCCTAAACACTAATTCTCAGTTAAAAAAATTTCCAGAATTTAGAAAACAACCAAAAGCTTTAGTGGTTACAGAATGCATTCTAATATTTATTTGAAAAAATTCTCTCCAGAACTTTGGCACAAAACAACATAATTTCTGCATCTGTTATCATAATTCCAGTTTTTGACATTCTAGTGTTCTAGTATATAATTTTATTACCAAAATGTTGCCATGTTTGTTGGTACAGTGCTATTATTTCTGACAGAGGTTAGCAGCTTTATTAGACATCTTGGCTTTCTCCAATGCTTTTTCCACTTCCCTCCCCTGAAGTTTAACATCTTCCCCATCCCTCAGTTTCTGTAAATCTCCCATCCAGAGGGAGCAAACAATAAGGAAATACTTAACAGGAAAATGGACATAAAACTTGCAGGAGCATATTGTTTAGGAAGGAGAAAAATCATATCACAATTTAGGTCATTGTTTTGGGGTAACCCGACAAGGAAAAGCAGTAGCCCAGAGCCCTGTCAGGGCAAAAAAGTTGCCCTGCAAGGGGCTTGATTAAGCCTCTTCATGGTGCAGGAATGCTCAGAAGCCTAACTGAGCAAGCCACACCTGAAGAGACAGATCAGAGAGAGAAAGGTCTAAAAACATAAAGCCCACACCCCTTTGGTTAATTAAATCTTCCTAGTAAGAATCAAGCAACTCGGGCCTCCCTGGTGGCTCAGGGTGGTTGAGTGCAGCGCTATGAAGCTGTCCGCAGCCTTTGTAGTGCCGGTTTGATCCCCGCCGGCCTCGGAGCAACCCACATGGCGCAGCAGACCTCTCCTGTTTGTCGCGCCCGCTGCTCCCCTCAGCAGTGTATTTCGTCAGTCTGCCTGTTCTGTTCCCCACTGTCTCTGGTGAATCCTCTCACCCTCCCGCACATCTGGCCTGTACCCCAGTTCTTATATAAATAAAATAAATCTTTAAAAAAAAAAAAAGAATTAAGCACCTCACCTAATCAGAACAGAGTCCCTGGTATAGCCACCATCATATTCTGTAGTTTCTTCTAGAGCCTGGAAATCTAGATTCTGCAAATTCAAGAAAATATATCTTAACATCTTCTATATCACATCATAACAAACAATAAATTAACTAATTGATATTTTTATAAACATGATATTTTTACAGACACTCGCTTTCTTACCCGGCTTCCACATATAAGAAGTTCAATTTCCTCTGGTCTGAATAGGTACTTCAAAGGAGATTCATTGGTCACCATATGAAAACCTCTCCGAAAAGCCTTAAACTGTTTTTCCACTGACTTATTAAGAATGTAGTCAGAATAGAGATTGACAAATTCCTGCAGAAAACAATACCCACAAGAACGTCTTATAACATGCTATACAATGAAACACAACAGCTAGTCAGCTGTACTTTTTTTTATTTTCCCAAAGAAAAACATTTCAGAATATTGTTAAAACTTCAATCGTAACACATGCAGAGGGAATTATCTTTAATTTCATAATCTGTGATGGCAAATATTAAACTGCAAGCAGGCCATGCAAATAAACAAATAAATAATCCATATAAATTTCAATTTTGATAGTAAACAAGGCTGAGTATAAAAGCCAGGTCTCAATACAATCCTGAGGTTGCCTCAACTAGTGTCCTAAGGAGACCGTTAAGTCATGTATACTACTATTTATAAAAGCTAACATTAGAAATAGAGTGGAACATAATGGCATTTAGTAAACCAGAAAGTCTTAAGCTTTTAGACTATTTGGGAAGCTAACTACTATATCCAGACTGGGAAAAAATGCTGCTGTTTTGCATAATACATAAGTATTGTACCAAATCAGAAGACGAAAATGTACTTTGTATCCTAACCTTATGAATATAACATTTTATCAAAAATTATATTAATATAAACATGTTTATAAAGGTTGATGACAAATTAATCATAAGTTCTGGATTATTCCCTTTTTCAAATGTGTATTTTTCTGGTCAATAGAAAACACAAGTCTGATATAATGACTACGTTTTGAGGTATATTTAAGTCATATATATGTGTGTGTACATTGAATGCAATTACCATTTATTTGGTGATAAGGTCACTGTTTTCCTGCCCTTTAACAGCCCTATGAGAAACACCCTTGCTTTATATTACTACAGTCACACTGAACCAAGCGCTGCCTCCTACTCTTTCTCTAATAGGAGAGCTTTAGAGAACTGTGTTCTCTCATACCAGCTTATATCCAAGATTTGGAAAACTGTGTCTATTTCTTTTACATGAACTTGGTTACCTGATTTCTTGGGTCTCCTTATGAACTATATTAGATACATCTTTAAGAACTATAAGCAGGTATTCTTTGAAATTCTGTTAACACTAACACTGTTAATAAAGAGACAAAGACAATGACAATATAAAAACATTTATTACCTTCCTGTTTTCATTTGTAATTGGAATTTTATCACCATTTTCCTTTAGATCATACATCATTGGATTACCAAAAAGATCTGTTTGTGATATCTGGAAAGTGATCATCATATCATCTTCCACATTCCCTTCATATTCCAATAAATCTTTTAAACTCTGATATAGAACCTAACAACCAGAAATAGAAAATTTGAGGCTACCATGTAACTGCAAAAGATGACAAGTAGTTTGTATCACTCTTCTTTGAAGAGGGCAAAATGCTGACAATAAGGATTCAAGCACAAATAGTGTCCCTCCTGGTCCCCAGCAACTCCTGTCCCCCAAATAATTTACAATATAGACACTAAGAAAGATGGTCAGTCACCGATGACACCCCATTCTACCATTTTATAATGGTTTTCACATTGTGCTTTATGAGAACCTCACAAGTGGATCCACAAGGAGGGATCAGCAGAGTAATGAACACACCTGATGCAGCCCCAAGTCCCTCATTCAGGGCGGCTGTGAGTTCACTTGGCCATCTCAGATGATTTCATTAAAAATAAGCCAGAAAGAGGGGCCTCCCCGGTGGCGCAGCGGTTGAGTGCTGGGTTGCGAAGCTGCCCGCAGCCTCTGCAGCGCCGGTTCGATCCCCGGCTGTCCCCGGCCACCAGAGGAGGGTCCCACATGGCGCGCAGACCTCTCCTGCCGCCCGCTGCTCCCCTCAGCAGTGTACTTCGGTCCTTCTGCCTGCTCTGCTCCCCGCTCTGGCTCTGGTGAATTCTCTCGCCCTCCCGCACTTCTGACTGTACCCAGTGCTTGTATAAATAAATTAAAAAAAAAAAAAAAAAATAAGCCAGAAAGAAAGGGACCAGGAAAATGAATATAAGAAAGTGAAAATCAAAATCAACAAAAAACTATGAACCAGAGACACTTTTTGGTGGGTGGGGGTCGGGAAGGGAAGGATTGGGATCAGAATGGGGCTTTTGCAATTGTATGGGGGAATATAAAAATAAAATTTATTATTTAAAAAAAAAAAAAGCCAGAAAGAAAAAGAAAAATACCAGATGGTCTCACTCATAGCAGGAATCTAGAAAACTTAAATAAGGGACCAGGAAAATGAATAACTATAAGAAAGTGAAAATCAAAATCAACAAAAAACTATGAAGCAGAGACACTTTTTGGGGGTGGGGGGCGGGAGGGGAGGGATTGGGTCAGAATGGGGGGGTTGCAATTGTATGGGGAATATAAAAATAAAAATTAAAAAAAAAAAAAAAAAAAAGCAAAATGCTTGAAGACACTTTTGAAGAATCCAGCTTAGAAAACCTGTTTGCTGACAACAGTATGTAAAAATTTCCCCTTTAAGTTTTTAAGTGTTCATGGTTCTTCAGACAGATTTAAACAATTTTATCTTACTGGGTATAAATAGTAACAAAGACTCTAAATCAAAGCTTTAATTCTTACATAAATCAAACTATATTTTTCTTTAAAAAAAAATCTAAAAGATCAAATAAAATATGACAAAGACTTACAGGATGAGAGTCTCCCAAGTCACGAAAAGTTCCTTTTTTCCCCATTAGCTTCCTGTAGACAACCATGGGAAAATGTACATCCAGTATACAGTTATTGTAAATAGCCAGACCCAGTACTATGCCGATCAGAGTAAACTGACCCTCAGTTTCAAACGAAGATGGATTAAACCAAAATAATTTTGTAGCTTCATCATATGTGAACATACCTATAAGAAATGATTTTAAAAAATATATTAATTTTGTATTTTATTAAAAGATAAAGACATAAATTTATACAAACAAGGTGTAAACCTTCTTTCTTACTGCATCAGCACTTGAGAATCCAAAATTCTAATACATAGGATTGTTAAAACATGGGAAATAGTAGCATATGATTTTGAGAAGCCAAGGAACCCATTAATAAGCAATTTTGGTAGCATTTTCCAAGGAGTTAAAAAAAACAAAAAACTTCATTAAATTCAATTTTTCTGATCTTTTATCAACAGAAATGAAAAATTAGTGTTCATACTTTAGTCACTGTATGGTTGAGAAATAAATGTAAAACAGGGGGAAAAGGCCATACTTTGAAAAGGTTTCACTTCTAAAAACATGTAATCTACACATACTGTTTTAAATAATTTTGTATTTCATTAAGGAAAAGCTTTTGTGTTTTTCAAAACTACACAACGGTTCCATGAAGTTTTTCTAACAAAGTCAGTCAAGTACATGAACTTAAATAAATTTGATAAATTCAAATTACTATACACACACACACACACACACACGCCCTTCTTTCACTTTCATGTGATCTTCACAAAACCCAAAACTGGGTTTATATCATTCATTTAAAATTAGGAACTGGGCCTCCTTGGTGGCACAGTGGTTGAGCACTGGGCTGCAAAGCTGCCTGCAGCCTCTGCAGCACTGGTTGGATCGCCGGCCACCAGCGAGGATCCCACATAGTGCGCAGACCTCTCCTGCCTCCCGCTGCTCCCCTCAGCAGTGTACTTCGTCAGTCTGCCTGTTCTGCTCCCCATTCTAGCTCTGGTGAATTCTCTCACCCTCCCGCGCTTCTGACTGTACCCAGTACTTGTATAAATAAATAAATCGTTTAAAAAAATAAAAAATAAAATTAGGAATCTTTGTTTTTGCCTATCTGAATAACCATTACTAAGGTAGAATTATAACCTTTTCCTTAGCTAGATTTCTAAGAAAAAAGACTAAATGGTGTTTGAATCGCATTTACTTCCTTTTTCTCATTTTACTAAAAAGTTTTCAGTTGCTACTGTGAAACTAAATGAACAACTTTAAGAACTAGGTCTGAAAGGAAATTCCCAATAAATTTTAGAAATCAATATAGTTCATAAATCAGCTTATAAGAATTTTTTAAAAATTTAAAATGCTTCTTTACTTTTACATTTAATTTAAGTAAAATATATAAAGAACTTTAAAAATGTTTCCTTAATCTTAAGAGCATAAATTAAGTTAGGGTATCTTTCTAATACAATGGAATGTTCATGAAATAATTTTGCAAATTATCCAATTCATACAGGAATTTTAATTTAGATCTAATTTTTTTTTTAAACAAGCCTAAGTTGCAACATCCAATGAAGTGCTAAAAACTTCATTTAATTATAAATACGGTATTAACAGGGTCAAAAAAAGTTGAAAATAATTAAAATTAATTAAAAAATATACTGAAATATCACAAATGCAGTCCTTGGTCTCAAGAGCAACTATAAGCTAATCAGAATATAAATTATATAAGTTACTACTCTCATTTCTGTGCATGAAAGATATTAATTTTGACATCCAGAGAGAATTCATTTTGGGTACTTTTTTTCAGGTCTCTAAGAAAAGCACCAAAAAAAGGTACCTCTTCTAAAATATTCCTTTTTGATATTTTTACTCTCATCATTTCAGTTACTTTGCTTTCAAGTAGAAATGCTTAATACATGTTTTTTTGTTAAGAGTATTTCTGGATATAAAGTCAGTATATTTTACAGCTGATGTTGAACATTTCTAGATATATCAGCACCTAGAACTAAGGTTTACTAAATTTAGGAGGCTTACAGATTAATTTTCTGTCTCTAAGAGAGCATTATGTGTTTGGTTTATTTTAAACAAACCTCTACAACAGAAACAGCCTTCAGATTAATACAGTGGCTAAAATATGTAGCCTTCCTTCACTTTATATCATAAACTCAAAATGTTTGCTTCCAGTTAACATTTATACATTGATATGACCATTAACAGAAAACAATAATAGAAAAGTTAATTCAATGTACATGCTGAGAATCAACAGGCTGTAACAGGTCAATTCTCAAATCTTATGGGAAATGATACACAAAATTTTGGCAGATTCTTTGTAATTCTGATGGTACCTTTTTTTTTTTTATATTTTCTCTTTTTTTTGGATGGTACCTTTCTATACCTGTCTTGTACTCAATTTTAAAAGTAACCAAACCCAGGAACCAAGTGATTATATTATAGAAACAGAACTGCTCAAATCCTTTACTTTCAGACTGACAGAAGTAGGTAAGTCTTTTTCAACTGTTCAATGAAAACTCTTCTGGGAGATAATTATTAGATATGGAGTACAAAAAAGGTCTGGAATTCAAAAAGTCTGGGAAACAACAATATTAAGTCCCAAGGAGTCTTGCAGCAAACAAACCTAATTAATTTGATATCTGTCAGTGTTTCCAAACTTTGAACATAAGACATTTGTGAGATATTCTCAAACATTCTTCAGACCATTGTTCTATGAAAATTTTATTTCAGAAATGCCATGTAATTGATGAATGTTTTAGACAGAATGAGCAAAGACAGCCTTCAACTGCTCTAATATACTATTAGCATTTTCTTTTTTTTATTTCATTTATTTATTTATTTATTTTTTTAAACAGAGGCATGTTTTTATTTATTTATTTATTTGTTTGTTTGTTTTGTTTACACATGCACTGGGTACAGTCAGAAGCGCGGGAGGGTGAGAAAATTCACCAGAGCTAGAGCGGGGAGCAGAGCAGGCAGAAGGACCGAAACACACTGCTGAGGGGAGCAGCGGGCGGCAGGAGAGGTCTGCGCGCCATGTGGGACCCTCCTCCTGTGGCCGGGGAGCAGCCGGGGATCGAACCGGCGCCGCAGAGGCTGCGGGCCGCTTCGCAACCCAGCGCTCAACCGCTGCGCCACTGGGGAGGCCCACTATTAGCATTTTCAATCCTTTATTAAAATACTTGGCCAAATCATCTAAATAAAAACTTGAATAAATGAGTGATGCAAATCAATCCTCCAAATCCACAAATTCAATCATTGTCTGTGATTCTAAGTAATCCATACCCAAACTTTCAGTTGCTGCTCTTCATAAGTCAGAAAATTTACAAATATATATATATGTAAATTAATTCAAAGAGATAATACAATGATCATCACTAAAATATTTACCAATGTCTGGATTGAAGATTTCCTCCACAACCAACTGAAAAAATTCTTTGGAAACACCTCCTTCATCAACTCCTTGTTCTCCTTCAAATTCCACATACAACTGTTTCTTCAAGTCTGCAGGATTTTCCATAGCAATCATCTCTAGCTAGTAAGTGAAAAGATAAAGTGAAAAGAAGATGACTGCCAGTATTAGGATGAAAGCAATACAAAAATAAGAAGAAAAATTAAAACAAGTAATAGGGCTGGGAGCAAAAACAGATTAAGGAAAAATAGGAGCGAAAAGAAAGGGGTATAGAATTGTAAAAAGGTTACTTTCTAACTACTGATTTGTTATGAAATTAACATACAGTGCAGAATTAGATTTTCTGTTACTTATATATAACATACCTGGGCTATAAGGACAGAACACAAAAGAAATCAAGACAGCAAAATGCATGTGACTACTTCAAAGTCAATCATTTTCAGCAAACACAATGAAGTACTTAAGTTTGACATCAAAAATGCTCAGCAGTAATTATTTACTGGATTATATACTGAAGAAATACAGTAAAATAATTTCATTATAAAAAATACATTGGCTACGGAAGTAGCTTATGATCTCTTATAATAGCATTCAGTATAAATTACAAACTTTTAAAAAATTAGAACATCTTATACCCAAAGTTTTTTGAAAGCAGGTAAGACATATGCTTGCTCATATTCTTACTATTAACTTCTAGCAATTATCAAACCCTACCTAGTATTTCTTAACTATAAGCCTTTTATCAAATAAAATTTTGTATCTTAGATCTCACTAAATCTTAATCTCACTAAATCTCACACTGATAAAATCAACATTAGATTCTAATATGAAATATTTACTCTGGGAGTTTTTTATGTATCTGAAATTTACTAACAGTATGGTTGATTGATCATTCAACTTTCAACTAATTTGCTAAATTGACTTTAAGGCCTTCTAGCTGTAAAAAGCAATTTAAAAAAAATTAAAAATTTGCCAAACCAGAACATTTCTAAAGGTGTTCAGGTTGTTGCAACTATTCCAACTAGAATTTTTTAAACTTTTTTTTTTGGGTGGGGGAGCAATTCAAACATTGCTGGAATAAGTATACTATAGTCCTAAAGTAAAATTACATTATGTAACAAGACTAGTTTGAACATTCTAGTGCATAATAATATAAAATCTCATAAATCCATGCATCAGAGCATTTGCACTCAATCAAATGTTTTTCTAACTGCCAAATACAACTCAAAAGTGAGTAGTTTTATCTATCTCATGGTTTGCAACCAACAATGGGGGGATCAGAATGCACTCCACATAGTAGAGGCAACTACTATTTTGTGAAGCTTTTGTTTCAACTGTATGTACAAACAGATCTATGCATGCATGGAGTGGGATCCTAATCATCTCTTACTAGCAGTTGCAGTCAAAGATGTTTTAAGAACAAAAGCCAAAATGATCTCCTGGACACCTTCAATTTTTGGAGTCTATGATTCTGTGAATTTAGAATCTTTAGCTTTAAATATTGTCTGTCCTTATACACAGTGACCTCTAACATTTATATAATCATTTTTTATGCCAAGTTGTATATGAAGAAAATTTATTTTTGAGACATGTTGTTGTAATTCAGTCAGAATAGTCTGTTCTAGTCACAACTGTCATTTAATACAACTTTTAACCTTTAAACTTTAGCAAGCGACTCAATTAAGTTCATTTCCTCTTTGCAAAGAAAAAAAAAGGGATAATACTCTATATACTGCAAAGTTGTAAAGGTTTAATAAGAAACAGAGAGTTCTAGAGTGGGCAATATTATTAAGATAACATATCATATAATTACTTTTAGAACAACTTTATACTTTGAACAAGATATTCACCATCTGATTTTACATATAGCCTAGCCCAAGACTCAAAAATGACCACAGGAAAAAAATAGTTCAATTTGGAAACCTGTTTCTAGCCACAGAATATAAAGACCTCTAAGGACTAAATCGGAGCTTAAATGATGGCTCTTTAGGCCAACATCCTAGTTTTGCAAAAGAAACCATTCCTAGTTTCCTTCTCCCATTTACCACCTGTCTGGTTGTTAAAGAAATGGAAGTTGATGTTTATACATGCCTTTGCGAAACAAAGACTAACCTGCTTATATCATGTATAATGCATTCCATTTATATATATATATATATATATTTACAGATTATTTTCTCTATAGCTCTTATTAACATTTATTAGTGAGAGCTAACTCCCTCTACTTCAATGTGATCTATGGAATTCAAAAGCCCTATGTGCTACTCTTTCAATACCATCTGAGACATTCCAAATGACAATTATTAAAATATTACATGCTTAGACATTCACAGTCACTACTCTCTGCTCCCCACCTTGAATGTCAAAATAACTTAATGCAGTATTTCCTAGAATTGCAACTATAAACTATATGACTTTATCTCTCTCAGTTTTACCTATAAAATGAATATATTGTAATTTCATAAATAATATATTTAATGCGCTTAGATGCATTCTCTGCACAACAAAGACTTATGAGTACTAGCTCTTGCTGTTATCTTTATTTCACTGGCTCTAAAATATTTTTCAGGCTTGCCTAAAAACCTGAAGACCGAGATATTACAGAACAAAAATATTCTAGTAATAACAATAGCAGTGATAAACATGTTAGGGCACTATTCTAAGCATTTTAGATATACCAACTAATTTAGTCTTCATACCAAGATTATACAACCAGTATTATTAACTCCATTTAATAGATAAAGACCCTGAGATAGATAGAGGTTGGAAGTTGATGCTAACTTGCTCAACTCAGGGTTAGTCAATGATAGAACAAAGATTCTAATCCAGCAAGCTTGTAACTACAATGCTTTTCTCTCTCTCCTGATAACTAGCAATAATCTTTTCTAAAATTGATTGATTTTTATTTTCTTCTTTGTTTTCTTGTACTTACTATTTTTACAATAAATATATATGTTTATATATTACTTTCAGAATCAGGATTTATTCAAAAGTAAATAAAAAGAATGATTTGAAAAACAGGTGGCAACTAAATTATACAGGTGAAAATTTCCACTATTTTAGATGATTGTTCTCACAAAGACCTAAGTGGTTCTGTAAAATACTCAATCTTTTATGTACGCATGGGTAGCCTACTCTTCTTAATCGCTAATAATTCTGGTAATAAACATATAAAATGTAATCATTATCATTTTGACAAAGGGACTGCATTTATTTTTTCTTTAAAAACTCACTTCTAATCCATTGTTCAAGCAGAGAGTGATTTAGGAATTATATAGGCATAAAAGCATATCACTATGTAATATATACATACCATTTGAAACTGAATTTTTAAAATCAAAAGTTGTCTTGAATATTTGGAAATTAGAGGAATGTATCAGTGAACATTCTGAAAAGAATTTGTATGTGTATGTAAATTCACTTAGTATATAGACTTAAATTTATGTGTGTGTGTATGTTTTCTTAAAATAGGGTATATTTTATATTAAATTATATGGAGATTTGCAAAAGACAGATTACTGGAGATAAGTAAACAAATATAGACTGGATGTAATGATATCCACCTCTTCTTTATATGTCTTTCTCTTCTTACTAAGACTCTTGAACTCATCAATTGTTGGATAAAGTGATTTTTAATTTCTGAATTTTTAACTGGCCATGGTAATGAAATACTAGAGATCATTTTCTTAAAAAGTGGTCTGATATCAAAGCACTGCCAGATCACCTAAGTAGGATTACACCTCAGTATAAAACAAACAGCCAGGTTTTACAAAAATAAAAGGAAATCCCTATCTTTCAGAATCTTACCCTATTCTGGGCTGTCATTCATGTGAAATCCATCCTTGTTATTAGTTGGAAAAAATCCCTTAAAAATTAACGTAGAGGTAATAATGAGATAAAGTAGACCAAAACTTAATACTTAAGAATACCCAGAATTCATAAGCATGGCTGATTAAAATTACCTTAGTCAACTTATTAGACTCTACGGTTAACACTTTGCTAGGGGATGCATTTAAACCACTGACTAGAATAAGATTTTTAACTTATACATATATATTTAACTTTTTTTAGCTCTCTATAAAAAAGAAATTTTTTTATATCTTAAATATAAAGTTTAGATATTTGGGGTAATGCCAAATCAAGAAAGGGCGTGGCAGTAGTTTTTAAGTGATCTTGAAATATCCATTTGTGGAGAGACAATTTATATTTTATCCTGTTTCATTGACTCTAAAATTCACATTTTTGTTTTTGTACTTTAACAGTTCTGAAACTAAGATATACCGTACAACTGATAGTATCTCACACCTAATTGGAGCATGTCTTTCTTTCTTGGTAGTAATACATCTATCATAGCTTGGGTTCAAAAATCAGGAAACATTAATTCTTCTCTTAATCATCACCAAAGGTAGTTAGTTCCTCTAAAAACTTGTTAGGAAATAATCTGTGACTCTGGTTCAAATTTTATGGTACATGAAAGCAATGGATATATTTTTCCTTTTAGAAAAAAAATCTATAATTATTCAATGTTATTACCTCTCCCTCCAAGAGTCAGTCTTACCTATAATTAACAACTAAAAAATAAGAAGAAAATATACTCAAGAGTGTCACATTTGTAGTCACTGTTTTCTGGGCTTTTATAAACTGATGAATAGATGAACTCCAAGGCTCCTTTTAGTTCTTAAAGTTTAGGATCCTGCAACTTTAAATATTTAATTATTAATATTAAATTTACTGCAAAGTTTCTCATTTCCTCTTTTATTCCCAACCCTATTCTATATTTCAAAATTAGCAGGTTAGAAGTCAGTACTCAACAGATTACTCTGCCAAACTGATACAAAAGGAAAAACAAGGCTTTAAAAAAGCAAAGTAGATCCTTGGGAGATAAGATGTTCAAAATCTATCATTTGTCTTGAGAAATTAACCTGGGAATACGATCTTAAACTACCACTTGTTGTAAACTATACTTTTTGTTACTAACACAACTTATCAAAACCATTACCTGCTACGAATCTTTTAAAAATAAGTAGATTATCAATTTGACTTTTAAGACCCATTTTAATGCTTTTTTTCCCCTAATCTTTTTGCATTGTGTTACTACAAAAAAAAAAAAAAAAAAAAGAGGAAGAAAGTTAAAATTAAAATTTGCTTACATCCTTATACAATCTGCTAGACTATGTAAAAATATGTTATTGGCTGCCCAATGAACATTTAGTAAGTATAATACTACTAATGCAGCTTGAAACTATATAAGCAAAATAAAAAGGACACCAGAAAGCAAGCAATGATAATTACTCAACAGTTAATGCCCCTTTCAATCTCTGTTGAAAAACTGTTTAAGTTGCTTAATTTAATTTTTCCTCAAAAATATATATTCAGTACTTAAAAAAAAACAGTAACAAAGAAAGTAGGCACAGAACCTCTGCAACTTTTAAATTTCTAGGATGGCAATCAATTTTTCCAATGGTTTACAGATTTATGAATTTTCAGATTTAGGCAAATCCATTCTGCAACTAAAATATATTTTAAAATAAATGTCACTATTTCCTAGTCATCTGTGTTAGGGATTCTTATCCCTTAGTAGTATAGAAGGTTGAATATTTTAATTTTAGTTACATTAAGTTTTATTGAAGTTAATAAAAATCAGTAATGATGGGTACATTCAATATTATAAATACAAAGAGATCCTGCAAAAAACAAATGCAAATTTTGGTATGTAAATGACTGGTAATTGGTTTCTGTCTTTTGATCAGGACTGCATTCTTAAGTAGGGGCACTGAAATTCTTATTTTCTGTGAGGGAAGGAATAAACAAAAGGCAGCTCATTTAGAGAAACAGTTCCCAGTATTCTCTCAACTCAATCTCCCTAGCCTGGAATGATGCTACAGACACCACTGATAGCAAGACTGTTAGTATAGTTGCTATTTTTTCTGGACGTTCCAGCCAACTCCCACACCCATGATAGTCCCTATGAACATTTAAGTGGGAAAAAGTCACCACAATCATAACAGTGGCATACAAGGATATCGGGAGTGACCAGCAGGAACTGATACTAGAGAGCCCTCACTAGTATCAAATACCAACCTGTCTGGGTCCCTTCATCAATGTTACAATAATGCAACTCTAAATTAGACATGATGCAATGTTTGGATACCACTTATTATTTTATGGTATGGTTTTATTATACCACTTTTCCCAGCTAAGCATTGACTTTCATACTTATTATTAAGTACCTCCACATTCCATATTTTGGTGGGATGGTGTTTCCCAAATATCTACTTCCCTTCTTAATGGAGAAAATTTAGGGGTTGTCATTATTTAAAAAAATGTATTTTTTTCCCAAAGAGATAGTGATCATTATGTAAGACAATTCAATACTCTGTGTAACACCTTTATAAACTTGGACAGGGGCAACACAAATATCACAAACTTAATAAAAATATAATAAAATTGCAATAAAAGTGCCTCTATGTTCCTATGCTATGTATTTTTTGCATCCACTGAACCATACCCACACGGTTCCTAACATCAGGTATTTGATTTAGTACTAATTTTTAAACAGTAGCTCAACTTACCCGGACAAGTGCATCATCTATGATATGGTCACGTCTGACTTTGAGTCTCAAATATGGATTCAACTGCTGTCCTTGAACTAAGCTGTAGAGAACAGTGATTCTTCGTTCACTGTACATACGAATTCTATTGTCATAATATAATCCCAAATTCTTTGTGACAGCATTCAGTATAAAGGGACAGGTCATAAAAGAGAATTTGTTCTCTGTTTCCACTTTGAAAAAAGTATAATCTTTATCCATTTCTAGAACATCATTCAGTGGTTCATTAATAAACTCTTCAAAAGGGATAAGTGGTTTTCGACAATCTAGAGTTTTAACACCAAGTTCAGTTTCCAATGGGTCCACTCGGGGACCTTTCTTGTTTCTTCTTTCCTCTCCCAATAGCTCCTGAAGCGTCAATTCACTAGACTCGGGGATGGGTTCTTCATCATCTTCTTCATTATGATTTGTGTCCACTTCTCCTCCTACTACATTTGCATAGTAAACCATTTTCAAGCACTTTGAAGCAGCAACAATAGCATCATCATCATTCACTAGATTTCGACTGTTAAATTCATTGCTTATGACTTTGTAAGTAATAAGTTGCTGAAATGTTTCCATCATTCTCCGAATTTGGTCTGCATTATACTTAGACCAGAGTCTAACCAGTTTTCCTTGGGCTGCAAGCGGTAGCTTACTCATTGCTTTGCAAAATAATGGCAAAGCCATTTCCAGATATTCAGGACTGTGGAGATTTCTGTTCTCCATTACAATAATGAATAAATTCAGATAATTAGGATCTCGGGAGTATACGTTGTGATACGTCAAGTCACATTCCACATTAGGTGACAAATATACAAGTGCATTGAGAAAGGCAGTTTCTATTTTTTCATTCGAGAGCAACCTGGTGTAGACCCTCCTAATGGCCTCAATATCAACAGATACATCATCAGGGCCTAGTTTTTGTAAGTTGTTATCTCCTTGTGGGCTATCACTTATCCTTGAGGAAGATGCTTCTGAATCTTCTTCCATAGCAGCAGCAGAACATGCAGCTTTTTCCTTTTCATCTTCATCCTTGTCTTCATCCTTTCCTTGAAGAGATTTTAATTCTTCCTTAGTATGTTGCTTGACTTTCCGAAAGCTCTGTACCAATGCTTCAGCACTAGAAAAAACTCGTCCAATAACGCGGATTAAAGGGGAATAATCCTCTCTTTCTCTACATAATTCAAGAATTTCATACACCTTCTCTTCTGTTAGGTAGGTCACATCTAGAAAATTATGGGGAAAAAAGAGAACATTTATTTTCATAATACATGCATCATACATGCATTGAAACTTTGTTTCAATAAGTTCTAGTGAAAAGTAAAATAGCCTACCATTCTATTGTCAGTACCATTTATGACTCACAACCTAAAAAAAGTAGCTAATATTTAGCTCAACAAACAATAGCATGCTTACCTATTTTCTCAGTGGAGTGCGAGTAACAACAATCTCACCCATTCTTTTATATTCTTTCAATAGTACATAGCTTTTAATGAGCCTGAAACAGTTTAAGTTCTCTTCAAAATCATAGTATATATTAACATGCTACTTTAATTGTACAATGAACAAGCTA
Organism: Talpa occidentalis; assembly: GCF_014898055.3. Lineage (NCBI taxonomy): Eukaryota > Metazoa > Chordata > Mammalia > Eulipotyphla > Talpidae > Talpa > Talpa occidentalis. The sequence continues at coordinate 15,036,245 of NW_023601433.1, forward strand.
CCATGCTGATTCATCACAATGCACCTCTTACAACCTTAGCGTAGAAAAACTACTATTCTGAGAAGTTTCTTCCCTGTGTCACCACTCTATTCCCAAATGACTAAGAAGGTGAGATTTTAAGAAATATTTTCCCAGCATCCTCTTTTGAAAATAGCTCTTGTCCTACCTCTGTATGCATTAAAAGCAAACTAATTCCTTTTGACTTCTCAGTTTTTTCCAGGGTGGTTATTCTGGAAATGAGTGTGTGACTGAGAAGAATATACCATTTCTCATAAGCTCTGAAGTTAACAGACACTGACTTATGTACCCAAGAGTCGTGTGGGAATACAATTTACAGAGTGACAGGAAATAGTTACTGAGCAGTAACAAATAGGATGAGAAAAACAGAACTTATGAGCAGACAAGTTAAAGAGACTACACTATGCATTCACCATGTTTCCTTTTCTTCCTGAGCTTAGAGTTGGGCTACATTTCCCAGTCTTTTCAGATAAGCACTACCTACTTTCAGGTCAAGATTTTTCTTCTCCTGGCTCATGGCATGATATTCCAGGATGGCTCTGGAAGCCACATGTTAAAGAACATGGCTGCATGACTATGCAAAGCAGAACTCTGCCAACCTAGAGTGTCTGGGCTATTAGAGAAGTCACAAATAAATTTCCACTGTGTCTTGTGAGTCAGCGATCTTTCTAGGATCTACTTAATATTATGGTCTTGATCATCCTTAATAGCACAGAAGTCTTTCACTTTTCCCCATCTAGTCTTCAGTATTTGAAATACTGGTAATGGCCATCTCGTTAAGTTAAGCTTATTCTAACTTCCTGATATATTTCTTCTAATACAAATTTTATAAGATAAACTGATATAGTATCATTATTTTTGCAGCGTATAGTATTTAAATCTAAGGGAGTTTTATTTTGTTTTCTTATTACTCCAATTACCCCTCATAAAGACACAATACCATAAGAGGCAAAAAAAGGAGAGGGGCAAAGAAAGGCCAGACCAAGAATATTTTCAAAGTTAACAAGTTAAAATTTTAATGAAATAAAAAAAAAAAAAAAAAAAAGAAAGGAAAGAAAATTTCAAGGAATCTCTGAAGCCAGGAAGCATTCCAGGGGTCAGAGTTTATAGCAGTTTTCTGAGATGCATCTTCCCTCTCAATCCATCTCTTATAGAATTCCTATCTTTGTTTTAATATATTTACTTCATAGTAGAAGACAATATAAATTTAAATTGATCACAGAATGAACAGCCTCCAAAAGCTGAACCACAAAAACATCAAATTTTTATCTCACTACAAGTCTGAGTTGTGGCCCCTGCTACCTGCAATGTTTCTTTTATGGGCCTTAAAACTCTTTAAATACTAATTCTCAGGTTTGTTCTCATAAAGATATATAGTCATCTTCTGCTAAACATCAGTGATTTCTTCCCCTAAAAAATGTGAAACTGCGCCCGCTGCTCCCCTCAGCAGTGTACTTCGGTCCTTCTGCCTGCTCTGCTCCCCGCTCTGGCTCTGGTGAATTCTCTCGCCCTCCCGCGCTTCTGACTGTACCCAGTGCATGTATAAACAAAAAACAAACAAACCAGAAAACAAATAAATAAAGCATGCCTCTATAAAAAAAAAAAAAAAAAAAAAAAAAAATGTGAAACTGCTCATGTGGAACTTAATTCCCATTATTTTAATTGGAAATTTAAAATTATAAAACTTCACACAAGACACAAAGCAAAACCCCCTTATCTAAGTTTCTATAATATAAGCAAAACACAGTACATATTTATTATTAATAACTATCCTGTTATGAAGTAAAACATGATGCTTCTTAATTGACAAATCATAAAGTTGTTAACCAAGAATGTGTAGTAACACAGACAGCCTCCTAACTGGCTGCACTCAGCTTTGCCAGCACATCCTACATTCAGTGCCTGTTGCCCTGTGGGGGTGACTGACTTGGGAAATGTGCATAATGGAGTCAATGTAATTTCCACATTATACATAATGACAATAGTCAGTATTTATCCAGTGTGTGAGCTAATTCATGTAACAGAACTATATTTTAAAGCAATAAAGTTGTGTAAAGTTATGAAAACAGTTTTACTGTGGAAATAAAGTAGAAACTATGACACAATTCCATTTCACTCATCCATTTAAACTTGATCCAATTGATGCTACTGAAAACTTTAGGGGTAATTCTCTAATTTATATATTCCTGAAACAAAAAACTTCTTTTAAAATATAATTACATCTGGTAGTGTGCCCTGTCAGTCATTCAGAAATATGATTATCTTTTTTACTAATACAGATTATCTTCACTGAGGGAAAGAAAAAGAATGAAAAAGTTTTAACAATTTTGGAATACTGAATCATTCAGAAAACAAAATAAGACCTAAAGTAAAGACTCCCAGAATGGCACATATTAAAAAAGCAGGTGACAACAATTGTTGGCGAGGATGTGGAGAAAAAGGAACTCTCCTATCCTGCTGGTGGGAATGCAAACTGGTCCAACCACTATGGAGAGCTGTGTGGAGGTTCAAACTACTAAAAATGGAGCTACTATATGACCTAGCAGTTCCAATCCTATGAATTTACCCAAAGGACACAAAAACATTAATTCAAAAAGATATCTGCACTCCTATGTTTATTGCAGCACTATTCACAATAGATAAGAGATAGAAACAAGCCAAATGCCCACAAAGAGATGACTGGATCAAAACAATGTGGTATATATACACAATGGAATATTATTCAGCAATCAAAAAAGATAAACTCATGCCATTCACAGCAACGTGGACAGAGCTTAAAGGTATCATGCTCAGTGAAATAAGCCAGAAGGAAAAAGAAAAATATCGAATGGTTTCACTTGTAGGAGGAATATAGGGGAACCAAATAAGGGATCAGGAAAAAAAAATAACCAACTAAGGGATCAGGAAAAACAAAACTAGCAGGCAACCATAAATAAGAGACATTCTGTGAGGGAGGGGGGAAATGGGATCAAAACAGGGAAGAGAAGAGCACAAGGGACTATGGTGATGGTTCACAGGTGAACTGGTGGTGGGAATTTTACGGAGACTACACAATGATGTAAAAGATAGAAATAAAAATAAATAAATTATTAAAAAAAATAAAGACTCCCATTAGCAAGCAAAAATTTGGCAGGAATGTCTCAAATACCTGGGGGAAGGTGAACAAGATATAGGAAGAATACACTAGAAAAAAACTGAATTTTTCTTATTATTAAACTTCGCCTTCCCTTCAGAAATTGCAAAGTCCACCATTTCTTTCCTCTGTCTGCTTCTTTTACCTATACATAGTGGCGCGGTTCCTTATCCCAGGTGTTTAGTCAGATATTCTATAACTTAAGTACACTTTACGACCTAGTTTAGGAGATTAACTATCACTTAATACATTTTTCTTAGTGGAAAATGTTTACAAGTTCCAATCAATCCATTGAGAAAGGAGCTTTGGAGTATAATCTGCTTCTAATTAGAGGACACTGAAATAGCACGATGCAGTTAAGTCATTAACTCAATTATTGGTATGTTTTTTACCCCCCCCCAACACACAATGCTTCCACTACTTAACATGTCCTAATAGCACATAATTAGGCAAAAACAAAAACAAACAAAAACTCACACATTATTCATCTCCAGTATAGTTCCCAGTCAAAAATTCTCCATTAATAATAGAATATCTTACCTTTAAAATCATCTCTAGGTCCATCCTTCTTGTTCATTTTTATCTCAGAGCAGTTGTTAGAGGCACCTTTTGAGTTTTCAAGGTAAGCTGAGCTTGCTCCTTTCTTGGAGGGATGAGGATCACAGAGTTTTGCATTAATCTTATAAAGCTCGAGGGCTTTAATAGCTGCTGCATTGTTATCCATACGAAGAAAACTTGGACAGGAAGCACAAAACTCATTCGTGCAGGCCTCATTTCCACAGCCCTCAGTTAACTGGTGGTAGTAGCGTTCTATTAGATGCTTTGCAGCTGCTCGCTTCCTGTACCAAACATTCAAACAATAAGCATAGTGATTAGTACAGCTTTCAGATACAAAGCTCAACAGACCATCAGCAAGGCAAAAGTTAGTCAAGCATTGAAATCATAAACTTCCATATTAAGATGAAATGTACAACATGGAGCTCCACAATGTTTACAAATACTTGTGTACTGGTGAAATATTTGATAGTATCCCAAGATACTATGATAAAGACTGTCAATGCTTATCAAAATCATTAATCTAATAGCAGATGCTTTCCTTTGATTTAAAAAAAAGACAGGGAAAGATTATTTGATGATATATGTGCTTAATTTCTTTAGAACAGCTGAAAAACACAAGAGTTACTGGGTAAAAGTTATTTAAAAGTTAATAAAATGAATGTCTATTTAATCCACCTTTCCTTTATGTTATCACTATGCTATTTCAACTGTTTGTAAATACTTGATGTATAATTATCATAGAACTTCCCTCTATTTTTTTCAATTATCTTACCTATCTACTCAATTATCAATTACCTACTTAGTAGATCAACTAATTTATTAAAGTATTCAATTGTCTAATTATCTATTAAATCTAGAGGAATTTAAAATGAACTTCTAAATGAAGTATCAAAAGCTTGTACAAAAGAGTGGTTCAAAGCATACAATCATGTCTCCAAAATGTGTCATTAAATCTCCTCACTGATCCAATGTCATAGGAACATAGAATATTTTAAGTCCTATGAGGGCAAGTTTGTAGATTAATGATTCTTATGCCTGTTCCAGCAGAACTATCAATATCCCAAGGAAGGACTTGTCTCATCAAGCAAGAAAGAGACTATATTAATCTATCTGTATTATTCAATTCTAAGATACATGCTTCTATCAAAATACCTAATATGAAATGACCATAATTTAAGTAGTGTACTGAAAGTCAAAGAAACATAATTCAAATCTACTCCTTTTGATGTCAAATTCACATACAGGGATATAAAAACTACAAATATTAAATAATATTTAGAAAATTTACCTAATTTAATTTTCAAAATGTTCCAACAATAATCTTACTAGTAATAATTATACCTACTAAAAATGTAGAAGTAAGGACAAATGACATTACAGTTTACAACTTGTTAATCATGAGCTAATACTTGTTAATTATGAGAAACTAAACAACAAAAATAAGTGGTGAAGGACAAAGTTCAGTTTTGTTTCAAAAGCAGGTCTTTCTCTCAATTTATCAAGGTATTCAACTCATTCTGGTGCTTCTATTTTTCAAATGTTTCATGAAAATTTACCACCTATTGCATGCAAACAGAAAAAAGAACCTCCTCACCCCCAAATAGCCCATACTTAAAAACTACCTGAATATGACTTAAGATAAAATATTTTACTATAGGAAGCTGAAAACAACCCCACTTTTGAAATTACTATATCAGATATCTCACTAAGCAAATTATTAAAATGCTAATATATAGAGAATAAAATATAAAAAACGAACAAAAAATAGAATACAACTTACTAACTCTGTTGAGATGTCAGCTCTTTTAATAGGTACATTTCCCAAGTAAACTATGATTTTGAGAAAAAGTCATCTTTTAAATGCAAAATATGATTCACATACAAAAAAGAAATAAGGAAGAATTGAGATTCAACCACAAGTTGCTATTCTTCAGTCAAGAGCGGGAGGTTAATGACATCTTCTCCCAAACTGTAGTAACTTTTCCTAGTGAGAATGTAAATATGTATCTCCTTTCTGGAGGAAAATTATGAACATGAACAAGTCTTAAAAATGAATCAGAGAATGTAGCATATGAATCAGAGGTCCTACTTTTGGACACTACCTAGATGATTTTGCAAAAAAGTGCTATTTCTATGAAATCTGGGAAAAAAAAACTATCATGGTCAAGAACAGGGAATTACTTAAATGAACTGATAACAATTTACTCAAAGGAATAAATAAAAATGATCAAGATCAGAATTTGGCAAGAAAGAGTCTTCCTCATATATCACTAGCTGACAAGAATTAGTTACAAAGTACTAAGAGTAAAATAGCATAAAGTAATTTTTACTTCAAAATATTTACAGTTCATTTTCTTTAATGTGGATAAATGGGTTTTAAAAGTCTTCCTTTTGCTTCTAATCTATTTTTTTATATTAAACATGTGACTTATATATTAAAAGTTAACAAATATGAATGGGGAAAATCTTAATAATTTTAAAACTTTATATACATGATTTGCATGTCCTCAAAATTTTCTAAATTATCCCTATTTTTTAGATTATCAAAAATAAAAAAAGCAAAATACTCTGTTTTTCTTAATAAGAATATCAGATTTTGTTCCTTAAACAAGCAAAAGAAATCCCATTTATACACATAAATGCCTCTATCTAATGCAAAAAGGAGGGTGAACAGTAAGAAATAGGACAAGACTGAGACATCCGAAGACTCGCAACAAGTGACAGCTCCTTCAAGGCTTTTAAGTAGCTAAATGAGCCTGACAAATAACAGTTTAGGCCTAATTTTCCCATCTGCAAGATTCCTTTTAGTTCTAAATTTTAGATTACTCTACGTAGAGTAGGGAGGTGGGCAAAGAACTTGCATTTGTTGAATGTCTGATAATATACTAAATATATTGCTAAGTGTCTAACATAGATTATCTCATTTGAACACCATGACTTTAAGGATTATCTTCAGTCCACAGTCAAGAGAGAACTGAGAGTCAAATCATGTACCCCAGAAGGTGCAAAGGAAGTGTAAAACAAGGACCAGCAAAGGAATCTGTCTAAGGGTCTTCTGCCTCCAAGTAATTTCCACTATACTGTCTTACAGAAGTTGATTTGTTCCAATATAATCATTAACATTAGTAGTATTAAAAACATTTATGGAAAAAAATCCCATAAATAATATATAATTGAAAAAAGTAAAAAACTTCAAAAATTATAATTTGAATCTCATATTTATGCATGATATTTAGTATCGAACAAGCCCACTATGTTTCTTTAAGAACAGTTACCATTATAATTTGTAAAATTAATATATAATTTGTGGAAGACCGCATGTGCTATGCACTTTAGAAGACAGTAGATCCTAACAGGTAAGGCTTACACTGAGGTCAAACTACCCAAGTTCCCATGCTGACTCTGCTACTTATTGACCATGTTACCTTGAGTTACTTAATCTTCCTGTTTCTCAGTTTCCTCATCTTTAAAATGGCATAGCATACGTGAGGATTATTATGGCGGTGAGAGAATGAAATGAGCTGATATGTATAAAGTGCTTAGAACACTGCCCGGCACCCAACAAGCACCAGATAAGTGTTACCACATTAATGTTGTTGGGACAGTTATCACCTCAAAAGTCTATGAATGAGCTATAATAACCCTTATTCTGCTGATGCTCAAAACAATTACATTAACAAGTCATTCTATGATAAGGAAGATTTGAACCCCGGCTTGACTCCAAATAGTGGGCTTTTAGTAACACTAACAGGAGACTTAATAACCATTGGGGAGATGAGGCCCCTCTTTCTGATGTGCTTCTCTATCCCAATACTTGGAAATAGCAGCTACACCGACCAGACAGGAGGGAAGTGAGGCTGTTCTAGAACATCTACATACTTGATACTATCACCTATGTTAAGCATTTTTCGTCTTTCCTCATTTTTGAGTTTTCAGCATGCAATTCTGTGTTCCATCTAATTTAGAGCATACTAAAAATCTCTAAATTGGGAATATGTACACTAATAATGACTTTTTAGTAAATAACTTCTGTAAGGTTAATCTCTATACATTAGGAGTCACTAAATCATAGATTGTGGGCCAAATCTATAGCTGTTTGTATAGCCCTTAAAGACGTTTACAATATTGAGTAGTTGGCAATAACAGGGGGAAAAAAAATTTGTGTTATGTAAAAATTAAATGAAATTCATATTTCTGCAAATGGCCAACGGGCATATGAAAAAATGTTCAATATCCCTTATAATCAGGGAAATGCAAATCAAACCACACTGAGATACCACCTTACAACAGTTAGAATGGCACATACCAAAAAAACAAGCAACAACAAATGTTGGCGAGGATGTGTAAAAAAGGAACTCTCCTACATTGCTGGTGGGAGTGCAAACTGGTCCAACCACTATGGAAAGCTGTCTGGAGGTTCCTTAGTCTACTGAAAATGGAGCTATCATATGATCCAGCAATTCCACTCCTAGGGATCTACCCAAAGGACACAAAAACATTGATTCAAAAGACCACCTGTACCCCTATGTTTATTGTAGCACTATTCACAATAGGTAAAACCAAATGCCCCAAAACAGATGACTAGATCAAGAAGATGTGGTATATGTACACAATGGAATATTATTCAGCAATCAAAAAAGATAATGCATGCCATTTGCAGCAACATGGATGGAGCTATAAGGAATTATGCTCAGTGAAATAAGCCAGAAAAAGAAAAATAACGGATGGTTTCACTTATAGCAGGAATATAGGAGAAGCAAATAAGACATCAGTGTAAAAAAAAAAATAATAGTACAAAACACAACAAAGCAAAAACAGACAATTACAAATCAGAGACATTCTACAAGGGAGGAGGCGGGAGAGGGATCAGCGGGAAGGAGAGAGGAATACAAGGGACTGAAGTGATGGTGCACAGGTGCATTGGTGAAGGAAACTCTGTGGGGACTGAACATGAGTGGGTGAGAGGAAGCAAACAGTTTAAAAATCAACAGTGATGTAAAAAAAAATTAATTTTAAAAAAAGAAAAAAAAGAAATTCAAATTTCAAAATCATAAGGTCTTGTTAGAACATAGCCAAGCTCATTCATTTATATACTATCTACAGCTGTTTTTGCACTGTAACAGTAGAGCTGAGTAGTTTTAAGATACTATGTGCCTGCAAAACCTAAAATAAATACCATCTAGCTCCTTACAGAAAGTTCTCTAAGCCTTAATTTAGAGCCTGTGCTGTCTCTGCCCTCCAGTGATACTTCCATGTAATCACATGGCCTCTTCCCACTTCCTTAACAAATCAACACAATAAAATGTGTATCTTTACCCAAGATGATTGAAGGAGAAAGGGAAGAAGAAAAGGAGAGAGGGAAGGGGAAGAGAAAGGAGGAGGAAAAAAATAAAGAAACAAAGAGAGGTCTTTAAAAGGTTTAGTGACAACTTATCTCATTCATAATTATAACTATAGAAGAGGACCTCTGGCTTACTTTCCATTTATCTCCTCACACCTCATCAACGTTTTTTTATTATTCAACAAATTGTTTTATTAAAGTATGTTGATTTGCTATAAACAGATACCTTTCTTATTGTTAATAATAAAGGTCAAGCTTAAGAGTACAAATTAAAGATGATACATGAAAATACTTAAGCATTTATAACACTTTCCATTTACTTATTTTAATTCTGAATTAGTGAGAGAGCCTTACAAATAAATGGTTTATGAAATAAATCATACTGAACAGCCAAAGGTGCTCTAGAAAAGAAAAAGTATACTGATGTCAGCAATAAATTTGAAATGCATTAATTGAAAAAAAAGACTGAACTGAGGCTACTAGAAGGGGAGGGCAGGAGCCCAATGTACTATAAAGGAGGACTATGGGTAATGTGGCAGTGGGTGTGGAGTAGTAACACAGATCTGAAGAGGTGTGAACTTATCCTCTCTAAAACTAACATACAATGCTGTAAATAAATGATACCTCAAATTAAAAAAAAAGACATAGAAATATGAATATGTGCTAAAGCAATGTAAGTATTAATGGGTAGAAATCTAGGTGGTAGGCACACAGTATCAATTGTAAAATTCTTACAACTTCACTGTATGTTTGAAAGCTTTCAAAAGCACTGTTACCATACCTTAACATATTAGCAGTTCAGTTGTCAGGGGAAATGGTTTCAGGCACCAGTGGAGAAAAAAGGAAAAACTAGTATCAGTGTCATCAGTGGCATAAATACCACTGAAGTCCAATTTTCAGAATAGTCCAATATTTCTCAAAGCAAACCAAAAAAGCACTATAATAATAAAGAAAATAAATTATAATCTGACCGTGACTATATGGAGCAACTTAATTTACCTGTGAAGCAGAAAAATACTAGGAAAGTATGTTAGTATGTTAAATGTTCCTATACCAAAGGCAAACCACTTGGGTTAGAACCATTAAATGACTGCCAACAACACAGGTAGTGGAAATTGAAAAAGATCTTACATTGAACGTAATAGGTAGTTGGAAAAATAAGCGATGAATAAAGAACTAAGAAATGAAGTAATAAAACAGCAATTGTCAGAAAGTGAAGCTGTGTCAGTTAACAAGCAAACAGATCTGAGAGTTAAAAACAAGGAGGACAGGAAAAAAAGGAGTGATGAAAACTAATGATGAATGAAGTGTACAATAGTAAAAAGTGACAAAAAGGCAAAGATCAAAAAGGGTATTACAAATGTTAAGTACAGCAATGTTAACTGAAGATAAAGTCCAATGAATATGTGAGTAATTGAGATGCCAGAAATGAAACAGAAAGGGCTCAAGGCTTTTTTAATCAATCTATAATGCTGAGAGCCACTGCTTACCTGTTTCTCAAAGTTAAGTGGAATATGTCTGTTCCTTTCAGGATGCTGCTTTTGCAAACACTCCATACCCTTCCCCAAAGTTACATTTATTGTAAAAATTCTTGAAGAGTGAACTATGATATTCTAAATATCATTAGAACCAATAGAAATAAATCTGATAAAAGATATGTTCAGGTTTAAGGTTAAGTCTGTTATAATGGAAATGAATTATTAAATTAGTTCAAGAGCAAAATCTTCAATGGTATACGTATCACTACAATGAACCAACCAACAAGCCATTAGCTATAGGGAAAAAAATGTTTTCATGAAAACAAAGTTAAATAGTTGCCTTTTTACTGTTAGAAATGTTTAACAATAACCCTTAAGTATTGCTGTATTGAGCTTTATAATCTCAATGCCCAAAGTGCTTATTGCAGAGTAAACACAAAGTAAAATTATAGAACTAAATTTGTATATGAAATTACTTACTTAAAAAAAAAAACAAAAAACCTGCTTTTGTTTGTATAGAGCGCCATGTTTTATAGGGAAATTATAATAAAAACTAAAATACCTCTACCTCCCCTTCAAATAAGATCCTAAAGGGAAAGGAACACAAAATACACAACACCATTACTGTAGTGTGCCTGTTAAATTCTCTAATAATCATAAAATATATTTTGATAATCTTGTTTCTGATCCAAAGACAATTAAGACAGAAAAAAATACTTTCTTGACTAATTATACATATGCGTACCTACCATTAACCAGGCAATATATTGTAAATTCTGTGATAAAGATCTGGCTGGTTGATAAATCTGCATTCTATATATTTGAATCACTCTTATAAAGTAATCTTTTAGGGAGCTGGGGAGCTTAGAAAACCCTGTAGTTGTTAGAATACTTACTTTTATATACACTGTTGAGTACATATTAAGGTAAGAAAAGACTTAACAGTGATGTTTGAACTTAAAGATGATTTTGTACATCAAAGTTAGTTAATACAGATGATAAATGAACCTGTAGACATGTTCCTTCTACCAACTGAACTGCAGAAATACTAAATTTATCTGAACACGAAGAACTATCCAGGAGAACCATCAGCGAAATGGAGGAAAAAGAAGCCCTGCAACTCATTCCCTCACAAAAACACTTACATATGGTTCAAAAAAACCCTTTATGAGCCCTCTAATAAACCCGCTAGAAAGTTGCAGTACCCTAGGTAAGCTCAAAGTCAAGGCCAGTCATACTGAAACATGTAAGTAGAGTTGTTTCATTTCAATTGCTTCAACCCACCCCCAGCTGCCAAAGCTTACAGGGAGAGACAATGACCAACTCACAGCTTCACACTTGGGAAAGAAAATGAGAGGTAGAATTATGTCTAACCTTCTAGTTTTTCAGGGACCGCCTAAGGGGCCAGTTTCTTTCCTGCCTGATTTGAAACACTGAGGGAGCCAGGATACAAAGGATGGGGTGTGGGGATGGTGGCAGCAGGGGAAGGGGAGCATGGAGCTGCAGAAAACTAAAGACAATTCCCCAGCCTGTTGCAGCACCAGAGACCTTGAAGTACCATAGACAGACACAAGAGGGAGCAAAAGGCTGTAAACTTCTGGAAAAGAAACCACCAAACTTTTTTCAATTGGTAAATGACAAGCACAAGTCTAGGGGTGGCACATTCCCTGCAAAGTAGTAGGCATACCAAGAACCTCAACAAGCATGACAGCCTTCTCTCTAAGGGCCAGTCTAAAGAGAGGTGACTGTTTTTTCAAATGTAGACACACCAAAAAACGATGGCCCCGTCCTAGAAGGCACTCTACATAGCAGAACAAGTACCATTTTCTCAACTGCTTATGGAATATTTTCCAGGAGAGATCAAATGTTATGCAACAAAACAAGTCTTAAGTTTAAAATTGGTATTATGCCAAGTATCTTTCCTGATCACAATAGAATGAAGCTATAAATCAAAAACAAAAGGAAAACTAGAATATCCACAAATATGTAGAAATGAAACAATCCAGTATTTAACAAATAATCAATCAAAGAAAAACTAGACCAGAGTATAGGAAGTATCTTGAGATAAATGACAATGTAACACAGCAAAATGTTTGGGGTGCAGCAAAAGCAGTATGAGGAGGGATGTTTATAGCATTAAATACCTATATTAAAGGGGAAGACCTGAAATCAACATTAGACCTCAAGGAGCAAACAAAACAAAAACAAACAGCAACAACAAAACAGGGTAAAAGGAACTACACCTCAGGCATATCATTTTCAAACTACATAACTAAAGACAAAAGAAAAACTCTGAAAAAAGCCAAAGATAGAAAACACTTTATACAAAAATATTGTAGCTGTCTACAAAAATAATCATATCTGACTTCTCAGAAGCCACACAAACAAGAACAGAATGAAGTATTTTAAAGTACTGAGGGAAAAAACCCAAAACAAAACACCGACCTAGAAATGTGTGCCGTGACGTAATCTTTCAAAGTGGAGAACTAAAGGCTCTCTGAAACAAATAAATATTGAGAACTTGTCAGTAGATCTGCCTTAAAAGAAATTGTTTTAAAAAAATTCTTTAGGAAAGGAAAATGATATATCAGAAAGTGGAATCTACATAAAGAGAGGAAAACTACTGAATGATTAAGTAAAGGTAAAATAAAAACTTCTTTCTTATTGTTCTAACAAGACCAAATATGTACTTGATTATGAATATTTACATGTGTATATGAATATATATATTTGTGTTTATATATAAGTGAAACGAATGACAGTAATTACAAAAAGGGGTAGGAGGAAGCAATTAGGACTTTCTTATAAGACACTCAATGGCATGTAGTGCTATTTGAAAGTGGCCAAGGATTAGACAGAAATGTCTACTTAGTAAACTCTAGAACAACTACTGAAGAAGCAATTAAGAAGGATAAGCATTATATTAACAAAAGAAAATGGAATCTTATAAATGCTCAAGTAAAACCACAAAGGGCAGAAAACTAAAAGACAGAAACAGGAATGAAGAATAAGGGCAATACGCAGAGAACAGTAACAAATACAGTATCTATTAATCCAACTATATCAATAATCAGTTTAAACATCAATGGTCTAAATGCACCCATTAAAAGAGACTGAGAGCAGTTCAAAATATAAGATTCCCTTTAAGTCTAAAGACATGTATATTAAATGTGAGTATATGAGAAAAAATATAACATGTTAATAATAATCAAAAGAAAGTGTAGCTGTATTACTTTCAGAAGAGTAGACTTTAATGCAAGATAAGATATCAGGAAGAAAGAAGTGCTTTGTATAGAAATACAAATGCGTCAATTCTCCAAGACTTAACCATCCTTAGTATGTATGCACCTAACAAAGAGAGTCAAATTATGGGAAGCAAAAACTGATAGAACTACAGGAAAACAGATTAATCCACTATCATAGTTGGAGACTTCAAAACCCCATTAATCAGAAAAGGACAGATCAAGGAGGCACAAAATCAGTTAGAAAATGAGTTAGGACACATTTGAACTCAACAGCTGCATTAATCAACTGGATTTAATCAGCATCTATGAACTACTTCATTCATTAGGAAAAGACTGCACATTCTTCTCAAGATTACACGGAACATTCACCAAGACAGGCCACCACATTCGCTGGGTGATAAAGCACACCTTAACAAATCTAAAAGAACAGGAATCATACAATTGTACTCTCAAATTACGATGGAGTTAAACTAGGAACTCATGCACCCCATGTTATATACTACTAAAAATTAAAAATGGTAAAGATGGCTGGCACATTTTGTTACGTGTGTTTTGCCATACAAAAAAAATTGGAAAGGTTACACAGTCACACAGATATGAGAAATATTACAGTCCCTTCCTAGAAATACACAATGTACATCAGCATTTTAAAGGCTTTCTACTATTTTTAAAGAAAACTGCTCTTTAAGTCTGCATTTCCCAACTTTTTCCAGGAAGGACCTATTTTTACCCCACAGATAGAAACAGAGGTTTAGGGGACCTAAAATAAGTTGTTGAGAAAACTGATAGCTGAAGTGCAAATGACACTGGCTTCCCCATTTTTAACTATATACACATTTAACATCACACATATTCAAGAACAATCCCTACATCCATGTTCTTTATTTCAACACTACCTCTAAAACCTTGATTCGATAATTACATCTCTTCTGTTTTAAGCTTCTTAAATACATTTAATCCTTACTATTTCACTTTCTCAATATTTTTGTTAAATCCAGAAAACTTTGTCTTGAATCCCTATTACACCATTGCTTTTGGTAAGGCTCTCACTGACTGAACTACAGAAGCTCTGGTCACCACCACACGCTTCTCTTCAATCCTGTTTCCCTACTGCCAAAATTACTCAAAATATACATCTGCTAAGGTTACTACCCCAAACTTAGCAACCAACACCCAATTACCTATAAGAGATAGGCCACGATCCTGCAAATAACATGAGCTGCCCCATTCCTTTTTAACCCTGCATTTACTTATAATCTACAAATTCTCAGCTTCCTGGTGCTCCTTACATTCACTATGCTGCCTGGTGTCTGCCTAGAACAACCCTAACAATGCATACAGGTAGCTACCTAATTCCCAGCAGTATTTCAAGATTTAACTTAGACTTCCCTGGTGACCCCTATTTCCCCACCATCTGCATTGGGTTCCTATTGTACCGCTGAGTATCATGGTTCTCTTTAATGTTCTTGTTGCATCCTAGGTACCCTTCTATCATAATGATTAAAAGGATTTCCTTCTGTGTTTTTCACATTGAGTAGACTGTAAATTTTTGTAGCTTGGGAACAAATTATTATGTATCTTTGTACCCACAACACAGCACCTGATAACATATACAAAGTGGACAATAAATGATTGTTAAAATCAACACTTTCCCTATCATATTTTCCCACAATTGCTACGTAAGAAAAAAAATAAGAACATAGGAGCATGCAATTATTTATCTGGCAGTGGAAATCTAATGACTTGTAACCAAGGTTTAGAGGTATTTATCTGGTAGGGTAAATAGTAGACATACCTATCTCCCAAATTATTTTTTTAAAGCACTACTCTCTTTTTACTGGGAATTATTTGCCAAACTGTGATCCATTTAAAACAGTCTCAGGCAACTTAAAAAGGCACCACAAATCGCCTCCCCTCGTGGCGCAGAGGCTGAGCGCTGGGTTGTGAGACTGCCTGCAGTTTGATCCCCGGCCACCGGCAAGGGTCCCACAAAAAAAATAAATAAATAAATAAAATAAAAATTTAAAAAAAGGCACCACAAATCAAAACAGAATAGAGTACAAAAATAAATCTATATACAATCAGTTTTAACTTACAACAAAGGAGCCAGAATATACAATGGGGAAAGGACAGTCTCTTCGATAAATGTTGACAGATAAATTGGAGAGCCACTTGCAAAAGAATGAAACTGGACCACTTATATACACACAAAGATTTACTCAAAATAGATTAAAGATTTGACCATAAGATCTGAAACCATAAAATTCCTAGAAGACATAGATGATAAGCTCCTTGGCACAGGTCTTAGAAATGATTTTTTGGATCTGACTCCAAAACAAAAATAAACTGCAACTACATCAAATTAAAAAGGTTCCGCACAGCAAAGGAAATTATCAACAAAATGAAAAGGCAACCTATTGAATGGGAGAAAATATTTGTAAATCATGTATCTGTTAGTTACTATCCCAAATATGTAAAGAACTCACACAACTCAACAGCAAAAAAGCAATCCAATCACAAAAATCCATTTTCCCAAGAAGACACAAATGGCCAATAGGTACATGAAAGATGCTCAACATCATTAATCATGCAGAAAATGCAAGACAAAACCACGAGATTATCACCTCCTAACTGTTAGAATGGTTATTATCAAAAGACAAAAAATAGTGAGTACTGGCAATGAGGTCGAGAAAAGGAAACCCTTATGCATTGTTGATGGGAATGCAAAATGGTGTAGTCACTATGGAAAAACAGTATGGATGTTACTCAAAAAAATCAAAAATAGACTATGGGATGATCCAGCAATTATACTTCTGGGTATTTATCCAAAGAAAATGAAAACACTAATTTGAAAAGATATATGCACTCTTATGTTCAGTGCAGCATTCTTTACAACAGCCAAGATACGGAGACAGTCTGTCTGTGACAACATGAGTGAACCTTGCGGGGCTTATGCCAAATGAAGTCAGATAAGCAGATACTATATGATTACATATGGAATCTAAAAGACAAACACACAAACCAAGCTGATCTCACTGATGCAGAGAATAGACTGGTGGTTGCCAGAGGCAAGGGGTGGAGGGTGAGCAAAATGGGTTAAGGTGGTTGCAAAAATAAGAAAAGATACCACAGCCTCAATCAAGTTTACACTTACATTCGGCTAGCTTCAATGTCGTCAGACTGAGGTTCTCCTGGTGATCTGAAAAATGCAATTGAGGAAAGTTAAACAAAATACCCGATATTCCAAAAAGGGGAAGACATGTTATTTTGGAAGACAAATGAGAAAACAAAATTTAATCATTAACAATTTTAAAATAATTGAAGATTTCAACGTGAAAAAAAGGGATCAGATCACATTGCTATACAACACACATTGACTGCAAAGGCTGGACTAATAAAAAACTGCATTTTTTTTTGCATTTTTAAAAATGGAATTATAAATATCATATTTAGATACCAACATACAGACCAGTGTAATAAATCATAATTATTCACAAAGTCAAACATTTATAATAAAAACATAACACTACAAAACTTTCTACAGGTATTATCCACAGTATCAAAGGTATTCACATCAGATCAGGAGTCAGCAAACTATTGCCTCAGACAACAAACTAAGGCCTGGGTCAGCCACTAGGTTTTATAAAGTTTTACTGCAACACAGCCATACTCGTTTGTTTACATACTGTCTGTGGCTTCTCTCACACTATAAGAACAGAGTTGAGAAACTGTGACAAAGACGATATGATCCACAAAGCCTAAACTATTTAAGTGAAAGTTTGGTAATCTCTGCTTTAGATAACTCAAATTTAAATCTAATATCCTTAGTGACTTCTGAGACACTATAGTCAGATTTCCATTTTGATCATGATTATCTTGGTTCAACAAATTAACTTTCCTGAAAAAATATTGGCAAGTTATACTACCAGTCAACAATGCACCATACTGCAGTATTAAAATTTTGCCATGATTAATTATTAAGTGAATTCAGTCTCAAATAATTGCCAGTTTTTTTCCTATTGCCTTCTAATATATTGCTACTATCTTGTGTGGAAATATTCAAAATTCTAAGGCACTAAGAAGTCTTTTATTTTCATTTGAGGACATAAAGTTGCTTATCCATCCCATGTTTTTTTCAAAAAAATTAATTCCTATTATCCACTTCACTTTTAGTACCAATCAACATATATTAAAGTGAATCAATATAATACTAAAGTCTAACACCTTCAAATTCTCAAAATAGGTAAAATATTTTGTAGAGGTCAAAATCTAAATGCCCAAATGACATTACAAGGAATTGATGTGTGTGAATTTATCACTGATTAAACTTTGAACAACTTTACCAAAAGAAAAAAATCAGAGCTACCAGCAAAATAAATGTTTCCATGTTTCTTAGCTTAAAAAAAAAACTCATTTCTACAATACATTAGATTTTCAAATTTACCCCTCACAAGAGATCATTCAGAGTCCTAGGACAAAAATGGGGGAGGGGGTGAGAGGGGAGGAAAAAGTTTCCAACATTTCAAATATTTGTAAGATCTTCTTTACAATGTATTTACATTTTTAATTTTGCAGAAAATTTTATTAGAATTAAAAACTGGGGCATACTGGAGGTGGCAGTGACTTGGCAGTGATACAAATGCAAAATTTTCACTCCACCCTCTCCCCCAGGGAGCAAGCAAATCACCTTTGTGACACACCTGGTCTCCACCAGCCTTGCGGGTAAGTACCCCAAGATTGCTTCCAAACTTGTATCTCTCAGACAGAAGAGCTAAAAACTGATGAGAACCCCATGTACCAGCTGACTCATTTTTGAAAGTGCGACCCTCCAGCATCAGATGTCATACTGTAAGGAGGCAGAGCAGGCTTGCAAAACAAAAATTAAACCCGCTGGCACTAAGGGAAGAGAGGCAGATTAGACTTTCAAACACGTAGGGAGCAAAACTTTCAAAATTAATAGGAGAAGAGAAAAAAGGGGGAAAATGAGGACAAAATGACAGGAAAATAAAAATACTATCACAAAAAGGTAAAATATAAGCAAGAAGGAGAACAAATCTCAATCACAGAAGCCTGACATAAAACTGCTAAAGTTTTGGATTCTGAAATGGGATAGAGGTTAAATACATCAAATGGTAATAACTACAGTCAACCTTCTCAATTTGTTTCCTAAACAAAATAATATGAAATAGTATCAAAATGTCACCAGGCAATTATTAACATACTAATTATTACTGAATAGATTATACATTAAAGTGAGCTAATAAAAACACCTTGTAAGTCAAACCAAGTAATTTAAACCAATTCAGTCTAAAAGAAGGACAAAAGAGTAAGAAAGGATAGAAGGATTATTTACATAAAATAGATCTACCGTGGGTCATTTAAACATGGTTAACACAGGTTATTTTTTATTCAAAAAGGAAACTGCTTGCTAATCACAAGAAAAGTGATTATATGTATGACTAGCAGAAACTCTTTTCTTGCTTTGAATATAGTACACGTATAGGTAAATTTCTGATCATTTTGCTCACAGTATTTTTATAATATTCTATATAATTTAACAAGAAAGTCCTAAAGTTTGCATTCAAACTCTCAAGACTGATATGTTTAATACCTAACAAGTTTCCAAGCTTAACACTTTGGCCTCTAAAGAGTCTCTTTACTGCCAAGTTATTTGGGAGTAAGAATCTAGTAGATGCACGAAATTTTACCAAATTTAGGACATATAATCAAAGGGAAAAAATATCAACTTAAAATAATTAAAGAATTTGTCAGAGTAACAAATCAGAAATCAATCTAAAACTAAAACAATAAGCAAGTAACATACCGAAAACTTTAAAAAAATCTTGGAAGTCTCAATTTTAGGCCTTTATTTGGATCACAGAAAATGTGATCACAAAATACCCACTCATCTGAACTCACTAATCAGCATGAGCTAGAAAATGCAAATGGAGGCTCACTTCCAGAACCACCTGATGCAGCTTCGCCAGCCTGCAAGCCACCCCTTACCTGCAAGTAATTTTCTAGGGGAAAATGTATATTTCTTTTATTAAAATTGTAAATACGTTTGAGAAGTGTTTACTTAAAACTCTCACTACATAAAAGGAACACTTTAAAATTCTTATTAATAATGTTTTCGTATCTTTATAATGTTCATGACAAAATGTTTATTTAAATCTTGAAATTTTTGAGAAATACTTTCCTGTTTATATATACAGATAAGTGTGGGGAATAAAGTATGAAATATTTTAGGAAGAAGATTAATTGGAGAAGTAGGTTAACTCTTAGGTCCACTATTCTTAGCAGTATTCATGCCAACTACACATTTTCTTCATTTTTCACAGCACGTATTTTACTTTACAACAACAGCCTTTTAAAGGCTGTAAAATAACATTCAAAATTACCTTTTACAAGCTGTGGCCATTCGGTGACATCAGGGTGATCACAGCTTTGAGTCACTGATTTAAAACAGGTTGTCACACCAGTCTAGCTGCTAACTTGGTCTGAGCGTAGGTTTAATAACTCTAATAAATTAAACAAATCTTTAGTTAGAACACTTTAATATATAAACCCAATTCACTGTTCAAAAAATAATCTTCAAAGCTTGAATTAGGTGTCAATGCAACATTCATCAGAAGAGTAATTACAGAAATGCCTGTAAGGACTATTTTCCAGCACTTTATTTCCTTAAATGATCTCTCTGAGAAAATGTAATAATCTCTTGTAGTTTTATGGAGTGTTACAGTTTACAAAGCACTTTTATCAACAGTATCTTGTTTCAGTCTCATGACCACTTTCATTCTACCTCATCAAGGCAGATACTATTTAAGAATTTAAAAAGAAAATTAAGGAGCTTTAGAGTGATTAACTGACTTGCCCAAGATTTCAGAATTAGTGTTGAAGCTAGGACTAAAATCCAGATCTACTAATTTCCTATCCAGGGGCTTGGTTTTATTGATTTGATTTGGTTCAGTTTTGCTACGCAGAGCTCCGTGGCAAAAATACACATAAATGAGTTGCAATTTAGTATATGGGACTGAGATCCCTATAGGTATAGCAGTACTTTAGATATGAGTAATAGCCATAATATTTAAAGGTAACCATGTACTTAATGGGTTTTATACATACACACATACACACACATCCCCCAAAGCCCAGGTCCAATCCTACTTGTTCTACATTTAAATAGGATAACCTAATATTATCCAAAACTTCTGGGGTACTTCATGAAAACATGTTCCGTGCTTCTCAGTCATAAATCCACCAAGATCAAATTTCATGAGAGAGAATGAAGACACTCTTCCTCCCTCAACCTAGTATCTTTGGACTCCCTTACCTGACCTTAGGTGACCTTTCCTGATTGGCACTGGTCAAACCTCATTTTGTGCAACTACTTTTGACCTTAGGGATGGAACTTAGGGATCCCAGCCTCCACTAGTTGAAAACATTAATATTCCACTCTCCTAAAACACGTGTTCAGCATCCACAATTCATTGTGCTCATGAATGCCAGAACTCATAGCTAAAAAGGGCAGTCTACATGAAGTGGAACCCTATTCAAACCTGTGCTGTTCTAGGGTTAACTGTAGTTATTCCCCTGCCATGTCCCTACTACACTGTTTATCCAGGACAGATCTGAAAAGGGAAATAAGGAAAGATGAGAAAATTAGGAGGGAGGGGGAAAAAAGGTCCCTGATAGTTAACACCTTCCAAGTCACAACAGCCAAATTAGGTTAACGGTATAGATCCAAGCAGAAACTAACATAAAATAGCAAGATATCTGAGAATCCCAACATAAGGGCTGAAATACCAAAGTCTGAGTTCATACCTCTGCAGTTCATGAACTTGG
This sequence comes from Talpa occidentalis, assembly GCF_014898055.3. Taxonomy (NCBI): domain Eukaryota; kingdom Metazoa; phylum Chordata; class Mammalia; order Eulipotyphla; family Talpidae; genus Talpa; species Talpa occidentalis. The sequence goes on from NW_023601433.1 coordinate 15,057,863, forward strand.
GCTTCAAGAGTGAGGGCTGGCCTAAGTATACGTAAGTAACTTTAGGGAGTGCCAATAAATGGGAAGAATTCAATTTCCCAAATTACCTAACATAGCAACATGTCTCCTAATAAGAACCTAGAACATTCCTGAGGTTACATGGAAAGGAGGCAACAATGTCCCAAAATTCAACAAAATGTGGTCACAATACAGGTCCCTCTCAGGTTCTCATAAAACTAATATGTATGTAGATTTAGAAGACCCAAACAAATTTAACATTCCAACCTGTAAACATAAAATTGAAAAAGTTAAAATACTTTATAACTGACTGAGGTGAGTTAATTCACTAAAGAGCTACATGTATTTGGAAAATTACCAAGTCCTCTCTTCTAGACTTTTTCTTTTATGCGCTCAAATAGAACACAAACAGGTTCTGGAGCTAGTATGGATTAAATCCCTGTTAGGTCACTTACTAGATAGGAAGTTTGGGCAGGTTACCTAACCTCCCTGAACCTCAGTTTCCTCATGGGTAGAACTAAGGTAACAGTAGTATCTATTCCAGAGGACTGTCATGAGGATGAACAAGCTAACTTGTAAATTGCTCACATCAGTGCCTGGCACAAAGTGAGAGCTTAACGAAGGAAAGCCATTATTAACTCACAGCCTAATAGCCAAACCTATACTTTCAATCTTCTTTTGTATATTATCTTACTTCTCACAGCACACTAACCTCCTCTAAATTCTTTTGGTAACCCACTTGGGCCCCTCAAACAATCTACCTGCTTCCATATCTATTTGGCACCAGGCACAACACTAAAAAAAAAGGCAGCTCCCCCCAATTTGCTCTACAGATTTGCCATCATTCTAACTATGATATTAAGATACACATGCAACCCAAAAAATAAAACAGAAACATACCATATTTCGCCAAACTTCTGAGGAGCTGGTGAATTCTAAAATCAGGCTCTTACAGATTTTTAACCTAAAATATAAAACACCTCACTCAATTCTTTTTACATAAACCACTGAATGCACTTTCAAAGAAAACTTTTTTCCTAAAATTTAGTGTAAAAGCAAATTCATTTTTCTGAAAATTTATAGATATCAAAAACATGTTGAGACAAATGACCCTACTGCTGCCAGGGTGTGTGGAAGTGTGGTTAAGCAGGTCCTGTGGCCTGAGTGCCACAAAATTCCCACAAAAATGGGAAAATGTTTTCCTATTTTCATCCACAAAACTCAGTGCTTGCCTTTTTTTTAGTCTTTCCTCCCTTTAAATGGGCTAAAAATGTATGAAAATTGTTTTCACTACAGGCCTCTAATTCCTTCAGGAAACTATAGCAATTTAGCTTTTAGTTAAACTCTATGCACTGAGCATCTATCAATAGAATGTATGTTAGTTACGATTATGGGCAGATGTCCACTACCTGCTTAAGTCTTGAATAGGCCCTTTTGTCCTCCGAGTCTCGAGTGTTGAGCTGTTATACTAAGAGAAATTTATGAGTATGTAGATACTGCTGCATGGTACACAATGGGGCCTCGTTATATGGCAGCAATTATTTCCTACAGCAAATATTTAATATATCTTTCAAAATGTTACTCCTATCAAAAGCAAATTCTGAACCTTAGAGTATGCACCCAAGTAATGTATAAATTCTTTAACTCATTTGTAGAGAATCAGAGTTTTTCTTAGCGGACCAGGAACTGAAGTCTTTTAATCCATTTCCTTTTATTATATATGAAGAAATCAAATCACAAAGGCTAAGGAATGTACTACAGTCGATGGCAGAAAGTAAATTCACTACCATATACATGTTCTTTTAGAACTTAAAACTTGGGCCTCCCTGGTGGCGCAGCAGGTTGAGCGCAGTGCTGTGAGGCTGTCTGGTGCCTCTGCAGCGCAGGTTCGATTCCCAGCCCCGGCCAGGGAGATTCCCACATGGCGTGGCAGATCTCTCCTGTCTCACCCACACTGCTCCCCTCAGCAGTGTCTTTGGTCCATCTGCCTGTTCTGCTCCCCGCTCTGTCTTTGGTGAATTCTCTCACCCTCCTGCACCTCTGACTGTACCCCAGCTCTTGTATAAATAAATCTTTTTTTAAAAAAAAAAAAACTCAACCTTGTTTTAAGACCTCAGAAGACTGATTCTCAAACTCTATTTTATAATATTATCACCTATGGAATCTAAAAAAAGTATGCATATACTTGATCTCTACCTCCAGATACTGTGGTTCAGTATATAAAGTGGGGGTGTCTAAATCTGTATTTTTTAACATACATTTCAGATGATACGCAGACCTCAATTTGAGAAGCCTTATGTCAGAAGATTAGGAATCCATAATCATAAAGGAAATACCAAATCTGTAAGGATACACGGTGAAGGACAGAAACTGTAAGCACCAGGACTGTTTGGTGCACTCTGATATCATTCTATTGCCTTTATTTTATTTTTATCTAACAGAGGGCTCAATCTAATAATCTACAAATAAGAAATGAGATCAAGAACAAGAAATTTCCATATTAATCTATATTCATCTCCCTGCAACATTTTCATTTCTTAAAATAATCCACCTGCCAACTCTCTCTACACACACAAGTACACACATTTATATTACTATATTCGGTACATTCGTCACCTTTCCAATAGCCTATTTCCTTTACCTCCTTCTAAACCTAGGTCAAAATTTCACAGACTACCTTTTCTATCATCTTTTAAAAAACTGTATCCCCATGCCACTTTCTGCTCTCTTTTGTACCATGTCAAGGTATGGGCAGAGATACTTTTTATAACTCATTTAAGTTTTGTCTATTTATAGATTTTACAACTGACCACAGATTGTTCTCCTCCTCCTATCTTCAGGCTCTCCTCATTCTAGTACATTCTTCAGTTGGACTAAAAATTTTAAATACTGCTTTCATGTAGTACTCTCAATACAATTCCCTAGACTCCATTAACTCTCTGGAATGCCATTTCCTTACTCCTTCAGTTGCCAAAAAGACCTGCCAGTTGCTAACATACAAAGCATCTACCCACTAAAATGTCTCTTATAAAAGCCATCTTTCTTATATATGCTAAATCCCATGGCCTTTAATCTTACTTTATTTCTGAAAATATTACATATATTAAGATATTTTGAAATAATAAGACCACATTCACTTAAATTTCATTATAGTATTTTATTATTGTAGATGTTAACCTAACTGTGCCTAATTTATAGACAAAACTTTATCACAGATGTATATAGGAAGAAACAATATATATATACAGGCTTCATTAGCATCTGTGGTTTCAAACATCACCTGGGGGTTCTTGGAACATATCCTCTGAGGATAAGGGGGGACTACTGTACCTATGTTCACAATGTTTACAGTAGCAATATTAGTGGCTCCAAACCAAAAATGTTTAAAATGTCCATCAAGAGAAAAAACAAAATTCTGGTATATTACTAAAACAGATTATTACATAGCAACTATTAAAAGTAACCAACTACGACAACCAACAATGTGGATGCATCTCCACTATGTTAAGTGACAGAAGCCATACACACCTAAGTATGATTGATTTAATTACATAAGATATAAAATCAGGCCAATCTAATCTATGCTATTAGAAGTGAAGATAGTGGTTACTCTTGGGGGATGACAGGTAGTGGCAGAGAGACCACAAGGGGCTTCAAAGGATCTACTGATGTTTCCTGATCTGAATGCCAGCTAAACATCTATGCTTAGAGTGTGAAGTTAAATGAGTTACATGCACATTTATAAGTGTGCTCTTCCATATTATATTTCAGTCAAAAGTCTATTTTTTAAGTCAGAAGGAAAAAGAAAAATATCGGATAGTTTCATTTATAAGAGGAATAGAGGCAAACCAAACAAGGGATCAGGGGGAAAAAAAAAGACAAAACTCCCAGGCAAGTATATATAAATCAGAGACATTCCGCAGGGGAGGGGGAGGGAAAGGGATTAAAGCAGGGGCAGGAAGAGCAAGAGACTATGGTGATAGTTCATGGGTAACTTGGTGGTGGGAATTTTATAGGGACTACAACTGATAGGAGAAAGCAAATCGTACAAAAATGAATAATAATGTAATATATATATATATATAGAAGTAAATAGAAAATACCATTAAAATTTTTTTTAAAAGTAAATCTTATTTAAGTATGTCATAAAATTGTATTCACTGTATATATCACTTTGCCATTTCGTTTTGGTTTTTAAAAGAATCCATATATTTTTCGTTCAGACAAGAGTACAGCTGAATCTAACATGGGGGGAAAAAGTTTATTTTTAAAAAAACGAGTAAGATATGGGCATTAGATAATCGGATAAGTGGAACAGAAAGTCCAGAAGAAGAGCCAAAGTATATGTCCATTGTTTCCAGTCAAAACTAAGAAAAACTGGGCCTCCCTGGTGGCACAGCAGTTGAGTGCTGGGCTGAGAGGCTGCCTGCAGCCTCTGCAGCGTCGGTTCGATCCCCAGCCACCGGTGAGAGTCCCACATGGCGTTCAGACCTCTCTTGCCGCGCCCGCTACCCCCTTCAGCAATGTATTTCGTCAGTCTGCCTGTTCAGTTCCTCGCTGTGGCTCCGGTGAATTCTCGCACCCTCCCACACTTCTGACTGTACCCAGTGCTTGTATGAATGATTAAATAAATCTTTAAAAATAAATAAAGTAAAAAAAAAAAAAGAAAAACTGACAACATACATGAAACAGCTATTTCAGGCACATTAGGTGACAGAGAACTAAGGACTGTGATCCATAAGGGAACAGACAGAAATGAAGTGAACATCTATGCTTAGTGCTCTATTTCTGCTTGGAGGCACTTTCCAACCTCAGTCAATGAAGGTGAAACCAAGTCAGAGGACAGTAGTGTCACTGAGGTGAGATGCAAGAGGTCAGAACTGAGGAGTCTCAAGTAGGAAGAATTTCTAAGACAGTAGCAGAAAGAAGAGAAGCCATGCAGAGAAAAGGTTCCAGAGAACTGCACTGTGGCAGTCCTTTGTGTTGGCTGCTGTATACTAAGCAGTACATCAGGTGAAAGATTCCATGAAGCTAGGGAAAGAGGAGCTGTGGGTTGAATACTCCCAGTGTGCATGTAAGACAGGTAGGTTCCTAAATTCCTTCCAACAGAGTGAAGAGAATACACAGACACTGGGGCATTTAGTAGAGAACTGAGAAGGGGCACGCATGCTTAGTAGTAGTGACTAGCCTTAAAGTTTTCCTAAACACTTAGACCCACCCTAATAAAGCCTGAAGATTCAAGCTGACCAGAGAGTTACTTAACTGACTGCCAAAACAAAAGTTTAACAACTTAAAAGACAAAAAATCTTGTCACTTAACAAAAGATTATTACAATGTCCAGCATCCAGTAAGAAATCATTATATATGCAAACAGGAAAACAACCCATAATCAACAGAAAAACCAATCAATAGACCTTGAAGGAAAGAATTAATAGAATGAGTACACAAGGACTTTCAAATAACTATTATAAATATGCTCAAGGAGGGCCTCCTTGGTGGCGCAAGGGGTTGAGCGCAGTGCTGTGAAGCTGTCCACAGCCTCTGCAGCTCCAGTTCAATCCCTGGCCAGGGAGCTACCCACATGGCGCAGCAGACCTCTCCTGGCTCGCCTGCTGCTCCCCTCAGCAGTGTACCTCAGTCTATCTGCCTGTTCTGTTCCCCACTCTGTCTCTGGTGGGTCCTCTCACCTCCCATGCCTCTGGCCTGTATCCCAGTTCTTGTAATCATAAATAAATCTTTAAAAAAAAATGAAAAAATAAATATGCTCAAGAATTCAAAGGAACACATGAAGGGAAAATAACAACAAATAAAATGGAACTTTAGAAATACAGTAACTGAAATTATTTGACAGTGCAGGGAAGGACAGTGAAATAGAAGACAGGCATTAATGAAGCACAGAACCTGGTAATGACCTGAAGACAATGTAAAATGACCTGATGTAACTGGAATCCAGAGAAAAGAGACAGTGTAGGTCGGAGACAGGTCATTTTAAAATGTGCATGTGAAAAAAGGCTGACACGTCTCCAAATTTGAAAAAAAAAAAAAAAAAAACAGATTTGAAGAAAAAAAGTCCACAAATCCTAAGCAGGACAATCACAAAGAAACTCAATATTGAGTACCAGGGAAGAAAGATAAGAAACCACAGACTTCTCATCAGCAACAAAAGCTGAAAGAAAAACATGTCCACCTAGAATGATATATGAAGTAAAGTTTTCAATTTTGAAGGAAAATTACAACATTATCTACCGGAATAGATATGTCGACAGCATTAAATGTTAGCAAGGACGTAAAGTAACTAGAACTCTCACCTATTGCTAGCAGCAATATAAAACCAACCAACCAATTTGGGGGAAATATCTGGCAACATAGTTAATTATCTTATAATCCAATAAATAATCACATTCCCAGGTATTTACCCAGGAGAAAAGAAGCCAAGTATGTGCACACAAAGACGTTCATAAAACTGCTCATTGTCATTTTATTCTTTCAGCTAAGAACTGAAAAGTCTAGCAGTCCCTTAACAGAAAAATAAAGTTACAAACTACTGATACATGCAGTAACATAGATGAATATCAAAAACATGCTGAGTAAAAGAAACCTTATATAGAAGATCATTGAATACTGTTGTTCAACATGGTTTCATTCTATGCTGACAAGAAAAAAAAAAATCAATTCCTGGCTGGGACCACTTCTGTGTGGTTTGCACTTTCTTCTGTGTCTGCCTGTGCTTTCTCTGGGTACTCTGATTCCTCCACGTCCCAAAAATGTGCAGTGAGGTTTGTGTGTCTACACTGTCCCAGCTGGAGTGTGTGTGTGTGTGTGTGTGTGTGTGTGTGTGTGAGTGCGGCCTGCAATGGAAATGGCATCCTGTCCAAGATTGGTTTCTAACTTATCCCTGAGCCGCCACGATGGGCCTTGGTGATCCACAACCCTAAACTAGAGTCAGTAGCTGGAAAATGTATAGAATAAAGACAGTTACTGTTCAATATTACAAGTGTTTTGGGTCTTTATTTAGACGTTTGGAGGTTTCTGTAAACAGAAATATGCCACAGGAACTGAACCCTTGTTTATGTTAATTACACTATGATAAAATTGGTTTCATTATACTTCATTTTGCTTAGTCAAAATTTCCAAGAATCAATGATGTTAAGTGAGATTTCACTGTACAAATAAGCACCATGATACTGTATGTATGAAGTTCTACAGTGAACTAAACCAATATATGATGAAAGCAATCAGAAAAATGGTTGATTTTGGGCTATGATGTGGGGACCTAAGGAAGCAAACAGACTCTAACTTGATAGGACTTTGTGCTGCAAAGGTGTACGCATTTGTCAAAATTCAGAGAATGGTTTTATGTGGTAGATTATATTTTCTAAATACGGCCACCACAATATTGCCCTTCTCACAGATCTGGCATTTTCCCATCAGGTGGTGGGATCACTAATTTCCCTTCTCCTTCATTGTGGCTCTTTCAAGGAAGACCACAGAGTAGAAATAAGTGCTATGTGACTTTTGATGCCATCATAAAAATGACACGTACTTCTGTCTTGCTCTCTGGAGATCTCACTCTTGGAATCTAGCCACCATCTGGCAAGGAAGCCAGTCACACAAAGACGACAAGCAACCACCTAAAAAGGCAACACATAAATGTTCCAGACCAGACCTCCAGCTGAAGTTCTGACAGACACCACCAAGTCCAGATGTGAGAGCAAGCCTTCAGATGATTCCAGTCTCTAGTCATCAAGAAACCCCAGTCATCAAGCCATTCCAGATGAGAGGCTGAAGCCCAAAATAAGCTATACCTGTCAATCTCTGTGCAAAGTACAGATACAAAAGCAAAAATAAATGACTGCTGGTATTTAAGGCACCAAGTGTGGGGTGATTCATTTCCTAGCAATAAATGGAAAAATATATTAAATTCAGTTAATACTACTAAATTACTAAGTTTTAATTGACAATGTATATGCTGAAGTTAAGGAAAAGGGGGAAAGGTATACTAACAATTGCTACTTGCTTTGGAAGTCATCTAAAAATAAGACTAATTAATAGATGGACAAAAGAATTAAGAGTAAATATAGCAAATGTTAATTATGGAAACACATTCTACAATTATTTCACATTCCTGTAAGTTTGAAAATTTTCCCAATATAATGTTAAAGAGTAAAATGAAGGCATTCATACAAATAAAAGCTGAAAGTATTTTTGGTCAGCAAACCTACACTTTACAAATTTTAAAATTCTTCAAGTAGAAGGAAAATAACAATAGGGAGAAACATGGGTCCATGCAAAAGAGTCAACACATCTACACAAAAATAAGTGGAAACAGTAAACAGGAGCACATTAAAGAAGGTTGCTTTTGGTTTTAAAATTTATTTACAAAACAGACCATTTAAAGAAATACTTGCAAATTCTACTGTGAAATGTGTAACATGTAAGTAAAATGTAATATTATAGTAGCAAAAAAAAGATGAGGCAGAATAAATTAATTTATACGGTTCTAAAATTCTTATATTGTACTCTAAGAGGTGTATTACTTTTGAAAGTAGGCTGAGATAAGGCACATGTTGCATATCCTAACACAACCACTGGGGGGAAAAAAAGGAAGAGGTATGAAGTAATAGAGAAAATAAATTTGTAAAAAAGATTCAATTAACCCAAAAGAAAGATGGAAAAAAATAAGGAATATAGATAGGACAAATATAAAACAAGTAACTTGGTAGTCTTAAAACCTACCATTCTGATATTACAATAAAAGTAAATGGACTGAAATTTCAAATTAAAAATCAGACATGGCAGGGCCTCCCCAGTGGCGCAGCGGTTGAGCGCTGGGTTGCGAAGCTGCGCACAGCCTCTGCAGCGCCAGTTCGATCCCTGGCTGCTCCCCGGCCACCGGAGGAGGGTCCCACATGGCGCGCAGACCTCTCCTGCTGCCCGCTGCTCCCCTCAGCAGTGTACTTCGGTCCTTCTGCCTGCTCTGCTCCCCGCTCTGGCTCTGGTGAATTCTCTCACCCTCCCATGCTTCTGACTGTACCCAGTGCTTGTATGTATGTATGTATAAATAAATATATAAACAAACAAACAAACAAAAAAAGCAGACATGGCAAAAAAAAAAATAGTCAGAAAACAGGATGGCTTATACAATTATTGGTGGGAATGCAAACTGGTGCAGCTATTATGAAAAGTAGTTACAGAACAATTAAACATTAAAATGGAAATTCCTTAAGATCCAATTAAACCATTTCCAGATAATAATCTAAAAAATATAAAGACACTAATTCAAAGAAGTCTACACACACCTATGCTTATTAGAGCCCTATTTATAGCAGCCAAGAACTGGAAACCACCTAAATGCCCATCAACTGACAACTGGATAAAGATGTAGTATACATACACAAAGGAGTACTTTTCAACTACATAAAAAATAAAGATGAAATCCTGTCATTTGCAACCACAAAGATGGTCGAGAGAGAATTATGCTGAGTGAAATAAGGCAGACAGTGAAAGAAACACCGTATGATTTCACTCATGTGGTATACAGAAAAAACAAAAATGAACTACAGAAGACTTCTTGACTATAAGACCAACTAGTGGATACCAGAAGGGGAGCGGGAAGGTGGGTGGGAAACAAGAGAAAGGGGACAACGTTCTGGGGAAGGAGAAAGATGGGTGTTTAGTGATGAACTTAACGTAATCATATGCATGGTGATTCTCGATGATGAATACCTGAAACTTGTTATAATGCAATGATACGTCAGTAAAAAAAAAAATTAAAAATTTAATAGTAAGATGCAACGATATGCTATCTAAAAAAAAAGACAAAAATAACAGATGAGTTGAAAGTAAGGTGATAGCAAAAGGTACACTATACATACACATCAACACGCATCACAAGAAGGGAAAAGTGGCTATATTAATACCACACAAAATAGACTTTAGGACAAAGAACATTACTAGAGATCAACAGAGACATTTCATTCGATATTCATCAAGGAATCTGAGCAATCCAAAATATGAATGCACCTGAAGAGAGTTTCAAAATACATGAAGCAAAAATGGATAGAACTGAAAAGACAGCAAAGATTTCAACATTCCCCTCCTGGTAGTTAATAAAATATGTAACCAGAAAATTAGCAAAGATACAGAAGAAATGAATATATCTAGCTAAAAAAGAACCTGTATCCTGGAAAAACAATATGCAAAATGTCTGAACAGATACTCACAAAACATATACAAAATGAGGCTCATAAACCCAAGGAAACTTCTCAACATCATTAATCAGCAGGGAAATTAACATGAATTTAATTAAAACCACAATGATACTCTATATCCATTAATACAGTAATTATTAAAAAAAGAATGAAAGGATGTGGAGAAGCTGGAACCCTGGTACAAGAGCTGGGGTGTATATATGGTACAGCCACAGAGGAAAATGATATGGTGGTTCCTCAAAAAAATTACACGTAATATGATTACCATATGATCCAGCAACCTCATTCCTACGTATATACTCAAAAGGACTGAAATCAGGACTTGACCGAATATTTGTAGACCAATGCGCATATTCACAATAGCCAAATGGTATAAACAACCAAATATCTACAAATGAACAAAATAAAACATAATAGAAGTTACTTAGCTTAATAAAGGACTGAAAATTTGATACATGCTATAACATGGAAGAACCCTGAGAACAGTAGACTAAGTGAATAAGCCAGAAACAAAAGGACAAATATCATACTACTCCACTTTATATGAGTGCCTAGAATAGATAGAAAGTAGAATAGTAGCTTCCAGGGAATGGAGGGAGAGGAAGACAATGTGATGTCATTGTTTAATGGGTGTAAGAGTTTCAGTTTGGGATGATGAAAGAGTTCCAGATAGAAAATGGTGATGTTTCTAATTTAAGTGTACTTTATACCACTGACATGTATGCTTAAAAATGGTTAGAATTGTAAATTTTGATATGTATACCCCACTACAGTTAAAGAAAAAAACTGCAATGGGATACCATTACACACCCATCAGAATGCCTGCAATTTGAGAGTAGCAAATGCTGACAAAGATTTAGAAGAATTCAAACTCTCACACACTGCCAGTAAGAATGAAAACTGGTAAAACCATTTGGAAAATAGCTTGGCAGTTCCTTATAAATTTAAACATAAACTTACCATGTGATCCAGTAATTCCAGCTTAAGGCATTTACACCCTAGAGAAATGAAAACATGTTCACACAGACACACCTGCAATGAAGTCCATTATTCAAAAGAGCCTACAACTAGAAACAATCTAAATGTGTACCCAAAAAAAAAAAAAGAGGAAAAACAAACTGTGGTATAGTCACATAAAGTATAATTATAAGAGAAAAGCCATAAACACAAATTAAAGGAATTTCAAACACACGCTAGTGAACAAAAGCAAACAAAGAAAAGTACATACAATATGATTCCATTTACATGCAATTCTAGAAGCACCAAAACAAATAAGATCAGTGGTTGCCTGGAGCCAAGAGGGAGGAATAACTACAACAGGACAGGAGGGAATTTCTGGAGGGTAATTCAGATGTTCTACATCTGACTGAGGAAGCAGTTACAGCATATAAACTTGTCAAAATACATCAACTGATACACTTAAAAAATGGTGCACTTCACTGGATGTAAATTACATTTCAGTAAACTTGACTTTTTAAAGTGTGTAAGAATGTAATATATAAAAAGGTGGCATTTTAAATTAGTGAGGGAAGGATCGCTTAAGTGGTGGAGAGAATTACTTTACAAGCAGAAAAATTAAAAATTAGGTATTTCATACCATAGCTAAAAATATATGAAATACAATTCGGCCCTGAATCTAAGTCATGATATCCAAAATACACTGACTGTACCCAAATCTAGATCTATAAATCTAAACCTATAAAGTAATATTATGGAAGTGCTAAAGAAAATACAAGATTACTTCTATAGCATCTTTGCAAGCATGCTGAAACTCAGAACCGTAAGACAAGCTGACTTACACAAACTTTTAAAGACAGTATTTGTAAATAATAATAAAGTATTAAATAATGACATATAAAAAGTAACTAAATTAAGAGTAAAAAAGAACAAAAAAAAATGGGCCAAAAACCTAGGTAATTTCCTAAGTTCTATAAATGTTCAAATATTGAAAATGATTTTATATGCACATAAATGAGGCAAATGAGCCGTCCCATACAGTGTTACTGGGCATGAAATTTGCTTTAAAACATTTTTTAAAAAGTGGCTGCCATTATCTACCAAATTTTTTAATTGGCAAAGCTTCATGGTCTAACAGTCATATTGCTAGAAATCTGTCTTACAGAAATAAGTCCCCTTATTTGTAATAGCAAAAACTGAAAACAATCTAAATTCCACAATAATGGAATTATAAATTCTCAGTCAGTGCTTCATTCAGTTCTAGAGATTTGCAGAAAGCTTAAGATTTATAAGTTTCCACTTCAAGTTTACTCTTGAACATATGCTCATTAAGGCATAATTTAACACATATAACATTTTTGGTTTTTTTTGTTATTGTTGCTTCTCTCTTTCCCCCCACCCAAGTTTTCATGTAAAAAACTGTCTGTATGTGGACATATGATATAATACATAGATTTAATACAGTCATTTAAAAGAGTCATTCAACCTACTCTCTCAGTTGTTCTAGCTAAAACCTCAGTGTCAATTCTTACCTCTCCCTTTATTTCAAACTCACATTTAATCTATTACCAAATCCTATGCGGCTATCGAGTCAACATATATGAATAATATAACCACTCTCAACAACCTCACTGGCATCATTCATATAACCCATTGTCATCACCTCTTATCTGTATTACTAATTACCTGATCCTGCCCTTGTCATTTTTCAGTCTAGGTTACACACGAGTAGTCTTGCTAAAAACACCAATCAGATCTTTTCACTTCTCTGCTAAAAACCTTCAGTGGCTTCCCACTTCACTCACATGTAAAAAGTCAAATTCCTTGTGGTTCAAATGATCTACACCTTACAGCCCTCTGACTCCATTTCCCATCACTTACTTTGCTAAAGTCACACTGGTCAACTCAAAGTTCCATATTCTACATTCACTATAATCTACACCAGAAATCCACACAGTTAGCTCTCTCATCTCCATGAGTTGTTTACACAAATTACCATTCCGGTGAGGTTTTTCTCTGGCTACCCGACACTTCATATATCCCAATTCCTTGCTTATCTTTTCTCCTTAAAAGTACTAGGCAACTTAAAATATAGACAAGAACACCTCTTCAATAAAATCGTTTTGGGAAAAGTAGACAACTATATGCAAAAAAATGAAACTTGACCACTGTCTTATACCATACACAAAAATTAACTCAGACTTAAATATTCAGGATTAATTCAGACAATGCGGAATAAAAGACTTGGCTATAAGAACATAAACTATAAAATACATGTAAGAAAACACAGGCAAAATAATCTCTACAGCACTGGCTGTCTTTGTGGCGTCCTCTCAAAGGGCCAGGGAAACAAAAGCAAAAATAAACAAATGGGTCTACATCAAACTGAAAGTTTTACTCAGGGAAGGAAATCATTACCAAAACAAAAAGACAACCTACTGGATGGGAGAAGATACTTGCAAATCATATATCCAACAAGGGATTACTATCCAAAATATATAATCAACCCATACAATTCAACAACAAAAAATCATCACTATTAAAAAATGGGCACAGGGTCAGCATACAGATTGCCAAGCAACATATGAAAAGATGTTTATCATCACTTATCACTAGGGAAATGCAAATAAAAAAAACCCATCTCATTACCTGTTAGAATAGCTGTTATCTAAAAGTCAAGAAACAGCAAGTGTTGGTGAGGATGTAGGGAAAAAAGAACCCTTTATATACTGCTGATGAGAAGTAAATTGGTGCAGTCACTATGAAACACAGTATGGTGATTTCTCAGAAAAATAAGACATACCCTATGACCCAGCTATACTTGGGTATTTACTCAAAGAATATATGTTCCCCTATGTTCAGAGTGCTACATTTTTCACAATAGCCATGACATAGGAACAACCTAATGGCCCAACAGATGAGTGAATAAAGGTGTGGTGTATATATATACACACAAAGGAATACTACTTGGCTGTTAAAAAAAGACAGTATTTTTTGCCATTTGTGACAACATAGGAAGATATTGAGGGGATTATGCTAAATGAAATAAAAGGAGAAAGACAAATACCCTATGATTCACTTATATGTGGAAGAAGCAAGACAAACAAAAACTCTTAGCATCAAAAGAGGGGGAGTTACTAGGGGAAAAAGGAGGTGAAGAGGGGGCATGTAAAAGGAGTAAGGTTCTTGTATGCATAAATAAATATTTAAAAAAATTAAAAGGAGTAAGGTGGTCAATTGTTTGAGGGTGGATGGAAACTAGATATTCAAGAGAGGATTCACAATGTACTATAAACACTGGCGAAGTAAGAAGCTGTACATTTGTAACTTAAACCACAAACAAAACAACAAACTCAGATTATGAGATCAAAATGGTGGTTACCAGAAAGGAAGGGGGCAGAAGGGGTGGGCAAAATGGGTAAAGGGAGTCAATTGTATGGTAGTAAATGGAAACTAGAACTTTGGTAGAGATAATGTAGCATATACATGTTGAACTATAATGCTGTGTATCTGGTATCTATAAATTATAAACCAGCTTATTATCCGATAAAGAGCTTGTAACCAGAACACACAAAGAATGCTTAAAATCCAATAAAATGACTCAACACACAGAAAAGGATTTGAATAGATCTGCTCCAGAAAATGATGACCAATCAGCACATGAAATGTCCCTCATTATCACTACTTATTAAACAAATGCAAATGCAAACTACAGAGAGATACCATCACACCCACAGAATGGCTAAAGAGGACAGTATGTTTTGGCAAGAACGTGAAGACATCAAAAAGAACATGCATACATTGTTGATGCAACTATAAAACAGTGAAGCCACTTTGGAAGAGTTCAGCAGTTCCTCACTGTCAAATGTTAAACAGAGTTTACGCTACAATGCAGCAGTTCCATCTATTTTAGACCCTAATCAGTAGGTTCCATCACAAAAGCATGGACCGTGTAGGTAGATATACCATGGTTATGTATGTAGTGAGCACGCAGACTTTTCACCTTGTCAGTATTCCCTAAATAATATGATTTATTTACATAGTGTCTAACCTATAAAGTATAGAGGATGATATGTGTAGGCTGTATGTGAATACTATACCATTTTACATAAGGGAGCTGTGCATATGAATTTTGGTATACACTGGGGTCCTGGAACCAATCCCTTGCAGATACCAAGGGTATATATGCATGCTCACAGCAACCTGATTCATAGTAAAAAATGGAAACAATCCAAATTTCTATCAACTGATTACGGAATAAAAGTATGTGCATATTCCTACAATGTAATATTGTCAAAAAATGGACTGACATACTGTTAAATGCTACATGAATGAACCATGAAAATACTACACTAAGTAAAATAAGGCATACACAAAAGGATGCATATTTGTTATTCCATTTATATTTATATTCCAGGAAGGACAAATCCATAAAGAAAACAGATTAGTGTCAGGGCCTATACTTAAGTTTCTTTTTGAGATGAAAATGTTGAAAAATAAGACGGTGGTTGTACAACTGAATATACTAAGACCCACTGAACCGCATACTTCAAAGGGGTAAATTTTATGATAAATGAATTGTATTTCAATAAAACAGGAAATCACAGAAAACATATGGCTTTATTTTTTTAAATCCCCCTCCAAAAGAAAAAAAGCTACATGTAATTACATACTCAAATATATTCTTTGGGTATTTGCTACATATTTTTGTGTGTATTTCTTCAATTGCAAAAATAATCCTACACACTAATACTTCAGGGGTAAATGGTGTAGCGAAGCACAGAATAAAAAATTCTTTGGAAAGGCAAAAATGAATGAATTTGTGGTTTACACTTTAAGGGAGTAACATTTAAAATTGAGGGTGTATTGGTAATCTAGGTTGTATGGTAAGTTACACAAAGAACTTTAGATCACTTTGCAACGGAAGAGAATTGCACATCTTTCTAAAGTGACTCTTGGTCCTCCCCTCCCTCTGGGTTCTGTGAACATTTCTAAAGCAATTAAAATATGTGTTTTACTTACCTGAAAAATTACAGAAGGTCGACTCATGAACAGCCACTATTAAAATTCTACCTTTCCCAATGAGATCAGGTGGCTCATGAGCAAGCAGTAAGAGAATCTAATCTGAATGAATTCTAAAGTATCACCTATAGACATCCTTTAGAAATTCCTAATCACCAGAATTATTTCAATTTCACATAACCCCTAAGATTCATTATGAAATCTTCCTCTGGGTTCTTTCTGCACTATAATTAACAAGGTCAATCTTCTATACTGTCTAACCTAGAATTAAGCTTTGTATGCACACACACACAATAAGATGTGTAAAGAGATATATTAACAGATGTAAAGGTAGGTGAGTTCCTTGAACCGTGAACACATATTTTCAGGTTTTGTTTATTGTATTTCATCCCCCTATCAAATGTAGTGCCCCAACACATTACATAAGATCTAACTTATGAATAACAAAAGACCACTAGCTTCTACTATGATTTCAAAATATTTTTAAGAAAATTTACCACATATAATTTTAAGTGAACTAGACTGTTAAAACTAAGAAATCACCTTTGGAAAGATCATCCTTATTTAAAAGACAACTGTTAAAAGCCTAGGATATTTACTCTATTAATGTCTAATAAAATGCTTCAATATAGTCTAATCACAAATTTCCTTTTAAGTACTTATCAACTAGAAATATTTCTAATTGAAAAATAAAAACACAACCTGACCACTTTGTACATGAACACTCTTTCACCCCAGGCTCACCAATGTCTTGAACTGCCTAAAAATGAGACATTTATTTTTGTCATAAAATCTTCACAAGTGAATTATTTAATATCAGCTGAGGTAGTACTAAAAGAAAACAGGATTCAATACCAGCATAATGCAAGGAACCACCCCAAAACCAGTGCTCAAGGAGATTCTCAAAAAAGGCTTCCCTGAGTAGGTTGTGCCCTCAACGATGGGGAAAATTTGTTGAAAGTGTTCCAGGCAGACTGAAATGTACTGGCAGAGTTTGGCACAAGAAGGAAGTTGGATAGCTAAAAGAAACTAAAGAAATGCCAGTATTGTTAGATGGTTCTAAATAAAGGATAGCATGCAGGAAAGCAGAGTGGAGGAAGTAGAGAATCCAGATCCTTCAGGACCCTATAGACCAATAAAGGATTCTGAATTTTATGCTAAAAGAAATGGAAAGTCAAAGAATTCTAAACATAAAGTAACTGTTATACTTTTAAAAGATCACTTTTAAATGTTCACAAAAATCTGACTTATAAACTCATTGTAATTGATAAAGCGCACCCAAGTTGGATACAATATTTCTTTCTCCTTCTGGCTTATTTTGCTTAGTATGTGTCCTCCCAGCTCCATCCAAGTTGCTGCAAATGGCATGAATTTATCTTTTCTGAATTGTGTATATATACCACATCTTCTTGATCCACTCATCAGTCTTTGGACACTTAGTTGTTTCCATATGTTGGTTACTGTAAATAGTCCTGCTATAAACACAGCAGTGCAGGTTTCCTTTCACATAAGTGTTTCTGTACTTTTGGGGTAGATACGTAAGAGTGAAATTGGTGGGTCATAGGGTAAATCCATTTTTAATCTTCTGAGAAACCTCCACATTGCTTTCCACAGAGACTGAACCTGCCCACATTCCCACCAACAGTGTAAGAGGATCCCTTATATGTGGAATATAGAAAAACTAAAACAAGGAGGCAAAGGCAAACTTTAAAACCAGCCCTTGGAAGCTGACCACAGATCTTCAGCTTTCTGAGGGGGCAGTGAAGGAGTGAAGCAAGGGGATGATAGTGGGGAACACAATGGACTATGGGACTATGCATGCTTCTGCTTTGGTGGTGAGAGTGGAGTGCTACAGTGACTACATCCAAAGGGGAAACCCAATACAATCAAAACACTAGCAAGGATGTAAAATAGTGGTACTTCAGTTTAAAAAAAAAATTTCAAGATTAAAAAATTAAATGCAGTATTTAAAAAAACTACTAACAAAGATCAAATGTAATTAAAAAAAGATTATTTGCAATGCAAAGAATTAAAACATCAGATGTGTAGGAATAAATTTAACAATGTGTAAAAGGCTTTTATAAAGAAAGTATACAAGAATCAAATAAATAGATAAATCATGTTCATTTCCCCCTCAAGTATATATCCCAAAAGAACAAATGTTAAATTATGGAAAAGTAAAAAATCTTAAGTCAAAACAATTCGGAAGGGCCTGCCCAGGCTGAGCACTGGGTTGAGAAGCTGCCTGCAGCCTCTGCAGCACTGGTTCGATCCCCCACCGCTGGCAAGGGTCCCACATGGCGCGCAGACCTCTTCTGCTGCGCCCGCTGCTCCCCTTAGCAGTGTACTTCGTCAGTCTGCCTGTTCTGTTCCCAGCACTGTCTCTGGTGAATTCTCTCACCCTCCCTCACTTCTGACTATACCCAGTGTTTGTATAAATAAATAAATCTTAAAAAAAATTCTATTATTTAAAAAAAGAAAAAAAAATCAAACCCGTTTGATTTTTATACAGCCGTTTATACAGGTAACATTTTTTAAAATTTGAGGAAAGAATTCAATACTTAATGTTTCAACATGTTGCCTTTCAAATTAAAAAAAAATTGATCCCTCATTCAAATGTGGACCTAAATAAAAAAATAAGTATCAAAAACCCCTTGACTATTAGCAGACAATATAAAAATATTTCTTAAACAAACCAAAAATAAAAAATCATTCTCACTCATGATTCTGACATCAAAAATTGAGATTCCAAAGGAGAATTGCATATTTTTATTTTGTTAACTTTAATGGCTGGATAAAGTAAAAGAGGTTGGATAAGATGAATTTCAACGACTTAACAACCTAAATATTGCATGATCATTTCTTTTTAAGAGTTTTTAATGAACCATTTTAAGCATGTAGAAAATAACAAAATACATATTTATCCACCACTCAGAATCATCACTGAAATGCAAATTAAATGATGTATCAATCCACATCTATTGAGTTAGCAAAAATCTTTAAATCTGACCATCCTAAGTATAAGCTAGGACACTGAAAAAAGAAATGCTCATATACTGTTGATAAAGTATATACTGACATAATGATTTTAGAGAAGAATTTATCAACTGAAGACAGTAACAATTTATTCTCGAGTATTTACACTTCTATAAATCTCAGAGAAATGCGCGCACAGATAAATATACAAATGATCATTTCAGCATTGCTTATAATAGCAAAAAAAACCCCTTTCAAAATATCAAATAATGAAACATGTACAATGGAGTACCATACAGCAATTAAATGGATTAAACGAGATCTATAAGCATCAACATATGTATCTCAAAAAAATACTGAGTTTTAAAAAGAGCATGCTGATGAAATGTGTATCATTTTGTAGAAATTTAAACACAGAAGTTAACAATGTATATAGCATTTAGATATATTTACATATATAATAAAAATATAAACAAGGATATGAGACAATACTCAAGTAATGGAACTTGAGGTTGGGGAGAAGGAACATGATTGCTACAAGTGAATATGAAAGACTGTATTTGTTTCCCAGAGGACCAAAAATAGCTACACTTAACTTCTGGGTGGTGGGTAAATTGTTATTTACTATATCATCTACTGTATTGTTTCAAATATCATGATCATAAACTATGTATTTAAAAAAAAATGAGCATATAACATCCAAGTTGAAAATGAGTTTGGGGTCATCTAATCCAAACTACTCACTTTATTAAAAAACTAAGAATATAAAATACTATAGTAGTCATTGCAATTTTCGGTACATCTAGCAGTCTAAAGTATCACTTACGGGAACTAAATCAGTCAGAAACATGTGAAATAGAAACACACCCCTCCTAGGAATTCAGCACAGGCACAGGTAGTAAAGTAGGGCTGTCGAAGGTCACTGGCCTCCTCTCCAGAATGACCCCTAATCCTGTCACTATTTAAAATTACTTGAAATTCTGAAGCTTAGAGAATTGTTCCTAATCAGCCTCAGGTCATTAGACCACAACAGACAGCTAAAGTAGGCCTGAACTATAAAGCAGTTAGCTCATCAGCATCATCAGTACTTATAAATACCTAACTATACGTGGAAATCCAGAGGTAAAATTTTTATTTGAATGTACCTATTCATTCCCTAGTTGGGATGCATCTACCGCTAATTTCACGCCCCCCACCTTTCACCTAGCCCAAAAGATGGAAATGGGGTGGGGCGGATGGGAGTGCGTTGACGCCCTACTGAGTTAAGAGACCATAATATTTTGGGTTTGTTTTTTTTTCATTTTGATACTACTTTGAATTATAGTACACTGAGCAATAATGATTTGAAATGCAAAAATCAAATTTATGTGTATAAATAGCTAAATTTTGCTCATTTCTCTCATTTATTGATATTTAAGTGTTCTCATTTCAACACTGTAATCAAGTCTCAAGAAGCCCTCGCATTCTGTCAAGCACAGTGCATCCCTTCTTTACCTACCAAGTTTTATCCATCGCTTTTTAAAATTTCTATTTTCCTTCTCTGTTCTTTAAACATGTTTAATATGAGTCTTAATCCATTCAGGCTGCCTTAACAAAATACCATAGACTGGGTAGCTTAGAAACAATAAAAATTTATTTCTCACAGTTCTGGAGTCTAGGAAATCCGAGACCAAGGTGCCAGCAGATTCGGTATCTGGAGAGAACCAGCTTCCTGGTTCATAGGAAGCAGTCTTCTGGTTGGGTCCTCACATGGCAGAACAGTCAAGAGAGCTCTGAATCTTTTTATGGGTACTAATCCCGTTCATGAGGATCTACCCTCAAAATGTAATCACCCCCAAAGGCCCCACACCTCCTAGTAATACCATCACAATGGGCTGTTTAGATTTCAACATACAAATTTTGGAGGATAAACATTCAAACAATAGCAGTATGTTACACACACAGGAAAATGAATATAAGAAACTGAATATAGAAGAATCAGCTTAAAAGATTAGGGAAACTTCATTTCTTAGAAGCTCTAAATTTGGGTTATATTAAACAGCACAGTTTCTTTCACCAATATGGAACATGACACTGTTACCTCACTACAGAAGGTTAGGAAAGGAAAATGTTAATTCATGTTTGTGTGAAATAGTAGCACTTAGCAATTAGTACACACATACAGGAGGAGTTCAAAAGACTTTTTTTTTTTTCCAATTCCCAAAACACTTTATTTAGCAAAGCTATATGTTTAATATCCTTATTTATAGCACATCTTATGGTCATCAATACTGTCATATACACACAGGCATAATAAATAGAAGTCCTGAGAAAAACGTACTAAGAAAATTCATAAGTTACACATTTCTCCCTATGATCCATTAGTTTTATATAAAAAAGACCGTTGGGCATTTCATCCTTTCCCTTCCAAGGATCAGGATTAATTTATATGTGATAAAAGATAGGAAAGTGTTTGTTGGCAGTATGAAAAGAAGGAATTCCTTTGTGGTACCTGTATGCTAGAAGTTACCATCCAAGAATGAGAGCATTAGTGTTTTACCTGGGGAAATGACAAATTGTGACATCTGTCCATCTGGACAGGATATACGTATCTGTTATATTCTCTATACTGTCAGCATATTTAATTGTGTGTGTGGGGGGAGGTGTTCAGAATCTATTCTGCATCACAAAGAATATAAAAACGAATTAGAGTGGTGGCTACAGTTCACAGGAAATTCAAAGACTACTTCTCACGCTCAAGAGAAAGGGTGCTGAGGTAGAACTGGACTTATGATAAGACTGAAATGCAGCAACCATCTCTTTAGACACACGGAGACAGAAGTCATCCAATGAAAAAAGCATGTAGAAGTACAGCACTGGTAGCATCGTCATTCAGCCCCCAGCTATGTAATTCATGTGCAGCACTACTTATCTCAAATGTGAAAAAGAAATTCCTGAATTATTGAACAGTATATACAAGTGGCCCATAGTAAGAACTAAAAAAGAGCTACAAGTCTGCATACCACAAAGAGACAGGCCAATTTTTTTTTCATGTTTTATTTCAGTATCATAAAGGGCTTTGTGCTAGACTAACTTCAATTGATCCCAAAGGGTACAGAAAATCAACTTCCAGCACACATTGAGCTGTTAAGGGTCAATTCCACACTGACTAGCTGAGTTTCACTTAAGGAAGATTTTTATCCTATTTGTGTAAGTGTAAGGGGTCACATATACCTCCAGGCTTGGATTGGCAGCAAAGATACTGACTTTAACACAGTCTTACATAGGATTCTCTTCTATGATCCACAAGTGATGTCTTACAGGAGATTCCAGCAGATTCCTAGAATTGAACTTCAGGAATAATCATCTAGTAAAGTTCTATGCCTCCAAAACCTCTTTTACTTTCAGTCAATCCTATAATTCATTTGTCATTTATCCAATTTACAGAAGTCAAAAGTAGAGAAAAATTACAGAAGGGATTTAATTCTAGATTAATAATACTAATTATTAATTAATAGTAATAGTTAGCAATAATAGTAAGAAGTAGTTAACATCACTACTAAGATCTATTATTTATTTCAATTGACATTACCAAATTTATAATAAATTAACACACTAAATATTTCCCCAAATGTTTTGACAAAAAGGTTAAAAATGTTAATACAGGAAAGCATGAAAACATATCCAGGGTCTAATCAACTGTATACCACTAACTTTGTCTTCTTGGGCAAGTGGCTAAATCAGTGATTAACTCTCAGTATTAATTTACTTTTTTGAGAATTATCACATTTGAAATATATAATCCTCTAGAGAAGGCAAAGTAAGTCTCACATTATTTTGACATGAGAAAAGTTTATAAAGCTAAATGATCTGCTAATGACCAACTGGGAAGCTAGAAAGGATGAACCCATGACTTCCACCAAATTTAGAGCTTTTTCCACCACCTCAACGGTTATTGATGGCTTGTGTTCACTAAACCCGTTGAGACTCTCAAGAGCTTAAAATTCTTTATATAATTTTAGGGAGTTCACAGTCAAAGCTTAGAATCAAACAGTAACAACTGTCAGCTAAATCTCAAGTGCAAACAGTAGTATTTCCAAAAAAAAGTACTAGCTTTATTTCATTCTCAAAAAATGGCTTATATTTAATAATCTTTTGAGTTATCTATCCACAGTGCTATTTATTACTTGTTAAAGATAACTTAGATGAAAGCACAATAGGTGCTATTTCTGAGATTAAATGAAAAAAATTTGGTAAAGAAATTTATCAGTGTCATCTCATTAAAAATGACATTTATGTAAGTATGTCAAACATCTTATGTTTGGATATAGGATATAAGTTTGTAGATTAACACTACTTCTATGTACTGTAGTTCTACCTTATTTCCTTTACCAAAGAGGTGGCCTAATTTCCTGCATTAACTGCCATGATCAGAATAACTCCATGGATGGCAACAGTGTAGAAAACACTCATCTCCAAAAAGGTGGAGAGATAATCACAAAGCAAATTAACTACTCCTCTCATCAGGTATGGCAGGAGATGTGCTATTTTCAGTGACTCAACACTGGTTCTGGCTCTGCCACCTGAGTGACTTCAAGAAAACCACCTTAAAGCTTTGCACTTCAATATCCTCCTATGCAAAATGAATGGAATGACGGATCAAGTATAGTCATACATAGCTTTAAAAAACCTGTGAATATATATGTAACCAGAAGACAGAATAATCACCCCAGAAAAATATCAGAGTATTTACAGGTAACTGGTAAATTTATTTTTTATTTTATACACATGTGCGTGTACACACCACAATGTGTGCAAAATATTAGGTGCAAGACTTGGACCAAGATATAAGATATAAAGTATCTGGCATGTGCCAGACAGTTGCAAAAAGGGGTAAAATATTCTCTAGAATAGCAGTTGCGGGTGGGAGGTGTTGAGTCCACCCAACTGCCCTAAGATTTGAAGGGCACAGAAGAATGGGCGTCCATTATGTGACAAGTTTCACCAAAAATGATGTTACGTGGAAAAAGTCACTACTAGAGTTCTTGCATGTTCTTGGCTTTGTAGACCATAACCTAGCTCAGGTCACAGTAGTCAAAATAGGTAACCAATGTTGTTGACCATTTACTGATAACCAATTTAACCATACTCTGGAAATACACCGTCTGGGAAACAGAGTTCTTGCCCTTAAAGAGGGAGCTAAAAACTAGTAGGGGGTGGGGCTGCCGGAGAGACTAACAATATGAAGGATAACACACTACAGTCCACTCCATACAAGGTGTGATACTAGTCTTCAGAAAAACTAGTAAGACTTTTAAGAACAATACTTATTATATAAGTGTTGGGTGTTTTACATATTTTAATACTTACAGCAACTGTTTCACCATCCCATTTTAGTCTTTACATTTTGTAGTTTTGTGAAGTGCAGCTCATCAAGATAAAGTAACTTGTCAGGGTCACACAACTAGGCTAAGAATTCTAAAGCAGCAACAAATTCCAAAGCTATGTTTACTATACATATGATGTCTCTGATTTTTATTTTTTAGTGTTACATTTGCAGTGGAAGGAAAATGAGGACTATCGAAATCAACCGTAACTCTATTACCCTGAATCACCATGAAAAGATCATCTAAGATTTTACCCAAGTATTTATTTCACTCCTGTAAATTTATCTTCACTCATATAAATCAGAAAACTACTTTTTTAACAACTGCGTATGTATTTAATGTAACGTTTCCACATTTTACCTACATAAGTATGGGACTAAACGAAAGTGTGCAACCTGACTAGTAAACATAACTAGTTGTCATTTAAGAAAACTGACATTGTATCATTTAAAGTGGTTGGGTTGAAAAATAGATAGGATCCACAGTTCTGGATCATTCCATTGACTGCATATTGAGAGAAACAGCAAATTTTTCCAGATTGGTTTTTTGAGCGGAGCGAATTTTTGGGTGGAGGGGTCATTTAGAAATGACCTGACATTTAAGAGACACAAATGACTAAACTAGTGTCAACGACACCATAGGTGTCCAAATAAATCCTGTTAAATGAACTAGACAAACGGGATAAGAATGTGCCTTCCTGGCATTTCTATCAAGTACTTCTAGTTTTTTTAAGCCATGAAAAGAGAATTTGAGAGATCAAATAAAAGCAGTTTACAAAACCTCTGAAAAGGTATCAAAACACTGTAATTTGTATCTTTGTAAGGCTGAATTCCTCTGGAACAGGACAATGTCCAGAGGATGTTTGTTGTACATGCTTGGCACACTAAAGCTACTTAATAAATATTGACTCAATAAGACTTTCATAGTTTACGTTCTAATTTTGTAAATAGAGTCATTTATTGAAGCTATATCATGTTTTTGTCATGCTTATTAGTTTCTTTAAATGGTTTCTGGCTTACCTTTGGGCTTATCAACACCATCTTGAAAACTATTTGTTTCATTAAAAAACGTGGTAAGTGGCTCAGAATTACAAGCAGGATCTAATCTCAAAGTTATTTCATTTCATGACAAGACGTTCTTTTTAAATTCAAAGCTTTTTAACATAGTCCACAAAATAATCTCCTAAGGGTACTTACTAGTCAGAGGTGTGAAGTAAACACTACTCATCCTGCATATCCAATTCACTCTACAAGATTTATTAGGTACCTACAGTGGCTGTGAACACAACTTTTTAAACATTATTTCTAAATCTTAGATGATTTCCATTTCAGGTCCCAACCCTCCCCCCACCACCTTCTCAAAACATTCTGGAATAATCTGCTATTTCTCAATACTACAGGGTCATACCCATATTCCTTCAAGATGACTTGAAGGGAATTTTGGACTGTAAACCCCATAGGCTATTAGTTTACATTTTCAATAGCACCCCAGCCATTCAGTAAAAACCTAAACAGATTTTGTAATGTTTCTATTTCAGTATGCCCATAGGACGTATGCCCATAGGATTTTTTTTTAATAAAAAAAAATCAGAGTCTAAATCATCTCTCGAGGATTCTAAGCGTAATCAAAGAGCGTCTACATTTATTTTTAACAATTTTATGGACTAAAGAATTTGCCGTGTTCCAATCTGATTTCACCACCAAAACCTTTCACACCGTGACGAGGAAAGTGTTCTTTTCATTTTCTCCAACTAAAAAGGCGGGGGGCGGGGGGTGGGGGTGGGGATGGGAAACCCCAACAGTTTGCAGGTTTGCATTTAACAGCGTCTCCGGCTCACGTTTAATTTCTGAATCCGGATGAGTAATCTTGCGAGCACAGCCCCCGGGCTTGATGGACCATTTCATCTGCCTTCCCACCCCACCATTGCACCCCAAAACCCCAACCCCCCGAATTACACGCCGAAGCATTTCGTCACCAAGAGGGCCCCAACCTCGAAAATACAGAGAAAGGGCTCCCCTTGGAAGGAAAAGGCCAGCCCTTCCCAGGCTGGGGCCTAGGCAGGCTCCGCCAGCCAGGCTCCGAGAGGCCTGCACGCCCCGCCCCGGGCCCGCTCGCGTCCCCTCGGGCGACAAAACCCTCCCTCCGGCGCTCAGCCAGGACTGACAGTTACAGCAGCCGCCGCGGCCGCCACCAAAGGCCTGCTTCTGGCACCCACCCCCTCCGAGCCACGCACCCCCAAACCTTCACCCCGGCGGGCGTGGGGGCGTCCCTCCCCTCGCCTGAGCCGGCCCCTTAGGGGGTTCGAGCGCCAGAGGAGACGAAGGCAGGTGCCGCCCGGCCTGCCTGGCACAGGCCCCGCCGGCAGCCACACTGACCTGTCCTCGCCCCCGCACCTGGGCTGCGGCCCTCGCAGCAGCGGCCGCCTCACTGGTCGTCGTCGCCCTGGCCCGCCGCCTCCGCCCGCCACCGCCTCGTTCCCTCTCGCTGCCGCCACCGCCGGGGCTCATGCGGGACCCGCGCTTCCTTCTCCGGGGACCGAGACCGGGAAAGGGGGCGACGGGGCCGCAGGAAACCCCGCGCTCGTCGCCAGCCGCCTCTCCGCGTCCGTCTGTCCACACCCGGGGGCTGCGAGGCCCGCCTGGCCGGGGCTAGGGTGCGCGCTGCGCGGGGCGCGGGGCCGGGGAGGCGCCGACGCAGGCACCGCCGCCCGCGGCCGAGAGAGCCGGGTCGGCAAAGGGGAAGCGCCCGGCGGCGGTGGCGGCGGAGGGCGGGCACCCGGGCCGGCGGATGGCGACGCGGCGGTGGGGTGCGCGAGCGAGCGGAGGGCGGTGTGTCGAGGTTCTGGCGAAAGGGATTCAAGCTCTGTCGTCTCCTGCAGTCACCCCGAGCCCAGCGCCACCATCTTGGGGAAAACGCGGATCTCGCGGCCGCGGCGCAAGACGGGAGGACTGGCTGGGCGGGCCGAGTATCCCGGCAGGCAGCGCGCGCCGCCGGGCCGGACGAGGGCTCCAGGTCCGGACGCAGGGACGAGGGGCGGGGCGGGGTGCGCGCGGGAGTGCGCAGCGCTCGGCCCCGCCGGCCCCGCCCTCCTCCTGCTGCCCGTCGCCGGCCGCGCAGGGGCCGCTGGGAAGGGGAAGTGGCCCACAGCGCCTCTGAATCCCAGCAGGGCCGGCCGCCATCTTGGCGTCGGGCAGGAGCAGCGGCTCCTTCTTTCGGCCGTCCTTCTCTGTGGCCGGGCAGAAAGAAGGGGGTCCGCTCCGGAGGCGCCCTGGCGCCACCAGGAGTGCCGGCGAGCCCCCATTGATCTACCCCAGCCTCATGAGCAACGCTCATGAGGAACGCTCCGGATTTTGTTGGGGGACGAATCGGCTCCGAAAGGCAACCGAGGTGGTTTTAAGAACCCCTAGCCCCAAGGCGGGAAGCTCCAAGCCCAAGCCCTTTCCGCTCTGAGCTGCCTTTGTAAACACTGCGGAGGTAGCCCGAGAGCTCGAACCGGTTTTTGGGGTCCAAGGTCATCTGCTTAGATCTCTGGCCAAGGCATGATGTTGTCACTAAATTACAGGAAGGTAAAAAGCCCGGGTCCTGCAGATTTGACATTCCTTACTTAGTTCGAAGAAAATGATGAAGTGGCCTCTTGGTTAGCCCCAGTTGAAAAGACGATCATTTTGATCATATGACAACTGAACCCCCTTAAAGCCACGCGTCTTCATAATTATTACCAAGGCCACCATTTTATTTAAAGGTATTTTTAAATTGCTCTATGACACTTGGTAGCTAAGCTATCATGGAAACACTAACAGTTCGTAGTCTTATGTCTTGCAACTTTACTGATAAGCCTTTAAATACTATATGGGATTCCACTGATCTGGTATCCCAACCATTTATATCAACAAATACATAGCAGTGTACGTAGCTGTCGTTCTTAGAACATCTATATTGTCAGGAATATATGTAATATATAACCCACTTCCCAACGACAACCAATTATTAAAATAAAAAACAACTTGATAACTGAAAAACATACTAATTTGATAACAACTAAAAAAAAAGCCAGTGGAATTTAAATTATTTGAGGACAACTGATGTTAAATCGCAGTATTAAATCATAGCCATTTGTAAGATTTTAACTCAGTTCCTTATTTTTTTTTTTCTATTCCCATACCGCCTTACATAAGGTCATTTGGAAACCTTGGCAGTTACATTTTATGGAAGAGACTAGTTAAAATCAGTCCTTTCAGGATTTATCTTTGCATACTATCAAAGTAGGCAAATGAGAATGAAAATCTTTGGAGACAATTGTTCTATTGCAGTAGAAAATGTTACAAATTGTATCCTACGAAGATATTGTTAGAATACTACTTCCTCTGATGTAGAAATTGTCTGAATAAATGAAATGACCTGGTGTATCAAAATGTGGCAGAAATGCCTGAGTTCCAGAAAAATTAAAGATCGAAGAAAAATAAATCTGCTCTTAGTTAAATGTCAGAACGTCTGTACAGTTCTTTACTGAAGTCAAAGAGTGTCCTAACTGTTCCTTGTAAAATTAACGTATGGCCCTTTTATTTCATTTCTAAATAAATAGGTATTCTTATGTGTGACAACGGTGTTAGGTTTGATTCAAGAACCCACTGTGCTCTTATCCAGTCTCACATTTCTAAATGTTTGCTGGTAAAAATAACACTAATGTTGTCAGGAATCTTTAGAATACTAATAGTGTGCCACCTCCTTATATATACACTTTTATGAATAAATTTCTTTGCCCATATTTTTCTTCAAGTGTCTTTTCCTAGAAAAACAACTCAGTAACTAAGTAAGCAGAATCATTTTTAGCCTATGGTTTCTAATAAATATTCTTATTTCAGGTAGAAAGTGAAAGGAGCAGTTTAATTTTTTTTTAGCTTAATGCATTAATTCCTTGAACAAACTTTTAACTTCTGTTTACCCAGATGGAAAACAAACATCAACAATCAATAATCCCTAGCTCAGTAATTCACAGTCCAATAGGAAGTTACATTTGCAAAAATGTGGACACTGTTTGAGAGCACCCAACATTTCAGTGAATATGGGATTGCCTGAATATCTTTTAAGACTCATAAAACTTCTTTTTAATGTAACCTTTTGCTCTGAATTGCTGGTGAAGTTAGTTGGTTTTGTGACAGTGCTGTTTAGATGCCCACGATTTCTTTGTTGAAGTGAGTCATAGCAAATGAATCAAATGCAAAAACAATTTTTTATTAGCAGCCATGCCCCTGGGAGCAGCTGAGAGTGCAGAATAGTTAAGAGTCAGATATGATGAGATGAAGTTACTGCCATTTTTTAGGTTGCTTCAATCGGAAGAGAATAAACTTTCAGTAATTGAGGGGCTCTCGGTATTTAAAAAACTACTATTGAAGCAAAATTAGCTCCATGAAGAACACTGCCTGGTGTGTAAGTGCTCAAGAAAGGTTAATGCTTAGTAATAGTGGTGTATTAAGTCCTTCCTTAATGTTGTGGATATGTTCTTGGAAATTGTGACTTTAGGCAGCAAGCATTTGACAAAAGCTGGTCCCTGAGTAATTCTGTTTTGTTCAATGTGGGCAGGGATTTTTTTTTTCTCATCAACATTATAATAAAATGACATGTGGGAGCACCTGATTTCATTTCATAGTAATATTAGTATTTTCTTTATCATCATTTGATATTCCATAGTTCAGGCATGACCACCTTCCCGTTGCCTACTCGTATCCCTACAAATCCTAAATTTGCACTCCTCCTGGTCTCTTAAAGAGTGAGTTCTCCTTCCTTCCTATAGCTAGTCTATTCTGGTAGGAAAGGGGTCCCCTCATATTCTTACTCCTCGTTAGTCCTCTTACCTACTCATAAATTCTCCCTCTAGTAATTTGTCCTTTCTGTTTAGAAATCTGTTTGGATTGCCATTGCCTTGCAAGCCTCTCTTCAACTACTGACATTTAGCATTTATCCCCATTTCACTATATATATTGCTTGCTAGAATGTCAGTAATGGCATAATGGCTAAATCCAAAGGTTGCTTTTCAATTTTCATGGCTTCTGACCTCTTTGCAGCCTTGCCCAGTGCTAACCCTGCTTTCAAAAACTGCTCCTTTGGGTCTGTCATCCTGTATTCTCTAACCTCTTCAGTGTCTCCGTCAGTGATCAAGTATGAATTTTGGACACTGACCTCACTCAGAAACTTTCAACACTTGTCTCCAGCTCCTTATTGGAAATTTGTACTGGATATTCTCTAGGAATCTCAAAACTAAACATGTCTAAAATTGAACTGAGTTTGTCACATTTTCCATTTTTAACTGAGATGGGAATAATTATGAATAGGTACAGGTTTTGGAAGGACAGGTTGAAAATGGCTTTTGGAAATGTTAAATTTGAGGTGACTGTAGCCCTATAGTAAAGACTAATTGATAGTTAACCCCCTGACAATGTATTACCTTCTTCCATGACAAAGGAATACCTAGCCAGACACATAATTGCCCATAATAAACTCTCTAAGTGTGTTTTTTTCACTAAGTTCTGGTCAGTGAGATATGAGTAGAAATGATGTGTGTGACTTCTAGATCATACTCTAAAAGAAATGTAGTGCCCTTTCCTTGTAGCCCTTTCTGATGATTGAAATGTAGTTGGGACTGTGAGCTATCTTGGAGGGATTCCACAGCAACAAGTCAGGCCCCTGAGAACTTCATGGGTTAGAGCCTGTGTACCAGCTTGAACTTTGGTTTGAGACAGCGTCTGACTTCTATAATATATCACCGTTACTCTAGACCCCGTTTACTGACCTTGTATCCTAACATCTAAGTGAAGAATTCAAGGAGATAGATGGATGTTGGTATCTACAGTTAAGGAAAAATCTTATATTCTTTGAATTGATTGACTCTTTGTGACAATCACCAATTATCATAATGTCAGTAATCTCACATTTCTACCTCTTCACTTCCCTGGTAATTAGGAGACAAAGTCACAAAATCATATTTCTTAGAAAACTGGTTTTATTTTATTTTTTTTAAGATTTATTTTTTATTTATACAATAGCTGGGGTACAGGCCAGAGGTGCGGGAGGGTGAGAGAATTCACCAGAAACAGAGCGGGGAGCAGAACAGGCAGATGGACCAAAGACATTGCTGAGGGGAGCAGCGGGCAAGGCAGGAGAGGTCTGCCACTCCATGTGGGTATCTCCCTGGCCAGCCAGGATCGAACCTACGCTGCGGAGGCAGCGGACAGCTTCACAGCACTGTGCTCAACCTGCTGCGCCACCAGGGAGGCCCAGAAAACTGGTTTTAGAATTAGGTAGCATAGCAAAGTAGTGAAGAGCACAGGCTCCCAATTTATTAGCAAGTACAAAAATGCTGGACAAAGTCATATACTCCTCTAATTTAGTTTCCTCATCTGAAATACGGGGTTGTTTTTGATGATTAAATGTTAATACATGTAAAGCACTTATAATAATGCTGGGCACACCATTCAAGCTCAATAAAGGTAAGCTTTTTTCATCTCATGCAAATCCCAGTTCTACCACTTACTAGATACAGAGTCTTCAATGAAATCTTCAGTTAATCTCTGTTTCATCAGTGATGTGAAAAAAATAATAGTGCTAAGCTCACAGGGCTACTGTATGACTTCATTCATCCATTCCACACATATTTATTGAATATATGTGTGATGAGCCAGCACTGTTCTAGGTGCTAAGAATATAGCAGGGAACAAAACAAAAGACCTGCCTTCATGGGGTTTAGAATCTTGTGGAGAAATCTGGTGTGTCAGAATGTGATTGTGAAGGAGAACTACAAAGCACGGTGAAGAGACTAGAGAATGCTACAGCATTTATCTCCTGCAGGATGTCCAGAGAGGTCTAATCGGGGGAAAAAAAGACATTTAAGCAGAGTCTTGATAGAAGTGTGGGAATATAAAGGGGAGAGCATTCCAAACTGAGAAATTCCTGAGGCAGAAAGATGCCTGGTGTCATCTAGGATCACTCGGAAAATACTGTGGCTGGCGCAGAGTGAGAAGAGGAGTTGAAATGAGCTCAGGAAGGCCAGGGCAGGTTTTGTACCTCACACTAAGGACTGGCTATTTGTGCTTAGTGATGGGGAAGCCCTAGAAAGATTTGAGAGAGTTATGGCATCTAACCTTTAGGAATCATTCTGGCTACTGTGTGACCCTTTATAGCATATATGAAGTATTTAGTGTGTGACACATGGGAAGTGTTCAATAAATGATAATAAGCACTATTATTATTATAATATCCATTTCCTTCTATATAATCCCATTGCTTCCACCTTAGTCTAGACCCTCAAGCTTCCTTACTTGAAGTAGGATATAAGCTCCGGAAAGGTAGGGCTATATTATCTCATTCATTATTCTATCCCAACACCCAACAAAATGCTGTCCATATTTTAGTACTTGCCTACTGAATCACCTCATCTTGGAATTTTTTAAAGAAACAAGTATGATTGCTTTGCTCCCTTGCTTTAATGTCTCAACAGCCCTTCAAAAAGCCCAGCTTTTTCTGGATAGTGTCCAAACTCCAAGAACAAGGTCCATTCGATGAGGAACCTGCCTCCCTTTCAGTCCCATCTCCTTCCACTTCCTACATGACCTGTTGCTGGAGCAGTACTTGCACACTTGGAGTCACACGGAGCCCCCTCTGTATTCATTTCATTTCATTCTGCCTTTTAGACAAATTGAAGCATCTCCTCTGAAAGCCTCGCTAATCTCTTCAAGCAAGGTTATTGCTTGTGCTTCTTGTCACTTCTCCCATCACGTCATTCCTCCCACAGTTGGTATGTGTACTGTGTTTATACTTCTGTCTCCCCTTAAGTCCTTGAGACGGGGTGCCTTTGACTTGCTTTGTCTTCCCACTACCTATCTCCATGGTTAAAACCTCACAATTCCTAAAAAAATAAAAAAGTTGAATTAACTAATGTATGATAAAGTAGTGTATCACTGGATATTTCACTTTTCAACTATGTTGAGCAGAGATACAGGGGGCAGAGGTGCCTGTGCTTACAATTCAGTAGGGACAAAAAAATCTAGCAGATTGATCACAAAACCTTAACTTATGAATTCTGCCAACTAGCTAAGCAACAATGTATAAGTCTTTCAATCTTCAAGGAACTTAATATTATTATGTATAAAAACAAGATGATCCATAAACGTTCTCTTAAATCAATGACTTATTCAACCACTAATTTTCACCTATTGTAAATTGTACCTATGTCCAAGACTTACAAAAGAAGTCACTCAGGCAAAAGGTTGGAAGGCCTATCACACTGTGCTTTGACCTTGGTCATTTCAGTCTCTTTGTTCCTGCCTTAACCCAGCTGGAGTGTGGGTGGGAAAGAGGAGTTTCATTGAGTGCCAGCTGCTGCTGCTGCTTATCTGAGCTGTTCTGAATACAACAGTTCCACTCAAGTCAATGAAGCAAGCCTTAGAGATTTTGCCTTCGGATAGGTGCATCATTTGAATTATTTGAAATCATTCACCCTGCATCCATATGTCTGATATCATTTTTAATACACATTGTACTGATTCGAACAGGAATTCTTACAAAATAATTTTTTTATTTAAGGATGTGCCTTTAAACAAAATCTTGATTATTGAAAATGGTGCACATAATCACATTTACTCTTTTCCTTCAGGATATCTCAACTAAAGATTTCTGGCTAGGAAAGAATCACAAATATAGTTTGCAACTGATAAGCAACATTTTATTTTTATTCTTGCTAATCTCTAACATACAGAATATAAAATGTTACTATTAGACTCTTCTTGAGATTGCTTCAAACAGAATTTTACACCCAAAAGCTTGCCTTTCTTAATTGTTGTTTTCTGAGGGTAAACAATCATTGTAATATAGAAAGACCAAAGTTTTTAAAGATAGTAATGGAGATAGTATATATAACATAAAATATTTTAGATTGTTTCTTTTGTTAAGTTCCTGCTAAGCATCGTATTGATTGCATCTGTATTTCAGAATTTAACACAACGTTTCCAAGACTATGATTTTCACAAATTGCATTTATGAACCAACTAGGTGCCAGTGCTTGAGTAATTCTCACTAATTCTTACAAAAAATATTAGGTACTATGTATTGTATATATTAGAAAATTGAGCTTAGGATGAGGAACTTATCCGTGTTTCACAGTTAAAACCTAGTAGAGCTAGAATTTACATCCAGCTATGTGTGTATGCTTTTTGTTGCTGCTGCTTCCCTAGAAAACAAAGCCAATTTTTTAAAATTTCAAATACATGTTTTATCAAAATGTTTTCTTAATCAGTCATCACTTTTATTCACTGCTGCCTATCAATATTATATCAGACTAATATTCTCAAATATTTTTTATACTTTAGCAACCTTCCCCTATTATTCAGTTAAAAATTGGGCTTCTGGGAGCTTCACCTAGCCTGATTTGTCACCAACTCCCCCTCTCCGGCTCCCAATCTTAATTATATGATGTTGGGCCAGCTACTTATATTCTTTAAATCTCAATTTCTTATTTGTAAAGGGGATGATATTATGATGATTAAAGAAAAAATGTGTTGTTAAGGATGTGACTCAGTGTCTGGCACATAAAAAGTGCTCAATAAATTTTGATGAATGAATGAAACTATTACTTTCAGGTTCCCCCATAGGTAGATCTTGAGATAATTACTTTAGTATAAGTAGTTTCTTTTGGAGGTGTTATCTGAAAACATTGGTAGGGAAATAAGGAAGCAAGTCAGGAAATGACACAACCAATAAAGGATGCAATCAAGGAGAAGACAAATAAAGTCAAGCACCCACTGTGGGCAACTAGAGCTTAATTCTGCTGAGGAACTCTGGGATACTCAATTCATAGTTATTCTGACAGAAGGGAGAAAGAGTTTTTATATATAGTCTATATATACAGTCTATGCTGGTAATTATTCCTTATGCCACTGACTCGCTGTGGTGGAGGCATAGCCACTCCAGCTATTCAGAAAAAACACAAAGCAAAACAATATGGATGCTGCAATTGAAACTAGGACTGGCACACAATGCGTTGGTAAGACCCAGAAGGCCAGTAGCATCTGATATATTATTGAATGTACAACTGAACAGAATGACTCTAGGACAGCTCAGGCCAGGCCTTCAGGGTTGCAGATGTAGAAACCTGTTCTAGTAGTCACCAGCCAAACCCATATTAACTAAGCTTAAGGGATGGAATTATAACATCAGAATATCAGTCTATTGATTAAATTGAGAAACAGCTGTCACAGGGAGTGGAATGCTACAAGTGCCGTGATCAGTCATCTTTCCTGATAAGAAGACATGCAAGGCACCCAATAACAAGGGTTGCTTAAGAAGCTTGAAATCTAAAGAAAGGGAGATAGAACTGAATTTTTAAGGTTGTAAATGAAAATGTCTAATACATGCAACTTCCATTAAGAACCATCTTGAGGGCCTCCCCGGTGGTGCAGCGTTGAACGCTGGGCTGCGAACCTGCCTGCAGCCTCTGCAGTGCCAGTTCCATCCCCGGCCCCTGGCGAGGGTCCCACACTGAGCGACAGACCTCTCTTGCCGCGCCCACTGCTCCCCTCAGCTGTGTACTTCGTCAGTCTGCCTGTTCTGCTCCCTGCTCTGGCTCTGGTGAAATCTCTCACCCTCCCGTGCTTCTGACTGTACCCAGTGCTTGTATAAATAAATAAATCTTTAAAAAAAAAAATAAAGAACCATCTTGAAAAAGGAATGAGAATTTTTGAAGCTCATTAGCTAGTGTCCCCTAGGAAGGTTATACCCAGCATTTACTAGTCTGACTCTCTCTAATGTTCCACTGATGACTGGCCTCCTTTAGAAATACCAGTTTTCAGTTATGTTTTGCATGATCGTTTGTGTGTCTGTCTCTCCCTCTCCTCTCCCCTCCCCTCCCCCAACCTCCCCCACCTCTCCTTTACGTGACTCACTCCAACCTCTGTTTTTGTCCCCTATGTGATTAATCCAAAAGTATTAACACTCAAAAGGCCTTCCCCCCAACTTCATTTCCATATTGTGTGTCATTTCTCACTGTTGCCACACAACACCAACAATATTATACTTTATTACCTGAATGATTATAATCTCCTCTCATCCAGAAGTTTGTTTTTCTGCTCTATATAATCTGAACATCTTTAGGACTCTCAAATCTACAAAACCTAGCACTAGTAGCTTTTCTCCTACTTCTCTTGTCAAATACTTCTCGCATGAGATATGCCATCACTGTTCTTATTTCCTGATTTTCTAGTCTAAATTTAACTCACCAGTAAAGTTTGAAGAGTAGTACAATGAACACATTTTTTTCAGTCAATTTCAATTATTTTTACTTTGCTAACAGATCTTCCTCAACATGGATTTTGTCCCAATAAACCCATTGCAAACTGAAAATATCATTAACTCAAAAATGTATTTAATAAACCTGATGTACCAAAACAATACCTTAACTTAGTCTACCTTAAATATGCTCAGAACACATTACCCTGCTGCTGGGCAAAATCATTGGCTATAAGGCCTATTTTATAATAGTGTGTTGAATAGCTCATGTGGTTTATTGAACACTATACAGTGAGTGAAAACAGATTGCTTGAATAGGTTCTCATGATTAACATACACAGGGGAAAGCACATTGGACCTGAAGCATGTGTAGAACTCACACACCATTCATAATATTAAAAAATCAAGCATCGAACAATCCAAAATCAGGGGCAGTCAGTATTTGCTCTAATATCTCTTGACTATGGACTCATTTGACACAGATTACAGACTTCTAAATACCTCACTCCTGATACCTCAGCATATTTTTCCTAAGAACAAGGGCATTCTTAACAAAATACCACACTACCATATGATATTTACATCGATTTAATAATATACAATCTATATTCAAGTTTCCCCAAGAATTTTTGATGTTTTCTCATTAACTCAGTAGTCATTCAGTAGCATGTTTTTTTAGTGTCCTTGTATTTGAGTGTTGCCCATTTTATATTTGTGGTTGATTTCTAGTTTGAAATCATTGTGATCAGATACTTGATATGATTCCAAACTTCATCAATTTATTAACACTTATTTTGTGACATGTGGTCTATCCTTGAGACTGTTCCATATGCACTTGAGAAAAATGTTTACTCTGTTGTTTTTTTTTTGGGGGGGGCAAATGGTAGAGTTCTTATAAAATGTCTGTTAAACCTATCTTGTCTAATTCTTCTTTTAAGGCTGTTGTCTCCTTGTTGATTTTCTGTTGGTTAATGTAAGTGAGGTGTTGAAGTTCCCTACTGCTGTGGCATTGCTATCAATTTCTGTTTTTTAGGCTTGTTGATAGTTGCTTTGTATGTTTTGATGTTCCTTCATTTGATGCATATGTACTGATGAATATTATTTCTCCCTGAGGTATTGGTCCCTAAATGTTACATAAAGCTCATTGTTCTCTCTTGTTACCTTTTTTTTGGCAGAAAGTCTGTTTTATCTGATATAACTATGGCTCTCCTTGATAATTTTAGGATGTCATTTGCTTGTAGGATTGCTTTTTAAATTTTGGCATTGAGTCTGTTTTGATCTTTGGAGCTCAGATGTGTTTCCTGGAGACAATAGAAACTAGGGTTTTGTTTTCTGATCCAACTGACCACTCTGTATATTGTGATTTGTGAGTTCAGTCCATTTACATTAAGGGTGATTCTCAATACATGAGAACTTGCTACTGCCATTAGTTTTCTGGTTCTATCTGTTTTCTTGTTCAACTATTTGTGGACTTCCTTCTCTTTGATTTAGGAGAACTCTTTTCAACATTTTTTGCAGGGAAGTCTAGGGCTAACAAACTGCCTCAGCTTTTGTTTGTCTGGTAAAATCATTAATTTTCCCTAATATCTGAGAATCTCCTAGGTTATAGTTAGGGCTGGCAGTTTTTATCTTTGAGTATTTTGAATATCTCATTCCCTTCGATCCTTACCTGTAGTTCCTGCTGAAAAAACTGATGAAAGCCAGATGGGAGTGCATTTTTATTTTATTTTATTTTTTTTACCATCTTACTCATTTTTTTTCTTTATTTATATAAGAACCTGGGTACAGGCCAGAGACGCAGGAGGGTGAGAGGACTCATCAGAGACAGAGCAGGGAGCAGAACTGGCAGACTGACTGAAACACACTGCTGAGGGGAGCAGCGGGCGAGATAGGAGAGATCTGCCCAGCCATGTGGGATTCTCGCAGGCTGGCTGGGATCGAACCCATGCTGCAGAGGCTGCGGACAGTTTCACAGTGTGGTACTCAACCGCCTGCACCACCAGGGAGGCCCAGGAGTGCATTTTTAGGTAACCAAGAAAAGACTTTTTATTCTCATTTAACTTTGAGGATAATGGTGGATGAATGCTGACAGCAAAATTATAGAATTAAAATGTTTCACTTCTGTAGGGTTTGGAGACAAGCACATGACAGTACAATATACCTTTTCATAGAATATTCTTTCCTAATAAAATTATAGAGCTTATGGACTTTGACTAAAAACAACCTGACAGAAGCATTAATGTGACCTTTATCCCAAATTTTCTTCTAATGTGTTCTTTGTCTCCTTCATTTACCCATCTATCTTGAATTATTTGTTTGGATTTTCTCTCATTATTTGTCCTGTACATTTAAATTGTTTTGTATACAATTATGAGTCTAATTGTGTCCTTAAGAATAACGTATTTCTTGAGATAAACCATTGAAATACCTGTGGCATTTTAACAGTATTTTGCATAATTTGCAGGTGTGGAATTACTGCTGTGATATTCTGTGATGTTCAATGAATTTCCTGTTGAAAAACAGACTTTTGGTTAGACCAAACAATTTATCCGAATCTATGGCTACTAAAGAAATTGAATCCATTGTAGTAGAAATTGGTACAATTTGCAAATGGTGAAGCATAGATCTCGAAATGTACTCTTAACGCTCTGAAAATAATCAATTTGAATCAGATATTAAAGGGAAGAGAAATTTGAACTTTCTTATTTTTCAGTGATAGCAATAATTTACCATAAAATTCAAAGGTCCTTAGCCACAATCATACCTGCAAAGCCCATTTATTCCATGTGGAGTAACACAGGTTTCAAGAAGTGGGATGTAGACATCTTTTGCTGGCTTTCTTGGGTAGGATCTAAGATAACACCACACTCACTATTTCTCAGGTGTTGCCCAACCCTAATTTCCATCTCTACTGGCAAAGGTTCATCCATTCTTTTTACCCTAACAATTATGGACCTAAAAGTCAACAAACTTAGTCACTCAGAGCAGCAAGCCAGCCAGTTTCCCTTTTTAAGATTTTTTAGGTATGAATCATTGTAGCAGAATCCTCAAAAATATCATAACAACCTGAGTTACTTAAAACAACAGAAGTTTATTCTCTCACAGTATTGGATATTAAAAGTCTAAAAAGTCAAGACATTGACTAGATTGTGTTATCTCTGAGGCCTCCCGGGCAGGAGACTTCTGTGCATCTTTAAGCTTCTGATAATCCTAGAAATTCCTTCACTCAAGGCATCATAAGTCTTTAAGTCTGTCCTCCCATCACGTTTCTTTGTCATTTAGTGGTCATCTTCTTATTAGGACACCAGTTATATGGATTAGGAAACTTAATAACAAAGTGTCATGTAGTCAGCTTAATGCAGCAAAAATGATACTTAAAGAGAAATTAATGACTTTAAATAGAATAAATTTTGAAAATTGATGATCTTAGGGGCCAACAAAATTTTTCTGTAAAGCCCAGGTCGTAAATGTTTTAGACTTTCTGAACTAATGGTCTCCATCTCAACTACTCATCTCTGTCGTTGTGGAATGAAAGTACTCCTAGACTTTATGTATACAGGGGGTTGACCCATGGGCCACAGTTGTCTGGGAAATACGAAAAAAGAGCTATATTTTCCTCAGTGACTATGAACAATGTACACTCTTTAGATCTAATGAAAATAAGCAGTTTATCTGACTAATCCAAGAATAGGTTAAAAAAAATAACAAAAATCACACCATAATGTATGCAAGGAAATAGCGGGAAACTTCCATTCTCTCTGATGAAACACCTTTCAGGTCTTTAAACATTGCTTCCTCTAGCTTTTAAATGTCAAAGTTATATTTCTCACACATGCTTTTGTTATATATATTTTTTTCTCTGGTGGTACAATTTTTCTAGGCTAACACTGCTAACTTGATACTCAGTATCAAAAAGTATTCAATTTCAGTACTTTTTATTATTTGCCTTTAATCTTCCCATATCACCAACTAAACTGCACATTCTGTGACAGTAGAAACTGTCCTTTCCATTGCTGTATCTTTGACCTGGCAATACAATGGGTACTTATAACTAGTGGATGTGTGAGCAGATATTTTTTTGCTTACTTCAGACCTGTGTGCACTTCAAAGAAGAAAAGGAGGACTCAAATCCCCTTTCCAGTGCCTGGACGTTCATTGAGAATTGTTCATACAGTGCAAACGTAGTTTCCCCAGTAACCTGTGGCATAAACAGGCAAGATCCCTGGCCAGTAAGTGCCAGTGTGGAGTGGAAGATGAACTTGACATAGCTCTCTATCTTTCTTCCC
Organism: Talpa occidentalis; assembly: GCF_014898055.3. Lineage (NCBI taxonomy): Eukaryota > Metazoa > Chordata > Mammalia > Eulipotyphla > Talpidae > Talpa > Talpa occidentalis. Next base: position 15,098,951 of record NW_023601433.1, read on the forward strand.
TAAGGGAGACATTTGTGGAGATATTTTTCTTGCACATTTTTATACTTTTGCTGCCCAAATTTGAATTTCTGAACATCATAGTTTAGTTTTTCATGTTTTTTTGAATTTTATATAAATGGAATCCTTGCATATTCTTTTGCATCTGCCTTCCTTAATTCAAAATTATGTTTGTGGGATTTATCCATGTTGAGATATACATTTAGCAGTTAGTTAATTTTTATTGCCCTGTGTTACTAATCTACTACATTTAATTTATACATCATACTATTTCTTACTTTGGGATGTAATGAACAATTCTTTCAAGAAAATTCTTGAAGTGAATGTAACTTGTTTCTGCCTGAATGGTGAACAAAGAACTCTTCTACCACAGAATCAGCTTCCCAGGTTCTGTGGACTTCCTTATTACCACTCAGTTTTCTGATCTCCAACAGTCATTTGATAGAATATATTCTTCCACTGGACAATATGATTCATCAACACAAAATAAAATTCATTTTCTTTTTGTTCTATCATTACATGTTTGCTGGGAAATATTATGAGAATTAATGCGATTTTAGATTCCAGAAGTCCCTTGGGAGTGGAGTGCACTAGTTTCACTCTCTGCTTATTTACACTAAGCAGAACCAGGCAAAGCACAGAAAAGTAATATCAACGACACATTAAAATATCATTTTTGTCCTAGAATTTAGTTACATACTATAAATTCTCCTCTAACTTCCTCAATAAAACTGCTCAAGAAGCAAATTTGAAAGTAAGAAATAGCAATGATCTTGAATTTTAACATCTATAATACTCTCTTCAATGGTTTCTTGACATTCAGCTTCCCAGGCTTCACTCAGAGAGGCTGGATCAATATATCTGAAGTAGAGCCTAGGAAACTGCATTTTTAACAAGCACCCAAAGGAAATGTTGATCCAAATGCCCTTTGGACTATGCTGTGGCAGATCTGTCAATAAGCGATGGCTTGAAGGGAAAACAAGGGTAAGACTACAGAAGTGAAGAGAAAGAAAAAAGTGTTAGGAATTATGAGAAAACCAATTGTACTTCTTGCTAGAGACAGTGATATAATCTGACTATAGGGAGTGATTAGCACCCAGAACTTTCCACTCTGGGTATACCTTGCTCCCATTACAGGGCTGCGGCAAGGTGGGGGTCTTACCTTCTACATTCCTGGAAGATTAGCAAGAACTTCAAAGGTGCATGCAGTTACACTACAAGAGAAATCTTTTGAAGAAAATAAGCACTGTGAAACTAAAACAACACATTCAATTATAGATTGTATCAGAAATAGAAATATTAAAACAAGACAAATTATCCCAATTTACATGCTAATTGAGACAAAAGAAAATTAGCAATGTGAAATAGAAACAATAAAAAATTACAAGAACTAAAGAGAAATATTAATTATCAAAAGGAATATTTAAAAATGAACACCATCATTGGGATGTATCTGAATAATGAATTTATAAATTGGAAGGTAGATTGAGGAAATCACAAACAAGATATGGAGAAGAGAAATAGTGGTGCCAATAGCCAGAGAATAAAGATGAGGAAATATTTGAAGAAAAAGAGAGATAAATTTTTCGAAATTAAATAAAGAGACTTTTCTTTCTTTCAGAGGGTTGGCAGAGTATCCAAAAGGAGAGGTAAAGAAAATATCACATCCAAATAGATAAGACTTCAGAAGCAAAACAAATCACAAAGCACCTAAGAATCAGATTAGAATCAGCTTTATTTTATTTCACGATCAATTCTGGCTGCAAAAAAGTGATAAAGTAAGATTTTCAATATATTGAAGGGAAAAAATGTACTAAACACTGCACACTGCACACTCACTGCACACTGGGACCACATTGCACACTGGAACCACACTGCGCACAGCACACTCACTGTACACTGTACACTGCAACCACATTGCACACTGGAACCACACTGCACACTCACTGTACTCTGCATACTGCAACCACATTGAACTCCTAACACTGCACACCTCACACTTCACAAGATGCACTGCAACATTACTTCACACTGCACACCTCAGTGCAGTAAGTGACACACCTCTCACCATGCACTTTACACCTCACACCTTACATCCTTTAGGGGTAGACTTTTCTCAGGACTCAAAGCTAGGTGCTGCCTTTTCGTCCTTTGCCGAATGACTGTTGCTTAAACCTTTAGTTTTTCTACCATTACACTGCATAAGTTTGGCAGCCACATAATTTTTTTTTCTGAAACTACTGATTTGCCAATTATTTACACAATTATTTAATTTGAGGAGTACAACCACTCACCTTCATATGTGCACATGCTTCACTCATCCTCCACCAAAGCTCCAGTGCCAATAACCTATCACGCTTCCCTCTCCTCTCTCCCATCCTCCTGATTACCACTGTACTATTCACAGAGTCGAAGAGTTATTTTTCTTGTGTTTTGACAGTTTGTTTTCTTTGGTTATTTATATTTCTCGAATGAAACCATCTTGTAACTGTCTTTCACTTTCAGATTTATTTCACTTAGCAAAATCACCCCAAGTTCTACCCAAGGCACTATTGCATCCCTTTTAATAGCTGAGTAGTATTTCATTGAATATATTGAACAGATACCCCCGAGTCCCCATCAGAGCTCAGTTCATCCTGCTGTACTGTGGAAAGCCTCACTTTGGGGCAGGGGGAGTGTCTATGATAAGATCATGACTGACACAGGAGAGGAACAAGTAGCCTGGGCCTGTGGGTCCCTGGCCCCCAATGCCAGCAGGGTCCAGAGCAGTATATGCTTTGCATGTACTGGTTGAGAATTGGGTGGAGTGGTGCAAAAAAAAAAAAAAAAAAAAAAAAAAAAAGAAGGTTTAATAAGACCTAAACATTTTCTCCAATCCTAAACTTCCCAATAGAATAAGTGAGCTTAAAGCTTACTTGAGGGTAGTGCCAGTGGAAAAGGTTCTGAGGAAATCAGAGAGGCTCAAAATATTGTCCAGATTAGTTTTTTGGCCCTAGATCCTAATGCACAGAATATTACTTTATATCACTTTAGATTGTCAGCTAAGTATGCGGAATGTTGCTTTAACTGGACTTGACAAGGGTGTAGAATCAGATCTGAGTCTTCAGCATATATTTTAGGAAGTAGCAGGTGAGGCTGTTGAATTTGGCATGTTGCTGAAAGCAGTGCCCGGGGAATAAACCCTGACATCAACCAGTCATCTTAGCTAACTCTGAGCGTCCCTTGCTTCCTTGATCCTCTGCCAAAGATCTCAGCCAACCTCTGACACAGAAACCAGGAGAGAATGCTGGGCATCTAATGTTCTCTCCACCCTTGAAAATAATCCCCTAATAATTCCACTCGAACTAGCTCCTAGGGCATATAGGACCAGCCTTAACTTTCTCTGAGTTGTTATTTCTGGCCTTGCTCTTATATTGACGGATTATACTTTTCTCTAGATGAGGAAGAGGTAACAGCAGCTGGGTCACTGGAGAATTTTAAAATGGAGGACAAGAGATTAGTGATGTATCATGACTCCCATACTAAAATTTGTGGTGGAAGTACCAGAAACTGAAATCATTTTTCAGTTCCCTGTGTCCTGAATGATATAGTGTCCAGTGACTGTGGAGTTGGGGTTAGAACAGAGTTCTCAGTTCTTGTAAATCAGTGACAGTGTCAAACAATACCTGGAATCTGAAACCTCAGAGGAGGGACCTGCACTGAGGCAATGAGTCTGCCTCCAAGGGCTCCCTGCCTCAAAAGGGCCACTGTAGTGATGACGGGGATGGCCGCCTTGCCTGAGGACCTCAATGTAAGATGCCTGGGGTGGCAGCTTCTGCAGAATGGAATAACTGCAGTTCTAGCTCACTTCTAAGTGAAAGTCATGCTGGTGTTCTCTTCTTGAGTCTGCAGGAGTCTGTTGAACATGTTAGATGGTGAGGTAATTAAAGAAATTTATTATTGGAACAATAGGTGAGCAGTTAGGTTAGTTAACACATACCTGAGTAGACCCCTCCCCAATACGAACCTTCTCACAGGCCTTCATGAAAAGTAATGTCCAGGACATGATTTGAACTTGTAATAGTAAATGGAACAGTAAACATAAAAGTTGTGCTCAAAGAAAATAAAAATCCCTGGAACAAAGTTCTTTAGCATCAGAGAGGACTACCAGGAAACTTAGTTTTAAAAAGGATAGATTTATACAGGTACTTGCACCACCATTTAGTAATATTTAGTTATCATGTCATTTTTTTTAAAAGATTTATTTATTTTTATACAAGTGCTAGGGTATAGGCCAGAGGCACGGGAGGGTGAGAGGATTCACCAGAGACAGAGTGGAGAACAGAACAGGCAGACTGACTAAATACACTGCTGAGAGGAGCAGCGGGTGTGACAGGAGGTCTGCCGTGCCATGTGGGAATCTACCTGGCCAGCTGAGAATCGAACCCGCACTGCAGAGGCTGCAGACAGCTTCACAGTGCTGTGCTCAACCCTCTGTGTCACCAGGGAGGCCTATCAAGTCATTTTTAATATTCTAGTTTTCACTCGTGCTAAAAAATGCCACAAACCTTAGAGCAACCATTCAATTTTCAGATGAACTTTGCAAATGTTACAAATAATTATAGTGGTTGGTTAATGAAAGTTTTTAATTCATAGTTTTTTTAAAGATTGAAGTAATACCTGCCTCCATTATTGTGCTTTTCTGATTGTGAAGATAATAGTCATTCATTCAAAGAGTGAAGAAAAGATAATTCACAATTCTTAAAAGAATCTACTCCTGTAATAATGAGAAGATCGTCTCTGTGCAGTCACACATTCAACAAGCATCAGCCGATCCTCCACTGTGTGACAGAAGTACGTTTACATGTTGAAAACACACAATTTAGAAAATGTCATTCTCATCTTTCCAGAGTGTGCAGTGCATAGAGGAGCACAGGATGGGCGAGCGGTGGATGCTGAGGTAAGAGTCAGAAGAGCAAGGGGCCAGGGGAGCCTTCTTGGGGAGAGCAAATATGAGAAAGTCACAAAGGAGAGGAATGGGGTTTGAGGGAGAGGTGGCAGGGGTGATCCCAATCAGAGGGAAAAGACATGGCGGTATGAGAGTGAAGCTCTAGGCAGTTATTCTCTCTGGCCAGAGATGGGAAACTAGCTCATGATGAATTTGGAGAAATGAGCCTGAACAGCAGGCTGGTGGTGCGCCTTGTGTGCTTAAAGGAAAGTGAATCTGAACCCCATTTCAAACATGAAGGGGGCTTTCATTTATATGATTTAGACCACGTGGCTATTCTCCAAGGTAGAGAACACAGGTTTGCTCTAAGCCTTGCTCTTAACCTCATTGACTAACCTTGCAATAGTGATAGCCTCTGCTCTGCAAATTTTGTCCATCCTCATTCAGGATCACGTCATTGTTCCACAAATTTAATAGCCTTCTATCAAAAGAAATACTAGTACAGAAAAAAAAAAAGAGAGAAAACCAGACCACAATGCCTCAATGTCCTGCTTCAGAGTGAACATTCAAGGTAACCAACGCTGTCCACCTGGAGAAAAGAGCATGATGGGAGAGGTGTCATTTATAAGAGAAGGAACTACTCAAGGGTCTAAAAATTGGGATTGTTGACCTGGAAACCTAAACCTACAGCAGTCTTGGAGGTTATAGCAGAAATATCACAGCTTGAGGATTTATTGTGGGTTCAGTACAGCAGTCAGAGGACAACACACCCAAGAAGCACTTTGGCTGTGTACCCCACATGTGGTTACACAGGAAAAAGGGGAGGCCAGACCCTATTCAAGTCAGTTTTATGCCAATGAGGTTTGCAGTTGGTGCCATTCTGATTGGTGGAAAGTTTGTCAAGTGATAATTTGCTGGATTTCAAACATGGTTGGTCTTTAGTTGCTGGCAGGGTTTCATTTTCTTCTCCCTGGTGGACATGTCCTAGTCTGGGCATGTCTGAACATGCCGCCCCAACTGCATGTGCTGGGACCCACTCCTCAACAGCTTCCCTGCTGTGTTTGTTTCTCTTCCAAACTCTGGATGATTTCATGTGTCTTTCACCTATTTTTTTTTAAAGATTTATTTATTTGTTCAAGAACCGGAGTACAGGCCAGATGCATGGGAGGGTGAGAGGATTCACCAGAGACAGAGCGGGGACCAGAACAGGCAGACTGCTGAAATACACTGCTGAGGGGAGCAGCGGGCGAGACAGGAGAGGTCTGCTGTGCCATGTGGCTATCTCCACAGCCGGCGGGGATCGAACCCACACTGCAGAGGCTGCGGACAGCTTCACAGGGCTGCGCTCAACCGCCTCCACCACCAGAGAGGCCCCTCTTTCACCTATTTTTAAAAAAATATTATTTCTCAAGATGATAACAGACTAGTACTGGGACAGAGAATTTGCTCTCCAAATCTCAATGTTTAACTACTCTTTAAACTCATTGACCACAACTCAATTTTGTGGCTAAATAATAATTGCTAATGTTTACTGAGCATTTCTTTGTGCCAGGTGCTTGCTGAGTTTTCATGAGATATTTACAATGACTGAGCAACTGCTTTCCCAATCATAACACTACAGTAATGTTGCTAGAGCTGCTTAGTGCAAGGAGAGCACATTTTACCCTATGAATGCAAGGATGTTTAGGAAAATGCTTCAGACAGGCATGAAAATTCTCCAGGTGACGTGACCCCTGCTGGGTACTGTGTGAGTCTAATTTTTTCTCTATGTGAAAGGCACATTAAAGCACAAATATGTTTATCTCAGGGAGGTGGGGGTCAAATTATGCTTATTCTTTCTTCAGACCTTTCTTTAAGATGAACAGAATCCATTTTTGTAATAAAATGTTGTTACTATAAAAGGGCAATTTTCATCTGGCTGAATTGAGTCATAAGCTATGATGAAAATAATGACCATGTTCTTCTAACTGCCCCTTAAACTACTGAACCTTAAGTATTTGTTTATGTCCATTGCTACGCAGGAGAGTTTTTATTTCATCATTAAGGGAGTTCTAGTTGAGTCGGTGAACAAATGCTGGATCTGAGTGTCTATGGTTAGAGGAGGGAGTCAGAAAGTAGACAGGCTACTTTCCCTGGAAGATCCTGGTAGAGATGAGAGGTGAAGAACTTGGCAGGACTATGGAAGAAAATCTTTGGATGACTCTGGCCCAAGTAGAACTCTTTGGCAGCCCTAGAGGCAAAAGTTGGCACAACAGCAAGGAAGGACCTATTCTCCTCGATTATGTACAGAACCAAACAAATGATCGTCTGTCCCCAGAAGCATCCTGAAGCTACAAGCTGGTTGTCCCCTGAAAGGCACGAGGAATGGCCTTCTCAGGCTGCTGTTGGAAAAGGTGGGAGCTGGCGCTGAAAGCCGTGACAGCCACAGCATTTGTGTGTGGGTGAGCATGAAACCCCCTCCAGTAATGGAGAAAACCTTGACACTCACTGAGTTTAAGCTACAAAGAGTGAACTTGTTTTCTAATTACAGGTTGATGGAGGCTCAGTGTGCGATTATGTTACTAGGACCTGTAAGAAGGTGCATCCGAAGCAAGTAAGGACTTCTACAACCATTGGAATTCAACCCAATGCTTGCACAGTTCTGGGATGGTTTCATGCCCCTGATAAACACCAGAGAAGCAAAGCAGCTGGGGACCTTACAAGGGAAAAGAAAGGGTGTCAACTGCCCATCACTATCTGGCCCACATGAAACCATAGAAGAGGCAGACTTCCAACTCAAACCTCCCAGGTAACCTACCTGACTATAGAAACAAGGTCAAACCTATCCAGAGCATCACAGTCCATTGAGGTGTCTGAGATGGTGGAAATGACCTGTCCCTGAACTGATATAGCAGTACTAGCCACACATACTTGAAATGTGGCAGGTTATACTATGGAACTAATTTTTTTATTTCAAGTAATTTTAATTTAATCAGCCACATGTGGCTAGTGGCTGTCTTGAATAGGCGTGTCTAGATGAATGTGATTTTTCTGTCTTTTTACCAAAAAGATAGAAATATATTTTCACATCAAATTTCCAATGATTAAATAGAAATCTCAATTGAAATGTATCTGCATAGCAAATAGTATGCTTATTAGGAAAAAATATGATTTGATATTTCTCTCTCTGAGGAAGAGAGATGTTAGGAAACACTTCAAAGTACTGTTTTGATTATAAAATTACACTAATAGAAAATATTTGTAAATGATGTTGCTAAGGAATAATACCTGTACCAGAAAATAAACTTGCATTTTATTCAAATATGTATCTGTTATCTGTGGTTTTTTGACTCCAAAGACCTCAGTGGACACGGTTCATCACTCCATTTAGTATGACTTACAGTTTCCAGGAGCACAATTGAACAATAAAATCCTTCAAACCCAAATGTGGTGTTTTCCATTACCCTGTAACCTGCATTCAGGGCACTATTTGGCTTTTCAAAGTTTGCAGCACAGCTACTATGAGATTATAAAGTGAATCAACCCATGAATTCTTTACTAGAAGTCATTTCTTAGACACAGAGCTTCTAACCTGCTCAATGAGCATTTCAGTATTTATCAACAAATATAAGGCAACAGGAAAACCTCCTATTCTTTATTTGGAAGCACTTATTAATTTTCTGGTCATTTGAAAAGCTAATTTTTAGTGCTAGAATAAAACTAGAAAGAGGAGAGTTGTCATAAGTCCATCAAGAAAAAGGACTATAAAGTTTCAATTATACAAGTTGAATAATTCCAGAGATCCATCACATAGCATTGTGCCTATAGGTAACAATACTTTATATACTTAACATTGGCTACAGTTTGGTTACCACAAAAATCACCATCATTATCTTCATTATAAGGGCTAGGCTTATGGCTTTGATACTGATGGTGGTTTCACAGGCACACACTTATCCCTCAGCTTGTGGAGTTGGATACAGGAAACATGCACATATTTTCACATGCCAAAAATCTTCAATAATGTAAATCAGATTACAAAAATTAAAAAGCCTGAGGGATCTCTGAGTCCAGAACCCACCAAGACTGTGTGGACATGGGAAAGGACTGTCTCCACAGCCATAGGTGAGCTGAAAACCCCCCACAAGCCAGGCCCTGTCTGGCCATCCGTTGGAGCCCAGAGGGGGATCCAGCTACTGCCGGGGCAGACCGCAGGCACAGGAAAGTGCCCTAACTTGCCATTTTAGAACAGGGACCTCTGCATTCTGAACCCAACAAGACTGTGTTGAACTGGGTAAGGGCTGTCCCCACAGCCAGAGGTGAGCTGAAGGCCCCTACAAGGCAGGCCCCGCCTGGCAGAGAGTCAGAGCCCAGAGGTCTCTCCAGTGATTTGGAGCCCAGAGGATGATCCAGCCACTGCCAGGGCAGGCGGTGGGACCTCAAAATCTACCTTTGGAATTAAACAAATACAGAAGGAGGAGATTTTCTGGGACAGCGACCATTAACATATCCATAGTACCACTGCCCTACTGGACTTCTGGCATAACAGCATTGGACTGGATTGGACCACCAGCTTCTGACCTCCCAGAAAGAGCACACCAAAGAGACGCCGGCCAGTACAAGTGACACGTGTCCCAATGCATAGGACAAATTAGAAAACAAGCAGCAGGGAGAAGAAAAATTACAAGCAACCAAGCATGTCCCCAGGAAAAAAACACACCACAAAAAGACAATCAAACACCAGACTACAACAACAGTGACTTAGAGGAACTTATGAGTCTTCCTGATAGAGAATTTAAAGTCACCATGATTAAAAAACTGAAAGAAGTAAAAAATGATATGGAAAAAATAATCAGCGATATGGGAAAAAAAAATCAATGACCAGAAGAATGAAATTGAGTCCCTAAAGAGGGAAGTGAAAGAAATGCAGGAGATCAAAGGATTAATGGAAGAGCTAAAGAACTCTGGGAAAAGCAATGAAAACAGAATAGATGAAATGGAAGAATGAATAAGTACTCTCGAAGACACAGAAATAAAAAGAACCAAAACAGAAAAGGAAAGAGAAGTATGAAGGAAAAAGAATGAAGACTTCAGGAAGTATCTGACTCCATGAGGAAAGGAAATATAAGAGTTATAGGAATCCCAGAAGGAGAGGAGAGAGACATAGGAAGAGAGAATGTATTCAAGGAAATAATTGAAGAGAACTTCCCAAATATGAAGAAGGAGCTGAAAATAGACATACAAGAAGCAAAAAGAACACCAAACTTCCACGATGAAAGGAAAAATACAGCAAGACACATAATAGTAAAGCTCCCAAGAATCCAAGACAAGCAAAAAAATAATAAAGCTGACAAGAGGGAAGAAACAGATAACACACAAAGGAAAACCAATCAGGCTGACATCAGACTTCTCTAAAGAAACACTAGAGGCAAGGAGAGAGTGGAGGGACATAGTCAACAAACTCCAAGACAACAAATGCCAACCAAGAATACTCTATGCCGCAAAGCTTTCCTTCCTCTATGAAGAAAGAATAAGGACCTTCCCAGACAAACAGAAACTCCAGAATTTCATTACGACTAAACCCCCACTCCAAAAAATACTACAAGGAGTCCTAAAGCCAGAACCAACATGGGGATGAATAAGAATGAAAGAAGGCAAAAAAAATAAAAATAAATAAACAAAACCAGATAAAAGACAAACAAAATGACAAATACAGATGCTAACATATCAATATTAACTCTAAATGTAAATGGGCTAAACTCTTTAAGAAAAAGACACAGAGTCGCAGGCTGGATTAAGAAACAAAACCCAACTTTTGCTGTCTCCAGGAAACTCATTTAACTACAAAAGAAAAATAAACTGAAAGTAAAAGGATGTAAAACAACCCTACAAGCAAATGGATCAAAAAAGAAGGCAGGAACAGTTATACTTATATCAGATAAAACAGATTTTAAACTCAAAATGGTAAAAAGAGACCCAGACGGTCACTACATTATGATCAAGGGGACAATATTTCAAGAAGAAATAACACTCATTAACATATACTCACCAAAAATTTAAAAATAAATAAATATATATATGAAAAAACCCCACACATACTCACCAAATGAAGGAGCACCAAAATATATCAGACTACAATTATCATCTCTGAAAACAGACATCAAGAAAATACATGTGAGTAGGAGACTTCAACACACCATATCAACAATGGATAGATCAATGAGACAAAAAATAAGTAAGGACATTAAAGCTCTAAATAAGGATCTAGACCTCATGGGCTTAATAGACATCTATAGAACACTAACCCCAAAAAAGTCTGAGTATACATTTTTCTCAAGTGCACACTAATCTTTCTCCAGGATCGATCACATACTGGGACACTAGACAAACCTCAACATATACACCAAGATTGAGACCATACCAACTATCTTCTATGATCATGAAGGCATCAACTAGAAATAAATCATAAAAAGAAGCAAGGAACCCTCCCACCTCATGGAGATTGAAACCCACACTACTGGAAGACCACTGGATTACTGAGGAGATCAAAGAAGAAATTAAAAAATACTTTGAGTTGAATGACAAGGAGGCCACCAATTTCCTAAATGTATGGTATGCAGCAAAAGCAGTAATAAGAGGAAAATATATAGCAATACAGGATCACATCAAGAAACAAGAAAGAACTCAAAGAAACAATCTAATCTCACATCTCAAGGAACTAGAAAAAGAACAAAAAAACCCTAAAACCAGTAGAAGAAAGGAAATAATAAAAATCAAAGCAGAAATATATGAAATAGAAACTAAAAAAGCAATCCAAAAGATCAACAAAACCAAAAGTTGGTTCTTCGATAAAATAAATAAAATAGACAACCCCTAGCCAGGCTCACAAAGGAAAAACGGGAGAAAGCACAAATAAATAGGATCACAAATGAAAGAGGTGAAATCAAAACAGACACAGCAGAAATCAAAAGAATAATCAGAATCTACTGTGAACAGTTATATGGATACAAGTTCAACAATCTAGAAGAGATGGACAAATTCCTACAACTTTACAATCACCCAAAGCTAGATAAAGAAGAAATAGAACACCTAGACAGACCAATTACAAGCAGTGAAATTGAAATGGTAATCAAAACCCTCCCCAAAAACAAAAGCCCAGGACCAGATGGATTTACAAATGAATTCTACCAAACATTCAGAAATGAACTAGTGCCTATTCTTCATAAACTCTTTCAAAAAATTGAGAAGGAAGGGATAATACCAAACACGTTTTATGAAGCCAACATTACACTAATACCAAACCTGAACAAGGACAACACAAAAAATGAAAACTACAGGCCAATCTCTCTAATGAACACTGATGCAAAAATCCTCAATAAAATTTTAGCTAACAGAATCCAACAATGTATCCATAAGATAATTCACCATGACCAAGTAGGATTTATTCCAGGGACACAAGGATGGTTCAACATCTGAAAATCAATCAGTGTAATCCAACACATCAACAAAAGAAATATAAAAACCATATGATAATATCGATACTGAGAAAGCTTTCAACAAAGTACAAAACCCATTTATGATAAAGGCCCTTGATATTCTTGGGATACAAGGAATATACCTCAACATCATAAAGGCCATATATGACAAACCCATAGCCAATATCATTCTCAATGATGAAAAGTTAAAAGCATTTCCATTAAGCTCTGGAACAAGACAGAGCAATAAGACAAGAGAAAGACATACAAGGAATCCAAATAGGGAAGGAAGAAGTCAAACTATCACTATTTGCAGATGATGTGATAATATACACAGAGAACCCCAAAACTCCATGGAAAAACTAATTAAACTAATCAATCAGTGCAGAAAAATAGCAGCATACAAAATCAACACACAAAAATCAGTAGCCTTCCTATACACAAACAATAAATATGAAGAAGAAGAAATCAAGAAAACCATCCCTTTTATTATTGAAACAAAAAAATCAAATACTTGGGAATAAACCTAACAAAAGAGGTAAAGAACCTATAAAAAGAAAACTATAAAACACTGTCAAAAGAAACAGAAGAAGACACAAAGAAATGGAAAGACATCCCTTGCTCATGGGTTGGAAGAACTAACATGATTAAAATGGCCATCCTACCAAAAGCGATTTACAAATTCAGTGCTATTCCAATAAAAAATTTCTATGACATTCTTCAAAGAAATAAAGCAAATATTGACGAAATACATATGGAGCCACCAAAAACTCCGAATAGCCAAAGCTCTCCTGAAAAAAAGAGAAGGGAATGGAGATATCACACTCCCAGACTTCAAACTACGCTACAAAGCCATAATAATCAAAATTGCATGGTATTTGAACAAGAACAGACACACAGACCAATGGAACCGAATAGAAAATCCAGATATAGGGCCTCCCTGGTGGGTTGAGTACAGTGCTGTGGAGCTGTCCGCAGCCTCCCAATGCCGGTTAGATTACCTGCTGGCCAGGGAGAATCCCACATGGCGTGGCAAACCTCTGCTGTCTTGCCTGCTGCTCCCCTCAGCAGTGCTTTTGGTCCTTCTGCCTGTTCTGCTCCCTGCTCTGTCCCTGGTGAATCCTCTCATGCTCTCGCGACTCTGGTCTGTACCCCAGCTCTTGCATAAATAAAATAAATCTTAAAAAAAATTATTTAAAAAATAAAAAAATAATTTAAAAAACCCTCAAAGTCCAGAAATAAACCCACAGATTTATGGTCAACTAATCTCTGACAAAGGAGTAAAGAATATGCAATGGAGCAAAGAAAGTTTGTTCAATAAATGATGCTGGGAAAAGTGGGTCACTACATACAAAAGAATGAAGCTTGACTTCTACCTCACATCATACACAAAAACCAACTCAAAATGGATCAAAGAACTAGACATAAGACCAGAAACCATAAAATGTATAGAAGGAAATATAGGCAAAGCACTACATGACGTACACCTCAGTAACATCGTTAAAGACATATCACCCAAAGCAGTGATAGTGAAGGCAAAGATTAACAGGTGGGACTACATCAAATTAAAGAGTCTCTGTACAGCAAAAGAAACAGTAACCAAAACAAAGAGATACCCCACAGACTGGGAGAAAATTTTTGCACACGACACTAATGATAAAGGACTGATCACAAAAATCTACAAAGAGCTGATGAGGCTCAACAAAAACAAAGAAAATAATCCAGTCAAAAAATGGGCAGAAGAGCTAAAAAGAAACTTCTCCAAAGAGGAAATGCAAATGGCCGACAGGCATATGAAAAAATGTTCAGCATCACTTGTAACCAGGGAAATGCAAATCAAAACTACCATGAGATACCATCTTAAACCAATGAGAATGGCACATATTAGAAAAAACTAGCAACAACAAATGTTGGTGATGATGTGGAGAGAAAGGAACTCTTCTGCACTGCTGGTGGGAGTGCAAACTGGTCCAACCACTATGGAAAGCTGTGTGGAGATTCCTCAACCTGCTAAAGATGGAGCTTCCATATGATCCAGTAATTCCCCTCCTAGGTATTTACCCAAAGGACACAGAAACATTAATTCCAAAGGACACCTGCACCCCTATGTTTATAGCAGCACTATTTACAATAAGCTATGGAAACAACCCAAATGCCCAAAAATAGATGACTGGATCAAGAAGATGTGGTACATATACACGGTGGAATATTACCCAGCAATCAAAAAATCATTAATGCAACAACATTAATGGAGCTGGAAGGGATCATGCTCAGTGAAATAAGCCAGGGAAAAAAAGAAAAATACCGGATGGTCTCACTCATAGCAGGAATTTATAAAACATAAATAAGGGACCAGGAAAAAGACTAATTGTAATAAAGTAAAAATCAAAATCAGCAAGCAACTATAAACCAGAGACACACTATGGGGGGGCAAGGGAGGAGGGGTAGAATCGAAACAAGGGGTGGTGGGAATTGTGTGGGGATGATAACCAAGATGAAAATGCATACATTGTGCAAAAATGAAAAATGCTATAAAGACTATATAAAATTTAAAAAATAATAATAAATAAATTAAAAAAATAATACAAAAGCCTATTGTGTTTTCATTCTAAAAATTTTCAAAAATTAAATCATGAAATATGGTGCATCCTGACAGCATGAGAACTGGATATAATTTCTCCATATTTTGTCACTCAGTGCTTGTACTATGAACAGTACACGTAAACCTGACAGAATCATTAGAAAAAATTTTAATGGAAAATTATTAATTCTTGCCCTCCATAGCTACTTTTAACTCTTGGAGCTGAGAGCATTAATTTTACTCAGGCATAACCAAATCCTGAAAAAAACCTAACCAATCTCAAGTATGTACAAATAGGCTGCTCATTAAATGGTTAAATATGAAATCATTCCTCAGACATAAGTATGTAGAGAAGTGCCCAGATTTGGGGGGGAGGGGTTATTGAGGGAGGAGTTTTAACACACCTGTCAAGTTCCAGTTTTCTTCCATTTCAGTGTTTCCTCACTTTTCCAAACAATGGAATATTTTGAAAAGGTAAAAGTATGGGCCCCGTCCCCAGAAAAATACACATATCATCCCAATTTTGCTAACCTTTCTAGGACATTTAAGGACCTCCGAAGCTCATCCATGGGCCTGAGATTAGGAAACTTGTTCTAAATCTCCCCCTAAGGGATTCTCATGAGTGAACTACCGCCTTTGGTCCTCAGCTTTAGCTGCTGGCCTGGCACCATGTAACTTACTGATCCTTGCCAGCGCCTACCTTTCTTCCCATTCCCTTCCCTGCTCGTCAAAGTATAGAAGTCCAGCTCCAAACTTTGAGCTGAACACAACCCCCCCCACCCTCCAGCACTATCTAGGTGACAAGGAGGAATGAGACAAAACCATAGCTTAGTGACAGCAAACTAGATGCCATAGCGAAAATTATTTCTATGTCCATAGTCATATTGAATTTTCACCCCATTATTGTAGAGCTTTTAGGACATACTCTCTTCTGTCTTCGACTACACTAAATCTGTAACTCCAAACCTACATCTTTCTTTTAAGCTCCACATGTGTATTTACCACTTCCTTTCATGCCTCGGTTTACTCAACACATTCTAGCCCCAAATCACCATAGTTCCCATTCACACGTATCTCCTGTCCCATATTCCCAATGTTGGGTATTGATTTCATCATTAATTCTGCATCCAAGCTAGGAATCTTAGAATCACTTCCGAATATTCTTCATCACTCTCATCAAACTCACCCAGATCTAGGGGTGTTGTCTAGGGGTTTTTATTTTGAACTGACCCTGTAGGCAATCCTCAAGTAGAGCTTGGTGGACCTTGTCTGAGAGACACTCCCGGTTGCTGGGAGAGGGGCAGCCTTTCATGTTCATGTTTAATGACTCATCTCCTAGTCTATAAATTCACTCAAAATTTCCACACTAAAAATAGAACCTCTCTCAACCTCTTTGCTCCGTATTCTTTTATAGCCAAGATATCCTGAAGATATTAGCCCACCTTACTTACCTATTTCCTTACACTCATTCACTCTTCAGTTCTTTGTAATTCAGTGCTTGTCCTCACCACTCAACATATATTCTTATTACTCTTTTTTTAAGTTATTTATTTATTTATTTATTTATTTATTTATTTATTTATTTATTTATTTATTTATTTATTTATACAAGCACTGGGTACAGTCAGAAGCGGGGGAGGGTGAGAGAATTCACCAGAGCCAGAGAGGAGAGCAGAACAGGCAGAAGGACCGAAGTACACTGCTGAGGGGAGCAGCAGGTGGCAGGAGAGGTCTGCGGGCCATGCGGGACCCTCCTCCGGTGGCCTGGGAGCAGCCGGGGATCAAACCGGCGCTGCAGAGGCTATGGGCAGCTTCGCAACCACTGCGCCACCGGAGAGGCCCTCAACATATATTCTTATTACTCTTAAAACAAAGAAAGAAACAAAGAGAAAAGCCCAAACTCTGGAAGGAAGCCCACAGAGCCTGTAGCACTTTGCCTGCCACCTGTCCACACACAGCTCTCACACATTCACCTTCATCTTCTGCCCTATAGTCCTGGACTTTCTTGGGGTTTCTCGATGCGCAGTGTTCTTTTCTTCCTCAGGGCCTTTGCACTGCATCTGTCTGTGCAATGCCTTCTCCTTGCTTCCTCTTCTCAGTCTGTTATGTCACTTCTCTGAAGTCTCAGTGTGGATATCAAAAAGAGTCCTGTCTGTTCACTTCACTTGTCGTAAAACCCCCATTATTCTCTTTGCTGCAGTTCCTGATTATTTTTCCTTTTGTCTATATTTCCTACTACACACACACACACACGTACATGCACACACACATGCACACGTGTGCACATACACACATACATTTGCTTACTTATAATGTTTTTCTCTAGACTATTACCCTTAAGAGGATAGTAACTGCATTATCACCGTACCAAGCCCAGTTCCTGGAATATAGTAGTTGTTTCACTTGTAGAAAAGTAAATGAGTGAAGCTGTTTTGGCACTGCTCACCTCATTTTCAGATTCTGCAACTGGATGCATAGTGAATGAATGAGAAAAAATGGCAAGGGCTGAGCTAAGAGAAAAATCTGTGCTTGGCACTTGTCCTTCACGAACAAAGCCACACACGTGACAGTTTTCATCACTGTGACTGACCTGATACTGGAAGGACCTTGAGGAACATTTTGTTCTTTTTTTTTTAATTTCACTCCCAAAAAACTAACTAAAATGTCTAGTTGCTTTCTCTATACAGAAAGTAGTACTAAAGCTACTCCATGATTACAAGATAATCTCAATAAATTTTTGAGACTTTTGGTTTGCTTGTTTTAGCAGGTTGAATAAAATCAAGGTAGAATTGAAGCCTCACATTTAGGACCATCTTCCTACGTAGCACTGGGATTTCCAGGGTCCCTTAGAAATGATGGTTTTGTTTCTCAACATCCCTGTGTGCACGCAGCACTGACTCCTGAGTATAATGCCTCTAAAGTTCCCATTTTTGCTGCATTTCACTTTCCTTCTTTGGGGCTGCAAATCTGCTAGCAACAAGAATATCCAACTGGGTATTAATGTATGCAATGCACATCATGTGTTCCTAACAATGTTAAATAGGAATGAAATTTAACTGCTATTTTGAATGGAGCCCTGAAAAATCCATTTTTTAAAGCTGATGACTGCCTAGATACCTAAAGGTGCACCCAACCTCCACACCTCCACGATGAAAACTCCTACAAATATTAGATCTGCCCTTCAAGGTGCTTCCTTAGCAGGTGAAAGACTAGGGGCAGAGTCTTGGCATTTGACTGTTTCTTTTGTTATTTAAGAATGTTTTGAAATGTAATACAATGAAAAAGAATTAGAAACAACATTTTTTATGAGGGAAGTTAATGACCATTATTGCAAAGTAATAGGGCTACAAAGTCCATGATAATCACCCAACTAGAATTAGTTTAGGAGAGTGGCAGAATATGAAATAAAATAAAAATTAAGAGTCAATAAAACATGGTTTACTTAATAGATGCTTACTTGAATGCTTTATACATATGAAGCCATAATGTTGAATAGAGGAGCTCCAGGCTTATTCAAGTCAATTCTTAGAATGTCTTTGCTACTCCTTGCTATTTCCAGCATTACTGTCTACTTAATCCAGATCCATCACACAGTTTGATGTTTTGGGATCAATTGTTTTCATGGATATGACCTAATAATCAAATAAGGAAGAAGAAACCATAAGTGTCTGCTACTCTGTATTAAACCTTGTGCTGGATGCCTGGCTGGAGTGACAATGACCCAGTGCTACCTCAAGAACACACAGGGAAGGGTGAGCCGAAGGTCCTAGATTTGGTGATAAGAATAGAACTAGGGGGCCTCCCGGGTGGCGCAGCAGTTGAGCGCTGGGCTGCGAAGCTTCCCGCAGCCTCTGCAGCGCCAGTTCCATCCCCGGCCCCCGGCAAGGGTCCCACATGGCACACAGACTTCTCCTGCCATGCCAGCTGCTCCCCTCAGCAGTGTACTTCGTCCATCTGCATGTTCTGCTCCCTGAATTCTCTGGTGAATTCTCTCACCCTCCCACACTTCTGACTGTACCCAGTGCTTGTATAAATAAATAAATAAATAAATAAATAAATCTTAAAATAAATAAATAAATAAATAAATAAAACTGACTTTAAAAAAAAGAATAGAACTAGGACTCACAGAGAAGAGAGAGTTTGGGGGAAAGCTGATGAATTTGGAGTTGGATGGTAAAGACTTACATTTCCAAGGAGCTGTCCAGATGGTGACATCCAATAAAGGAGAAGGAACAAGAGATAGGAGAACAGATAGAAAGCAGAGTGTCCAAGATTCTGGAGCCAGGTTCCAGGCGGACAGTGAACTCTTGCTGGTTGATGAATTTGTTAAGGAAATTTACACAGAAAAGGGGGACATTACTGAGAATAGAAACTCAAAGAGTGCTCATGAATTGGGGTCTACAGGAAGAAATAAAACAATAGAAGAGATAGAATCAAAGCCATAAGAAAAATGTGAGCACCAGGAAAGTCCCCAAGGAAAAAGGGCCAGGAAGATGCATGGGCCCACGTGTGGCAACATGTACATTGGCACATAAGGCAGCCAGGTCAGAAAACTGCTTTGATGTGATAGAATTGCTAAGGACAGTTGTTGATCAGAGTGAGGGAAGCAGAAACCATCTGTCAAGGTTTCAGGAAGGAGGGGATGCAAGGAGTGGAGGTTGCCAGGGGGACTGGTCTAGAGGATGTGGGCGGTGTTTGGTAAGACAGAATGTAGAAGAAAGAGGGACACTGATCATACTGATAAGACAACAAATGATCTTCTGAATAGAGGCTCGCAGAGGAAAGCAACAGGAGAAAAGGAGAGATAAGATGTCATGATGAGATGAAGTGAAGAGGAGAAAATGTGGGTAAAGCTTTCTTTGGGTATCTTCCATCATTTTACAAAACTTGGAGAAGAGGTAACTTGATAAAAACAGAAGTGGGCGGGGGATTTGAAAGGCATGACACATATCTGGAGTAATCACTTCAGACAATGCACAAGAATGTCAAGAAAAAAATGAACACAGTTGAGTACTATGTAGTCTTTTTGAGGCCCAATTACAGTTAGCAGATATTTTTGAGAATCAAAACTGCGTAGTTTTTGTGTCTTCTGCCAGAAATTCTTGGGCAAGAAAAGGTAGCATGTTGAAAAAGCAGCAATTGTAAGTTCTTAGCCAGTCTAATGATTTAAATGGCTGAGTCCAATCCACGTAGATGTGAAAGTGACGGCAAAAGAGGGAGAGAAAGCCAGGAAAATCGGAAGGTTTCAAGAATAGGAGACTTTGCATTGAGACAAACCCTCCACTCCTCCAGAAGGTCATAGTTTATCTCAAAGGCTCCTGATGTGCCCTCCACCCCTTCCTTATCTGCTTGCCTCTTCTTCACAGCTGCAGGCTGCAGCCAGAGTCATTCAAAGGAAGTTCATATTCCTGGTGGGGGTCACCTTGGGGTTGCCTTGACTTGTATCAATGTCTACACTATAGGATATTCCCTAATTAAAGGGTAGGGATTGAATAAGCCATACCCATAATATATGTCAACGTTACTAAGCTACATAATTCACACAGGTGATGAAAAGAACCAAGACTGATAGATGAAAAGAACCAAGAGTGATAGAATCTCACACCAGAGCAACTTACACCAAGTCTCTGATGTTTTGTTCAACTGCTCCAGAGTTTGAGTGGCCCGAGGGGAAAGCTGTGCCCTTGGTATGTCCTGCAAGGCGTTTACAAGCCCCTGTTGCCTACCATTTAATAAAGACATTTCTAATTAATCACAAATACGTGGCTGATCACACAGTGTCATTCCTTCTGTCATTTCTTGGTGCCAGGAAAGGAAGCAGCAGCCCCTGAAAGACTGTTAAGAGCAGTGTCACACTGAGCATTGACTTCAAATCCTTATTACTCAACCTTACCTCCCTGCAGTCTTGGCTCTCCTCTTTCTGTTCTTTCCTTTTCTCTTGACTTGCCAAATTTGGGCTTAGTCAGTGCTGTGGTGTTAGCACTGCAGCTCATTATGAGCTAACTCATGCTGACTCAGAACCAAAGAGCTAGGTCAGCACTGTACTTAGAGCTGAGGACAAAAGCAGGGGCCACAGCACTAGGGCAAGGTAGGCTACCTGGAGTGTCTCCCTTTGTTCAAACTCCTACAGATGGCTGCGGGGAGAGGCATGGGCAATTGGAGAGGTGATGAACTCCCAAAAGGAAAAGACTATTTCAGAAGAGAGGATGAATGCAAGCTTTTCTCTCTGCGTGTGTGCAAGTGTGCTTTAAAACAACTCTGACACTACAATTTTTGTTTAATTGAAATTTTTATTGCTGTGATCATAGATTTACATGCAATTACAAGAAATAATACAGAAAGATCCCATATGCATGTTCCTAGTTTCATCCAATCATAGCCAGGATATTGACATTGATACAATCCCCCATCTAGTTCATATTCCTAGTTTTGTCTGTACTGATGTGTGTGTGTATTTAGTTCTATACTAGTTGATCACATGTATAGATTTGTGTATCCATTACACAGTCAAGATACTGAAAGTTTCATCACTTTTAAAACCACATACTTCTCCTCCTTTCCTTTCCCATACCCATCCTTGTCCCTTGACAACTAATATTGTCCATTTCTAAGATTTTGTCATTTAAAAATTGTTATATAAATGACATAATAGTGTAGGAAACATGTGGAATTGGTTTTCTTCAATCAGCACAATTCTCTTGAGATCAATTCAAATCGTCTATGTCTAGAATTTATTCCTTTTAATTGTCAAGTAGTATTCCATGCTACGGTTGAACCAGTTGGTTTACCATTCACCCATTCAATCTACCTATATTGTCATATTTGAAGTGCGCTTCTTATAGACAGAATATGGAAGGGTTATGTTATTTTTATCTGCTCTATGTTTACATTGGTTATTCAAATTGGGTAAATTATTCCTCGTGTTCAGTGAGCTTATCTGTTTTCCTCATCATTTTACTATTGAACCCATCCAGTGAATTCAAAAAACTTTTTCTGCTATTGTATTTTTCAGCTCTATGATTTCCATTTCACTTTTTTATAATTCTTTGCTGAAATTTTGCAACTGTTTTTATTTGTCTTAATAGAATTTGTTACTAATTTTTGAAGCATTTTCAGAACAGTTGTTTTACAATCATATGTATCAGATAACGCCAACATCTGATTCATCTCAGTGTTAATGTCAGTTGGCTTTTCTCATTCAAGTGAGATTTTTAATAGAATCCCAGAAACTCTGTCTTTTATGTTTGGAGAGTTTAGGTCCTTTTAAAAAACTTATTTTAGTAGGCAATCAATCTATTTGGGTTTAACACTCAGGTTCTGGCTTACTTTTCTGGACTGTGCTTGTAAGTCAGCTGTATTTCAGAGCCTTTGGTCTCTTTGATTTAGCAGTGATGCTGAGACTTCCACTCCTTGCTGTGAGTAGCACATGTTTCTCCAGGTTGGGCTACCAAGTATCTTGGGGGAGCAAATTTGGTGGGCACAGTGGAGTGTCTTGTTTGTATTTCTCCTTAGACTTTAGATCTATGGAAGAGAGACCACACTCAGCAGCAACTGTGTGGCTGTAACAGTGTGTGGAGGACTGGTTGTGCTACTGTTTTCCAATACCTTTGACATTCAGGGAATGCACCTTATCTATATGACTGGCCTGGTTTCAAAGAAATTCAATCTGGAATGTGTGTCCCTTACAGGAGGAAGTTTTGAGAACCAGGAGGATCTTTTCTTCATACCAGTTCCTACGTCAGAGTTGCTGACATTGTTTCAGTCTGTGACTCTTCCATTACTCCGTGCTACAGAGTGGGGATGACAACAGGCCCCGCAGCTCTAGAAGGACATGTGAAGTGAGTGATATAAATGGTCAGGAAGCTTTGAACACGAATTGTGGAGACTTGGAGACTTTGTTTGTCACCCTGACACCACCTAATTATCCTGCAGTGAATTTTGCTTTAGGGAAAACTTGAGTAGAGAGGCACATTTCTTGTTTTTATTATTTTTTTTGGGGGGGGGAGCATACCAGAAATACATAAAATCAGTTATCTTAAAAATTACTTAAACACCTTATTAATTCAACTTTTGCTCCTTAGGTAAACATAACAAATAGGGTTTTACTCTAAGGAAATGGTCATTTATAAATTTGGTTTGGCAGCATCTGTCTATGTGAGAGTACCTGAATGGTCTATGAAGACATTTTCAATATAGTCTGCTATCTAAAGGAGAATAGAGGGGTTGGAGATATTTTCAGAGAAAGCTTTATTTCTGTCTATACCTGATTTGGGCTGGATATGTGCCCCCAAAATTCATATGTTGAACCTTAAAGCCCAACATAGTGGGATTAAGATCTGGGGTCTTTGGGAGGTGACAAGGTCATTAGGTGGATGAACAGGAAGGAACAACTATGCAGAAGGTCAACAAAGAAACAGGACACCTCAGCAATAAGGAACAAGTCATTAGTTTAGTTAAAAGGAGCAAGAAAAGGGGCAAAGACTTGAGGGAACCAAACTCAGGGAAATATAAAGCATAAGGAAATTCTATGAAAACTACATGCCAATAAATTAGATAACCTAGAAGAAATGTACAAATTCCTAGAAAGACCCAAGCTACCAGAAAGAAAAATAAAATGTGAATAAACATTAAAAATAGGGATTGAATTAGTAATTTTAAAAACTCCCCACAAAGATAATGCCAGGATCAGATGACTTTACTGGTAAATTTATCAAGCATGCATAGAAGGATACCTATCCTTCACATGATCTTCCAAGAAATAGAAAAGACCTTTTCCATTTGTTCTGCAAGAACAATTATTATTCTGATCTAAAAGAGACAAAAACATCACAAGAATATCGACACAAAAATTCTCAATAAAATACTAGCAATCTGTGTCCACCAGCATATACACATATAAAAAAGATTATTTACCATGACCAAATAAGGTTTTTCCCAAGAGGTAATGTTGACTTAACATGGACAAAAATCAAGCAATGTAAAACAACACCTTAATAGAATAAAGGACAAAAACACATGTTCATTGACTAAACAAAGACAAAGCATTTGATAAATTCCCATAGCCTTTCTTGAAAAAAAAACAAAAACAAAAACAACAAACACTCAACAAACAAGAAATAGAATGCAAATTCATCTACATAATAGACAACCCTATGACAAGCCCACAGTTAGCATCATATTTAATGGTCAAAGACCGGGTGAAGGACATGAGTAAGACAAGGCTGTTTACTCTCACTATTTCTATTGAGCATTGTGCCAGAGG
Source organism: Talpa occidentalis (assembly GCF_014898055.3). Taxonomy (NCBI): domain Eukaryota; kingdom Metazoa; phylum Chordata; class Mammalia; order Eulipotyphla; family Talpidae; genus Talpa; species Talpa occidentalis. The sequence continues at coordinate 15,123,172 of NW_023601433.1, forward strand.
CTGGGAGTTGGGCAATTAATCAAGAAAGAGAAATAAAATGTATCCAGAGAAGACAGGAAAAAATACAACCAATTCTATTCATAGATGATATAAAAATCTTAAACTGAACTTCATGAAAATAAAAAATACTTTTTTGTTTCAAAGTATACAATCAAGAACATGAAGGTAACTACAGAAGGGAGGAAACATTTGCAAGTCATTTATCTAATAAGGGACGCACTCCAGCATTTATAAAGAACTCTTACAACTCCATGATATTAACATATTGCTACAGTCAACTGGGGACTAGGTGATAATTGAAGAGGTAATTATTTAACACAGACAATAAGGGTAAAAGGTCTGATGTTGGAGGAAAGACTGTTGGAGTTGGAAAAAATCTGAGAAAACTCCATTCAAAGAGGGCAAACAGAGGCAGCTTCACAGAGGACCTGAGGACTAGAGGGCCCCAGATGTGGCTTAATGCTCTGCTGTCTTAATATTCTTGAATAAGGATCCCTGCATTTTCATGTTGCTCCAGGCCTCACTAATGAAGGCCTCTCTTCTGTTGGGAAGAGACATTTGTATGGGTCACTCTCGTGTTGTATGGGTTGATTTGGAAATCATAAAAGCCACCACTCACTGTGCATTCATGAGATCCAGGAAGGATTTTAGATGCTTAAATGTTATCTTTTCCTACCCACACAAGGGAGGACAAAACAAGGCACAGGAAATTTACTTGAAATCGTCCAGTTTGTGGATTTGAAACTTAAGCTTATTTTTTTTTTTTCTGGTCTTACTTGTTAAATTTTTATGTCACTTCTTGAAATTCATGATTCATACTTTGAAATAACTTAAAATTTTTGAGGGAAAGAAAGCAACTCACCTGTGCAAATAGTTTACTCAAGAGTTTCCCTAACATTCTAATTTCTCAATTCACAGCACCTTAAATGTCTTATAATTTTTTTCTCCAGGCTAAAAGGAATATCTAATAGTTTTGTTTATGCATTAATGTGGTTCAGATACCTTAATAAGTACTTATGCCCTAAAAACTCAGTAGCTGGTTACAAAATAATATTGAAAGAAAAAAATTATTTTTATTTTTAAATAACCTTAATTTCTTACGTATGTTTATCTATCTACTGGGTACTAACAGCATCTGAAATCCTGGAATTAATTAATTAGATTGGACATGGCACTTTTCTTCCAAATCTGTCAGAGCAACCACCAAAAACCCAGCTTTGCAAAGATATGAGATCATGGAAGGGAAACAGTGATGAAATATTAAAAGTGACTTCTTGCAAGTTATCAGTTCCTGAGGCATCTGGCAGAGGTTCTTATGTTTCCCTCAAAAATTTAAATCTTCAGGGCCTCCCTAGTGGTGCAAGGGGTTAAGACCCAATCTTGAAGCTATCCACAGCCACTGCAGCATGAATTCGATCCCCGGCGTGGGAGCTACCCACATGGTGCAGCAGACCTCTCCTGACTCACCCACTGGTCCCCTCAGCAGTGTATTTCAGTCAATCTGCCTGTTCTGTCCCCACTCTGTCTCTGGTGAATCCTCTTACCTCCCCCCCCCACAACTCTGGCCTGTACCCCAGTTCTTGTATGCTTAAATAAATAAATCTTTTAAAAAATTTTAAATCTTCAGGTCCTGTGAACTCTTCAAAAATTTAAATCTTCAGGGCCTCCCTAGTGGTGCAAGGGGTTAAGACCCAATCTTGAAGCTATCCACAGCCACTGCAGCATGAATTCGATCCCTGGCGTGGGAGCTACCCACATGGTGCAGCAGACCTCTCCTGACTCACCCACTGGTCCCCTCAGCAGTGTATTTCAGTCAATCTGCCTGTTCTGTCCCCACTCTGTCTCTGGTGAATCCTCTTACCTCCCTCCCCCCACAACTCTGGCCTGTACCCCAGTTCTTGTATGCTTAAATAAATAAATCTTTTAAAAAATTTTAAATCTTCAGGTCCTGTGAACTCTCTGAGGTGCATGCTTTGGGACACCATCTGTTGATGAAAAGCAATTCCTTTGCTGGGGGGGTAGGTGTCGGTTGTCCTTTTTCCTCTACAGGATGATATTGAATGTGCAGAAAATTGGGGCTCCCCTGGTGGCGCAGTGGTTGAGCGCTGGGCTGCGAGGCTGCCTGTAGCCTCTGCAGCACCGCTTCATTGCCCGGCTGCCGGCGAGGGTCCCACAAAAAAAAAAAAAAAAAAAGCAGAAAATTATAGCTAAGAATAAGGCCAAGGAAAAAGTGTAATGAAAGTAGAATTATTGGGGGGGGGGTGGTAGGGAAGAAAGTAGAATAATTAAAAACTATAGACATGTCTTTTTAACTTAGTACAAAAAATAAGCTTATATTTCTATGTATTTGATACCAGAATATAATTACAATCAAGAAAATTTACATTAGCTATCCAATGTTTTATAACCTAAGTAAGTGGAGTCCCAAATGGAGAGAAAGTCTTTGATTTCTAGTGTAAATACTTTTTTGATTTGAAAATTAGACATGTAGTAAGTGTAGTAAACTTGCTCACAAGTGTAGTAAACTTCAAGAATTAGATGACTGAGTAATTGCACTCCTAGGCATCTCCCCCCAAATTAAAAAACACCATTTTGAAAGGAAACTTGCACTCCCATGTTTATTGCAGCACTGTTTACTTTCACTAAATTATAGAAACAACTTAAGTGTCCCAAAACAAACCAGTGGATCAAGAAGATGTGATATTTGTACACAATGGAATACTCAGCCATCAACAGAGATCAACTCATGCCATCTGTGGCAACATGGATGAAGCTGGAAGGGATGATGCTGAGTGAAATAAGTCAGAAGATGAAAGATAAATATGGATGGTGTCACTAAAATATGGGGATATAAAGTAACTAAATTAAGAGTCAGATAAAGACAAGTTGAAAAACTAATCCTGAGAGCTGACTATAGAACTGTAGCACCAAGAGGGAGGGGTGAAGAGTGGGGTAAGAACAAAGAGGGAAGGAAGCACAGTTGACTATGGTGGTGGTCTAGGGTGGTGGGCCCACTGTGGTGGTAATACCGAATGAGGATATCAAATATTATCTCAATTAAAAAAAATTAGAAGTTACTACTTCAACAATTATTAGCAACTGAGGACGGGGGGTCCATATTTTCTTTCTTCTAGAATGCTGATATATGAGCAGCTAAAACTATATCCATCCTCTCACTTAAGTCTAGTTGAATTCAGCAGACAAGAGCGGTAATCCTTTCTAATCCTTCTACTAAAACCAAAAGATAAGACATTGTTGGTTATAATTCTCATCAGTAATGCATCATTGGTGGGCTGTTGTTTGATTTTATCCAGAGGTAGTTAGGTAGGCTTTGTTAGCTTTAATTCTGTGTTACTTCAGGAGGGATGGGAGATGACTTGGATTTTGATGAGGACAGAACGATTACCTGTCTCATCTCCCTGTTCTATTTTCTTCTGAACTTGGGAGTTCTATGTGCTTATTTAAAAACAATATGTCACTACTGCCATCTGTTGGGTGGAATGTGATTCCTGCTCATAACCATAGGGCCTTTAAGTACCCAAATATCAGTCCTTCCTTCTTCTAACTTCACAGTTTGTCTCTTAAAGGAAAGAGTCTGCCTTTAATCTGGAGATATGAGGCACAGCAGTTGGTTCCCAGCCTCAGAACGGAATTTATTTTGGGAATGTCTTTTATTGTGGTGGGTACTTTCTCTTTAGAAGTTCAAATTCTTTCTATTCAAAACACAGGGTGAAGTTTTTAATCTTCTAAGGAAGACTTAGAGAGCCAGGCAGGCCTTTGGGGGAGGAAGGATGTGCTGTGTGATGTATTTTAGGAACAAGCATATTTTTAGTACTGGGAGTATAATCTATGCTGGACTAAAAGGCAGAGGGGTGGAAGTCTTGTTACTAGATTGTGGTACATTTTGAGGTCAGTGATTTTACTTCTCTGGACTTCAGCTTCCTTACCTGTAAGAAGGACTGGACTAGAAGTGAAAACATTACGAGTTCAAGAGTCATGTGGCTCTGTCTTTCTAAGGTGTCACATTCAAAGGATTTCAGTCACAACAACAAATACGAATTAAAGAAGAAATGCCAGTTTACGTCTCTCGAAAAGTTCAGAGAAGAGACAATCTACAAATCCATGGGAAAGCTATTTTACCATGCCCCCTTCCCTCTCCTTCTCCTCAGTTTTTTTTTTTTTTTTTTAAGATTTATTTATTTATTTATACAAGCACTGGGTACAGTCAGAAGCGCGGGAGGGTGAGAGGATTCACCAGAGCCAGAGCGGGGAGCAGAACAGGCAGAATGATGAAACACACTGCTGAGGGGAGCAGCGGGAAGCAGGTGAGGTCTGCATGCCATGTGGGACCCTCACGGGGATTGAACTGGCGCTGCAGAGGTTGTGGGCAGCTTTGTAACCCAGTGCTCAATGGCTGACACCAGGGTGGCCCTCCTCCTCAGTTCTTAACTTTCTACGTCCCAGCTCTGCTTGTCAACCTTCATTACTCCTCACACTTTTCCTCGGATGGGTGGCTATTTTCCTTCTCCTTCCCATCCCCACTCTTGTCCAGACAATTTCTTTGTCCCTCTCTCCTCACCTAGCCCCTCAGACACTGTATTTCTCTTACCATTTCTGATTTTGCATTACAAAGTCCCAAGAACCAGACTTGCAGATGATGAGAAAATATATTATTTAGCAAATGAATAAAATAAAGATTCCAGGAGAACTTCCAGCCCAGGTGCAATGAACACTCCAATGCAGGCATAATTAACAAATTTGCTTTACAGCTCCTTCCCTTTAAAAGTTCATGGCCAGAGCCTCAGCACTCCTATCTAAGCAAAGTTGCATTTCAGAAGGGTCAGGTAGCCAAAGCTGGTTTGTCTCTCCAAGGCCATTCTGGTAGTCTGCCTCTTTCCCCCTTAGCCTGTCCTCCCCACAACTTGTCTGGGGACTTTGCAGCAAATGGTTGTACCTGATGAAAAATGATGCTATCAATGCAACAAATATGAAGACAGTTATGTATAAAAGGAACACTGTGTCTTTAAACTGGTGCTCAGATCTTGGGGGGAGGGGAGACGGCTACCCAGGTCTGGGACCTCATGCATGAGTAATAAACCTTTTCCTGACCTCACCATTCCTGAAGTACTGCTTGTTCTTCCTCTGCCTGGGTAAAAGGCCAGAATTTCTTATTTATTTATTTATTAATTTTTTAAAAATATTTATTTATTTTTTATTTATACAAGAGCAGGGGTACAGGCCAGATGCTCGGGATGGTGAGCGGATTCACCAGAGACAGAGCAGGGAGCAGAACAGGCAGATTGACTGAAATACACTGCGCCATGTGGGTTGCTCCGAGGCCTGGGGGGATCGAACCAGCACTGCAGAGGCTGTAGACAGCTTCACAGCGCTATGTTCAACTGCCTGCGCCACCAGGGAGGCCCAAAAGGCCAGAATTTCTACAACACAGAAAGTCTCTTCTCCAAGTTGAGGGACAGAAGAGACTGAACTAGGTGGAACACACTTCATACCGGTCTGGGAGCTGGCGGTGGGGAGCACACGATATCACCAAGCATCTTCTCGGCACCAAAAATTTGAAACCCATACACAATGACTACTGTGCCTAGACTCGAAATAACCATTAAAGAACACATGATGGAATTTGTTCCCCTTGAGTTGGATATTAGGAGGCAGGAGATATCGAAGTTAAAGGCTATTTATTCCTTAATAAAGAAAGAAAGAATGTGGTCATTATTAAACTCGGTTCTAATTCATTTTCTTGGCATTTGATGTCACAAAATGGATTTCATTTGCTTCCTTCTTCCTTCATTCAATTGGTCATGATATTTTGATACTGAAAGGCTGATTCCTGGCCAGGAACCAAAAATGATACTGGGTGAAACTGAGGGGTGCCCATGGACCCTAAACTGTTAAAGGGAAAAAAAAAAAACCTTGTTGCCCTTTCTGAGGGTCCTGGTCATCTGCGTGGGTGATAGCGCGGTATCTGAACTCCAGTGTGCCCAAAGAATTTTAAATGGTGAGAGATTCAAAGGCAGAAGTTGAAAAGGAGGAAATTAGTAGGAGAGAGACTCCTGATCAGACTCCAAAAATTACTCATCCTTTCATGGGCAAATGCCCAGCCTAAGAGGCCAGGTCCAGCTGGGCATGGTTGAAGCCCAAAAGCAAGGCACCGCCTGGCAGGAAAGTTGGGCAGAGCCCAGCGGGCCAGGAAAGAAGAGTCAAATGTTCAAACGTACCTGACAAGCTGAGTCCACCGGAAGGTCAACGTAACAGCTGCCATTATCTCTGAAGAGAATGCTTGTCAAAGCAGCCTGCCTGCCTCCCTCCTTCCCTTTTCCCAGTTTATGCATGTCAGGAGTTGCAGCCACAGGGACAGGGGGCGGGAATATGGCGTCCCTCGCCCAGGCCTCAGCCCTTGCTCCTCACTACTCTGCCTGGATGCAGTGACCACTCTTACAGTTTGTTTGCACCAAATTGGGGGAGGGAGCATTTAGGAGGAATTCCTTTCTGGTTTCTTCTGTGAGGATGAAGTCTCTGCTTGGCTAGAATAGGAGCTTGGGGATGGGGCTGTGCTTCTCCCAGTGAGATTTCTCCAGAACAGCAATTATGAGGTGGTTCTCAAAGCCGAGTCAGGGTAGAGAGCGCTCTTGACCCATGCTGATTCTGTAATATGAAGCTTGGATATCGAAAGTGCTAACTTCCGACAGAGTGGCTAGGTTTCATTTACAACTCAGTCCAATCACAGATACTCATAATGATTTTATTAGGAGAAATCCACATTACAGTAATATAAGCATTCAATTCAACTGGCAGTAAAAGGGGTTATGAACCCCTGAGCTGAGGTTTGGGAGACACGCATGAGAACTGCATCACATTCAGGGTTAGGAACTTTCCTTGTAGCATCAGCTCACCCAGGAGGGCAGTGCTGCTTCCCTGACTAGAGCTTCCTGTGGCAGAAGCAAAATCTTGAGACAGCTTTGGAGATCATATTGGTAGGGAACCCTGAGTGTCTCAGATTGACTTATTTCAGCTCCTATACTTTTATTGCCTTCAGAGGTATGTTACCAGGGTCACCTGTCAGTTTAGCATAGCTAGGTGTTTATGTATCGTTGCCTCAAGTATCTCTTTATCAATGACAAGTGATTGCTTTTTTAATAATTTTTTTTAAAGATTTAAGTATACAAAATTGGGGTACAGATCAGAGGTGCAGGGGGTGAGAGGATTCACCAGAGACAGAGTGGGGGAACAGAGCACGTGGGTTGACTGAAATACACTGCTGAAGGGAGCAGTGGGCAAGACAGGAGAGGTCTGCTGCCCCATGTGGGTCAGCTCCCTGGCCAGGGATTGAACTTGTGCTGCAGTGACTGTGGATAGCTTCACAGTGCTGTGCTTAACCCCTTGTGCCACCAGGGAGGCCCTGACAAGTGATCACTTTTTAATTAATAACTTAAGTCACCTCAATTCAATTGCCCCCACTTCTTGACCAGTCATAATTTCTGATATATCAATATGTATAACAGCTTCTCATCTTCTCTCTGCCCTCCCTGCGGTCCAGATGTGCAGTGCAGCCTGTGCTCAAACTCCCATGGAAATGAAAAATAGCTTTTCCTACTAAATAGCAAAAATCCAAGTGAGTTAATTTGAAGATCTAGTTGCCTTTATTAAACAAATCATGAATCACCAATATTCTATCTAGCAAGTAAAAAGGTGCTGCAAAAAGCTGTTCAAAATAGAAGGTTTTATAGTCAGAAAGAAACTGGGATAAATGTCATCCACAAAAGAACAGAAGGATTACTTCAGGCGAAGCCACCTCCCTGAGGGGAAGGAGGTTTTCTTATCATGCAGGTTATCTCATGAGTGCTGAGCAGGTAACCCCAGGCTGAGTGGTTTAAAATTCCACTTTTAGGAGAGGTTGACGCTACAATTGGGTATTAAGTCTTAGTAGGGGTTGACACTAACAGCTCCATCTTGCACCTGTTGGGAGCTTATGTGATTTGTCTTTTACCAGTTCTGTTAGTGTGTTCAGAGGACGAAGGAGTGGGGATGGAGTGGCCAGCAGAGTGACCAGCTGAGGCACACTCTGAGGAACCTGTTTGTCATAAATGGAGAGTAACTGCCAGTTCTGCACTGGCTGCTGATGATTCATTTCCTCTGTAAGAAGGGAATTGGAGTTGGAATTTGAAAGAGTCATTTCTATATCTAGCGGTGAAGGGACTCTGAGTGATCGGCGTGTACTGTGTGTATTATCATCCTGGATAATATCTCTGACATCACTGTACTGAGAAAGATGTAAAATGGAGCTGTCCTATTAACAAAGAAACAAGCTGTCTGCTTTAATAATGCAGTTCTACAATAGCCAGTCTCCTTAGGTCTAGCGTACACCTGTATATATATTTGTATTTATCTCACTATATACGTATGGATGTCTGTAAACATATATGTGTATATATTTTTATATATTTTTTGGACATTCATGCTTTAAGAGACATAATAGAGCAACGAGCAATGCCACGTTCCCAGCCGCCAGAGCTAGCACAATTTTCCAATACTGCTGGGTTTGGAGATTGAATGCTTTAATTATGATCTTTCCAGCTTTGTATGAGGAAGGCGATGAACATTTATTTAACAGGTTGACAATGGATAAAATGAGACTGCCGAGCATGGAGTCCATGCACTCAGAATCGTTTCCTTGCTGTGGGACTACAGCATTCTTGTCACTAAAGATCTCTGGTCGGAGAGCCATCACCATGGCAGATACTTACCTGATCCTTCCCCTGGGGTGAGGAGCTCCAGTTCCTGACTCTCTGCCCAGGCAGCAGGATGGGGTGGGGGGTGGAAGTTGTCTTTTTTGTATCTAGTAACTTCTGTACTGGAGGAGCAACTGTTGAGGACTGGTACATGGAGGTGATCATGTCTCTTAGCAAATGTACTTTGAGTGAACAAAGACGCTTTTGCACAGGAGTGTAAGGTACCGGCACAGGCCCCAGAGCCCGTGCTGTTCTCAAGTGCTGCCCCTGTCTACAAAGATGTGTGGCTTGTAGGAAGAGATGAAGACCTCATGATGCCTTTGGCAAGTGAGACTGGGTGGCCCTGATTCCTGGGCACTGTGGGGGTGCAGAGTCACCACCTCACCTGTACACTCTTATCAGGCATCATGGCAGGAGATGAGGGGCAGTCTGAAGTGTTCAGTTATTCCAATGCCTTTAAAACAGTAATGTGGGATGGAACATTCTATACTATATGATAATGTATATGAAGGGTGATAGGTCTTACACACATTAAATGGTAACTTTGACTTGACATCTATGGGATCCTCTTTTGTAGATTTTTAAAAAAATGCAATTTTTTTTCTTTTAAAACTGCAGGTACAGTGACTGAGTTTGTCAAAAGTCCACATTTCCCTACTTTGACAAGATCTGGTGACTACTTGTAAGAACTTGGAGTTTCAGTTGTCGCCAATGAGTCATCAGCAGCAAACAGAGGCTGAGACGTGTGAGTAGAGCTGTGAGGCTTACCACCTTTATTCCACAATGCACTCATGGGACAGGGATCCCCACCTTTATTTTCAGAAAGGAAACTGATACTCAAGAAAGACTTACACAACAAAATAAAACTTGGATTCAAGTGTCCTAACCCTAAAGCCTTGACTTGTAATGGGGAGAGCTGCTTCTTCTCGGGGACTCTAGCAAGCAGCTTGTGGTATAGGGGATTTCCCTGCATGGTAAGTAAAAGTTCCTTCCTTATGGCACGAAATCAGTAAGGGCCTCTATATTCACTAGGCTCATATAAACCTGGTCCCTGCCCTGATTAAATTCATAGACTTGTTAGTCTAAAGGTGGAACTATAGTATTGGCATAAAATAACAACTATTTATTAATTACTGTTATTTCAAAAACAATTTTGCTTTAATATACTATCATAATAATCTTTTGTGTATCCATAAATTATTTATTTCCCAGTTTCCTGAGAGATAACAACTTAAACAAATACTTTATTCCTTTTCCATCTATCCACCCATCCATCTACCCATCCATCCATCCACTGATCCAAAAAAATATTTGTTGATTTGACTTCATGTCAGGTATGTTATTAAAGATTGAAGGTCACACAAGGATATTTAAAAACAGGCATGACTTTTTCCTCCAAGGTGCTAAGACTTTTGCAAGGGCTAGGGAAGAGGATCCACTCAAAGAGAATTATCATTATGACCTAAGAGTTTCTAAAACATTGAGTTCTTTTCTTGGGGAGTCATAGAAGTCTTTTTTAAAAAATTATTTATTATTTTTACATCATTGTTCATTTTTGTATACGTTTGATTTCCCTTGTCAGGTGTGATCCCTGTAACATTACCACCACCAAGACACCTGTGAACCATCACCATGGTTTCTTGATAAATAGGCAGAACTTTGAAAGGGCAGATGGACTAGTAGAGTGAGCATTCCAGATAAACAAGTGGGCAGACAGAAGCAGCTCCAACTTAATGGCAGTTGGGAATGTTAGTGGAGGGGTGGAGCTGAGGCCATGTGGAAGATGCAAGCTAGGACAGGGTCATGGAGGGCATGAGTTCAAGGGCAGGTGGCTTAAGCTGAATTTGGTAGACAGTGGGATTCATGGAAGCTTCTATTTATGTATCTACTTATCTGCCTACCATCCAAAATCTATCAGTCCTTCTATCTATTAGCATTGAGGAATGATTGACACAGAACATTATATTAGTTTTGAGGTATGTCACAATGATTCGCTATCTTCATACAGTGTGATGATCACCACAATGTGTGGTGAACATCCATCATCTCACATAGCTGACAAGTTTTTCATGTGATGAGAACTTTTAAGATTTGTCTCTCAGCAACTTTCAAGCATGCCACACAGTATGATTATCTGTAGTCATTTTATGTTACACCCCCGTGTGTGAAAACTTTTAGAGTAGTGGAAATCCATGATCCAGGTTTAGTAGGGGAAATGTGCTTCTTAGAGGCAGGCAGATCCTGACGAGAATTCCCGCTCATTCTTTTTAGTGGGATCCACTCAGCCGGTTCTTCTCTGGGCTTCACTGCCTGCATCTGTCACTTGCAGGACATGATGTCAGCCTGGCGGTCTTGTTTGGCGGATCCGGGGCAACCACGTGTGCAGAGCATCCACTGGGGGCCTGACCTAGAGGGTACTCTATCAAGGTGGCATTCTGATGGGGTTCTGAGAATGGCAGAGGTGGGCAGCCTGGCTAATATAACTACAGTGGCCCTCCAGAGGTCTGAATCTGGGAGTAATAGTAGGCATGGATTCAAGGCAACAAGGGACAAGAAATTGTGGCTGGAACCTGAAACCAGATGGGAGGTGTGGTAGTAGAGTAAGGTAAGCTGTGGCTAAGAAGGATGCTGGGGCTGCCTTCCCAGTGGCACCCGGCTCAGGGATAACAGGGGCTGTGGGACTGCAAGCCTAGAACAGTCCCTCCATGAGCCAACCTTTATTTTTCAAGTCACAGTAAATTTCAGAAATCCCTATTTTCACAGAAGCTCCTGATGCCGGTTGCCAGATTTACATTTTGAGGGAACAGGGGATTTTTGGTTTTCCTCAGGGTTCGAACCACACAGCACTGCTTGGCTTCCTCTCATGCAGGCAGGTTGGCCAAGAAAACCCTCCTTTGTTTGGCTCTGAATGGAAGGCATGCTGCTGCGGGCCTCTTGACATTTACTTTATCCTGGAGCTGAGCTTCATCTTGGCGCACAGCAGTGGAGGGGGCGGAGTTGGGAAGTGTCCTCAGCAGACATGTTTTCCACATTCGGACATTGTTAGACCTTCAGCTCCAGACTCTTCTATCCCTGATGTTATTGTTTACCACCTTGCTAGAAAAACGGAATAGGAAACAGAATTAATTCACAATTACTGAAGTATGATGAGATGAAATGCCTGTAAGCATGTCCCCTAGGGAAACCGTGTGAAAGTCTATCACAAGGGAAGGCAATTAAAATTTGAAACTAGGCTAATGAATCTGATACAGGGAAATTGTTTTAATTATCAGTGCATTGTCTTAACTACATCGTGTGATGTTCCAGAATCAGGTATGAGCCTCAATTCTAGGGGTTCCACAAAGGACCTTTGGGAGTCCCTGTGAAGACACTGCCATGATGAGACGATCCAAATGGATTGATGCTTCTTAAACGTGAATCCGCTTTGCTGCACTTCCAGACCTCGCGTCAATGCTTCTGTATTTTCACCAGCAGGTGTCACTATTTACATATAAATGGAAACAACCCCCCCACCCAACCATTTTTTTTTTTTCTTTTCTTTTCTTTTCCAAACCATGACTAGCTTATCCATATTTTGTTCATCCAGTCTTATCACGTGGTCAACTTTGTTACGGTAAAGAATGATATTGTTTATCCCTTTAAAAAAACAGTATGTGTAAAGGAACCGGCTAATAAAGGACACATTTCATTTATTAAACTATACTGTGAAAGTCTATTTAAAATATTAAACGTTTATCTTTGCCTGAAACCAGCTAATGTGACATCCAAACCAGGGCATCCAAAAACAGCTGAGGTGACGGATCTCAAGGGTCTTATTGGGGGAACTAAAACCTCTTTTGGGGAAATAAGACTTAGGTCATAGGTTATTGAGACCTTGGAAATGTTAGCTTAATTAAACAAGGTGGCCATTGGACTGAGGGGGTTCTGATGCCCTGGAAGTCTACATAAACAAACCAAAAATCAAACCTGTAGGTGCCTCAAGGTTATGAAATTGAAACTAAGGCCAACCAATCATAAACACCCGCTTAGACTTTAAGCTACAGCCAATCAATCATTGCCTGACTTTGCAGCTACCTCTTCTCTCTAAAAGTCTCTTCCCAAATTCCTGTTTGGTTTCGTGTTGCTGCCTGATTCAGACAGATTTTTGCTCAAACAGAGTCTTAAAATTTTTAATAGACCTCAGTTTGTCTTTCATCTGAAGGTAAGTATTACAACTAAAAGCTGGTATCACATCGTTTAAGAAGACGGAAGGTACCCGGGTACCGAGTAGATGGGAAAGGTGCCACATTTTTCTTTTTTGCTGAAAGAGTAAAAGAGAAAGAATTATTTTTGGAGATTCTGATTGAAGGAATTGTGAAAAATGAAATGGAGCATTTAGATGCTGGGTTTGGATGCTATTTCTTCATTATTCCAGAATCTGAGAGTGGGAATAAGAAGTCCTACAGTGGTAACTAGACTGAGACCCAGAGGGCATGGGGGCAGTTTGCTGTGTGGAGTGTTGACATCACAGTTCCTGTGGCTTCTTGTCTTTTCAATCCCATATCAAGACAAAAGGTTAGACAACCAAACGGAAGGTTTGAGATCAGAACTGATCCCAGAAGCTCTTGGATGTATGGCAGCTGCAAATAGATGGAGAATGACTTAAATTTTCTGATCTTGGGTTACTCCTGGGTGATGGTGCTGCCAGTAATAGAAATGGACAATCTGGAGAGGAAGGTTGGCTTGGAAAGATGTCAGCTACAGTGTGATCCATGTTGTTGAAACCAATGTCAGCCAGGTTGGCAGAGATCTGGAAACATGAAGGCAGAGAGGCCAGAAGCAGACCATAGGCCGTACATGAGACTGTATTTAGGAATTGTTGACTTAAGAGTTCAAACAGCAAGAGGTGTGTGTGTGTGTGTGTGTGTGAGAGAGAGACAGAGAGAGACAGAGAGAGAGAGAGAGAATGATAACTGTGAATGCACTTAATTAAGAGATGACATCACAAAAGAAGAAAGACGTCAGAAAAAAAGGCAGGGAATCTGTCCATGAAACAGAAGGAAAATAAAACCAGGAGGGATGTAAGGATTTTAGGAAGAAAGTTACAACTAACACTGATAAGTTTCTCTGGGAGCTCCAAGAACGAGACGTCACCACAGGGCCACTGGACTTCACAAGAAGATGCTAGGCTATTTGAAGAAACTACTTTGCTCAAACTAGGTTATAATTGACAACTTGTCTCTTAGGTATGAATGCCCCAAAACATTCAAATAGGGCAAAGTTTCTTCACTGGATAACAGCTAAGATTCCTTTCAGCTGTGAGCTCCTTGAATATTTCTCAAAGTGATCTCAGGTTAAAGATGTCATGGCTTTACCAAAATGTCTGTTGCCATCCTGTTCAACCTGAGGTATGCAGGATGAGCCCAGGATGGGCCATTGGTCAAATGCTGGTGCCACCTGGAGTCTGCAGCATACACAGATAATATTTCCAAGGACCTTAGTGGATGGCAGCTTTGGCTTTTGCTCTGGTTTGAGATGCTCTTTCTGCTGCTGGAGAGTTGACAGTGGATGCTTACACACTGGTAGGGCTTGGCACAATGGAGAGTTCATGACAAAATGGTGCCAAGAACCAAATCTATTTCAGAGGGTCAAACATCTCCTTGAACTTGGAGCCCGAAGGGAGAGAGAAAACAGAAAAAACAACAACTCAATAGTTGGTCACCAGATCCTAAATTAAGTTGATTGTGAGAAATCAGATGAGACGCTGTTTATGAAAGCACTTTGCACATGGCTATGCACTCTAGTAAGTCTTTATAATTTAGCAGGACTAAATGATGGCTCCAAAAATAGGATCTTCTAGGGCCTCCCCGGTGGCGCAGCAGTTGAACGCTGGGTTGCGAAGCTGCCCGCAGCCTCTGCAGCGCCGGTTCGATCCCCGGCCACCGGACGAGGGTCCCACATGGCACGCAGACCTCTCCTGCCGCCCACTGCTCCCCTCAACAGTGTATGCTCCCCTCAGCAGTGTACTTCCTCACTCTGTCTGTTCTACTCTCCACTCTGGCTCTGGTGAATTCTCTCACCCTCCCACACCTCTGACTGTACCCAGTGCTTGTCTAAATAAATAAATAAATAAATCTTTAAAAAAATAGTATCTTCTAAATAAATACACGAATCCTACAATAGAACCTGTGACATGGCGTATTGCAGAAAAAAATTGTGTACTATGAATGAGACAGGGTTTACCTGCAAGGTTCTTGCCTTTTGACTACTAGGATGATGATCATGGTGGTACTGATAATTGTTTCCCAGCTGCTCCCTTTATCAGATGGCCCAGTGATACTCTCCAGGCCAAGAGCTGCCCTGGTTTGGGTTATATGAGTGGGTGATGTACCAGTCCTTCTGGTACATGAAGCCTCATATAAAAGCTGTTCTGCCTCTCAGAATTAGCTGCTTTTTGTCTGAGGATTTCTGTAACACTCTTGTCACGGCACACACACTGCCTTAGAGAAGAGGTGGGACATGTCAATTTTTGTGGGACTCAGAACTGGAGGACCTACGGACATATAATATATGAAAACACATTTAGAAAAGTGTTATTCTGTTTTATCTGGTTCTAGTTCTTGTTACTACTGATATAAAGTAGCAAGTAGCCTTTACTGATCACTGACATGTCATGCACTGTGCTAATTTACATATTTTAATCTTTTCAATGGTACTGTGGGATAGACATTATCATCTCTCCGTTACACAAAGAGAACATTAAGGCTATGAGGGGTTAAGCAACTTTCCTACCATCACATACTAAAACAGCAGTTCCTCCCTTATCTGTGGGGGATATATCCTAGGGCTCCCCAGGGGAAGCTTGAAACGATGGATGCTAATGAACCCTATATACAGATTATGTTTTTATCTTGTATGTGCATATAAATCCATGATAAAGTTTACTTATAAACTAGGCACAGTGAGAGATTAACAACAATAACTAATAATAACATAGCAATTATAACAGTAGACTGTAGCAAAGATTATATGAATGTGGTCTCTTTCTTTCTCACAAAATATCTCATTGTACGTATTTTTGGATCATAGCTGACTATGGGTAACTGAATCCATGGGTAAGGGGGAACTATTGTAAATGATATGGTCAGGATTTGAAGACAAATAGGTTGTCTTTGAAGACTTCTACTTAAGACTTCCACTCTACATTAACAACATAGGAGGAGTTTGTCTTCATAACATAACATAATGTTGGGTCATATTCTAGTTTGCTGATTTCTACCTGGGCTATATAATCCTCTTCCCTGGCCCCTGCCCAAGCTCTCTGTGGTAACTTTACTAAAGAAAGGGATCCATTTTCATTGCCAAATAGGTGACCCATAGTGGGAACTCATTAGGTACTTGTTGAATGAATGCATGTTTGCTTGTTTTCTGTAGGTCACCAGATTCTTCTTTCACACTTGAGGTTCAGGCATGTCTGAATGCTCAAACTTCTGAGTTACACAGAATACCACTTTGAAGACTCATTACTCTGTATTGAGTTGTAGTAGCTAAGCTTCATGTCTATAAAAGTCAGTTCATTTTACTAACTTACACATATAAATAAGGAATATTCAGGAAGGAATATAGCTGGAAATACCATCTGCTCCCTGGGCTGTTGCGTCCATAAGTGCAGAGCTTCCTTCCAATCCTGTATCTTCGTTGCATCCATGGCATGGAGATTTGTGAGCAGAAGTTTTCAGACTATACCCACTGCCCACCCCGGGCTTCATCACCCTACGGGGAATCCCTAAACATCCCTCTACCAATCAGCTGCCCGTCATACTTTCTCAGCTCTTCTGAACTCTGGGAAGGCAACTTCCAATCCGTCAAAGAAAACCTTACTCTTGATACAGTGCGCTTTCTGAAAGTGCACTGTATCAAGGAAAGACTCTTCCTCCTTTTCTGTCTTCCTCCCTCCTTGATTTCATTTCCCTGGACGTTGCTAGGGAAAAGACATTATCACACATGCCTTTGTCTATTTACACATTAACAACACTGTACCTCCCCCAATGGACAGGGAGAAGCCCACAATCTGATTCTGTCTTAGAGGAATAGGGCTCAACATGTGATTAGGGAGTAATGTAAGTGGACTGATGGCCATGTCCCTCCCCAAACCCCCTCCTTATACCTTTTCTCCTCGCCCTCACAATCCCCATGGTTACCAGATCCTGCCGGCTGGAAAAGGACCACTGCCCCTCTGTCCTGTAGCACATAATGTTTTGTTGGCATTTAATCAGTGTCAGTTAACACCTGCAGGATGCAAAGATGATGTCACCTTTCCTCACAAAATGCTCATATTCTCTAGTAATATCCAGGTTTTTATTCTGAACAGCTATGAAGACTATAAAGATTTTCTAAAATAATATTTGATATGATAATTGTTTGCTAAGTACCGGGCACATTTCTTGTTTTGGAGGAACATGCTTTTCCTTCAATAAAAGAGGTGAAACTGAGCAGCCTCCTTGATACACAGAGTAAGAAATAACCTATTTGTTCAAATCTCAGCTTCTTGTTCTTACCACAGAATGACAATCTCATGCCCATGGGTTCTTATGAGCATCGATGATGGAGAAGTAAGGGCTTAATGCTTGAGAGCTTGGGTCTTCAAATCCTGGTTCAAACACTGCATTTTCCACTGATGCACTCTTTGAAACTGACAAGCTTCTCATAGACCCGTGTCTCTGTTGGCTGGACTGTAAAAGGGAGGGGGTGACGCCCCCTCTGAGCACAGAGTGGAGATTAGATGAGTGATGTGTGCCAAGCCCAGTGGGGCTGCAGAGTTAGTAGTCACGCATATCAGTGCCAGTGCCAGTTTTGTGTTTTCCACCCTGGGAGGGTGTGGGGAGAGTCTGCTATTCATGATATCAGAGTATACATGATAGCATCCCAGAGAAAATCCTCTCCAGTTGGCTTCATTGATGAAAATGCATATTAAATATTTGACCAGAGATAAGAAATTTATGGCTGTGCATGCCATGTCTCTCTGCTCATTTAGCGTATGAGTGTATAGTAAGAGACAGCTTTTCTTTTGTTTAAAATCCTGTGCACTTAATTTGTATTCAGAGAGAGATTGTGGAGTTGTCCAAGCCCACTGCAAACAAGAAATCGGTATGCCAGCAAGGCCAATGTTTTTGTGAGAATGTTGGGCTATTAATCATAAAATAGCAAAAGAGGGCACTTTTATTTATAGCAAACTGTTGCTAAGCAAATAATAAAGACCCCTTTCAGAGCTTGCATATATTTTCTTTTTTTCACAGAAAGTGCTTGGCTTGTACAATCATTTTTCAGATGAAATACAAACCCACAAGAGCCTGAGTCCTGAGTGTTTGTGGTTTTTAGATCAAGGTTCTTACTTCAGCCCTTGCAGGAGGAGGCGCAGGATGTTGAGTGGCCCCGTGGAGGGAGGCCAGGTTGTGGCAGGTTTTCTTTACCAGTTCATGGGGGTGGGGAGGGGGTGCAGCACAGGGCACATGACATGCCTACAGATTGGAAATGAGTGAGTAGCCCCAGGAAGCCCAGATGAGTTATCTTGGGTTCCTCTGCTAGGTGGTGGTCCTCTCCTCCTGTGCTGGGAGGGTCAGGGAACCTGCCTGAGGCCATCACCCTGTTAGCATTCCTGGCCCTCTCGAGCTCAACGATGTCTCCTCTAGGAAGTCTATATAATAACTCAGATACCAGTTCAGGAAGATATACTGCTACTTTGTCCCTGCTAGGATGATCTGTAAGCTTTTTGAAGTCCAGGGGGTGAGTTTTTGCAGCTTCTAGAGAATAGACACTTTATTTTATTTATTTATTTTTTTAAATAGAGGCATGTTTTTTATTTATTTATTTTATTTGTTTGTTTGTTTTGTTTATACATGCACTGGGTACAGTCAGAAGCGTGGGAGGGTGAGAGAATTCACCAGAGCCAGAGTGGGGAGCAGAACAGGCAGAAGGACTGAAGTACACTGCTGAGGGGAGCAGTGGGCGGCAGGAGAGGTCTGTGCGCCATGTGGGATCCTCCTCCAGTGGCTGGGGAGCAGCTGGGGATCAAACCGGCGCCGCAGAGGCTGCGGGGAGCTTCGCAACCCAGCCCTCAACCGCTGCGCCACTGGGGAGGCCCGAGAATAAACACTTTAATTTGTAGAATTCATGAATGGTTTCATGCATGCATTTGGCACTGTAGTCCAGCAAATTAGAAGGTGAGGTAGGCTGAAAATTTGCCCCCCTCTCCTATTCCTGGAACCTGTATATGTTGCTTTATTTGGAAAAGGGATCTTCCAAATAAATGCACAGGATTGCAGGATTGGAGTATGCATAGCTGAGTGTGAAGAATTAATATAATAACTGAACCCATACGCAGCTGCCTTGTGGGCATGTAATATGGAAGATACAGCAATGTTTGGGAGGCAGGTTTTTCCTGCCAAGGGCCAAAGGCCAATGTTAACCTATCAGTCCAGAAGGTTGGAGAGGTTCAGTTGAAGTCTCACTCAGCATGTAGCCACTATTGAGTAGCAACTTCCCTCCATTATGTGAAAATGTACAGCTTTATCTTTTATATTACTATTATGTTTTCATTCAGGAGGTATTCAAGATTTGGGGAGCATATCTCATACAGCTTTTGTAATCCGCATTAACAAAGAATAGAAACCTATAAATACAAAATTGGGTATGAAAGAGGTTTTTTTAGTAAGAAATGAAGATTTACTGTAGGTGATAGCACCCACTGAAGAGATGGTGTGGGCAGATTTAGAGGAAAATTGCCCCAGAGATTATTTTTATAAAGATAAAATAAATTTCAATAAATTAAAAATTTTCAGAAGTTGAAAAATGGCACAAAATCGAGGAAAACATGTTTTCATTAAATCCCTGTCTTTCCTGTATCTTATTTATTTCTTATATTTTTTGAGTACATGCTCTTTGATCAATTTTATAATCTCATTTGTATAGAGATATCAGAAAGCTAATTGATTCTTCTTATTGATTTATATTTTAATTTATTATTGATAGCTAGAATGCATAAAACATACAGCTCCATATATAGATGTAGACCCTATTTCCAGTACTTCTTAAAGTAAGTCTGTAAGTATAGAAATTCTGGTGAATACTCTTTCATGCAATTCCCATCAAAATAGAAAAAGGTATCCATCTGGTTTATGCTTCTTATCAGGTGTGTTCATAAGAGGAGAGATGAGCTATTTTGGCTTTTATCTCTTATGCTTACCATTCTCATGATTAATTCTTACTCTTCCAGCTGCTGTGAACAATGGAACAGGCTTCTGTCATGATATGCCCTCTGGTCGTACCTCAAACAGTTTCATTTCCATAATTAAAAAGTCCAATCCTGTGTAGACATCAACTCTGTGAAATCTATCCAGGTTAGCTCATACCCGTTTGAGACTTGGAAGTCTGCAGAGCAGGCCAGGAGCTCATATCTTTGCAAACTCTAATTTCTGACCCCTCAGGATAGTGCTCAGGACAAATGGAAAAGACACAACTTGATTGGCTGCAGTTGTCATTTTGGTGTTGGGCTTTCAAAGCGCGTGGATGCTTTGCTGACTCCATCATGGGTGATTACGTGGACTTTGGATAACTCTCATGGCATCTTGTAATGCAAAGATAGGCATCCCTAAGCTGACCGCTTTGTTCTTTGTCTTCTACGCTTCTCAGCTACTTATTCCATTCTCTTCTAACTCATTTTACCCCCCCCAGTGGACTTTTTGGGAAAAGGATCCTTTAAGTGGCTTCAATTTGGGTTCCATGCTTAGTTCTTGGGAAAAGTACAGGTGGTAGCAGTAGACTTGCTTCTAGTGTAACATCATGCTCTCTTTTTGTGGTCAGGCTCTTGAAGGCACAGCTTCTTTCCTGTATAACTCACTTTGCTCCTAGACTCCAAATAACATGTACTATCCATGTGCTTTCCAGAAAACACCTCTCACTTGGTGTAGATGAATGCAGATGACACCTCTTCCTGCCAACACGGGAAAGAGAGAAATATCTCATCAACCTCACAGGAAGGTTCTCTCTTCTCCATTCAGTTGTATTCATTTATAGCCTGGGGAATGGTGTCAGATTCCTATGGACAGTATTGGGCTTAAAATCACTTAGTAAATCTAGCATTAGAAATTCAGTCTCAGTTATAGGGGAATTGTCATCTATTCCATTTTCTTCATCTGTCACTAAGACAAAAGCAGTTCTAGATTAACACCATGTTTCAGAAACATGTGTATCTCTATGAATTTTTTTTCTTTTACTAGTCAAGATTATGTTGAACATTACTGTTGCAGAAACATGTGTATCTCTATTATTTTTTTTTCTTTTACTAGTCAAGATTATGTTGAACATTGCACCACTCATCCTCACATCTGGAAAACCTGCACAGAGGATTCCTCTCCACCCCTAACCTAGTTCCTGTCTTTATTATCCTCATTGCTCAGGACTGTGTCAAATCCATCTCTTACCTACTTTCCATTCATTTTTGACCTAACATCACATTGTTTGTGACATTTCTTCTCAACATGTTTACAGAGGTTTGATGTGTCACACGGTCACAGGAATTTCTTTTGCAGTCACACAAAACGAAATGTTTGGGTGGTGGTGACAGGGGAGGTGGTAGAAATATTGGTGAAGGTGGTGGTAATTGAAGTGTTGGAGAGGTTGCATGATCATGTGGGTGGAGGTAGTATTGGTGGAGGTAGAGATGATGGAGGCAGTATTGGTACAGGTGGAGGTGATGATGTTGGTAGAAGTGTGGAGGTGGTGGGAGGTGAAGGTGGGATGTCTCTGGTGAATATGTTTGAGGTAGAGGTGTTGGTAGAGGTAGCAGAAGAGATGGTCTTGGTGGGGTGGAGGTGATGGTGGGTAGAGCTGTTGGTGGAGGTGGTAGTGGCAGTGGTGGCAGTAGAGGTCAATGGAAGAGGTTGTGTAGGTGGTGAGGTGCTGGTATATTGGAGGTAGTTGAAGTGATACCTATAACACTGTGGCAGAAGGAACATAAAGCACTTGTGCACAGATTCTTTCTGCTCCAGGGGATGGCCTTCCATAGAGCAGCCTCCATTGAGAAAAATTAGCTTACTTTAAAACAATGATAAACTGTAGTAAGAAATGAATTAAAGAGTCAGCAGGCAATACAAATGGGATAATTTACTTCCCAAGACTCAGCTTTAAGATCTAAAAGAGATCTTAGGAGAGAATTGAGAGCATAGGAAGAGAGAATATACAGGAAAAATTCAGAAGCTCTCTGTTGAAAAATTTTAGTCCTGAAAGAAACCCAGACCTAGGTATATTATGGTGGTTTTCTGAGCTTCTAAGATGAAATTTTAGAAGTCACTGAGATGCATGACAGATTGGTGAAAGGGAGCAGGGGGAGCACAGCTTGTATTCTCCAAGACTGTGGATCATAGATGATCAAAAACTAGAGATTCAAGAAGAAAATGGAATCATAGCTTGAAAGCTCCCAGGGAACCCAACTGCTGAGCACAAAGGACATGTTTAGGCATAGAGATGCTGAACATGTAAGTGCTAGTCAAAGTTCATAATTTACATATAAAAAAATAATTAAAACTTGAACTTCAGGAAAAAGGAACTTCATCCAAAAGCGTAAGAGTAGGACATAGGAAATAATGATGAAGAAAGAACTCCATAAACCTGTTGGCAAATCTAAATAAGTATTAGTTACACAAAATAACATTTAAAACTGGGTGGATTTTAAAAAGGTGGTATAATTGAAATATTGAGAAACAATAAATATAAATATAGGTGATGAGACTTTACAGGGAACAAAGCCAGAGAATAATCCTGTATTATTCTATGTGGCTAGACCAGAGATATCAATTTTTTTTTAAGATTTATTTATTTATTTATTTATTTATTTATTTATTTATTTATTTATTTATTTATTTATTTATACAAGCACTGGGTACAGTCAGAAGCGCAGGAGGGCAAGAGAATTCACCAGAGCCAGAGCAGGGAGCAGAACAGGCAGACGGACAAAGTACGTGCTGCTGAGGGGATCAGCAGGTGCGGAAGGAGAGGTCAGTGTGCCATGTGGGACCCTTGCCCGGCGGCCGGGAACGAACCGGTGCTGCAGAGGCTGCAGGTAGCTTCACAACCCAGAGCTCAACCGCTGCACCACCGGGGAGGCCCTCAATTTGTTTTTAACTATGTTAAATAATATGTTAAACAGTTAAAAACAGCCTCTAAAAGAATACAATTTGGATGTGCAACTTCTAAGTCATTAGGAATACTATGGAACAAAATCTTTTTGATAAATTGGAAAGCAGGAAAGGGTGTGAGGAAGGAAGCAAAAAAAATGCTCGTTAATGAAAGCATATGATGATAGAATTCATCCCATGTGGACTGTGGCAAGGCGATGTGGTGTTGGGGTGTCTGTCTCCTATAGCACCTGGTTTAGTGCCAGTTCTGCTCAACAGGGTGAAGCAGCAACCTTACAGGGAGAGGCAGGTACTAGAAGGAGTGTCCTGGCAGACACAACAATGAGCATGACCATTGGTCTTCTGGTCCTGCGTTCAACTCCTGCCTCTACTCAACACAAGCATCCTTTCTCTGAGCCCTTGTCAGGACATTTCCAACCCAGGACATTGCTCTTACTTGTTTCTGTGTGTTTCTGCAGGTCTTTAGGGTCTGGTCAATTTTTGGGTTCGCAGCCAGCTTAGACTGCTGGAATAATCAGTGGAGACGACCTGAGAGACCAGGGTATGTTTTCCATTTTCTCAGAGGAAATAAGCCCTGCACAATATAAATTTACTATCTTCTCGTCTGTGCTCCAGAGGTTGCACCACCTCTGAAGATTCAGAAATATATGTATGCACTTGAAGCAAAAAGTGGACAAAAAGTAGAGGATGCTAGTGTCTTTGGTGCCTATGAGAAAAATGGATTCATTTCTGCTTGCAATTTCAGGTGGTTATGGAATTTAAAATTAGCTCTTTAAAGCACATGACATCTGTAACGCAGACACGACACAACCTACGCCTCTTTTAGAAAACTATTTGAAATCTATTCCATCAAAAGATAAACCTTTTGTTTCCTCCCTGGGCCCATTTCATCCTATTTATTTCCCTCCTTTGAAAAGAGAGTCAAAGAAAAGGCAGGAATAAGCACCTCTCCACCTGACCCTCTTTTCTTACATTGCAAAAGATCATTCTTGCCAGCCTGGAGTGAGAAGAAAAGAAACCAGGTTCTTTAGTAGGAATAGGCTTGGCTCCTGGGGTGAACTCAGGGCTGGATTTAAAGAGACAGTCTGACAAACCTCCTCTTGGTTCTGAGTGATTGGTGCAAGCTACTGATGGTGCACAGGACTGGGGGTATTCAGTCTTTGTGCTCTGGAGGGGGCCCTCAGTGTCCGCAGCTCTTCAGCATTCCCATATGGGCCCAACAGGCCTTCGCCATGTCCCTGCAGATAGCAGGGGCTGGCTGTATTTTTTTCCCCTTCCTTTTTGAAGGTGCTCTTTAAAGACATGCTTCTGACTGCTTCTAAAAGCCCTGAGGAGGAGCCTCATATGGCATCTGAAGTTAGATATTTTAATCCAATGTTGTCTGGTTCTTAACTACACTTATGGGTAATGCAACAGTCTTTGGCTTGCTTCATGAACCCCACCCACTCTCAGATGGGCACATAAGACACAGAAAAACCCTTCATTTATAATTCAGGGAATATAAATCACACAACATAGTTATTAAACCCGTCTAAACGCGCAACTTCTCTTTTTCTTCTCCCATGAACTAAATTTAAGTTCAGATCCCTGAACTTAAAAAAAACATGGCACAACATTGGTTGAAAACATACAGGTTTCAGGTGAGGCATTTTAATTTGCCATATGCACAAATTACATTCTGAGCATTGCCAAAACTCTAATTTCCAACCAACCACCAACAGCTGATCCTCTTTTCTGATCTACCATTCCCCTCCTCCCTTCCCTCTGTAACCACCATTTTGTTCCTATAATCTGAGTATGTTTTTGTTTTATTTTGTTTCTTTATCTTTCACAAATGAGTGAAATCATATGGTATTTATCTTTCTCCATCTGACATAGAATAGAAGTGCCATATGATCCCACTGTTTCACTTCTGGTGATCTGTCTGAAGACTATGACAACACTAATTCAAATAAATATATGAATTCCTATGTTCATTGCAACATTATTTCCAATAACCAATGTATGGAAACAATCTAAGTGTCCATCAATGGATCAAGATGGATCAAGACTTGTGAACAATGGAATACTACTCAGCTTTAAAAAAGATGAAAGCTTGCCATTTGTAACAACACGGATGGAGCTGGTGGGAATTATGCTAAGTGATATTTTTTTCTTTTTGATTTGTGGTCTTGTTTCCTGCTATTAGGAGCTGGCAATAGACATTTTGCTCACATATTGGCCAATTAGTTCCCCATCCTCCACATTATGCCCCTAATTTCCCCAAGGTAAACATGCCATTATCCACAACACAGTCAACAAAAAACAAATGCCAAGCTATTAGATAGAGAGGGTGATCAGGATTCGCCTCTCTATAGGGCTGTTGAAACTTCTCTTGTCTTCATTTCCTTGAAGAAAATGGTGTCAACATATTTACAAAGCTGGCTATGCTTTCAAAAGAACATTTGCTGACTTGAGTCTACAATATCCTTTTGTCCCTTTTGCAACCTACTGTGTAGTGTGAGCATGCATTGTGCTTGAAAAAGGACTTTTTTTCATTTGGTCTAGAGTGCTTACATTTTTTTTTTTTCCAGCTCCATTGCTGGCAAGAAAAGAACATTCTTTGCTATGTAGGTCCCAGATGATACAGTCCCCAGTACTCTTTAAAGCACCAAAAATAGAGAGAACAGGACAAGCCAAGATAAGCAGATGTCTTACCCCCAAATCCCAAACAAAGTATTTAAGCTCTGGAATTAAACAGCAAAGGGTATGATAATCAGAATCTCACTCCCATCAGATTTTTTTTCTTTATAAAGCTTGAGAGTGGACAGGTACCCCTTGTTGCATGTTATATATTCATGACTTAAATAAATACCATTTTTTAAATTTAAATATTTGAAATTAAATTATGTTGCAAGTGGGGAACTTAGAACTATAAATATTTTGGGAAATCTCTGTTTGAATCACTTGCCCATTTTTCAATTGAGTTAATTTTTTTTTTTTTATTGATTTGGTTTCCCGTTGTTTGCTATATCTAGTTTTCAAAATTTAAGTGTGAAAACTTGCACTCGTCCATTTCTAGGATTTCATATTCGCTTCATTTGTCTGTCCTTGGAATATGATCACATTGTCCGATCTACTGAAATTTCATAATAAATTCTTCCTATTCTTCTTTAAGGTTATTTTGGCTATTGTTGACTTTTTCTATTTCTATTTACAAGATTTCAGAATTACATTATGAATGAACTTCCAAAAAACTTGCTGGTTTTTAATTGAGATCCCATAGATCTAGTTAGGGATAATTAACATTTTTAACAATATTACATTTTTACTATGAAATTATTTTGAAATCAAGCAGAAAATGTTAATAATATCTAAAATAATGCAATGCCAA
The DNA here is from genome assembly GCF_014898055.3 of Talpa occidentalis. NCBI lineage: Eukaryota > Metazoa > Chordata > Mammalia > Eulipotyphla > Talpidae > Talpa > Talpa occidentalis. The sequence goes on from NW_023601433.1 coordinate 15,149,463, forward strand.
AACACTAAAAGAGACTTTGGATTTAATTAAAGATACATGGTACCCAATATTGGTGAGTACTGCCTATAATATTGTCCCTGTCCTATAACAATATGACCACAGCCACTTTATATTTTTCTAGCGAGAATTACTCTGAACTATGTGACAAACCCCCAAAATTTATTCACTGATTTTTTTTCTGGGGCTATGCCACTTAGCATGATTTTCTGTTTTTGGTCAGTAGAACTAGGTTGGGGAAGTGGTTCTTCCAAAGTTTTGGTTCTCTTGAACTGGATTTCAAGAAAAAGATTCTGAAAACTCTTACACCACAGGCAGTTCCTAATTTTCCAAGAGGTGGTATCTCAAGTTGTTTGTGATTTGAAATGTTTTTTCCAAGGAACATTGCTGTCTGTGGGGGTTCAGGGCCCTGAAAGGCCCCTAATGTCCAAGAGATACGTGTTGTTATCTGCATTTTAGATATGAGCAAATCAAGGCAGAAACAGAATGAAGGATGTGCTCTGGTTCACACAGTTAGCAGGTAGTACTGTTGTATTTGCAGCTGAGCAATCTGTCTTGAGAGCTGATGTTCTAAACCATTTACTCAACATTGCCTATACAAAATTTCTTAGACAAATTAGGATTTATTTTTTCTCAGTGAATCAGGACTCTGGACGTAGACCGCTGCTGGCAGTGGTTCATCATCTTCAAGTCATAATTTGTATCTCTATCATTCTTTTAGTCTTTCCCTATGGTCACAAAATATCTGCCATCCTCTGTGCCTTTCAGGCACATGGCAGGAAGGACAAAGTGGGGGAAAATGTGGCACCAACAATGTCTGCTTTGTTCACATGAATGTTTTTCCCCAGATGGTCTCTAACTGGTGAACATGTCCCTATACCAGAAAAGTTTCCTTCTGTGGCAGTGATGGGTGAGAGAGCAGAGGATGGAACTGTCTCTGGACTGGTCCACAGTGACAATCTCAACTTCCAAGACTTGGGCCAGACTCGAGCAGGAAACCATGACAGACTCTAATATAGGGATGAGCAGCAGCTTTGAGACCAATGAAATCTCCCATTTCCCTATAATTCTAAAAATTTTTAGGGTTCCTTTCTATAAATGAACAGTTTAAAGTTTCATCATTTTCTTTCTTTTTCTTTTCTTTCATTTGCTCTATTAGGGATTTGCATTAGAAAGAAAACAGGTGATAATGATACCCTGATTACAAGTGTCATCAGGGTATCATTATCACCTGTTTTTATCAGGGAAATGCAAATCAAAACTACCATGAGATACCATCTTACACCAGTGAGAATGGCACATATTAAAAAAACTAGCAACAACCAATGTTGGCAAGGTGGTGGAGAAAAAGGAACTCTTCTGCACTGTTGGTGGGAGTGCAAACTGGTCCAACCACTATGGAGAGCTGTGTGGAGATTTCTTGACCTACTAAACATAGAGCCTCCATATGATCCAGCAATCCCACTCCTAGGTATTTACCCAAAGGACACAGAAACATCAATTCCAAAGAACACCTGCACCCCTATGTTTATAACAGCACTGTTTACAATAGCTAAGCTTTGGAAACAACCCAAATGCCCAAAAATAGATGACTGGATCAAGAAGATGTGGTACATATACACCATGGAATATTACTCAGCATTTAAAAAGATAAACACATGTAATTTGCAGCAACATGGATGGCACTGGAAGGGATCATGCTCAGCGAAATAAGCCAGAAAGAAAAAGAAAAATACCGGATGGTCTCACTCATAGCAGGAACCTAGAAAACTTAAATAAGGGACCAGGAAAATGAATAACTATAAGAAAGTGAAAATCAAAATCAACAAACAACTATGAACCAGAGACACTCTATGGGAGGTGGGGGGGCAGGGAGGGGAGGGATTGGGGTCAAAATAAGGGGGTTGCAATTGTGTGGGGAATATAAAAATAAAATTTATTATTAAAAAAAAGATACCCTGAAAGCAGAGAACTTCTTTTATTTGTTTCTGTAATTTCTCCACACACAAAAAAAATCAGCACAACAGAGTCCTGGACAGAGAAGGGAATTAGTACACACTGATTGATTTGAATTTGTATTAAAGTAGGGCAAGTGAATGGAATATTTGACACTGACTGTTGTGTTGGGCAACACCACACTGATAAAGAAATGGGAGTCCTGGAGCAGACTACATAATGCAGGCTGCTGCTAAAGAGCAAGATCCTGGCCTTTTTAGTGATAGAAGAATTATACAGCATCAGTTGTGAGAGGAAGGAGGACAAAGAAAAAAGGGAGGGGTGAAATCAGAAAACGTGCCCTGTCATCTATAGTATCAGGGGTTGTGAGTCTGCCCTCTGGTCACTTCTCATCTACTTGATGACTTAGTATTGTAATTGAGCTTTCAAGTTTTAGATCCCCAGCCTTGGTTTCAATCTTATCAACAAGGCTTTCCACTGATCAGCTTGTCATACATGGGTCCTCAGCCCTGGGGGAGCCCGGTCATACCTCGTGATGTGTAAGTCGGGAGTACCTTTAAGCCTTGGTCCTCAGGCCCCTGGGAATTCCCGGTTATGCCTCGTGATGCATAGCCTTCTCAGAGTGATCAAGCTTTAAGCTCTTGGTTGTTTTGAAAGGCACTTTGTAAGGTTTGGCTCTGAACGATTGACCGGGCAGTTCTGACCTTGTATAGGAATGCAGAACTGCAGGTAACAAAATGGTGGAGAACAAAGAAACACTTATGTAAAGCAACAAACCAAATGTAGGTAAACTATTTGAGCATCTAAATCTATCCCCAGATTAAAGTCTTCACAAAACTTATAGTTTCTTTATGCTGCTTACAAGCACAGCACACTCCCATATTAGTCTCCTATCCTTTAATCAAGAGTTTGGTCTCAGGAGTAGCCCTGACCCAGCTGACAGCAAATAATTCAAAGAACGCTTCTCTCCACAAAGCAATAGCATAGAGATGCAGAGTTGGAGTGGGTCTGCTCACATGGGGTTTCCAGTGAACTTTGCACATCAACTCATGAAGCATAAGAAAATATTAGATTGCATTTTCCACTAGGACAGAAAGTAGTAGGTTGGTGGTGACAAAAGTTGAGGTGGTATCTCAAAATCCTCTGGGTTTTGACATGAAGTGAATGATTGGATGTAGTGATTTGAAAACTAAGCATAATTAATTTTTTTTTTTAAAAGGGAAGATGGAAGAAAGAGAGGAGGGGAGAAAGGATGGAAAGAAAAAGGGGGGAAAAAAAACCCACTATAGCTTAGAATTGAGGAATCCCGACTTCCTTTTATGCTTTCATCTCAGTACAAACTTTATGCAGTCGTTCTATCTCCCAATGCCCAGATTGAAATAGGAGCTGTGGAGTTTCTTTCTGAATTTATCCTAAGGGGGCAGTGCTCTAAATTACTTGGAGAAACTGGTTTTACTTATTTATTTATTTTTTGCAGATCCCTATGGCCCTTTTGCGGCCCCCTAGTTTAGCCAGACTCTCAGATCTGTTCTTCATCTTCAGGCTGCATTGCTTTATCAAAGATGGCCTATTTCCAAGGTCTGGGCTGCAAGCCAAGGTTGGTAAAATGTAACTCAAGAGGAAAGCGTATCATTCCTTCTCTCTGTTCATTTGGGTCAGGCTCTAAGTGGCATCTGAGGCAAAGAGGACACATTCATCTACTATATTGCTAGCCTTTGAAATAGAGCTGATGAGGGAGGCTCGTCTGCTGTGGAGTCAAAGAGACATTCCTACTACCCCCGTCATCCAAGGGTTTCTCCCTGACTTCCATTCTCCCCTGGACTCCCATCAGATTCCAACCTCTCGTTTTGCAAGTCAGTGTCCATCCTGTGTCCTCTCCTCTTCTCATCAATCTTTTTAATTCAGTCACTACGTCCCTATCTCTTCTCATTTTTTCCTTCCTCATGGCCCTTCTCCTTGATTGTCTGTTCTTTTCTTTTTCTCTCTCTCTTTTAAAAAAAGATTTTATTTATTTATTTTTATGTAGAAGAACTGGGGTGTAGGCCACAAGTGTGGAAGATTCACCAGAGACACTGTGGGGAGAAGAATAGGGGAATTGATTGAAAAACACTGCTGAGGGGAGCATCGGGCGGGACAGGAGAAGTCTGCTGTGCCATAGGTGGGTCAGTTTCCTGGCTGGGGATTGAACTCAGGCCATGACAGTGATAGCACTGAGTCTTAACCTTTGGACTACCAGGGAGGCTGCCTTCATTTTCTCTTTGGTGTTTCTCTGTTTGTGCCTTGGAACTGCTGGTATCATTCATACTCTCTTAAAGGAGATGCAGAAAATCTCAGAATAAGCAGGGACATCTAGAACAAGTTCAATTAGCCTCTACCTGGTGCTCAGTGACGGATACCAAAAATTTGTACTTAGGGCCTTTTTTTCAGTGTTGCCCAATTAATCCTTATGCTTTTTACATAAAAAGGAGCAATAGTTATGGGATGCAACATTAACACAAATGGCAGTTCAATGGTTTCAACAAATGCCCACAGATTTAATCATCATAAGCAGAAAAAATGTTCTAGGTAAAAAAGTTTACAATTAAATTAGGATAGACAAGATCTGGGTTGGACTCCAGACCAGTTATATTCTCACAAGTGACCAAGAGCTACTTTCAGAAATTTACATAAAATTCTTTAAAGGACTTCTTACAGTGGGGTAAATCAAAGGCTTTCTATTACTCATTAAATATATTCATATGTTATAACCTTTGTCTATCTTTTGAAATAAATTTTAAGATAAAGTGTGAAGGGAGCCTGGATTTGTATGTTCCAGCTCTTTTTTCCCCAGAGAAAGTCACTTTCAAACAATTTAATTAGTTGATTAAATCTTCAAACAATCAATACTGTAGCCATGTGAGGGTCCTACTATTTTTACCAAGGAGAATGTGATGTGTGACACTATCAAATTAATGGAATTTTCTAGTAAAATCAACACAAAGGCTGTATGGTCATACATAGTTATTATGCATTGTAGCATAAGAGCCACAGAATTACTGATTTTGTTAATTATTTTGGGGATAGATTCACAATCCATCCCCTCAGCTATAGCCTTCATGTTTTTCATGGTACAAAGGATTAAATTGATTTTTCATGTACATACATTGAAATTATGTCAACATGACATAAGGTGAACATGCTAAGATTCTAGAGACATTGATATGAACTATGACAATGCCTGCCTCATCTCAAGCAGGTGATTAACACATGCGGAGGGTTGACTACCTAGTACATCACTTAATCACATTGAGTCATTTTCCAGTAATGTGGACTGAACTCCCACCTGTGTGCCACACATCTGATTTTTCAGAATTTACTATCCCAGGGCCAATGAGTCATTTGCTTTCCACCTACAACCTGATATCGCACAGTTGACAGACCGCAACTTCACCTTCACATAATGCTTTGCTATGACAGAGCAGGGAGCCAAGGCAAGCACAAAGTTGAATAAACAGAACAACGAAGAGTTATGATAAAAAATTCTGTTAAGTCAGTAAATAAAATAGTGACACTATGTTTTAACATTAAATGATAATTTGGTCATTTCTCCTGGGATAAGCACATGGAAGACAGATAAGGAATTTAAAAGCATTTCATGACAAATCCAACCTGGTTGAATAGTTATGGAAATGGAAAGAAAAATGAATGGAAGGATTTAAGGTAAGACAACCAGGAGGATGAAATTAAAAATGAGAGGAAACGAGGCTAAGCATCCTGGAATTAAAATATTTCAATGGGGGGCAAATTTCTAACAGCTATGTTTCCCTTGCTCTGTGACTGATTGTAAACTCATTTAATGAATGTTCTTCCATTTGTTATAGTCGACTCAGCTTTGATGAAATAGCTGTGCTGTGGAGAACACACTATCAGGTCCCACAAAATAGGAAGGAAAACACACTCTTTTTATGTTCCACTTCACTCACTTAATCTCCAATATGCATGTGAAGAGAAGAATGAAAACCAAAAGTCTCAAGCATTTAGCTAGTTGTTTGCATATTTAATCCTCAGCACAAACCCATGAGCTAACTATTTTGCAGTTGGCATTATTGAGATATAATTGACTGATATTAAACTGCACAAATTCAAATTGTACAATCTGATGAGGCTGAAAACAATAACCCCAATCAAGATAATGAATATATTCATCAACCACAATAGTGTCCTCACGTTCCTTGGTAATCCCCTTCTTGCAACCATCTCCCCAACCCCAGACAACCTCATCTTATTTCTGTCACTTTAGACTGGTTTGTATTTTCTAGAAGTTTATATAAATGGGATCATATCATGCATACTTTTCTTTCGGTCTGCCTTTTTTGATCAGCATAATTATTTTTAGATTTATTCATGTTGTTGCTTGCATCAGTAGTTCACTCATTTCTATTGCTGAGTAATAGTTTATTGTATGGATGCACCAAACTTTGTTTATCCATTCACTTTCTTGATGGATATTTGGATTGTTTCCAAGTTGGGGTGTTACAATTAAGTTGCTATGAATGTTTAGATGCAAAGTCTTTGTGTGAGCATATGCTTTTGTTTCTCTTGGGTAGATGCCTACGAGTTGGGATAATGGGGTCATATGGTTGATGCATATTTAAGATTTTAAGAAACAGCCAAAATGTTTTCCAAAGTGGTTATTTCATTTTTCATTTTTCATTTTAATCAGCATTGGGTGGAGAGTTTGGGTCACTTTACATCCCTGCCCACACTTGCTGTGGCCAGACTCCTTCATTTTTGCCATGTTAGTGAGAGGGTAGTAGTGACTTATTATGGTCTTTATTTACATTTTACTGATAACTTCTTTATGTTGAGTGACTTTTTTGTTTTCATGTGCTTTTTGGCCATTTGTATATTTTCTTTGGTGAACTGTTCAACTATTTTCCTCAATTATAAGTAGGTTGTTTGGCTTCCTTTTGGTAAGCTATAAAAGTTCTTTACATTTAAAACAAAATTTTATTGTTAGATACGGGGTTTGCAAAGATTCGAATGACTTTTTCATTTTTGTAAACATCTTTGAAGAGCAAAAATATTTTTAATTTGAGTAAGTCCTTATAATGACATTTTTCCTTTTATACTTTGGACTTTTGTGTTATATCTAATAAATCTTTGCCAAGTCCACAATCATTATGATGTTCTGTTAGCTTTTCTTCAAGAAGTTTTATAGTCTGAGTCTTACATTTAGATCTGAGATGCACTTTGAGTTCAGTTTTGCGTATGGTGTGGTAAGGACCTAAGTTTATTTTTTATTTTGATGTCCATTTGTTTTAGAACCATTTGTTGAAAAGACCATCTTTTCCTACTGAAATACCTTGTCTTTTTTGATTAACATATGTGAATCAATTGGTGATTTCCATTTCTGGAATGACGGAGTAGATGTACATTTTTATATTTCCGCTGCTAAGTTCAGCTTAAAATTCTAGAAAAATGACAGGTGATGAGTTTCCTGGATCTTATTTTTGCTTCATGTATTCCAGTCTGGGAACTGGAAAAGCTGGCAACCCAGAAATATCAATGGGAACAGGGGCCTCCCTGATGGCGCGGGGCATTAAGATGCAGCACTATGAGGCAATCAGCAGGCACTGCTGCACGAGTTCCATCCCTGGCCACGGAGGTGACCCACATGGTGCAGCAGACCTCTCCTGCCTCTCCCACTGCTCCCCTCAGCAGTGTATTTCAGTCAGTCTGCCTGTTCTGTTCTCCACTCTGTCTCTGGTGAATCCTCTCACCACCCCCCCTTACTTCTGGCCTGTACCCCAGTTCTGTATGCATAAATAAAAATAAATGTTTAAAAAAAATCAAAGGGAACAAAACAAATATCTCAAGAAAATCTTTCTCTCTAGTCAAAGGATTAACAAAGAAACAACTTTGACAGACCCCCAGTTTTTCGATAATAAACATTCGACTATAGTCATATTCTACAGAAAAATCTGAGGTCTCACCAACTAGCATAAAATGGACAGTCTAGATGTCCACATTTGTATTCCCACTCTTTTTCCTCCACCAGATGGTGTCAGAGATGGCCAAGTGGGGAACTAGCTGTACTCGCCCCAACTGAGCAGTATCAGTGGAGAACATTCAGAGAACCCAAACTTCTAGACTCACTAACCAGGGGTTGATGAGGCAACTCTCCTCCTCTTTGCTATGCAGTATCAGAAATGACCTATAGCACAGTCAGGTGTTAAGGCCTCCTACATATGGTTTCAGTGGAGGCATGAAGAGCAGTAGCAAGATGTCTCACTCTTTCCTAAGCAGGGACATATCAGTGGTGGCCTGTGACAAATCTGGAACTCCCCCAAAAACCCCAACAAGGGAAATTATCCCTTCAGTTGTCAATGGAGACCAAGTAGTAAATCTGGATTTTATTGTCATCTGACAGCAATGAGGCAGCACCTACCTACTTCCTATTTCTATAGAAGTGGTCTCAAAGGAAGCTAGTCAAACAGAAAACTTAAATAAGATTCGGAGTTTCATGACATGTTAACAAAATTATTCAAGTATCAATAAAACAAAAATCACCCATCATACCAAAAACCAAGATGATGCCAATGACAGAATGAGGAAGAAAGGAAGGCATCAGTGAACCTGATGAAAGAATAAAAGAAATTACCCAATATGAACAATGTAGAGAAAATAGATTTTTTTTGTGATCATACATTTGTGTTTTTATTTGACTAATTTGTGTCTTCCACTTTTAAATATTATATACTAAAAACTCTTAAGAATAAAGAACATTTTGTTGTACTTATCACTGCATATTCAGCACTTGCTCAAGGCCTGACAGGTGATAGATTGTTTTTTAATGTCAAATGTGTAGTTGTGAATTAAAAATAAATACATTAAATTAAAAAAAATCTGGGCTAGGTATCAGATGATTCAGCATTAATTGACAGCACTCCAACATCTGGAAAAGTCTCAATTGATATTTTGACCAATATATTTCAAACATAGGCTAGTACATGTTTTCTATGGTTTTGCTGACCACTATCTCAGGATTCAGTTTTTTTTTTAAATAAATTTTATTTTTATATTCCCCATACAATTGCAATCCCCTTATTTTGACCCCAATCCCTCCCCTCCCCACCCCCCACCTCCCATAGAGTGTCTCTTGTTCATAGTTGTTTGTTGATTTTGATATTTTCTTTCTTATAGTTATTCTTTTTCCTGGTCCCTTATTTAAGTTTTCTAGATTCCTGCTATGAGTGAGACCATCCGGTATTTTTCTTTTTCTTTCTGGCTTATTTCGCTGAGCATGATCCCTTCCAGTGCCATCCATGTTGCTGCAAATTGCATGTGTTTATCTTTTTTGAATGCTGAGTAATATTCCATGGTATATATGTCCCACATCTTGATCCAGTCATCTATTTTTGGGCATTTGGGTTGTTTCCAAAGCTGAGCTATTGTAAATAGTGCTGCTATAAACATAGGGGTGCAGGGGTTCTTTGGAATTGATGTTTCTGTGTCCTTTGGGTAGATACCTAGGAGTGGAATTGCTGGATCATATGGAAGCTCTATGTTTAGTAGGTCCAGAAGTCTCCACACAGCTCTCCATAGTGGTTGGACCAGTTTGCACTCCCACCAACAGTGCAGGGGAGCTCCTTTTAGAGAAAATAGATTTTAAAAATAAAGAGTCTCAGGGACATGTGAGGCTGTTAAAAAAAAAAAAAACTTACTATTAATGTCATTGGAGTTCTGGAAGAATATGAGGAAGGTAGCAATGAAAAATTATTTGGAGAATTAATATCTAAAAAATCTTTAAATGGCAAAACCATAAACATATAGATTCATAAAACTGATAGAATCCCATATAGAATAAAACCAAGTATATAAATAACCACCAAGAAATATCAGAATCATACAATAGAAACTAAAATTAAGGAAAAAATATTGAAAGCAGAGAGAAATGATGTATAACATGTAGAAGAAAAGTTCAAATTATAGCAGATTTTTGCACTGGAAATAATGGAGGCCAAGAGGAAGTGGCACATTTTTCCAGTACAGAGGGAATTGCAGGCCCAGAATTCTATTCCATTGAGAAGATTCTTCTGGAATGATGGGGAAGTCATTCTTATATAAATGGAAATTAGAAATTAGGAGAATTTGTTGGTAGCTCTAATCTAAAAGAATGGTTAAATAAAGTTTGAGACAGAAAGTAATAAAAGAAGGAATGTAGAAAATTGAGGAATAATAAAAGGAAAACATAAAGAGTAAAATAACCAGCAAATACAATGGTCTTTACTCCTTGTGAGTTTTCTAAATTAAGCTTAATGGTTGAAGCAAAAAAAAAAAATGTAATTCTATCTGATGTAGTTCTCAATGTATTAAGACCTTTGTTTTGATGGGAGCAGAATCACATACTGCTGTTCTTGTCAAATTTTGTTGGGGGAAGGGTCCTATAAAGAGCTGAAAACTTCTCTAAAATCCCTCCTTGGGCTAATAATTCTTAGTCTTCTGTCTTGCAACTAGGTTGGAAACAATTCCTTTCTTAGTTCATTGGGTCCCAGTCTTGTTGGTCTTTATGCCATTGTCCCAGATGCCACTGTCCCGGATGCCACTTTATGCCACTATCCCAGACAGTGGGTGGTTTGGAGTAGAACAGCTGGCTTCACTTCTGTTCCTCCACAAACAATTACATGCTGAGACTTTGGACAAGTTACTTAACCTGCTTTTGCCTTATTCTCCTTATCTGCAAAAATGAGAAGCAATAATAAGTATTGAGAAAATGTCTGGCAGAGAGCAAATACTACACTTTAACTGCAACTATTATTGTTGATTTTTGGCCTCTTTACAAATTTTACAGCTATGAATACCCATCTCCTTTGAAATATTTTCCTTTTAATCCCATGATTATTATCTCATTTTCTTCTTTTTTTTTCCTCATTTTTTTCAAAAAGACTTTTCAACTTTCTTGTCTGCTCATAAGCCAGTTTTCTGGAGTGATTGAGTAAGAATTAATCATCTCCTGTGAAACTTCATAAATGTTCAGTAAATGTTGTGGTAGGAATAGATATTGGAAGGTCTAGTAACTTCTCTCTATCTGCTCTGTCATGAGGGATCTATGGGAGGCTTTTAGCCCAGAGGAATGGCTGTGTGTTTTTATTAAAAAATATTTTTTGCTGAGTTATTTTAAAGATATTATAAGCAAACCACTTACACATTTCTTCCACATGCTTATGATAAAGCTCATATTTGCTAAAGTCTTCTTCTTAAGCCAAATTCTCATTTTCATGTTCTGTCTTATGGGAAAAGCAATGGTCCAGACACTTTTTAAAAGTGAAACAGTTTTCTGTATATTACTGAAGAAAACCAATGGGAAGAAAATGTCCAAAGCAAGCATGTGTGAAGTCCTGGGGCTTTTGTACCAGCATAAACAAAACACATCAAGGTATTTCACAGGGTCTATTTTCAACACGTTGGATGAAAGCCTGGAGCTTGCACAGCAAGTTATATTGTTCTTTTGTGGGCTACCCTCAGGATCTCCCAATTTGGATACACTCATGTAATCTCCTACTATCCACTTATTGAAAAACTGTCATCCTCAGAGCAACCAGTTTGGAAGTATAAGAAAGCCCCTTCTGGAAGCTTCTAAGTGGGAGTAAAGTTATGGGGAAGGTCCTGCTCCAGGCTTCCTACCCATGATGGTGGTGTAAACTCCCTGTCCTTGCCACCTCTAATAATAACCAAAAATAAGCTATGGTTGACTCACTGTACCAACGGATGGAAAGTGAAGAAGGGCCAGAGGTACAAGGACTTTATCCCACTACCAGCCTGTCCCTTTTGGGTGGGATGCAACCTCTTACAGGACTCGTTTCCTTGAAACTACTGGCGAGGAAGACAGCTGAAGTTACTCTCGCCTGGACATCTCAGCAGAACCACAGTTAACTGGAGAAGCTATCTGGACACAAACCTTATTTTCAACCACTGCAAACCTTGTCTCCCACTGCAGCTGTGACGAAATTTCCTTAAATAGAACTGCTTCCTGTCACCCACTATGGCCAGCACAACAGCTTATGGCCACTCTGGTGAATTCCTTGCATTTTTAGCATTTCCCTAGTTTCACAGGCTGTGACACAGTCACTCACCCTTGGCTTGATGTTCTGCTATCACCATTGAAATTCTTAATACTTTTTGACTGGGGGGGGGGTCTCATATATACATTTCATACTGGGACCCACGAATTCTGGAGCTCAGATTGGTTAGATGCCCTACAATTTGTGTTTTTCGTCTACCAGGGTCAGCTTTTCATTGACAAATATATTGTCTATGTGTCCTCAGCACTACCACTCTGGATAACACTGATCCCCCAGTTAGTTTTTCCTCCTTCTTCTAAACTTCTAGAAAACAGAGCATGGGACTGGTTTACCATTTTATCTTCAATTTCATATACTCTGACCTCAACAAACAGCTGAAGGTGTAAGTAGAGACTTGTTGCCATCTTTATCAGCAAACTCTTACCCAGCCTGGACTCCATAACTGTGCATGCATACACACACACACACATACACACACACACCCCTTCCTCTGTCTTTTAGCTCCTTTGATGTAGTAACTGAAAATAAAATTTGACTTGTTGAAAATGTAATATAAAACCCTTTAATTCATAGGCTATTGCAATCTATGATGCCCAAAGAATCACCAGTTAGATAATGCAAAATGGGAGCAAATTCACAAGACATTTATTTCTGAGTGACTTCAAAGTACATTACACAACTTGGCCTTATTTGGCTGACTAATACTGGACTGAGATTGCTAATATAATTGAGCTTCCAATGCAGAACAAATTGGAAAAAGTGGTGTGTGGGGGCTCCAGGGATGTGCTCCTGGCAGAGATTTGAGTCATGGGGGTGCCCTGTAGAGAGATGGGAGGGGTTCCCAGGAAGGCAGAAGCTGCTGTTTCCACCACACCTGGAGGGTCTGAAGGGGACCTCCAGGTGGGGCTAAGTAACCCCACCTGTAGGTGTAAGATTGATAGAGTCATGGGAAAAATGGGGTCCCTTGGTTGGGGGCAGAGTGAGATCCCATTGCTGAGTCTTTGTGGAAATAAATCCCTGGGTGTGGGAGGGGGGGCTAGGAAGTCTAGAGGGATGGGGTGGGTGGGAGAGAGAGGGTTCATATAACCACAGAGGAAGGTGGACATGACAGGTCCCCAAGAGAGCTCTTTCTCTCTCTCCCTCACATCCCTTCCTCTTATTCAGAGAAAACCATTTTAAGGTAGAAAGAAGAAAGATCGTGTTGACGTTAAGCAAACTTGAATTTTTCAGAGGTACCTAAAGATAGGGAACCCCCTAAAGTGGGGGCTCAGGAGGGCAGACCAGCCTCCAGAAGGCGTATTTTACGACAGGGAGGGTCTGTCTGTGGTCCCATCGGTGGCGATGGGACCCGCTGGGAGAGAGGCTTTGCGTCACTGGCGCTCTGCTGTCACCTGGCACAGCAGCTCCGCAGCTTCTGCGCGCCAGGGCGGCTAAAAATAGCCCGGGCTGGGGCTGTGCCGCAGAGGCTGCGCCTGGCCGCACTCCCGCCGCCTAAGAGGACTGGAGGACACAGAACTTCGCGGTTGCCAGCCCAGGGTGCGGGCACCCAGCCACCACGGGGGTTGCGGGGCAGTGCATCCTGGTTGTGCTTCTGCACAGCGAACAGGGCTGCAGGGCTGTGGGCGGAGCTAACATCCTCTACTCTCTCTCCACCCCCCACCCCCAGCTTCCCCCACTCCGCCCCCCCTTTGTTTCTGGGCTCTTTGTTGAAGGAATAAGCCTGTAAATAAAGTGAATCCTGTGTCCTGTGTCCTGGGGTTCTACAAAACTAATGGGCTGCTCCTTCCAGAAGATTCTGAATTCATGTGTCTCAAAATTCTTCTGAAAAGACAACACCAGCAGACAAAGCATCCACCCTCTGACCTTGTGAAGCACTAGGGACAAATTAAACATATGCAAGGCATCCAGAGAAATGGGATTGAACTGTTAAGTTGCTGGATGTAGAGTGAGGACAGAGCTGGAGAGGTGATAGTTCTAGCCTTTTTCAGAGAGCCTGTTGGGGAAGTGCTGGAAGATCGACTTTCATTTAGGATAGCATGTTCGCCTTTTAGGGCACCCCCAGAGAGTGCTGGGGTTCTGTGTAATATCTGGAAGAGGCGTTGTCTGAGAGAATCTGTCCCAAATAATGAGACAAGGATGTGTGTGCCCCTGTATGTGGCAATTAGGGCTGAAGCAGAGGATTCGAGTTTTTCTAACAGCTCCCAATTCTATGGCATCTTCACACTAGTGATTCTAAGCTGAGAGACTGAAAATACAAAGGAACAACGATCCAGCCATATATAAAAATAGAATTTGGATCTGCAACCTGCAGCAACCTGCCCAGGAAACAAGCCCCCTTAGCTATAATAAACAGTCCAGGAAGCCAGCCAGCTATAAGTCAAATTTATAGGAAGCCAGATTGCTATCCTTACTGACAATCCAGGAAGATAAACAATAATTTCTGGAACAACCAGCTAAAATTGGGCAGGACTTGATTAGTAACTAACAGCTCCCCTAATTTTTGCCCCTGCTTCTAATTTAGAACCAATCAGAGAAAACCAAATAGGTACCCCCTTTACAATCACATAAGATTCTCCACTCCCAGCTAACCCACCTCCAACCTTCCTATGCCAATAGCCTCCAAATGGGTTTCATCTGGAGCCTTCTCCTTTTTCGACTCTCAAGCTCCCCTACCCCCCCTGTTTACCTTTGCATCTGCCAAACCCAAGTGGTGGTGACTGACTTCCCTGCTGTAGCAAACTGAATTAATGGACTTTGCTCTTCCCATTCTATGGTTGCTGTTTATTACCACAAAGCCTGGTGCTGAAAGGCCGGGATACAGGGTACAATCATCATTTGGTGTCCTACCAGTCACCTTCCCCCAGGCCAATCCATATGCACCTCCATTCTGCTGCCGGTGACAGGGGTGCTCTCATCTCAGCCCCAGATGTGCAAGAAGGCTCTTCTCCAATCGGTGGCCAGGAAGCTTGTGTCTTTTTTCCTCATTGTGCTTGGCATAACCTGTGGGTATGTGCAGTATAAACTCTTACTGATTTAATACAAAAGATAATTCCGATGGGCACGTATGGCAAAAAGTTACTTGTCCACCACCATTTATTTAGAAGCTCCTGTAGGGCCTCCCCTGGTGGTGCAGCGGTTGATCGATGGGCTGTGAAGCTGCCCACAGCCTCTGCAGCACCTGTTCGATCCCCGGCCACCGGCGAGGGTCCCACATGGCGCGACAGACCTCTCCTGCCTTGCCCACTGCTTCCCTCGGCAGTGTATTTCATCAGTCTGCCTGTTCTGCTCCCCGCTCTGGCTCTGGTGAATTCTCTCACCCTCCTGAGCTTCTGTCTGTACCCAGTGCTTGTATAAATAAATAAATAAATCTTTAAAAAAAAATAGATGCTCCTGTGGTACACCAAACACAGGACTGAATGAAAAGAAGAATGGCATGGCTGTGTCCCACCACCACGTGTAGGATGTTCACAGTCTCAACGGACTACAGACATGTAAACAAATTGTTATACACAGCCTCTTGCTGCCCCGGTAGGGTGAGCAGAGAGCACAGGGAGTCGTCAAAGTCCTCTCCAAAGAAATGTCGTTTGTGTGAGCTCTCCAAGGATGCGCTGAAGGATGCCAGGTGGAGAAAGAATAGCTTGTGAGGAATGAGAGTTGGCACCAGTGTCTTTCTCAGCTTGTCTTGGTTTTAATTAAGATTACAACTAAGTTCTTGAAACTCAATGGACTCAGAGAGATGGGGAAGATCTGTGACCGAGTGCAGCCCGGGACAGAGGATCTTTCTCTGCCAGGGTAGACTCTCTTCTGTAGACTACAGATGGAGAGGTAGTCATGGGGTAAGAATTCCAGGATTTGTGAATCCTGCCCTGAAGGGAGAGGTGTAAGGGATGTGGGAAAACCAGCAATGGGCTTCCTGTGCTTCCCTCAGGGGTGTGTGTGTGTGTGTGTGTGTGTGTTTAAGATTTATTTATTTATGCATACAAGAACTGGGATACAAGGCAGAGGTGTGGGAGGTGAGAGAATTCACCAGAGACAGAGTGGGGAGCAGAACAGGCAGATAGACTGAAGACACTGCTGAGGGGAGGAGCGGACAAGTCAGGAGAGTTCTGCTGCGCCATGTGGATAGCTCCCTGGCTGACGGGGGATCGAATTCATGCTGCAGTGGCTACGGATAGCTTCATAGGTTGCATCTTAACCCCTTGTACCATTAGGGAGGCCCTCAGATGTGGTTGTAAGGTAGAACAGGTAACGGAGATTTGGAAGACTTAGGAAGCAGAGTCAGAGTCTGGGGATGAAGGCCCCCAGAGAGCCTCTCGAATTGTGTCCCATGTTGTGGTCAGAAGCAGCCCTTTCTGGTTGTTTAGTTTAGGGGTTGTGCAAGTGTGGGTGCCTCCTGCAAGATTTTATTTTTTTAGTGGAACCCCCCCAATTTCAATAGGCAATTCAGCTCTTGGTTTGGGCAACTCTAAAGGCCTCAGAGAAGTAGAGAAACTTGGCAATAGAGGGCAAAGATCTCCAAGAACCCAGGGGGGAGGTGCAGAAGAAGGGGGATGGGTTTGAGTTCCTCAGAGAGGTCCATGTCTCTGGCCCTAAGCTGTGGAGATGAGAAGGCACTGTCTTTGTTGCCTACATGCTAGGCAGATTGTTCTTGGATTGCATCCAACATTTTATGTTTTTTCATCCATCAATTTATCTAATAAATATTTTGCTCACCTATCACTCAAATTGATTCAGCAACACCAATTGAGCACTTACTCTGTGCCCAGTACAGTTGACCTGTTTCAATTTGGGCTATTACCAGGTGAAAAAGAAATGAGCTGCAGTCATGAAAAGTTATGGCGGAAACTCAAGAATGTGTAAAGACAACAATCTGAAAAGGTACATCTGTGTGATTCCTACTTATGACGTCCTGTTAAAGGCAAAACTATGGAGACACAAAAGATCGGTGGTTGCCAGGGGTTACAGTGCAGGCAGAGATGAATAGATGGAGCACAGAGGCTATTTAGGGCAGTGAAACTACTCTGCAGGACATGCTTAATACATGTCATTATGTATTTGTCAAAACCATAGACTATACAATGCCCAGAGTAAGGCCAAAGTATTGGGTGATAATAATGTATCATGAAGATTTACTGACTGTGGCAGATACACCTCTCTGGGTGGGGTGCTGACAATAGGACTTGCTTGTGTCTGCATACGGGGCATGTGGGACATCTCTCTATCTTTGATTACACTGTGAACTTAAAGTTGCTCTAAAAAATAAAGTGTACCCACTTAAAAATTGTTAATAAAGGTTTTGTGTTGATAATCACTGCTTCATTCTGAGATGAGGGAATGGACTCTGCTAAGGGGAATAGCAGTTGCTGGGACAGCATCCATCCCTGGGAAGGGCATTATTGCCTGAGTGGCCTCACATGATCCCAGCTCCCGTCCTGGGGAACCTCAGGCATAGAGACACTGTAACCCTTCAGCTTCAGATCTAATAAACAATCAAAGAGGACACCCATTCTAGAGCAAGCCCAGAGCCATCATGCTGTGCTCCTAAAATGGGTGGTTGTCTGGGACTGTGGCTCTGCCCACACCAGGGTCAAAGATGACACTCTGCCCTGAGGACAGCTGCATCCTGGCAAAGAGCTGCCTGCCAGGTTTCATAGGTTACTGTTAGGTTGGTGCTATCATTTATTTTGGCACCCTCTCCCTGATAACTGGGCAGGACCTCACTCGTTTGGCATAGCTGGATCCTAGTAGAGCTTCTATTGTGAAGAAAAGACCAACAGCATAAATTGCATGTTTTCTGGGTGATACCAGCTGGGTCAGCTTTGTG
Source organism: Talpa occidentalis (assembly GCF_014898055.3). NCBI lineage: Eukaryota > Metazoa > Chordata > Mammalia > Eulipotyphla > Talpidae > Talpa > Talpa occidentalis. Next base: position 15,167,304 of record NW_023601433.1, read on the forward strand.
TCTCCTGTCTGTAGATTGTCTACAATAAATTAGATTAATAAACACAGAACCAATTTATTTTTAAGAGGTCTTATCATTAAATAGATTAATATGAAGGCAACATGAAGCAGGCACCAGAGATCACATATACATAATATTAAAATATAACCAAATTTACCCAGTAGACTGAACAAGGAAATTGTGGAGGCAGGAAATCCCATTTACTACATGCCAACCCTCTATCCCAGATACTTAGATCCCATACTTAGAATAAAGGAAGAAACGAGAAAAAAGTTTTCCTTTAATGCCATTTTTTAGTGTTTAAGGAAATTTTCAAGAATTCCAGTTAACATAACTGGCTTACTGTTAATTCAGAATTACAGATTTTCATTATGATTTTTTTCTTAACTGGATTGACTCCCTCCCTGTAAGCCTGAGGAGCTGGCCCCCTCTGAGGGACATCTGTCTTCCTAGTCTGGAGCAGGTGAAGCCTCTCAATGACCTGCTTCATTCCATATATCCCTCCATCAAGGTAGACATGGCATTTCCTTGAAGTCAGGCCCTCTGAAGAAGAGGGAGGGGTCTGAGTTAGAGAGGTTGAGTGGGAGTAAAAACCACACAAATGGAGAAAAGTGTTCGGGGCACAGTGGCACCTCATGCAGAAAATTCTGTCATTACCTGACAATCAATAGTTTATCACCTGACTCTCCCAGCTACTCTGTTAGCCCATAAGGGGAAAGACCTAGTTTTATTCATCATTGGCTTCACAGAACCTACAGTAATGTTCCTCATAACTCAGATGTGTCAACAGCTATGCACTGGAAGTTTATTCACCGAGATCGCGTTGACAGGCGTTTTCTCAATTGCGGTGTCTGAGAACACATTAAGGTCCCAATTGTCAGCCCCTAGGGGTATGGGGTGGCTGGTCACCTCCCCTGGGACTAGTTACCCATCTCTCACTAAAGGGCTGGGCAGCTGACAGCCTTATTTCTCCAGGAAACTGGAGAGGAAAGTTTTGACCTCAGCTCAGTCAAGCACTTGTGGTTTTGAGAAATCTTTCCGAGACAAAGAGGCCAGGATTATTATCAGGAAATGGTGGTGCGATGGATTGTAGGCAGTGGAATGGGGTATTGTGTTGGCAGTGTCCCTGATGTTACACTCCTGGTGGGAATTAATCACTCGTCGTGTGTGTGTGTGTGTGTGTGTGTGTGTGTGTGCGTGCGCGCGCAAATGCAACTTTACTGACTTTTTAATCTCTACTTTCCTAGGCTTCACTTTATTTTATTTTAAAAAGAGTTAGTGACCCCATGACCAACCCCCAAGAATAATTATGCGTGTTTAACTACCCTCTGCATTTGTTTATATGGAAGCAACAGAATGTGCTGGGCCATCATAATATAAAAGTGTCAGTTGCTCAAATTCTCACCAAAACTAGGTACTGCCAGACTGCATTCCATTGATAGGGGATGATGCTGAGTTTTGATTTATGTGATTATTGGTTTTGTTAGCTTTTGTCATTTCAATTTGTGTTTAGTGCTAGAGTATAGTCCCTATAACTTGAATCAGGTTCTTATACCTAACAGTGACCATTCTGCACTAGCCATTCAGTATTTTCACAGAGTCTGGCTGAGTTGGGATTTCCATATCTCTCCAGCACAGCAGGAACTCTTAAATCTCTACCCCACATTGTTTTTCTCAGATGATGTTCTCTGCCAGGTCTCCTAGAGTCTCCCCTGGCATGTCAGCAGCTTTGGAATCAGACCAGATTTTGGCGTGCTCTTTTCCAGAGGTGCCTTCCTCTCTTGTACTCTTTCTACCATTTCAGATAGCTTAGAAGCTCCAAGTTCTGATTTTGGTTTCCTCACACCCTGAGACCGCTGTTCGCTGCTGGAGTCCTATTTCTCGTGTCTCCATTTGGGAAATGCACTCAGGGTATAACAGGTAAAGTGGGCACATCTCACGGGCTCCCCGTCTTTCAAACATTCTAACTTTATATTAGCTGATGCCCTAGGCTGTGATTCAATGTTTAGTTTATTTTAAATATATTTTATCCAGCTTTTATAACTATTTAAAACAGGAAGATATCTGATGTCAGCTATTTTGGAAATGGATTAAAAAAGTCAGAAAAGTCAGAAACCTATTTTTTAAAATTGCCTTGTTTATTTTATTGCCAGATGTTGCTGCATTTCATGCATATATTTATTATTTTATTATTTATTTATGCCAAGTATGTGTGTACGTGTGTATAGAAAGCTATGTAATCTATATTTTATGCAGATGGAATTAATGCACAGTGCTTCATAAACATATTCATCAGTGACTCTATAAGTATTAAGTTATTTACTGCTTGGTTTTTTAAATGCCACATATTATGCAGAAATCATTGTGAACTGTTACACATGCATTAAAAGGTACATATTTTGGGAAAATCAGTTGGCATTTTGGGATAGAGATTTTTTTACTTTTGAAGGAATGGGTTCTGCATTCTGAAAAGTCTGCATTACAAATATCTTGAGGAATGAATTCAATTTATATAGTGACCAGAAAAATTTGTTTGCCACTGTTTCCTTGATTTAGACTTATGTATTCATTATTTGTCCAGCACTAACTTAACTATAGGAATCCACAAAACTTTGTAATTCAAGGAAAATAAATCACATAATGTTTCCTGTCTGTCCTGCAGTTGTCTCTCATTGGGTCCTGAACCCACATCCCTTAGCACCTGCTTCTACTTCATCTCCCTTGAGTTCCAGAGTTCATATTATAGTTTGATGACAAGTGATCTCTCTTACATTACTGAGAAAACAAAGGCTATTCCTTTAGAATGTAGTTGTCGCATTTCTAGCTGCACTTCCAGATAGTTCTGGCTTACTGCTTCAGGTTTTTTTTTTTTTTACCAGACTCAGTCAGGGGATTATTCTGATTAACCAAGTCTCTCCTTTTCCAAGGCAGAAACTTTTTCTCTTCCTCTCTACTGACTTTTCTTCCTTTGCTTTCAATTAGGTGGCTCTGCTTTACCTTGGAATAGTCTATGATTGACTATATCATTTTTCAAGTTAGTTTCATTCATTCACTGCTCAAAATTCTGACATCTGGGGTATCCTTGCCACATTCTGTCATAAAGTCTCAAGCCCTCTTCAGTCCTCTGCAAGCAGATTCCTTCTTTTTTTTTTATTTATTTATACAAGAACCAGGGTACAGGCCAGAGGTGCAGTGGGGTGAGAGGATTCACCAGAGACAGAGCAGTGAACAGAACAGGCAGACTGATGAAATACACTGCTGAGGGGAGCAGCGGGCAAGACAGGAGAGGTCTGCTGCGCCATGTGGGTTTCTCCCTGGCCGGCTGGGATCGAACCTGCACTGCAGAGGGTGCGGACAGCTTCAACACCTGGTGCTGAACCTGCTGCGCCACCAAGGAGAACCCAGATTCCTTCTTACCACAAAGCTGAATGTTACTCCTGAAGGTGGATGATGACTTCCTGCTACTAACACGGATGCCTTTCTTGCAACTCTTAAAATCCTCCCCTTGAATCCTGTCTCTGCCTAGCTGCTGATTACTCTTTCTTGGTCATCTCTTTACAGTGCAAGTCCTCAAGGTCCAGTTTTTGGCTCTGTTGTTTCCTCTTTCATTTTTTTCCTTAGAACATTCATTTTTCTTCATTAAGTTCATATTCTCCATTCCTCAGATGACAATTAAGCACCCTTAGTGTGAATTTTAAACTAGAACTCAGGATTCCCTTGGGTAGTTTTTCTTGGGTGTTAGTCTTTCCACTTCTGCAGAAGAATGGACCATCTTGACTGTCCAAACAATGCTCTTTCTTAACTTCCATGTTTCTCCCTGTCTTCCTTGCTGGCAAGAGCCCAGTTTTGTTTTAGCCTTCTCTTGGATGGGCAATGATGGTTGTTTGCCAGAATGGCACTCTTGGATGTCTCACAGGGCCTGCATTTCCTCTGTTAACAACTACTCCAGAGTAGCACGGAACCCTTTTGGCCATTGAGACATAAAGAGGAATGTGAGGAACATTTCAGAAAATGTTCTACCTTGTAAGCATAATGCATCTAGAAAGAGTGCTCGGACTTCACCACCTCCTGCTATAGGTGGTGTCTGTGAAGCTGCAGATGCCGAGGCAGTGCAGAAATCCAAGACCATGAGGGGGTGCTCACTGTGTGGCCAACTGCAGGTCCTGCACTACATGACTTTTCAGACATGAAGGACCAGTCCTGGGGCTGCCAACTTCTCTGAGTAAATTGATCCACCACTTGTTTAAGTGCTGGCCAATGCAATTAGTCACTAAAATGCCCAAGCTACACTACCTCTTACACTGCTTTTGCCCCAGTCATAACCAAGTTCAAACTACAGGCTCTTTTCTTTCTTGTCCTTGCCTATCACTCAGTTTTGATACTGAAGTTTTTGCCTCCACACTCCCACTCAGAAAAGAAGAAACAACAGGTCCCAAATGGAGTTCTTTTTTTTTTTTAAAGATTTATTTATTTAGGGCCTCCCCAGTGGCACAGCGGTTGAGCACTGGGTTGTGAAGCTGCCCACAGCCTCTGCAGCGCCGGTTCGATCCCCGGCCACCAGGTGAGGGTCCAACATGGTGCGCAGACTTCTCCTGCCGCCCGCTGCTCCCCTCAGCAGTGTACTTCGTCAGTCTGCCTGCTCTGCTCTCCCCTCTGGCTCTGGCAAATTCTCTTACCCTCTCGTGCGTCTGACTGTACCCAGTGCTTGTATAAATAAATAAATAAATCTAGAATATTTATACAAGCACTGGGTACAGTCAGACTCATGGGAGGGTGAGAGAATTCGCCAGAGCCAGAGCGGGGAACAGAACAGGCAGACTGACTAAGTACACTGCTGAGGGGAGCAGCGGGCATGGCAGGAGAGGTCTGCGTGACATGTGGGACCCTCTCTGGCGGCCAGAGATCTAACCAGCGCTGCAGAGGCTGCGTGCAGCTTCGCAGCCCAGTGCTCAACAGCTGTGCCACCAGGGGAGGCCCCCAAATGGAGTTTTTTTAAATGTTTAATAATTTTATTTATTTTTTATATATTTTTTACATCATTTTTCATGGTTTTTTTTTTTTTTTTACAATGTATGCTTTCTCATCTCAGCTATAGTTCCTGTGAAATTCCCACCACCAATTCACCCGTGTACCATCACCATAGTCCCTTGTGCTCTTCCCAACCGCCAAATGGAGTTCTTTATGCCAAGTCACACCAACACTTCATACCAACTTAGTTACAGTTACAGCCTCCTCCCAAAGTGGAATTTAAAACCCATCAATGTGGCATTTCTGGCCAGCACTTGGGAGGTGATCTGCATGATGAGACCCTCCTGTCTCCCTCTAAGGGAATATGGCTTTGCCTTAATAATTTTTCTAATCCCACTTTCTTTTCTGATTATAAAAACCTTTCATTTTGCATAACTATTTGCAGTACTTTTCTCCTTACTAGATGGGATGCTGCTCTACTCACAAATGGTTTAATACAGTCAGTTAGATCTCTAAATTTATTCAGATGAATTTTTTTGACACTCCTTTTCTATGTCTACAGCTACTACCCTGGTCTGGTCCTAATTGCCTTTTCCTTAACTTTTTCTCAACAGCTTCCTTCTTCTCTTCTGAGCTTGCCTTGGTGATCCACTCAATAGTCTAAAATTAATACCCTTGCAAAAGTAGTATTCATTTGACAAGTCAGGAGTTCTGACTGTTTGGTCTTAGTAAACTTATATTTATAAAAATCATTGAGGATGCTGAAATCTTTTGTTTTTGAGAGTCAAATCATTTACAGATTACAACAATAAACTTATTAAAGGTTAAAATCAATAATACATTGTTATGAGATATAACTATAAGAAGAAAAGTGAGAATAATGGTATTATTATGTATGTTTCCAATTTCTCTGTATTTGTAGACGACAGATAGATGCTTATATCTGTTTCTACCTTCAGACTGTTGAAATATTTTGTTTTAGTTGAAGTTTATGACAGAAATCCGGTTAAATACAGATAAACATTTTAGGAAAAGGATTGTTTTAATGCCTTTTTCTAGGAATTGTGGATATTCTATTTTGATACTGCACTAAAACTTGATATGCCGCAGTTTTCACAGGATGTTCCCCATGAGGGCTGAAAGTTATAGTCAGAGCAGCTGCTGTGTGAGGAAGGAAGTAGAACTGTGTGACCAAGGGGTGCCCAGGGACCCCAAACTGTTAGGGGGTAGGAACATTTTAAAAGGGGTTCAGCCATACCCCTGGGCAAAGGCAAAGAAAGCATGAAAAAACTTCAATTCAGGTACATAGAGAGAGAAGAAAGTATATTCTTAATAAAACTCCAAAAATTACCTATCCCCTCATGGGTAAATCTGAGCCAAAGACTCAACCCAAAATGGGGTGAAAGAGGTCTGAAAACTTTTCACGGTCTAAGTCACCTTCTGGTGGGGACACACAAGAAAGGAGTTAGGCAGTGCCCAGTAGCTGGGACAGAAGGAGAGGCCTGAAATTCAAATTGTACCTTATAATCCACCATGAGGTCAAGGTAACAGCTGCCATCGTCTCTGCCAAGGCCCGGGGGCAGCCTCCTCATGTGTTTCTGATCCATGTTTCTCTCCAAAAGTCCCTACCTTCCTCCAGTTCTCCCTCTTTCATTCCACCTCCATTCATATACCCACCTCCCTCTTCCCTGCTGCCCCTCCTCAGCATGGCTGCTGGGAATTGTAGTCCAAAGCTGCTACATGTACGTGGGGGTGGGGAAAATGGCGCCCATTCACTGCCGCATGTTTCTCTACCTTTCCTGGTGCCTCAGCCCCTCCTGTCTCTACCAGCACCCGGGGCACCAAGGGCCTGAGCAGCAGGGGTGCTCACTTCTCTTCTGGACTGAACGTCCATGCTGTGACAGCTAAGCAAGACTGAAAGAGAACAGAGACAAGAGGGGTCTGGAAGAGCAGGAACCAGTTAGGCAAGAGCATGTGTAACTTTTTCGAAAAGAGGCGTGGGGCACCATCTGGCCCTCTGTTGCTGGTCCCATACGGCACAGAGGGTGGCATATAAACGGGCCTCAGTTTGTGCAGCTGTGCAAACAGCAGCTTCTCCCCAGGACTCCAGCTTCTGTGCACATGGCGGGCAATGACTAAAAATTGAAACCGCAGAGGAAGGTGGCCATGTTGATGTCTGTGACCTAATCTTGCCTCGGGAGGCAGATCCTCTCTGTGCCCAGGTGATTTTCCTTATTCTCAGCTACTAAGGACCAGCTGGATGATTCCTGCTGTCAATCTTTTTTTTTTCTTTTTTCTTTTTTAAAGATTTATTTATTTATTTATACAAGAACCGGGGTACACGCCAGATGTGTGGGGGGTAAGAGGATTCACCAGAGACAGAGCGGGGAACAGAACAGGCAGACTGACTGAAATACACTACTGAGGGGAGCAGTGGGCGAGACAGGAGAGGTCTGCCGCACCATGTGGGTATCTCCCAGCCGGCCAGGATCGAACCCGCGCTGCAGAGGCCATAGATAGCTTTATAGGGCTGCATTCAACTGCCTGGGCCACCAGGGAGGTCCTGCTGTCAATCTTGAATCAGGGATTGAAGCGAAGTATTTAAAGGAACAGCTGTGCCAAGCACTTCCAGTCTGGAGAATGTCCCAACCCCAAATTCTCAGATCAGGCCCTGAGCTGGGGAAGCCATATATCTCCGGACAACTCTAGTTTCCAGAGCAAATAATTCATTTCCTAATGGCAGAGACATGCCACCAGCCCTGTGCTATCCCAGGCTCCACGGCCTCCCCCAGATCACTTGGAAGGAATGATTGATTGTGTCTTACTTTCCTGCACCATTTTTCAGTAATGAATTTCGAAGCACCTATTAGCATCTAGACCCCGCTGCTTTCATATCTATTGATCTATCTATTTGTCTATCTATCTATCCATCCATCCATCCATCCATCCATCCATCCATCCATCTATCTATCCAGCCAGCCAGCCAGCCAGCCCATTTACTCATTAGCTACTGGTCTCCTTTATTTCTGCTCCTGTACCTTCTTTCTGATTTCAGCTTCTTTCTTCATAAACCATTGTATCATTGCCATCAAAGGTCTTCAGACTTATAACTTTAGAAATGCATAAAAATTGCAAGAAGAAAAAATTTCAAAAAATGTCTCAGCCAGTTTCTGGCATTCTGACTTCCCTGTTACCCTGATTAAAAGGATTTGACCAGTACAACATCTAGAACTGCAATCTACATTCTTAGGCTGGTGTGATTACTTCCTGAGTTAACGTCTCTGGACCAGTCTCTGAAATTTACCTTTCTTGATATTGTTAGAACATAAAATTCACAAATAACAGACTTTCTTGACACTGGCATAAGGTCCAGGTGCTGTAAGGGCTAAAGCAAAAAGAGGGTGGGGCAAAGTTATTAGCAAAAGAAATGATTATTCCAGGTAAAAACCATCTTCCCTCAGGGGCAACAGGGAGTCTTATGATGAAGATGACCTCACTGGTGCTGATTTGGAAACTCCAGATTGATTGTTTCAGGATTAGACTTTTGGGAGAAGTTAAATCTGCAGTAGGTATTAAATCTGGGAGGGGGCCTGGCATGAATCACTCCCTTTGGGGCCTCTTTTTTCCTTCTATTTTGAACACTATTAATAAAATCTCTGTGGGATTTGTACCTTGCCGGATCTAGTATGTACAGATCCAGCAAGGTACGCATTTGATAAATGGTTTGGTTATATGTTACACTGGTTTGAATAATTCACTGTCCATCTGCCTGGACTAGTCGCTGCAGACTGTCCTACTTTGGAGGACTGCTGTGCATACTAATGAGGATTGTACCTGAACTCACTGAGATGATGGTCTGGAAACTGAGAGCAAAGAAATGCTTTGTTGGTTCTATTTACCTGAAAAAAAAAAAAGAATAAGGTCACCTTCATTGAAATGTATAAATTGTCCTTGTGATTTATTAAGTACAGCAATTTCACCATGCTTTCTATTCACCATGCCGAATTTATGGTTATCCTTAAAAAAATGAACAGAATTACTACGTCATCCAGCAGTTACACTTCTGGTTATAGACACAAAAGATTTGAAAGCAGGGACTCAAGCGCATATTTGTACACCATGTTCATAGAAGCATTATTCACAATAGCTAAACGGAGGAAACAAGTCAATTGTCCATGAGAGATTTACAGAGAAACAAAATGTGGTCTAAATACACAATGGAGTATATTATTCATCCTGGAAGAGGTAGAAGAGTCCAGCACACACTACAACATGGATGAACCTTGAAGACATTATGCTGAATGAAATATGTCAGACATAGAAAAAGAAATATGGGCCTCCCCAGTGGCGCAGCAGATGAGCGCTGGGCTGCGAAGCTGCCCTCAGCCTCTGCAGTGCCGGTTCAATACCCGGCCACTGGGTAAGGGTCCCACATGGCACACAGACCTCTCCTGCCACGCCCGCTGCTCCCCTCAGCAGTGTATTTCCATCAATCTGCCTGTTCTGTTCCCCGCTTTGGCTCTGGTGAATTCGCTCACCCTCCTGCGCTTCTGACTGTACCCAGTGCTTGTATAAACAAACAAATAAATAAATAAATCTTAAAAAAAAAAAGGAAAAAAAGAAAAACAAATATTGTGGAATTCTACCTATATGAGATATTTCTAGATTAAAAATCCAGAGAGAGAGAGAGAGTAGAATGATGGTTGCCAGGGACTGGGAGGGGTGAAAGGGGAGTTGTAGGTGAATGAATTCAGAGTTTCAGATTTATAAGATGAAAAGAGTTTGGAGTTGGATGGAGTCGTGATGGAAGCACAGGATGAATGTACTCAAAGCTACTGACCTCTACACTTAAAATGGTTAAAGTGGTAAATGTTACAGACATTCTACCAAAATAAAAATTTATGGGCCTCCCCCGGTGGCGCAGCAGTTGAGCACTGGGCTGCGAAGCTGCCCATAGCCTCTGCAGCACTGGTTCGATCCCCGGCTGCTGGTGAGGGTCCCACATGTCTCGCAGACCTCTCCTGCTGCGCCCACTGCTCCCCTCAGCAGTGTATTTCATCAGTCTGTCTGCTCTGCTCCCCACTCTGGCTCTGGTGAATTCTCTCACCTTCGCGTGCTTCTGACTGTACCCAGTGCTTGTATAAATAAATAAATCTTAAAAAAATTACGGTTAATTTGGACTTATATATCAAAACAGCTCTACCTATAGTGCAGCAGTTTGCTCTGGAAAGGGAAGGCACAGATGTGAAGGCAGATTTTGGGTGATGCCTGCGTTACACTTATCTATAGATTTGTATTTGCACACAAGCCTGGGGCTTATTGGTGTTACCGTGAAAGAGCTGCTGTTATCATTTTGCCACTATTACAAACCAGTCCAATATGCTGCTGTTGAAACTCTCTTACCCCAATTGGTTTTCATAGTTTGGAAGAAGTTCAATTTTCAGGTGCCTGTAGGATGTATAGCAATATCAAAAGTAAAGAGGGAGTTTTGTGTTGACTTTGATAAAGTTACTTCTTCAAGAAGGTATCAACATGGAAAAGAAAATGAAAAGGAAAGATCTTTGGAAAATCTACAGTTTAGAGATTATTGCTAAAATAAACTTGAGGATTCAAAGTACTAAGCAGCTTTTTGGTCCAAAAGCATTTTTGAATCCATCTCAGCAATGTAATTAACCCAGCTAACATTCCTGGGGTGCTGAATAAAGGAACTTACCATATTGCTGACACCCAGACAGAGATAAAGGAGTGTGGAAAACCCTTCAATATGGCTACGCTGTGACTTCGTGGCATTCTGGAAATTCAATTTAGTATGATTTGAGAGCTTGGGAGACATTTTTTCAAGTTAACATATTCTCTTTTTTTTTTAAGGATTTATTTATTTATGCATACAAGAACTAGGGTACAGGCCAGAGGTGCGGTCGGTGAGAGGATTCACCAGAGACAGGGTAGAGAGCAGAACAGACATATTGGCTGAAATACACTGCTGAAGGGAGCAGTGGGTGAGACAGGAGAGGTCTGCTGCCCCATGTGGGTAGCTCCCTGGCCAGGGATTGAACTCGTGCTGCAGAGGCTGCAGATAGCTTCATAGTACTGTGCTTAACCCCTTGCACCACCAGGGACACCCAAGTTAATATATTCTTGATGAAAATGTTTACATTAAATGTAACTGAAACTTTTGTTCTGACTTCTAGGTTGCAGGAGATATAGGGGAGAGTGCTCCAAGTCAAGTGATACCTCGTATGACATCACCATCAAATCCAGAATGCTGACATTTCTTGAGGCAGTTGTCCTGGTCTCTTCACAACATCATGATCAAAAGAGACTGAGATGCTATGAACAAATGCAATACTTGTGTGATTTAGCGTGTGTGGAACCCACATTAAATCAAATAGACCACCACCTGAGACTGCATGTTGAGATGTCCGTGTGAATGGATGAGGCAGCTGACTCAGTCATTGGGGATTCTAACAGAAGCAGGGGACCCTCTGCTCCTCATCACAACAGACCCTGTACCACATCTGCCTGGTCATGAGCCAAAGAACCCCCTCCTAATACCTTTACTTTGGGAAGTTAGGAGTTAACATGCATCTTTTAGGAGGATACAGACATTCAGATCATAGCTGTAATTACATGAACTGATCTTGATAGTATCTTCATACAGATCCCTCACACAGGTGTGCTCTGCTCTTTGCTGATGCTATGTGGTCCTGCTGAGGTAGGAGCCAGTGGGCCTCGTATTGCCCCTACACAGGTTCTTGACTGCCTGGCACTGGGTTCCTCTCAATCCACATGCGTGATGTGGTTACATTCCTTGAAAACTTTGGACTGTGAAGTTTGTCAGAAATCTAGGCTATCTGGGAATTCCATCTATCAAACAAAGTGCTTCCTGCAAGTTTTCTCTCCTCTGCATGTTCTTGCTGGTGCTTTCTGTGAGGTCCTCACTTCTTGCTAATCATACTGCTAAACAGCCTCCTAGTGAGTCTGTCTGCCGTGACTGTCCCTTATCCTTGACCTGCCTAGTATTTGAAGGCTTGGTGGGACAGGTGCATGGGAGGTGGGATAGAAGTAGATCCAGTTCTCTCACCTAGAGGGAGCAACTGCTATGCAACTAAAGAGGCCAGTACACAGCAGCACACCCGTGTGAAGGTCTGCAGGGCCCTCAGCCTCTGCAAAGGCAGGGGCTACCCTCTTCAAAGATGGTTGCCCTAGTGGATGTCAGACTCCCACCCCTAAAACAGGGAAGAAAACTTTCTGCAGCCTTGCAAACAAAGACAGTCATCCTTGTCTTGGTGGAGACGCTACCCACATAGTCACGTCTACCCAGAAGTAGCGAGTCTGCACATGTTGGCTCTGGAAAGAGGTGTAGAGAGCTCCCTCGGGTCCTTTTTATAAGGGTACCAACCCCAGTCATGTTATTTTTTTTTTTTAAGATTTATTTATTTATTTATACAACACTGAGTACAGTCAGAAGCACAGGAGGGTGAGAGAATTCACCAGAGCCAGAGCAGGGAACAGAACAGGCAGACTGACGAAATACACTGCAGAGGGGAGCAGCGGGCAAGACAGGAGAGGTCTGTTGCGCCATGTGGAACCCTTGCCGGTGGCCAGGGATCAAAACGGTGCTGTAGAGGCTGCGGGCTTCTTTGTAGCCCAGCACTCAACTGCTGCGCCACCAGGGAAGGCCTCCCACTCATGTTCTAAAAACCTCCCAATACTACCCACCTCCTAGTACTACCACCTTTGGGGACCAGTTGTGTTCATCTCAGCCCAAATCTGCCTTCAGGGACCTCATATTGTGGCATGAAATTGGCCATCGTGGGGAGATTCACGCCATGAAAACTAGCAGATGTTACAAATCAGAACCCCATTGTTTCCCAGAGAACCAATTATTCACACATACCTTCCCATCGCCAGAGTTTACCGTGTCCTGAGTGTCATGGCCAGCTTTGTCCATCACTATGATGAGGGTGGAAAACCTGGAAATGTTGCACAAGGAAAGGGCACCATTAATAACTATCGCAGGGCCACAGATGGAGACCAGGACTCTTCTAGGCAAATGGGGATGAGAAGCACTTGAATGCTGAACTTTTTCCAGGTTTGTAATTATTATTCCAAAGCATACTCTCCTTTCAGCTGGGTAGCACCCCTTCAGCTGGAAATTTGGAATAATTTTCTATTATTGAACTGTTTACAATTTTTCCTAATGTAAATGATATTTCAACAGACATGTATTAGAATAAATTCCTAAGAGTGTAAGCCAGAGCAGAGTGTAAAAACATTATTAAAACTCTAAATACATTTTGCCAAATTGCTTGCCTACAAGTTTAATGTGCTGGAAAGACATTTATGCTCTCCCCGCAGTCAGCCCAAATCACCAAAGCCTTCCTGGTATTTGGAACCAGAACAGAGAGAACATTTCCACCGCCTCTCCTCCCTGCGCAGACACTGCTTTCCAATTAAGCTGAGTATATTCCAGGAACCTGACAAGCTCTGCTCTTTTTGGCCTTTATCTGTCGCTTTGCGTCTTTGTTCCCTTCACACGGATACTTTTCCTGTCTTTTGGTGAAATGCTGCAGGCACCTCACAAGCATCCTGACAGCCAGGATTGCACACAACAGGTCAAAAACAAAAACATGCAGGAAGGGCTTTAGTGAGGGCAACATAGGTGACCTTCACTTTGATGGGCCTGGCACAGGAAAGAAATACCTGGGGACAAGCGCTCCTGACTTGTAGCTGTGTTGCAGGCCAGGTAAGCCCTGAACATGCAGCAAACCCTTGAGTACTCTGCTCTTTTGCATAATGGCAGAGCTACACCCCTGAAGGGCGGGGACAGGCAGACCCTCCATCCACTGCAACACCCACCTACACACCGAGCACTGGTATGAACACCTGCACCTCTGCTCTCAGCTTTCCCTTAGCCCCAACCACAGGGTGCCAGAAACAACTCTACTCCCACAGAGTAGGGGGCTTTGGCAAATATGTGCACTGCACAGTGTGGCCACATGGGGCCCATTTAAGAAGGACCCGTGCTTGGTTAATGCTCTGCTGTTATCAGCTTCAAATTCTTAGTTACTATCTTTGGACCAGTATTTTGTGATGGAAGGCTGATGGGGCGCTGTGCAGGAACAGAGCAGATGTCTGGGGTGTGTGTGTGTGTTTCACCATTATTCATTGGGTCCACATGCCCATAGGGGTTTCCTGAGCATGGAATTTATGGACTAGGTTCCCAGGAACAACAGAGTGAGTACAAGGAAGTGTCACATCTACAAGTAAGGAGCATAGGCAGCCCCAAGAGGCACACTTCCCAAGCATGCAAGAACTTGGTTTTAAAAAATCAGAAAGAACATACTGGAACAATGTAGGAATCCTGTCACATCCTTCCTCATTCATAGTACATCACTGTATTAGGCAGTCGCTTATGATGAAAATGGAGAGAGAAAAAAAAAGAAAGCTAGGACCACCCACACCCATGCCTCCCATCCTTCCTTACCCAAGAAGTGGTGGTGTAATGGATGTCTATTAACAGAAGTGAAATAAAACCAGGTGAATTAGTTTAGTTTTCTAGTAAGAGACAGAGGTAGGCATTGTGAACTACAAAATAAGAATTGCATACTCTCGATGACTCTGCAGATAAGTTAAATGCTGATATTTGCATTTAAAACTGGCATCATGCAATATAAAGAGAAACATTAACATTTCTGCTGGTGTTTAAAAATGACTCCTTGTCCCTTAGTCGGTATACTTGGAGGTGTGTTCTCCATTGTAGGGAGTTTCCAGTGGGAATGAGCTCTACCTGTCTCTGGGGCAGCTTACACGATGACACCCACTCTCCCTGGCTGTCTTCGCTCCCCAGTCTGACTTCCTCACCCCCTCCTCCACCCTCCAAGTTGTCTTCCCTGGATCATGCTCCAAATCACTCCTTGTATTCAAATCCTTAAACCAGCGCCTCTCCCACAGAATCCATCCAAGACACCTCTCTCTGTATGGGGCACTGGTATTTTAGGGGCGGTTGGTAGGGACGTCTCCTTTGTGACTTTGCTCTAATCGAATAAATTATCATCAAGCAAATAGAGTTTGATGTGCATGTCATTAGCCCATTCTGGAGCTTACTGGGACTGAGCTGGGTCAGGAAATTCTAATTCTTTTGAAGGTTTGTTGATACGTTTTAGGTTGCTAGTCTTAGAAATATTGAATCAACAATCAAACTGGTTTTTTTTCCCTAATGCCAGACTATCTCAAAGTAAATACCTTTTCATTATTTCATTACCTTTTGGAATTGAATTTGTTTTGCAGATACCGGGGAAGAAGGGAGTTTTATTATGCTCATCAGGTCCATGAACTTCAAGGGGGTGTAGACAGTGTAATTGGAGCCTACTCAAATGTAGACCTGTCACATTGTGATATACACTGGCCACAGAAAGTGTCAATACTGAGAGTCTGGAATGAAATCTCATTAAAATGGGTTCCCTTTGTAAGCAAGGACAATGCCTCTGTGAAGCAAAACTACCAGTGACAATTAGCGACTTGCTTAGTAAAAATAAGAATGTGAAGGTTTATGTCTTGTCATAATTCTTTTCTGGTTTGTACAGCCTTCCCAACACAGTCACAGGATGTGGCATTATTGGGATGGGAGGAACTGGCAACTTGTGTCATTAACTCAGGGCCATCGTCGCATCAGCTCTGAGTCATGAAACAAGTCAGACCCAGGACTACCGTCCAGATGCAGCCTCGTATCTGGAGACTGGCACTGAACCTTCACATCCTAATTCTTACTAAGAGAGTTACCAATTATCACCGGTTCACAGAGGCATTGTCTTTGCTCCCTTGCAAAGGGAATCCATTTTAATGAGATTTCATTCCAGACTCTCAGTATTGATCTGGGAAATCCAGTCTGGTTCATTAATTTAAGTTCTTTATTCCCTTATTTGAGCCTCCTCTACAGAAAAGCATTATAAATATCAGGCCTTTGAGGTGGACATCATGGAGAATCCCATTTGGTAGGACGTTGCATGGTGTTTACAATGCAAAGTCATGTTTTTCTTTTCTTTTTTTCTTTTTTTTTGAAGATTTATTTATTTTATTTATACCAGCACTGGGTACAGTCAGAAGTGCGGGAGGGTGAGAGAATTCACCAGAGCCAGAGCAGGGAGCAGAACAGGCAGACTGACGAAATACACCGCTGAGGGGAGCGGCGGGCAGCAGGAGAGGTCTGTGCACAATGTGGGACCCTTGCCCAGCGGCCAGGGATTGAACTAGCGCTGCAGAAGCTGCGGGCAGCTTCACAACCCAGCGCTCAACCGCTGCACCACGGGGGTGGCCCAAAAAGTCATGTTTTTCTGACTCTGCCCTCACCTGGTCTCTCACAAGGGCTTCCTGGAAGTCTCCAGGGGACATTTCCTATTGCACAAAAACCCCTCCTCTGGATGCCCAATGACATTGTCCTCTCTCCAGATCTGGCCCACACAGGTGGGTCACAGCTGTCTTCCTTGCCCCATGGGTCTATTGGCACTTCCAACTGTAAAGATACAGATCTCCTTTCTCACAATGGTCCAAGGCATCCTTTCTTCAGGCCAGTTCTTTCCTTCATTTCCTTTTGTGAAGAGTCTTAAGATTCTCGTAACAGAGGTATTACAGCCCTCTGCCTGGCAGCAGCCCCCCAGAAAAGGTTTAGAATGGGACCCACACATCATTGCCTGGTCATGGCAGCCTCGCAACTCCCCTGGGATCTTAGGACAGTGCTAGGTCAACAATCAGCAAGTGCTCATGTTTTCACTGAGCCAGTCTGATGGACAGCCCCAGGGAATCCATTAGGGTTACTGTGAAAATTATTTCCAAATGGAAAGATAAGTGGCAAAAGAACTCACCATCACAAAAGATAGAACAAATTGGTCTCTTGTTTGGAAGGAAGAGTCTGTGGAAGACAACATCTTAAAAGGGTTCCATCCTGGGCTCGAATGCTAACATCCTGAAGAAAGCAACTAAGAAGATGTTAGTTCTACAAGAAAATTCACATTTGTTGAAGTTCCAGAAAATTGTCATTTCTTTCAGGAGTGTTGTGCCATGTCTTTCTCTCTTGCCCCTGTAAAATGGTTCCATTAATCTTGCACGTGGGTGACTACCCTTTGGTAGATTCTCACTGAAGATTGTGAAGGAATAAGAGATTGAAGGAAATATTAGTGTGAATTTCATATTCTAAGGGTCACCTTCTGTGATTCATAATTTTTCTTTCAGGTCAGCCAAGTTTTATAAATCACCTGAAAATCTTAACATTGCTGCAACTGCACTTTTCAAGTTCATTATCTGAAACCAGACTTTAAAAATATGTATTTATAGTTTTGAATAACCTATTCTGAAAAACATAAATATTTTCAATGATCTTTCTTTTACTCTGGTTCCTTATAATATTCTGTTAGTCATCTATTGCTTGATAACAAGTTACCGCCGATCTAGTGACTTAAAATAGCAAATAAACATTGATCACCAAGACTTGTGCTTCAGGACTTTGGGGATGGCTTGACTGTGTGGTGCTAGCTCTAGGTCTCTCCCTTCTCTGCTTTCCCATCATGCTCCCCAACTCTCTACGCACACTGCACTGCAACACACAACTCTTCAAGAAGTGATTTGCTCATTTTCTCCTCATCCTGTACTTGTGGCTTCAAACCTACTTTGGATACTTACTTTGTTTTTTAAGTGCCCAGTGTTCTCTACTCCTCTTCTGTTTCAAAACTCTTGTATTTCCTGCATGTCTCAATACTTCTCCTCTTCCAAACCTACTCTTTCCTTTTGTAGCAGGTAGAGATCCCTGATCTACAACCAGTCCCTCTAACCCTCTACTCTGAACTCTAGCCCTGTGGCCACAGATCTGCTGGGAACAGTATCAGCTCCTCATTGCAGAAATGAGAGGATTCAAACATCAGGCTCATTAGAACCATCACAAGTATGAGACATAATATGAGCTGGCACTCAATTTCAGGCATTTCTCAGAACCTCCTTAGCCTTGATATGAAACTCTTCCTTGTGGGGCCTCCCTGGTGGCACAAGGGGTTAAGCACTGCACTATGAAGCAATCTGTAGCGTCTGGAGCATGAGTTCAATCCCCAGCTAGCCAGGGAGCAGCCCACATGGCACAGCAGACCTCTCCTGACTCACCTGCTGCTCCCCTCAGCAGTGTATTTCAGTCAGTCTGCCTGTTCTGTTCCCTACTCTGTCTCTGGTGAATCCTCTCACTCTACCGCACCTCTGGCCTGTACCTCAGCTCTTGCATGCATAAATAAATAAATCTTTTTTTTTTTTTTAAAAAGAAAATCTTCTTTGAAAGTCCAGAAAAATATCCACTAATCATGTGGACGGTGAGACACGGTCTTCCCCATCACTGTTAAGACATGTTCCTTGCATTCTTCAAAGCTCATTATTCCACACCAGTTTTAATTTTCCTAGCACATGTTTCTGCCTTTCACTAATCTGTTTGTGGGGCCTCGGAAACATTCCAGATGAATAGGGGATTTATGTGTCCATGTGGGAATTAGGGCACTTATGGAACTGGTCATCAGAGTGAGAAATGGCTCAGCCAGGAGCCCTCAACCAATCTGATGAAGCCATGTAGCCACATAACATAGGGGTTTTCTACTGTCGGGAGCACCAGTACATGAATGGGAAGGGCTTGGAGAACTCACCGAATGAGAGCTGGCGGGTGCTCACATGTGGGAAGACTGTCTGGGACCCAGAGCACTAGGAAACTATCATTCCCAGGGTCCTGCACTGAGCCAGTCTCTTCCCTAGACCCCAGGAATGTCCAGATCACCGCAACAAGGCTGAAGTCTCATAGTGTTCTTGGTCTGGGACAGAGTTGAACACGCAGATACATCTGAGCAAGTGTGTGTCTTGGGACCGTAATGGCTGTGCCTGCTATGCTGGGAAAAGGACCAGCTAAGTGCGTGGGGGAGCTGACCATCTGAGTTCTTTGTCCCTGCCCATAAGCACTTCCATGCTTTCCTTCATTTAGGGATTTAAATATATAGCTATTATTCATACTCACTGGGATGTTTACTATTAAAAATTAGAAAATAATGTGTTGGCAAGACTATAGAGAAATTGGAACATTTGTGGGAGTATAAAATGGCACAGTCACTGGAGAAAACAGTACAGAGTCCTGAAAATTGAAAAATAGAGTTTCCACATGACTCAGAAATTCCACTCTGGCTATGCACCCCAAAGAGTTGAAAGCAGGGACCTGCAGAAACACTTGTCTACTCATGTTCACAACAACATTATTCACAGCAGCATGTCTATCAGTGAGTGGATGGATAAATAAAGTGTGGTCCAAACGCACACTGAAATACTATTCAGCCTTAAAAAGGAAAAAAAAATGGTGACACTTGTTATAACATGAATGAAATGTGAAGTGAATGAGCCATGAAAAGCCTTATAGTATGTGACTCCACTAATATGATGTCCTTAGAGGAGTCAAACTCATAGACAGAAAGTAGAGCAGTGGTGACTGGAGGCTGGGAGTCAGGGGGGGAGGGGTCTTGGAGTTTTATGGGTGCAGAATTTCCATTTAGGGAGAGAGATGAAAAGTTCTGGAGAGGGATGGTAGTGAAGGGTGGACACCAGTGTGAACGTACTCAACATGGAACTGCATACTTAAACCTCTTTAAGATAGCAATTTTATGCTATCTATTTTATCACAAAAAAGTAAAAGATACATTACTGAAATGTTAGAAGTTTTTAGAAGTTAAGAGGGAAAGAGTGGTTTTCAAGGTATCTGCAACACCTTGCCCAGATTGCCCTGCCTGGCACCTGCTGTGGGTCATTCCCTCTAACCACCTGGACAGAAGCACGGCCAATCCATTCAGCCTAAACGCATAGGTGCCAGAGTGTATACCAGGCAGGTCAGTCTCACCAGCAGCTGTCTTCTCGTCTTTCCAGGGGGCTTGACTAGAACCAGTTCCCCCTTGCAGGCAACCAGTGCCCATGGATCCTGTTCTGCTTTCAGGTGCCCAGTGTGAGGATGAGGTTACCGTATTTGGCTTTCTCTGGCTTCAGGCTGCTCTGGAGCCACCCTGCAGAAGCTGTCCAATCCCTGGAGTTCCTAGAGTCCCTTCTGCAGCCAACTTTCCTCTTTCCTGCCCCACCTGGTGGCTGCAGACCCTCTGGCCAGTTACTAGAACAGACAGTTAGCTCCCTGGCTGTCCTGCTGAGCAGTGGTCACTGATGTTTGGGAAGCAGTCCCTACCCGAGGGATTCATTCAGGTCGCTCCTACCTTCTGCTCTAAGC
Source organism: Talpa occidentalis (assembly GCF_014898055.3). Lineage (NCBI taxonomy): Eukaryota > Metazoa > Chordata > Mammalia > Eulipotyphla > Talpidae > Talpa > Talpa occidentalis. The sequence goes on from NW_023601433.1 coordinate 15,187,549, forward strand.
TTCCGTGGTTCATCTAGCAAAACTTCCTATCCAAATGCCCAGTGCCATGATTGATGCACTACTGAACAAGGAAGCCCTTCAGCACAGAGGGGAGAGCTTTGGAACCAGGAATTTCTGACTTTTAGCTTTGGTTTGACCATACCCTGGTACCTTGTTTTCTTCGTTGGTCCAGTGGAGCTGTTGGGGGGTGGGGATCAAATGAAAATAGACGATGTGTGAATACTCTGAAGATGGGGCACACAATAAGAGCTGAGTCAATGATAACTGAGTGGTTTTCTTTGCAGTTCATTGTAGACCATGAACTTGGCTACATAACCCACCATGAATGTTTCCCTGAACAATGGGTGTTAGACGGGCCAGTTAGGGAAAGCTGGGGTTGTTAACTTGGCAGAGGAGGCCTCCCACACTAGTGAGGGAGTCCATTCATGTGTGACTGAGAAGAATCAGGAATGTTTATGTTGTTCTGCTAACAGAGGGATGAGGCTGGCACAGTGGATCAACTGATAGGTCATGTGGAGTCCCACGGCTTACTGGTCAAGAGGTGTCTTCAGTTAAATCCAGGGAGGGGCTGGCCCTCCAGCTTTGGCTGGTTGTGTCCAAGAGAAGTAGCACTGGACACCTGTTAAAGGCAGCAAGACAGGTTTTATTCAGACTATTACCATGATAGAGAGAGAAAACTCCCCTATAATCTGAACTCAACTCCAACTAAGACAAAAGTGACTGAGGTTTTTATAGGGACAACTGACAGAGACAAATAGGACCCGTGGGAAGTGAAAAATTGGGGAATAAAAAAAAGGAGTCTATAGAGGCTATCAGGAGATGGAAAATGACAGAAGGGGGTGAAGTGTCACTGAAAATGGTAAGAGGAGGGCATGGCCTCATGAACAAAGGGGTGTACCAGGGACCCCAGTCTAATCCCAGCTTCCCCAGCTCCATCTTACTGCTTTAATGATGCTTTCATTGGTCTCCACATGCAAGTCTCTACAAAGTTTCCATTCCACTTCAGGAAAGTATTATTCCAGGATTCTCAGTGGTTTGTTATAAGCAACTATGCTACAAACATTTTCTCTGCATAACTAATTGTCTGTAAAAGAAGTATGCTGTAAAGGAGAAAAGAATGAAAAAAAAAAGAGTCATTCTAAAGGACACATAAAATATGAAAAATTAATAGCAAACCCCAAGATATTCATATGTGTGTAGATTCACATTAATATGTGCAAAGAATTGACCTTCTTTTGTGAATTGTACCTGATCACTTGTCTTACAAATCTTTCATTCATTCATCATATTACACTTTTTTTTTGGTGATCAGACTTATTGAAAGTGTGAAACCAGAGAGTGTAAACCAAATCATATACTGCTATACTAGGAAATGATAACATATCAGCTTGAAAGAGTTGGTTTCTTATTTTGTCAATGGGGAATGAAAATAAGCTTAAATACATTAAAAGTCTGCTGAAGGCAGTTGATTGATTCACTGTTGGAGAAAGGAGAGGAAATTTCCAACAAGTTCTTTTCTCTCTTATGGCAAAATTGCCTGACAGCCAAAATTGCCCTACATGCCCTCCCAGATGTCCTAAGTGGCACAATTCTGAAGCACAAGGGCGATTGGCTAGGGGGTGTTGGTGTATCATTCATTTTCAATGTGTGCATTTTTTTCTACTGGATCACAATTTGTAAGAAGCATGTTGCTTTGTTAAATTTAAAAATAAATAGTTTTGACTGAGAAAAGTTACGAGGAGCTACAATAAAATGATGGCATTGATTTGGGGTCTTGTATTTACAAATGGGGGAGCACAAACTCAGATATTAGCCCAGATTATTTCCCTCTGGGATCTTTTTTTTAGAGAACATAAGAGGATGGAGGAAGGTTAAGATTGCAGAATCTGTTTACTAAGAATTAGGATTGGATACAAATTACATTCCTTACAGTTCATTAGCTTGTCTTCAAGCTGGCCTTGGTTACTGTGGAGCGGAGAATAAGAAGAAAAATTATGTTTGTACAATTCTCAGAGACAGTGATGTCTTGCTGGAAACCATTTCCTGCCAATAAGTAAATAGATGGTTTTGTTGTTTGTTTTTTCCCCTCACTATCAGCCTTTACATTCCCTTGACCTTCTCTGCCTTGCCCCTTCTCCTTCCCTTTAGCCCCAGAAATATCACTTTATTAAGGTCTTTATAAATATTTTACTTTCTTGAATAATTATGTAAATATCAAATATTTATCATTCTTACTTGCTTTATTGCATATAATTCCATCAAACTCCTTTCATTTTGCTCTAAATGGCAACATTTTATCTTTCCTTAAGGTTGAATAGTATTCCATAGTGAGGATATGCCACATTTTCTTTTCTTTTCTTTTTTTTTAAAGATTTATTTATTTATTTATGCAAGAACCAGGGCACAGGCCAGATGCGCAGGAGGGTGAGAGGATTCACCAGAGACAGAGCAGGGAACAGAACAGGCAGACTGATGAAATACACTGCTGAGGAGCGCCCACAGCAGGAGAGGTCTCCTGCACCATGTGGGACCCTCTCCGGCTGGCCAGGAGGAAACCCTCTCTGCAGAGGCTGCAGACAGCTTCACAATGCTGCGCTCAACCACCTGCGCCACCAGTGGAGGCCCCACCTTCCTCCCCCCCCCCCCCCCCCCCGCCTCTCTCTCTCTCCATGAAGTGTACCATTGTTTTACATCCTTGTTAATGTTTTGATAGTATATGATCTCTCCCCTCTGGTGATACCACATTTTCTTTTTAGATTTTTCTTTTTATATATTTATGCATAAAAGAATTGGGGAGCCAGACCGGTGGATCTACTGAAATACACTACTGAGGGGAGCAGCAGGCAAGATAGAGGTCTGCTGCACTATGTGGGTCAGCTCCCTGGCTGGGGATCAAACTCATGCTGCAGTGGCTGGCGATAGCTTGATAGTGCTGAGACTTTAACCCCTGCACCACCATGGAGGCCCCAATACCACATTTTCTTGATCCAATCTTCCAGGTCCTAGTAATTGTGATAGTGCTGTAATGAACATTGAAGAGCATATAGCTTTATTTTTTTTAAGATTTATTTATTTATACATATAAGAACTGGGGTACAGGCCAGAGGTGTGGGGGGTGAGAGGATTCACCAGAGACAGAGTGGGGAACAGAACAGGCAGATTGCCTGAAATACACTGCTGAGGGGAGCAGTGGGGAGGCAAGGGAGGTCTGCTGCGCCATGTGGGTAGCTCCTTGGCCAGAGATTGAACTCGTGTTGCGATAGCTGCGGATAGCTTCATAGGTTGAGTCTTAACCAGGAAGGCCTTAGAGTATAGATTTTTGAGTTGATTCTGTCATGTTCTTTGTATAGATACCCAGGAGTGGGATTGGTGGGATTCTGTATAAGTTTTTAATATACCTTGGATATTAACTCCTTGTTAGTCATATAATGTGTAAATATTTTCTCTCATTAAGCAGGATGTCTTTTTAATCTTATATTTTCTTTTATTGTGTAAAAGCTTTTTAATATGAAGTAATTCTAATTGTTTGGCTTTTGCTTTTGTTTTCCTTGCCATAGGGGTTGAATCTTTAAAAACATCTTTATCATTGGTGTCATGAAACACTGCCAATGTTTATATATTTTATTGTTTCAGGTTTTATATCTAAATCTTAATCCACCTGCAATTAATCTTTATGTTTGGAATCAGAGAGTGATCCAATTTTCTTAAAAGTTTAGTAAGAGGGAGTCTTGGCATGAGATGGAATCAGTTCAGTATACCCAAACATCCCTTTTCACATGTAAAGGAAACTTGGAAGAGAGAAAAAATAAGTAAAAAATTCAAGGAGAAAGAAAAAAAGGAACATGAAAGACCAGTGATGATGGATAGTAACCAAAGGTCAGAGAAACCAGAGAAACATTGGATAATCGAAAGTTAGAAAAGACCCAGTTTGCAAGGTTGTATGTGCATGGACAGCACTGGTCCTGAATGCAGGTTTGTGAGAACTTTGGGGTTAAGGACCCCAAAACCTCCATGACTTCAGGATCACAGGATGTTATCAACACAACCATGGCCTCTCATCTGAACACCCATCCCCACCTCCTGAGCAGAGATCCAGAGCACTTTCAGAGCAAGAGGTGACCTGGACAATCCACCCTCCCACAGCAGGGCAGCTTCAAAATTAAGATCATCCCAATGGTGGCACCAGAGACAGATTCCCTATGTGATGGGTTAGTGGTATCATTCTTAGAATAATTTTTATTGTGTTTCATTATCAAGGGAGAAATAACTGGGTGCTGGAATTTTTGCAAGCATTTGGGGGAAAGTGTGCTGTCCTGAGTCACTTGGTGTGCTTTAGGGGTGTTGTTGTCTCTCACCCTCCAGCTATTAGCCCTGGGCACCGCCTCAGCCATAGACATCACCTCCAGGTTTATTACACCCTGCCAGCGGTGGTCCACATCCAATGGCGGATATGTGCAGTTAGAGTCAGGCCTTGCTGTCAGTGTCTCTGTCCAACTTAGGACAATTCTGACTGCTGTAACTGTGGAGATTCCCCAGGATAAGCCCAGGCTACTGCTGCTGAGCTACTTCATCAGAAGTGCTGAGCCACTTCTCAGCTGATTTCTCTGCACAGGTCTCTGCACAGGTCTATCCCTTCCCCCACAGATGTTGAGCCCAGTGGTTTTCCCTAATAAAAATCCCACACACCAAGCTTTAGCTCAAGTCCTGGAACCTAGCTGTGACAACCATCTGTCCTAAAATCATTTAAGGGAAGGGGCTTGAGGAAGCTCAAATGCAAACACAAACATTTAATTTCTAAACATTAATAAATTACATTCAATGAATGTATTAAATAAATCACACAGTAGTTATTTAGGTGAAAAAGCGTCTTCAATATATAAATTACTACACTTTGTTTAATACACAAAAATATATAAAATACCCATGTGCACACACACATACATACATACATACACACATATTTAATTACATACTTAATAGAAGCTCTTATCTAATGCCTGTGAGACCTGGAGCTAGTAGTATATTATGCGTGTAGCATTGTATGGGTGTATGCACATAAGCACATGCCCACACAAACACATTTATGCATAGATGTATATAAACACACATACTTTTGCACTTCTGTGTATATTTATATATATATGAAACATTTCAACTTGGAGCCGAAATGCATTGATGTATTGATGTACGTGCTGGTCATCTGAGTTGGTGATTTCAATTCTTGTTGATTTCCTGTCATAAGCACACACAGCCATAATGCATTGTCTAGATTTGCCAGATTTCACTAATTCAAAGTGACATGAAAACCTCAAGATATTTGCACAAGACTCTAAGTGTAGAATCCTTATGGATTTTTATCTTTTAAGAAAACAAGACACCGAAAAGGAGGGCGGAGCAACATGGCGGCGAGGAGACGCTGCGAGTAAGATCTCCCATTAAAAAAAAGTGAATAGGGAGGAAAAGCGGCAGGTCCCAGTGAGAACTGGGACACGGAAGATAAACGGACGACTCCAGCAAACTGCCCGAAGAAGAAAGTTGCCATAAAAGAGGACGAGAAGGGAGGGAAGCGCAGAACCCTGCTCCCCTCCCCCGCCCACAGAGGCGGCACTCTCCGACCGGCAGAGAGGAGGAAACAACAAACCAAAACGGCCAACAAGAAAAACGGACACAGCAAGCGGGACTGTGAGTGGAAAGGAACTATTGCAGCCACCACACCCCGTGAACGGGAGCTGAGGCGAACCCTGCAGGATCCGCCGCGGAGGTGAGCTCCAGGCGCCATTAAAGAGAGCCCCGCCCCCCAGGAGGAGACCAGCACCAGCACACAGCCCCGGCCGCCCAGTAAGCCTGCGCGGAAAGTGGCGCGGATCCAGACCGGATCGCAGCTGCCCAGGTCCCCGCGCCTGCGACCTAGGCTTGCGGGGAGACGACCTAGGCTTGCGGGGAGACGGCGGAGGCCCTCCCTGAGTGAGCAGGAACAAGGCGCCCAGGCAGGGGAGCGGGATTCAAAAGGCGCCATTCCCGCGCCACTGATCTGGGCTACAGCCCGCGTCCTGGAACTGAGGGCTTTGGAACTGAGACCCGGGGCACGAAATTAGGGGCGTGGGTTCCCCACGACGGTGGGGCACAAGGCAGACACAGCACCCCAAAGCCGTTGAGGTGTACCCTACCATCCCCGCTCTGCTCCCTGTCCCACGGGGTGGAAAATCAGCTCCCCAAGGGCTCCAGGAGAGATCTCTGGCGCCACCTAGCGACTTGACCCCAGCACAGGCTACTGAAGAAGCTAGTGGCCAGCTGGGGAGTTAGCCCACACCTGGCTCCTTCCGAACAAGTAGTCTGAGCCCACAGGGAGAGCGAGCACCCACAGCCAGGGCAGACCAGGCACGCAGAAGAGTGTGCCTGACACCGGACGCGCAGGGAGTGTGTCCCACATCACCATTTTAGAACAGGGACATTTCTTCAGTAAAGACTACCTGCAGAAGGCTTCCTCAGAAGCCAGAGGTGAGCGGGGGAAGTTCGCCCACGCCAGACCCCCTCTGGCCTGCAGTCCAAGCCCAGAGGGGAGCAGGAACCCACCGCCGGGGCAGACCAGGCGCACAGGGGAATGTGTCCCCACATCGGCATTTTAGAACAGGGACCTTTCTCCATTAAAGGCTGCTTGAAACTGACAGATGACTCCTGGAAGAACCAGAGGGGAACAGAGAAGCCCACCCAAGATGCCGGCCAGTCCCAACAACACAGTGTCCCAACGCATACGGCAAATTAGAAAACAGACAGTAGGGAGGAGAAGAACCACACGCAACCTAGCAACTCTCCAGAGAAAAAGCACACCACAAAAAGAAAGCCAGCCCCCAGATTGCAAAGACAATAACTTGGAAGAATTTCTGAGCCTTCCAGAAAGAGAATTTAAAATTGCCGTGATTAAAAAACTGACAGAAGTCATAAAGGAAAACAATGATAAGGGAAAAATAATCAATGATCAGAAGAATGCAATTGAGTCCCTAGAGAGGGAAAACAATGGTCAGAAGAAAGAAATTGAGTCCCTAAAGAGGGAAGTAAAAGAAATGCAGGAGATCAAAGAATTAATGGAAGAACTAAAGAATTCTGGGAAAAGCAATGAAAGCAGAATAGATGAAATGGAAGAACGAATAAGTAATCTTGAAGACACAGAAATAAAAAGAACCAAAACAGAAAAGGAAAGAGAAGTACGAAGGAAAAAGAACGAAGAAAGACTTCAGGAACTATCTGACTCCATGAGGAAAGGAAATATAAGAGTTATAGGAATACCAGAAGGAGAGGAGAGAGATGTAGGAACAGAGAAAATATTCAAAGAGATAATTGAAGAGAACTTCCCAAATGTGAAGAAGGAGCTGAAAATTGATATACAAGAAGCAAGAAGAACACCAAACTTCCACGACGAAAGGAAAAATACAGCAAGACACATAATAGTAAAGCTCCCAAGAATCCAGGACAAGGAAAAAATAATGAAGCTGGCAAGAGGGAAGAAACAGATAACATTCAAAGGAAAACCAATCAGGCTGACATCAGACTTCTCCGAAGAAACACTACGGGCAAGGAGAGAGTGGAGGGACATAGTCAACAGACTCCAAGAAAACAGATGCCAACCAAGAATACTCTATCCCGCAAAGCTCTCCTTCCTCTTTGAAGAAAGAATATGGACCTTCCCAGACAAACAGAAACTCCGGAATTTCATTGCAACTAAACCCCCACTCCAAAAAATACTACAAGGAGTCCTAAAGCCAGAACCTCAGAGGGACGAATAACAATGAAAGAAGGCCAAAAAAAAAAAAAGTTATTAAAAGAATAAATAAATAAAATCAAAGGAAAGACAAACACAATGGCAAATACAGATGTTAACATATCAATATTAACTCTAAATGTAAATGGACTAAACTCTTCAATAAAAAGACACAGAGTGGCAGCCTGGATTAAGAAACAAAACCCAACCTTTTGCTGTCTCCAGGAAACACATTTAGCTACAAAAGATAAAAATAGGCTCAAAGTTAAAGGATGGAAAACAATCCTACAAGCAAATGGACCAAAAAAGAAAGCAGGAACAGCTATACTTATATCAGATAAAACAGATTTCAAACTCAAAAAGATAAAAAGAGACCCCAATGGTCACTACATTATGATCAAGGGGACAATACTTCAAGAAGAAATAACACTCATTAACATATACTCACCAAACGAAGGAGCACCAAAATATATCAGACAACTGTTGTCCTCTCTGAAAACAGACATCAGAGAAAACACATACGTAGTGGGAGACTTCAACACACCACTATCAACAATGGATAGATCAACAAGACAAAAAATAAGTAAAGAAACCAAAGCTCTAAATAAGGACCTAGAGCAATTAGGCTTAACAGACATCTATAGAACACTAAACCCCAAAAAAAACGGAGTACACATTTTTCTCAAGCGCACACGGATCATTCTCCAGGATTGATCACATACTGGGGCACAAGACAAACATCAACAGATACACCAAGATTGAAATCATATCAACCATCTTTTCTGACCATGAAGGCATCAAACTAGAAATAAACCATAAAAAGAAGGCAAGGAACTTTCCTACCTCATGGAGATTAAAAACCACACTACTGGAAGACCATTGGACTAATGAGGAGATCAAAGAAGAAATTAAAAAATTTTTTGAATTGAACGACAAGGACACTAATATCCTAAATGTATGGGATGCAGCAAAAGCAGTAATAAGAGGAAAATATATAGCAATAGAAGCTCACATCAAGAAACAAGAAAGAACGCAAAGAAACAACCTCATCTCGAAGCTCAAAGATCTAGAAAAAGAACAACAAAAAAACCCCAAAACCAGTAGAAGAAAAGAAATAATAAAAACCAAAGCAGAAATAAATGAAATTGAAACTAAAAAAACAATCCAAAAGATCAATGAAACCAAGAGCTGGTTTTTTGAAAAAATCAATAAAATAGACAAACCCCTAGCCAGGCTCACAAAGAAAAAAGGGAGAAAGCACAAATAAACAGGATCATCAATGAAAGAGGAGAAATCACAACGGACACAGCAGAAATCAAAAGAATAATCAGTAACTACTATGAACAGTTATATGGAAACGAGTTTAACAATCTAGAGGAGATGGACAAATTCCTACAACTCTACAATCACCCAAAGCTAGATAAAGAAGAAATAGAACACCTAAACAGACCAATTACAATTAGCGAAATTGAAATGGTAATAAAAAACCTCCCCAAAAACAAAAGCCCAGGACCTGATGGATTTACAAATGAATTCTACCAAACATTCAGAGACGAATTAGTGCCTATCCTTCACAAACTCTTCCAAAAAATTGAGAAGGAAGGGACAATACCAAACACGTTTTATGAAGCCAACATTACACTAATACCAAAACCGAACAAGGACAACACAAAAAAGGAAAACTACAGGCCAATCTCCCTAATGAACACTGATGCAAAAATCCTCAATAAAATTTTAGCTATCAGAATCCAACAATGTATCCATAAGATAATTCACCACGACCAAGTTGGATTCATTCCAGGGGCACAAGGATGGTTTAACATCCGAAAATCAATCAACGTTATCCAACACATCAACAAAAAGAAATATAAAAACCATATGATAATATCAATAGATGCTGAGAAAGCTTTCGACAAAGTGCAACACCCATTCATGATAAAAGCCCTTGAAATTCTGGGGATACAAGGAACATACCTCAACATCATAAAGGCCATCTATGACAAGCCAACAGCCAGTATCATTCTCAATGGTGAAAAGCTGAAAGCAATTCCATTAAGATCTGGAACAAGACAAGGATGTCCACTCTCACCATTGCTTTTCAATATAATACTGGAAGTCCTAGCCAGGGCAATAAGACAAGAGAAAGACATCCAAGGAATCCAAATAGGAAAAGAAGAAGTCAAACTATCACTATTTGCAGACGATATGATATTATACATAGAGAAACCCAAAAACTCCACAGAAAAGCTAATTCAACTCATCAATCAGTTCAGTAAAGTGGCAGGATACAAAATCAACACGCAAAAGTCAGTAGCCTTCCTATACACAAACAATAAATCTGAAGAAGAAGAAATCAAAAAGACCATCCCTTTGTTATTGAAACAAAAAAAATCAAATATTTGGGAATAAATCTAACAAAAGAGGTAAAGGACCTATACAAAGAAAACTATAAAACACTGTTAAAAGAAATAGAAGAAGACACAAAGAAATGGAGAGACGTCCCCTGCTCATGGATTGGAAGAATAAACATTATTAAAATGGCCATCCTACCAAAAGCAATATACAGATTCAATGCTATTCCAATCAAAATTTCAATGTCATTCTTCAAAGAAATAGAACAATTATTGATGAAATTCATATGGAATCACCAAAAACCCCGAATAGCCAAAGCTCTCCTGAAAAAAAAAGAAGGGAATGGAGGCATCAGACTCCCAGACTTCAAACTATACTACAAAGCCATAATCATCAAAACTGCATGGTATTGGAACAAGAACAGACATACAGACCAATGGAATCGAATAGAAAATCCAGAAATAAACCCACAGATTTATGGTCAACTAATCTTTGACAAAGGAGCAAAGAATATGCATTGGAGCAAAGAAAGTTTGTTCAATAAATGGTGCTGGGAAAACTGGGTCGCTACATGCAAAAGAATGAAGCTTGACCACCACCTCACACCATACACAAAAATCAACTCAAAATGGATTAAAGAACTAGACATAAGACCTGAAACCATAAAATATATAGAAGGAAATATAGGCGAAACACTACGTGATTTGCACATCAAAGACATCTTTACAGACACATCACCCAAAGCAGTGATAGTGAAGGCAAAGATAAACAGCTGGGACTACATCAAATTAAAGAGCTTTTGCACAGCAAAAGAGACAATAACAAAACAAAGAGAAACCCCACCAACTGGGAGAACATTTTGCACCCAACACTAATGATAAAGGACTGATCACAAAAATCTGCAAAGAGCTGATGAGACTCAACAACAACAAAGAAAATAATCCAGTCAAAAAATGGGCAGAAGAGCTAAAAAGAAACTTCTCTGAAGAGGAAATGCAAATGGCCAACAGGCATATGAAAAAATGTTCAACATCACTTGTCATCAGGGAAATGCAAATCAAAACTACCATGAGATACCATCTACACCAGTGAGAATGGCACATATTAAAAAAACTAGCAACAAAATGTTGGCGAGGGTGTGGAGAAAAAGGAACTCTTCTGCACTGTTGGTGGGAGTGCAAACTGGTCCAACCACTGTGGAAAGCTGTGTGGAGATTTCTGGACCTACTAAACATAGAGCTTCCATATGATCCAGCAATTCCACTCCTAGGTATTTACCCAAAGGACACAGAAACATCAATTCCAAAGAACACCTGCACCCCTATGTTTATAGCAGCACTGTTTACAATAGCTAAGCTTTGGAAACAACCCAAATGCCCAAAAATAGATGACTGGATCAAGAAGATGTGGTACATATATACCATGGAATATTACTCAGCATTCAAAAAAGATAAACACATGCAATTTGCAGCAACATGGACGGCGCTGGAAGAGATCATGCTCAGCGAAATAAGCCAAAAAGAAAAAGAAAAATACCGGATGGTCTCACTCATAGCAGGAATCTAGAAAACTTAAATAAGGGACCAGGAAAATGAATAACTATAAGAAAGTGAAAATCAAAATCAACAAAAAACTATGAACCAGAGACACTTTTAGGGGGCGGGGGTGGGAGGGGAGGGATTGGGGTCAGAATGGGGGGCTGCAATTGTATGGGGAATATAACAATAAAATTTATTTAAAAAAAAAAAAAAAAAAAAAAAAAAAAGAAAACAAGACACCATTTCTATTCATGACTCACCATTATTGAATCTTTCCAAAGCTTTGACATTCTTTTTCATAGAAATAAAACTTTCTCCACTCAGATTTCATGGCATTGGGTAATGTTTAATCAAAGTGCATAATAACACTCTGGAGGCATATGGGGCTGGGAGCAGAGCTGCAGCCTCCGAGGAAGAACTCATCTTTCTGAATCAATCACCAAGGTTTGCTCAGCAGCCTCAGGATCCTCTAGGGAAGGTGAGTAAGGAGGACCTGGCAAGGCGGTGAGGATATGGAACAACCAGAACCTTCAGACACTGCCAGGGGGGAAGTGACTGGGTATAGTCACTTTGGAAAACCTTCTGACAGTCTCTTAGAGAAGTTAAACACACACCCATCCTATGATCAGCCATTCCACCCCTAGATATTTACTCAAGAGAAATGAAATCCCAGACCTGCAAGAACTTGTACAGAAATGTTCACAGCAGCAAGTTGACAATCCCTGAAAATTGGAAACATCCCAGATGTCCATTCAGAGGTGAATGGACATACTGGTACAGCCACTCAGTGGCTTTTATTCAGCATTAGACAGGAATGTATTATGGATACACAAAAACACTAGGGAGAATGAAATCTCAATTATGCTGAGTGAAAGCAGCAAGACAAAGAAATACAAATGACATGCTGTACAATTCCCTTTATATGAAGTTCTAAAAAGACAACTGTCTACAGGGAAAGAGAGCAGATCCTGATTCCCTAGGACCCTGGTGAGGGCAGGGGTGTGGGGGGCCGACCAGGGATTTCAGAGGCAATCCAGGAAACTTCTGGAAGTGATGGATATGTCTTCTATCCTGTTTGTGCTGAGTCTTTCAGGGGTGTACAGGTAATACAAAACCTATTGAATTGTACACTTTATATACAGTGGCTGATTGTATATCAATCATAACTATAACTCAATTATACCTGAATAAACTACTGAGTGTGTCTGAGCCATTGCTATGTGGCATCTACCAGAATAAAACCTCAGTCAACAGGTGTTTTGGAATGAATTTTATTTTAGTTTTAGTTTATATGATAAAGATGAATCCATAGGGCACTTTGGGAAAGATAAAACCTTTCCTATTATACTTGAATTCTGTTCTAAATTAAATTTTCTTCCTTCATATATAGCACACAAAATCCACATGAAATTTATGTCAGTTTCCTGGGGCTGCCAAAACCAGCACCCCAGGCTGGGTGGCTTAGACAACAGAAAGTTGCTCCCTCACTGTTAAGGGGTGGAAGTCGGTGATCAAGCAACAGGTAGTTGGTCCCTCCTGAGGCCTCTCTTCTTGGTTAGCAGACGGACGCCTTTCTCCCTGCATTTGTCATCTTTTTCTCTGACATGGTATTCTCTTCATAAGGGCATCAGTCACACTGGGGTCACTGTGACCCTGTCTCCAGTGACGGGCACATCTGAGGGACTGGCAGCCAGGCTTCAACCTCTGGATTTGGGGTGGGGGTGTTACAATTCAACTTGTATCAAAGCTCCACCTTGCATTTTCATTCTTTTTTTTTTTCTTAAAGATTTATTTATTTATTTGTTTGTTTGTTTGTTTGTTTATTTATTTATACAAGCACTGGGTACAGTCAGAAGTGTGGGAGGTTGAGAGGATTCACCAGAGCCAGAGCAGGGAACAGAACAGGGAGACCGACAAAATACACTGCTGAGGGGATCAATGGGCACGGCAGGAGAGGTCTGCGCGCCATGTGGGACCCTCGCCCGTCGGCCGGGGATCGAACCGGCGCTGCAGAGGCTGCGGGCAGCTTTGCAGCCCAGTGCTCAACTGCTGCGCCACCAGGGGAGGCCCTCATTCTTTCTTTCTTTTTTTTTTTTTTAAGATTTTTTTATTCATACAGGAACTGGGGTTCAGGCCAGAGGTACGAAGGGTGAGAAGATTCACCAGAGACAGAGTGGGGAACAGAACAGGCAGACTGAAGAAATACACTGCTGAGGGGAGCAGCGGGTGAGACAGGAGAGGTCTGCTGTGCCATGTGGGTCAGCTCCCCAGCAGGGGATCAAACTCCTGCTGCAGTGGCTGCGGATTGCTTCATAGTGTGGCGCTTAACCCCTTGCACCACCAGAGAAGCCCCACCTTGTATTTTCATTCTATCAACACACAGAAAGAGGGAGGGGAGGGGGCCTCTTCTAGTGGCACAGGCCATTGAGCACTGTGCTGTGAAGCTGTCCGCAGCCTCTGCAGCATGGATTTGATCCCGGCAGGCAGGCGAGAATCCCACATGGCACGGCAGACCTCTCCTGTCTCGCCCGCTGCTCCCCTCAGCAGTGTATTTCGTCAGTCTGCCTGTTCTGTTCCCCGCTCTGTCTCTGGTGAATCCTCTCACCCTCCCGCGAATCTGGCCTGTATCCTGGTTCTTGTATAAATAAATAAATAAATAAATATTTTAAAAAATAAGAGGGAGGGGAGGGAGGAGGGAGAGAGGGAAGATAAAGGCAAATCTGTTTGGCCACCTGAAGGCCTGCTGCATTCTACCTAGAAGCCAGCAAAGACTGCACTGAGATCTGTGCTTCTCGCCTGGCCTCCTTGTCTCCTTGTGCTCCAAAGATGTGCTTTTCCTCCCTCCTCCCACCCCACAACTGCTTTGTCTAAGCCTGGGGCACAGGGTCTGGCCCAGCTGCTCCTTCAGGTTACCTGCTCTGAGTGCCTTTGGGTTGGAGCTTTGTAATGATTCCTACTGTGCCCACTGGGGCCTGCCCATCAAGTTGTCCCTGGAACAAAATCCCCTGGACCCAAGGTTGAAGATCCACATTCCAACTTTGAATTGGTCAGAGGTTACAACTCTTTTAGCGTAAGGAAAACTGTATCTCCTGCAGTGATTGACTCTCCAAGATGGAGCCCTGGATTTGGAAGTCTGATGGTGATGACAATGGTGTCTCTGAGGAGCCAGACCTTTTCCTCTTAGGCCCCATGCCTAGGAGGGTGACCCAGCACGTGGGTGTGGGAATGAGTCCTTCGGCTTCCCCTCTCGCTCCGAGGACAGCTCCAGGCACTGCAGGCTCCGAGCTGTCCTGTGGAGCAGTGGGCTCTCCTGCTCTGGAGCTAAAGGACACTCAGAGAACAGTTTTAAGAATGAGTGATTGTAGAACAGTCGCAGAACCTTTCTGTGCCGCCCCTGTCCTCATGGTGGCCTCTTTGATAAAGCTACAAGAATTGTGGGATCAGGGACCAGCTGAATCCCTGTCAATGGCTCCACTTCACACAGTCTTGTGCCTTGGATACTCACACCCAGTGGCTGGTCACGGATTTATTTTACTGATTTTTCCTTCATCCACATTCTCATTGCCTAACTCAGCAGGATGTCAGGTTGAAGGAATGTTCTTTGTTCTTGCCACTAATATTTCTCCCAAATCTGCAAAGCGACCCATCGGCTTCTTCTTATCAACCTACTTTTTCACCCTTGAATATCCTTTAAAAACAAAACACCACTAATGCTACTGTCATTAATGAAAGTTAATACATTTAAATAAAAATTGTTGCCCGGATCACCTCTAAAATGATCCTGTGTACACCCCAGTCTGGGAAGAGGTGAACGGTAAGCGTCTGGCCCATCTCTGGGATTCTTAGCCCTCTATGAGGAGCTCTTCAAACAAGAAGAAAAAATAAAAATCCCTAGTTTTCCCCTCGATGGTGATTATTCTTTTGATATCTGCCAGTTGAGAAAATATATCATGAACAGAGCTACTATTAACTCAGAATGAATGGGCATCATATTAATGACAGTAACAGTGCATGAAAAACAACGGCCCCTGTGGAGGTGAGTGGCCTCTTCCATCTGCAGAGGGTCTGGAGAGCTGACTAGTGTGACATCCTGTTAACAAAAATCTATCGAGTCAATTTTAAAACTCTAGTTGGCTTCGTTAAATAATTCATGAATTGGGCAGCATCTCATCCAGCAAGTAGAAGGGCATTAAAAGAGTGATACAAAATAGAAGGATTCTAGTCAGAAAGAAGGTGGACTAAGGTTATTTTAAGCAAAGTCACTTTCTTTTAGGGGAACGCAAGGGGTTTTCATCCTGCAGGTGATTTCACTGAAGAGGACCAGGAAACTCCAGGTTTATTGGATTAAATTTCTGCTTTGAGAAGAGGCTGCAACTGCAGTTAAGTTAGGTGTGAAGTCCTGATGTGGCACACAGAAGTGAAGAAGAACTGGGGTGTAGGTCAGAGGTGTGTATGGGGGCGGTGAGAGGACTCACCAGAGACAGAACAGGGAACAAAACAGGCGGAATCACTGAAATACACTGCAGAGGGGAGCAACCAAAATAAAGTTGCTCATACTGGTCCCCATCCAGACTTAATATTTACTGCAGTTTTAACCTCTTCCCAAAATGTAATCCTAAACTAACCAAGCCAGCATTTCCTAATGAGCATCAGTGAGGTCATCTGCATGACCTTTTCTTTCATTAATAACCTTGTCCCACCCTCTTTCTGTCTACAAACACCCTTTATTCTGTGTGAGCCCTTGCAGCATCTAGATGGGCTGCTGCCTGATTCATGAACCATTTAATAAAGCCAATTAGATGTCTAAATTTGTGAATTTTGCTTTTTAATACAGGTTTAAGTTCCCTGGTCTGTGAAATGAAAGACTCTTTGCTTCTTACTTCACCACTGGCTTTGTGAGGATAAAATGAAATACTATGATTGAAAAGGGACCAAAAAAAAATATATCTTGAGCAAAATATAGAAGTATTACCCTTTCTGTGAAATCTCAGGAGAAAACTAGGAGCCCGGGGAGAGGAAGGTGAAGAACAAAGCGATCAGCAAGAGTGGAAAATCCAGCAGTGATGGCTACATGGACCTTAGGCCCCTGCAGGACTGGCAGCCCTTAATCCAGATGGCACTCAGTGGCTATACCTACTCACCTTAGTTATTGGCACCCCCAAAGTAGCAAAAAATGTAAAGATACTTGGATTGGGTGTGACTTCCAGGAAACCCTTCAGTGTTAACCTTGGGGGCTTAGCCTTGCACACAAGGGAGGTACTAGGGAAATAGTCTGGGCTGCACTTTGGGTCACTTTTTCTCAAATATGAAATTCCCCCTCCCCCCCAAGACTGGCATGTTGCAGTTTGTCAAAGGGAAAGGAAAATGAAGGCTGGGAGCAGGGAGGGCAGTGGAGACAGTGCCGCCCGAGGGGTGGACGAGAGCCTGGTGGGGCTCTTCACGTTTCCCCCCAACTCTGTGAACAAAGGAAAGCCACTCTGACATCTGACATCACCCTTCCCCTGTCTCTTCTAAATCTTGCACACCTTTGAGAAGCTGAATTCCCTCGTTTCATAAAAGGCCCCCTTGCGCCCCTAGACAATATTGAAAACTAAATAACTGCAGGTGAGCAGTTCTTGGTATAATACAAACTGAGACCAAAGATGACTTTATAATAATAGGAAGAGACAATCAGGCAGGTGGGAAGACCTTATAAATAGATTATAAGGGCTGCAGTGAGCTTATTTTAACTTTTAAAATCCTCCTGAGCTTTTCTGGTTCATAATAGTGACAAGGTAGCAGTGTCCGGGAGTTGCAATGCAAAACACTTAAATTTTCTGTCTTGATATTTTTTTTTTCTTTTCAGCTCAGAGGCTCAAGAATGAATAAAACCACAATGTTCTAAGTTTCCACATTAAGTACAAAACTCCTTTTATAAAAATTCTAAACTGGGCCAATAGAGAACCCCCAATAAAAATGGTAACTCTTCTGGGAAAATGCAGAAAACGGCAAGTCTGTTATCTTGATGTCAACGTTGCAGGCAGCTCCATAGACAGGAGGGGCTCATTGGATTGGAGACGTGGAGTTGAACATGAACTTTGCAGTCCCAGAAGAGGAGAGATTTAACATTTATTTACAGGCAGCATTGAGAGAATGGGGCAGCAGGCTGTGGGGTCACATTAGGTCATTGACATGTATTGAGCTGGGGGGAAGGAAATCATCTAATACCCTCTGGGTTCTTCTAGGCTTGCAAATAATCACCGAATAGATTCATAAGAGGCAAAGTAAAAAAAGTTTAATAATAACACATCTACCTCTTCAATATATGGGAGAGACCCAGTAAAACGGAGTAATTCACACACATGGCTTCCGACACTATCTTAAATTGTTCAGCTAAGACAAGAAAAAAGAGTGACCTGGAGTGGCTGGGCACAAGGGTGGCCCCCAACTTTTAAACAACAGCATTGACAGCTGAATGAAACAGGGCAGTACCTTCAAAACTCCAGGGAAACTTTTAAACCTTGAATTGCAAGTCCAGAAAAAACGATTCATCAGTTATGAGTGAGAATAAAAGCATGTGAAGAATCCACCAGTTCACCTCTCCTAGGCCTACCTGCTACGGAAGCTGCTGGGGAGGGTCTACTCAAAATGGAAGAAAACCAGAGACACCTCAACCAGGAAATGAAGATGGGGAACCCTAGAAGACAATAGAGGGAGACCTGGAAGGTGGCAGTATGGATGCTTTAGAAAAGGTGTGCCCGTGGGGTGGGGCAGGGGAACAGAAGAGACAGCATGGTCTGTGAAGAAACAGGCTCTCTGGAAAATGAAACAAGTCCTGACTCAGGGCATTTGCTGATTTCTGTCAAATTTCCCCTTAGGCTGATGTCAAGCTCCCAGAATCTGAAGGACCCACTTACAAAATTTCTGTATATATATATATTTTTTTTCTTTTATAGAGGCATGTTTTATTTATTTATTTGTTTGTTCGTTTGTTTCGTTTATACATGCACTGGGTACAGTCAGAAGCGCGGGAGGGTGAGAGAATTCACCAGAGCCAGAGCAGGGAGCAGAGCAGGCAGAAGGACCGAAGTACACTGCTGAGGGGAGCAGCGGGTGGCAGGAGAGGTCTGCGCACCATGTGGGACCCTCCTCTGGTGGCCGGGGAGCAGCCGGGAATCGAACAGGCGCTGCAGAGGCTGCGGGCAGCTTCGCAACCCAGCGCTCAACCGCTGCGCCACCGGGGAGGCCCCAAAATTTCTGTATATTTAACAATTAACTCTTGCTCAGTTGGTGGAAGTGCTCCCCCCTCACTCCCCTCGCCACCATCCCACTCATCTGATACTACCTGGTGTATTTGTGTGGAAAATGGCACCGAGAGTTTTATGGTCCTGTCAGATAGGATGAGATGAATTGGAGACACAGCACTAGACAATGAGGTACAGGGAAACACACACGCAATCATTACACACAAGAACATATTAAAACTCGTAAAAGACAAGAACTGTTATTAGCCCAGTAACACACGGGACTCGGTGCTGAAAACAGAATGTAAACAAAGAACAATTTCAACAGAAACAGCATTAATGACAGGGGCCTGGGCGCCAGAGCAGCTGGGGAATGCCAGCACACACTTCAGTCAGCCTGTCAACCGATGACGCCTCACAGGAAAAGTCAATAAGAGCAGGGTAAGCTTTTTTATTTGAAGTTTGGAAGAAAGTGTCAAACGTGCTCACCTTTGGAGAATGCAACCTTGGCAGAGAGGGAGCCTCCAGGATTGCCTTTCTAAAACCCCAGGCTTTGCTTACTCTGATTTTTTTTGATGCAAGAGCAGGTAGTCCAGGGGAAGAGGGCCTTGAAGGGAGGGAAGAGGGTGTGGGAGTAGGTCGGGGAGGGTGAGCTGGGAGCTTCACCCTGAGGGTATTTCCCAAAATGTTCCCTGATCCTCCTGAGAGCTCAGGTTTGTGATTATTCTGAGGATTTAGAGATCATTTTTTCTCATTTATATATTTACTTATGGTAGTAAAATACACAGAACTTAAAATTGATCATTTGAAGTCTAGACTCCAGTGGTGTTACTTACATTCACACTGTTGTGTCACCTTGTCCAGCGTTTGGACAGGAGAAGCCAGGTCTTTCCTCCTGTGTGCCTCCTTTACCTCACACTGCGGCTAGCTTCCTCACACACTTCTGACAGCAGAGGAGTAAGGTTTCTCCCAGGCTAATCAATGCAGTGCTACCCCGGGTGGATGACCTACACTTTAGCTCAGTGCTGACACTAGCTACCTGCAGACCATGTCAACCCCAGGGTGGTGCCTGCTCTCTGGTTTTCATGACAACACCCTTGGCGGGTGATGGCCCTAAAGCCTTGCCCCTACCTTCCCAACACCCAGGGCCTCTGATCTCAGCAGCCAGGGGCCTCTGCCACATCTGCCAGCTGCTGTACCTGCAACTCCACATAGCACCATTGATGGGTAGCTAGAACGAGACCTCTAGCTCCCTCCTTCTGCTAGTTCTCCCTCTCCCTCTCACCTGTTGCTTAGAAAGAATTGTGGTTTTGGTGCAGGACAGGAATAGAAAAAACTAAAAAGGAGGTACACCACAAGACCAGAAACCTGGCTCCCACAAGGAAGTGGGGGCAGAAGAGATTTGCATAGCAATTGACACGGCTATGGAAACCAAGACCTAGAAACCTTAGGCACCAAGGCCTAGATTACAAAGCATAAGATCCAAGCAGGGATCAGGCTGCTTTAGGGAGTGTCTAGAGCACAGGCCCAAGGGTAAAGATAGGGAGATTGAGACCAACAGACCCCAAAGATAAAGATATGGAGACTGAGCCCATGGTGGAATCTCTGGGCCCTTTCAGATTCTGCCTAGTTACCCAAAATCAGCAACTAAACTGAAGGCTCACAAGGAGGGGCCTCTCCCAAACAGAAGACTCTATTAGTGCAGTCTCTGCATGGGCTGGGGCCACCTGTGACTATGCAGGTGTCTCTTTTCACCAGCTCTCTCCCTCTGCAGGGCAGCAGCTTCCTGCCTGCCCATGCCCTGTACCTGCCAGGACGTTCTCTTCACTGAGCCCCTCAGCGGAGGCCGCTCTCCTCAAGGCCGCCCGCCTGAAACCATTTAGGCCTTTCTCAGCAAACCTGTCCCTTCTGAGCAGCTCTTCCTGTCCACTTGTATCTACACAAGTGTCTTTTATTTCTCTGTCTCCTTTTCCTAATAAATCTGCTCTTTAAATATAACTACCATTTCTGTCTTGTGGAGAAAACTCACTGGGGAAACTCACCGTGTGTCGCTGAAACGGGAGCTCTGGTGACACATTTCCCAGAATGAACCCAAGGGCCCCGCACTCCAATCCCACTGACTCCAAAAACAACAACATTTTTTTTTAATAGTTGGCACCAAAAGCCCATTTGTTTGCTTTTGTGGTGGCTCAGCCAGACTCAGAACCAGCAAGAGTGGTTTTGACCTGATGGTAGTTTTTAGAGATTTTACCTGGTAGTAAGTCTGCTGCTTCCACCCCCACCACCCCTCCCCCCCATCTTCAGATGCCAATCACAATTCTAGGTTGTTATCTGTGCTGGTCGTGGGTTCATTTAATTTGCTAGAGACTGACAGTGTTCAGGGAAACCCTCACTTAAATGCATCAGTTTGTTAAACAATATGATAAAGGAAATATGCAGAGCCAGAGGAGGACATAGAGAAAATGAGGTGTGGTCCAGAGCACAGGAACTTCAGTCTGCGTGGAATTGGTACTGGATTTATTTACTAACCTGGAAGCCAACTAAACCTGTCACAGGGCAGGGAGAGGGGCACCCCAGAACCCCCATCCCCTCGTGGGTAAAAGTCCACCCAAGCAGGAGTGGCCCAGAGCAAGGCCTGAAAGTTGCCACAAGTCCAAAGCACCTTCCCGCGGGGACCCACAGAAAAGGGTCAGAAAAAGCCAGACAAATTTGGGAGGAAAAGAGCAAAATCAAACTTTCTTTGTTCCAGTGCATATTCTTTGCTCCTTTGTCAAAGATTAGTTGACCATAAATCTGGGTTTATTTCTGGGTTTTCTATTTGATTCCATTGGTCAGTGTGTGTGTTCTGGTTCCAGTACCATGCAGTTTTGATTATTATGGCTTTGTAGTATAGTTTGAAATCTGGGAGAGTGATGCCTCCATTCCCTTCTTTTTTTTCAGGAGGGTTTTGGCTATTCAGGGTTTTTGGTGGCTCCATATGAATTTCATCAATATTTTTTCTATTTCTTTGAAGAATGACATTGACATTTTAATTGGAATAGCATTGAATCTGTAGATTGCTTTTGGTAGGATGGCCATTTTGATAATGTTAATTCTTCTGATCCATGAACAGGGGATGTCTTTCCATTTCTTTGTGTCTACTTCTATTTCTTTTAACAGTGTTTTATAGTTTTCTTTGTATAGGTCCTTTACTTCTTTTGTTAGGTTTTTTCCCAAGTATTTGATTTCTTTTTTGGTTCAATAATAAAAGGAATGGTTTTCTTGATTAAGAAGATGTGGTACATATATACAATGGAATATTACTCAGCAATCAAAAAAGATAAACACATGCAATTTGCAGCAACATGGATGGAGCTAGAAGGGCTTATGCTCAGCGAAATAAGCCAGAAAGAAAAAGAAAAATATCGGATGGTCTCACTCATAGTGTTAGTGGGAAAGGATGTCCTGAGCTAATTCCGTAAAGGCTTTGTGGACTCCACCCCCACTCCAGACCAAAGCCATCAAGACATTGGGAAAGACAAATTCCATTACCACCAAAGGGAAGGTTGTTGCGACCTGAGGATGGAGTTAAGCAGCCAGGTTTGGTGTAAAAACCAGACACGTGGGCCTTGGGGATCTCTCTTTCTCTCTCTCTCTCTCTCTCTCTCTCTCTTGCCTCCTGGCTTCACAGCTAGTGGCTTGCGGTCAGCTCTCAGAGTTCCATTTGGGATTCCAGATCAGCAGGTCAGGTAGGACACATTTAAGACTTTATCTCCCATTTTTCTCCCTGAGTTGTACATTTCCTCATTTCCCCTTCCCTTGTGAATAAATCTTTTATTAACCTTTTGTGTGTGCCTACAGTGGAGTATTAAGTCCCATTTAAGCACACAGGTGAGGACCCACAGTCAAACAACCCGTTTTATATCAGGGCTGCCCTGTAACAATAGCAGGAAACTAGAAAACATAAATAAGGGACCAGGAAAAAGAATAACTATAAGAAAGAAAAAATCAAAATCAACAAACAACTATGAACTAGAGACACTCTATGGAGGGGGGGCGGCGGGGAAAGGAGGGATTGGGGTCATAATAAGGGAGGTGAAATTGTATGGGGAATATACAAATAAAAAATTTTTAAAAAATTTAAAAAAAAAGAGCAAAATCAAAACCAAGATGAAAGCTGCCATTGTCACCTCCCCACAGGTCTCTCACCCACATCTGTTTGACATAGTCCAGGACCATGAAGCGGGCACAGTTTCTTCATGTGTCTCTGCTCCACGTGCTTCTCCAGGTCTCCTGGCTCTCCATCCTGCCTCCTTCCTTCCCCAGTCTCTCCAGCTTCTTCTCCTCTCTGCTCAGCTCCACCCTCCTTTGGGTGGGGCAGGGAAGCTGGAACTTCTCCTTTTCCTGGGGACCACCCTGTTACAAACCCAGGAATATTGGGGTCTTTATGGAGACTTTCTCAGCTAGGCAAGATCAATCATTAACTCTATTTCAACCCTTCACCCCTCCCTGGAGAAGTTGGGGTTGAAGATACAAACTTCTAATCATGGCCTGGTCTTTCCAGGAAACAGCCCCTAGGCAGGAGACATCCTGGAGCCCACTCAGTCTCCTTGTTGGATCAAAAGATGATCCTGTTCTGTTATCACTTAGAACTTTACAAGGTTTCAGGATCCCCTCTGTCAGAGATGGAATCAAAGACCAATTATTAGAAGAGAGACTCTTATAACCTAGGGAACTACAAGGGTTGTAGGAGTGCTGTTGCCGGTAGCTGAAGGCAGAGACATGCATATGTTTTCTCTTATCCCACACCATCCATCTCCAGATGGATGAACTGTTTTCTCCACCCTAAACATACACTCTACCCATTTAACAACCCTTCCTTACTCCTCCCTAGCCCCTGGCAACCACGATTCTACTTTCTGTCTCTTTTATTTTGACTCCTCCAAGTGCCTCATGTAAGTTGAATCATATACTGTTTATCCCATTGTGATGGTTGATTTCACTTTGCATACTGTCTTCAAGTTTCATCCCTGTTGTGACATGTGTCATCATTTCTCCCCTTTGCAAAGCTGAAAAATATTTCATTTATTTTTGTATGTTCTCCAGAAAAATAAAACCAATGGGATACATATAGCTACACATGAAATGAGACTTATAAGGGAATTGGCTCATGCGTTTATGCAGGTGGCCTTCTGCAAGCTAGAGATCCAGGGAAGCTGATGGGTATCTGGGCCTGAAGGCCTAGAGGCTTGGGTGGAGGACAATTTAGGCACTGGTGTGAGTTTGAAGTCTGAAGGACCAGGAACTCCTTTGTCTAGAAGGCAGAAGATGGGCATCCCAGCTCCAGAAGTGAATTTGCCTTTCCTCTACCTTTTTATTCTATTGAATGGCACCCACTCTCATCATCTGTGATTCAAATTCTTCTGATTCAAATTCTAATCTTCCAGAAACACCCTCATGGACACACTCACAAATAATGCTTTACCAGCTCTCCTAGCATCTCTTAGCCTAGTCAAATTGACACATAAAATCAACCATCACATCCATTATTTCTATATATCATATTTTATTTATCCATTCATGAATCCATGGAAACATTGAAGGTTGTTTTCACCTTTTAGGTATTGTGACTAATGCTACAACACACAAAGGTAGAAAGATGTCTGTGTCCCTACTTTGAATTATTTGGGGTTTATATCCAGAAGTGGAATTCTTGGATCACATGGTCATTCTACGCTTTTTTTTCCTTTTAAAGATTTATTTATTTATGCGTACAAGAACTAGGGTATAGGCCAGAGGTGTGTGTCGGGGGGGGGGCGGTGAGAGGATTCACCAGAGATAGTGGGGAACAGAACAGGCAGACTGACTGAAATACACTGCTGAGGGGAGCAGCAGGGAGACAGGAGAGGTCTGCTGCACCCTGTGGGTCAGCTCCCTGGCCGGGGATCGAACTTGTGCTGCACTGGCTGGTGATAGCTTCATGGTGCTGCACTTAACCCCTTGTGCCACCAGGGAGGCCCTACATTTTTATTTTTTTTTAAGGAACCACCATACTGTTTTCCACAGCAACTGTACCATTTTATATTCTCACCAGTACTGTACAAGTTTCCAATTTCTCCACATCCAGTCTTGGTATTTTCTGGGGTTGGTTTTAGTTTTCATTTTTTTTTTAAGATTTATTTATTTATTTGTTTATTTGTTTGTTTATTTATTTATATAAGCACAGGGTACAGTCAGAAGCGCGGGAGGGTGAGAGAATTCACCAGAGCCAGAGCGGGGAGCAGAGCAGGCAGAAGGACCAAGGTACACTGCTGAGGGGAGCAGCGGGCGGCAGGAGAGGTCTGCGCGCCATGTGGGACCCTCCTTCGGTGGCCGAGGAGCAGTCGGGGATCGAACAGCCCTGCAGAGGCTGCAGGCAGCTTCGCAACCCAGTGCTCAACCGCTGCGCCACCGGGGAGGCCCCATTTTTTTTTTTTTTAATAGTAGCCATCTTAATCCATTCGAAGTGGCACTCAGAAATTCTTAACACTGTGTTCAAGTTTTTTTCTCAGTGAAGATTCCTTCACTTTTTCATCAGGCACCTACAGAGGTTATAATAACAACTCATCTAGGAAATACCTACGAGTGGCAGGCATTTTAAATAAAGTGACTGTCATGCTCAAACTATACCCTGACTCAGCTTCGTCCTGTGTATTTCTTTTCTTTTTCATTTATTTATTTATTTATTTATTTATTTATTTATTTATTTATTTATTTATTTATTTATTTATTTATACAAGCACCAGGTACGGTCAGAAGCGCGGGAGGGTGAGAGAATTCACCATTGCCAGAGCGGGGAGCAGAACAGACAGACTGACGAAGTACACTGCTGAGGGGAGCAGCGGGCGGCAGGAGAGGTCTGCCCACCATGTGGGACCCTCACCCGGTGGCTGGGGATTGAACCGGCGCTGCAGAGGCTGCCAGAAGCTTCGTAAGCCAGCATCCAACCGCTGCGCCACCAGGGAGGCCCAATCCTGTGAATTTCATAGTAAATGTGTACGCCTTCTGTGGGCTTGGAAAGCACAGGGTCCTGTTCATGACTAGTGTTTCTCAGCCTCCCCTGGGCCCACCATGCCTTGTGCCTCCCAAGAGTGTATTTGGCAGGACCCAGGTGTGGACGTCCCTCTGTGCACAAGGGACGCCAGGTGTCCTGTGATGATGTTGCTGAGGAAGACTATCTTGCTTCCTTTGGATGCATGTTATTTTGAAATGATCTGCCATAGAAGCCAATTAGAGGCAATGGAATCTTTCTGTCCACATCTTTATCTTGTTCTGAGGCTCATTCATCTTCCATCTACTTTCTTGATGCTTTGCTCAAGGTTTCCTGCCCTTATCAGTTGTCAGATCTCCCTTTTGATTTAGACTATGGTGACTTGAATATCTTCTTGGGGGACAGGAGGATATCCCATGATCCCTCTGAGTTCTTCTTGGGTCTGATGAGCAAACGAATTAACCCCAGACAGATTAGTAAAAGAAAAAGACCAGATTAAATTTGGTAATTGAATTAAACCAAATTCAATTACATGCCTGTAGAGAATCTACATGGCTGGAAACTTTAAAATAAATAGGAAAAAACTAGGGTTTATATCCATTCTATGGATTCTGGGGCCTCAAGGAGAGAGGAGGAGAAGTCTCATATGATGAGGAAGAGTTGGTTTCATGTGACAAAAGCTTGCCTCTAGATGTTTTTCCTGCTTAATACAGGTGATCTGATGCAAAGGTTATTTCTGGAGATATCTCTAAATATAGCTCATCTGCGTTCTTTAGGCTTATAATAACACTTTCTCTTGGTCCCACAGGGTCTGGTATTGACCTTAGTTCCACACGCCAAGGTGACATTATTAGAAAAAACTTGTTTTTGACATCTTGGGAAAAGTTTATTTGAATGTTTTGGGGAAGACAGATCCTAAAATCTTAAACTAATCAAGAGTTTAAAAACTGTAAAGGAAATTAGGTCAGGAAAGACAATTGCTAGTCAAACGTTATGGTCTTTTTAACCTCAATGGTCTCCAGCTCAGTGGCAGGTTTTCATTTTAAGTTGAAACATCAGACATAGTCTTGAAGTGGGTGGTCTTTTCATCCTCCAGAGTTTGGGAGGAAGGTTATATTAGGCATTATGAAAGCCACTTCAGATGTGAATTTTAGGAAGGCCCATGAAAAGAAAGTCATCTTCTTTGACATCATTTACATATGGAAGGGAGCCTGGAACAGATTTCAGCAGACAGTAAGGAATAGTCTAGAGCAAGCTCGTCATACTATCTTTCTTGTTCCAATTTGCCCTGCCAAAAATGATACCCAAAATGTGCTTTCTTGATTAACACTACGAATATGTCCCTCCCTCCTAAGAAGCTGACAATTGCTCTGAATTTCCCAGCTCATGAAATTGCAATTTCTCGCTTTGTCAGAGATCTACCAAATGGCTCCATTTTCCTCTCTGGGCATATTTTACACACCAATAACAAGTATAATCACAATAATAATATAAGAAGTATCCTGTGGCTCCATTCTTTTATTGACTTGTTCCTTCAAAGACATGGAGCGCCTCCTGTGTAGAGGGTGCTATTTAGAAGCTGGGAAGGCATCACTGAGTAGGACTGCAGTATCTCCAGTCCAGTCCTCTTGGGATATAGAATCCAGTGAACAATGCCACCAGGGGAGAGTCACAGTGTAGAGAGAGAAATGCCTTGCTCCAGGGGGTTAGAGGGTTGAGTGATACTGGTGAGGCCAACCCAGAAACTTGTCAGTCTCTGAAGAAGACTGACAACCAGGCTGGGCTTCACAGGAAGAGGTGTCAGTCCAAGTCTTGGGCTAGCTGTCTCTGTTCTCCAAGGGAATTCCATTTCTAGACAAGTGTTGGCAAAATGACATGGTGACGCTATCCTTTGTGACTATGCTATAGATACACAGAACATTGTTAACTAACTGATTTTTTTTTTTTCACAATGATTTGTAGACCTTGAGCAGAGCTAGTGAATCACCACCAAGGACTCAGGATATGCCTTTAAACTCTTTTCCATTTCAACTTAGAGTGTCAAGGGCCAAAGATGTATTCTAAATTATATCATTCACAAAACCCAAGGCAGCAGGAGAGACAGAGAGGAAAGCAGGAGAGGAAGCCCTTTCTATAAAAATGTCTTTCCTTTAATTCAGCACAAATATCCCCTCTCTTAAACTCTTTCCTGGTTTTTCTCTTGTCTCATACATATGTGAAGAAGATGCCATTTTATAAATCTTGAATATTGAGTCTTTTGATTTATTTTTAAGTTCTGCACCCTGCAGTCTCCCCATGAGGAGAGAGCCCCCAGGAAAATGAACTTCACTTCTTTTTTTTTTCTTTTTAAAGATTTATTTATTTATGCGTACAAGAGCTGGGGTAAAGGCCAGAGATGCGGGGGAGTGAGAGGATTCACCAGAGACAGAGTCGGGGAGCCAAACAGGCAGATTGCGTAAAATACACTGCTGAGGGGAGCAGTGGGCGAGATAGGAGAGGTCTGCTGTGCCGTGTGGGTTGCTCCCTGGCCGGCCAGGTATTGAACTTGTGCTGCAGAGGCTGTGGATTTCTTCATAGCGCGGTGCTTAACCCCTTATGCCACCAGGGAGGCCCTGAACTTCACTTCTTTAGCAAGGCAATAGGTGGATATGGATGTGTCCAAAAGATTCCGTTAGCCTTCTTCACATGGCCAGTCAGTTTGGAGGACTCTGGGGGTCTGAGGAGGAGGGCGGGGGGAGCTCACGTCAAGTTAGCATCCCTCTGCCCTTTATCCAGGTATCAGCCGGAGAGGCAGACACTCCTTAGCTGAGTGAGAGGCTTGGAGGAGTTGGACAGAATAGATCCTGGGGTTACCCCTTTTCCAGGGCATAGATGAGGCCGGATAAGGCCTGATGGTCCCACAGGTACCGAAGGTAGTGGGAACAAAGCCCACCATCCAGTCCAAAGCAAAGGGCACTAGCCACCTGTGTCAAGTGCCTCAAATGAGTAGGCTCCAAACAACTGGAATTTATTGTTTCAGGTCTGGAAACCTTGAGTCCAAAATCAAGAGAGTAGGACCCTGCTCCCTCTGATTCTCAGGGTTGAATATTTTCTTGCCCCTTGCTGGCTACTGGTGGGGCGGCTAGTACTTGGCATCCCTTGACTTGCAGCTGTATGACACCTGTCTCTGCCCCCTGAGACAGGTGGCCACTCCTCCCTGAGTCTCTCTCCTCTTCTTCTAAGGACTCTAGACATATTGGACCAGGCGTCCACCCATCCCCACTGTGACCTCATCTTTACAGTACATCTTCAAAGACTCTATTGCAAATAAGGTCATGTTCTGAGGTACCAGGGATTAGGACTTCCACATCTCATTTTGGGACACAGTTCAAGCCATGAAGGGAGTGATCTCACCAGTCAGGGGACCAGCACTTACTCAGGGGTCTAGGGCACTAGCAGGACACCAGTTGAGGCCAGCCCAGCAACCCAGCTCTGCTGATGAGATGTCTGCAAGAACTGGAAATAGGTGCCCCTGTGGGTGGAAACCTCGCACCCCCAAAATCTTGGCAAATGATGGCCACGGGCCAGAGCATCTCCACTTAGGGGGTCCATGTACTTGGGTGGGGAGAAAAAATTTTATATTCTCTAATCCCTTACTGAAATCTAGTTTTCTTTCAGTTGTAAATGTGGGTAGTAATTGTAGAATTAAGTATTAATTAATAAAAGTACAGGGGTAAAAGTTCTGTAGTATTAATGATAGTGGTAGGGTTGCCAGACAGAGCAAGTACAAATACAGGAAGCCAAGTTAAATCTGAATTTCAGATAAACAACATACATTTTTTAATTATAATGACATCCGTCTCCTACTCTGATTCTCTGATTCTCTGGTCCCAGTTACACTCAAAGATTTTTCAGGACAGGCCCAGGATGAAGCCCTGTGCTAAGAGCCCTGCAGGGGTGGGGGGTCTCTCTGTCCCACACATTTGTTGAATGAATGAGGGAATTGAATTAAACAGTAGGTGCCACATAAGGCTTGATTCAGCAATTATGTGTTCATCCAAAATTCCTTTGAAAATCTTTGCTATTTTAATTTACTTTATCCACATTGGAACATGGCATTTGATATGCCTGTGTGCCAATACAACAGTCTCAAAATGTTAGTGGAAATGAATTCATGTGTATTCCAATTGTCCTCAACCAGGATACAGTGTTGTGAATTAAGATGCTCCGCCTGCCTGGGCTCCAACCCCAGCCCTCCCACATACTGTTATACAACCCGAACATGTTAATTACCCTTGTGGGGCCTCAGTTTTACCCACCTGCAAAATGGGCGAAGTTGGAATATCTTGTGATTCTTTGAGGACTTGCATGAGGAGCCAAGGACCATCTGTATAAATTACTTAAGTGAATATATGCCCCGTGATGAGTGGCTATAGTTTTGTGGATATAGTTTTGAAATGTGTGGGTGTCCCTTGTTCCTCATGCCCTTACCTTCTCCCTGCTCTGTCATTTGACGCCCCTCTGTCCTTAGAGCTGTAACTACAGATGAAAACTGCACATAAAATTCATTATTTAAAAGATTTATTTATGCATACAAGAACTGGGGTACAGGTCAGAGGTGGAGCATGGGGTGAGAGGATTCACCAGAGACAGAGTGAGGAACAGAACAGGAGAATTGACTGAAATACACTGCTGAGGGGAGCAGCAGGCGAGCCAGGAAAGTTCTGCCGCACCATGTGGGCAGCATCTTGGCTGGGGATTGAACTCATGCTGCGGTGGCTGCAGATACCTTCATAGGTTGCGTTTTAATCCCTTGCACCACCAGGGAGACCCCATAAAATTCATTTTGATGTGAGAGTGTAGGAGGCTGCTCCCCTCTTGCATTATTTGTAAGAACCAGATTGCCTTACAGAACAACTTCTGCACCTCTTTAAAAAGAATCAAGTTCATGTCTCCATTTTGCACAATTTAATTCGAGCCATACTACAGAGCCCTCACTGCCCTGCGTGTGTGTTAGGGTCACGGAGAGTTTGCAAAAATCTTCCCCGGTTGCTAACAGCCTCTCCTCCCCCAGGACAGCCCCTTCTCATCACTTTCCTGGATTATGCTTACTACTCTGCTGGGCTTAATAAATTAAGAATGCACAGAGACACTATTTTTTTAAAAAAGGTCTTATTTTCTAGCAGATGTAACATCGCATTATAACATTATATAAGCTTCAGGTGTGCACAATTATAAATCAATGTCTGAATATACTGTATTAAGGTGATTATAATAATTAACATCATATGTATTCAGGAAAATATGAGGCAATTGTCTCAAGGGCTACATCTTCATTTAGAGATCTCTCTCGGCAGTTCCCAGTTGAGGTCCCTGCATTCGAGACCCACACCTGACCATGTTTGGGGATCCCTAGCAGAGGGAGCAGCGAGGAGGGGACACTGCAAGGGGGAACAGGCTATTTGATTTCTGTCGCAGGATCTGCAGCAGGGAGGTTGTACACAGCAGCCACATGACCAGTTCAAGTGAGAAATCCAAGCTAAAAATAGCCCTGCCTCCCACTTGGGGAGGCACGATTTTTCATGCGAAGTACAAGTGGCCTGAGGAGTGCTTTCTGCACAGCACGGAGGAAACCGGGGCTGTCAGGGCTTGGGTTAATTCTAATCTGCCCACTGGGGACTGTCACTGCCTGGGATTCCTCTGCACTCCACTGCCTTCCTCTGCAGCCTTACCATGGGGGCTGGGGGAGGTTTGCCAGGGGCTCACCCCTCATGACCAGCTGTGTGTGTAGGTGTCCAGCAGGAAGGTCACAAGTCTTCGAGCGTGTCATGTGATCCCCTTTTAAGGGAAAACTACGTGGCTGCATTTTGAGGTATAGCCAAGAATCACATTCTTACACGGCTGAATGTCGTACTACACATCTCCCTATATATGTCCTTATTCTATCTGTCATTAGATGTTTGATCATATTGTGTGTGCTTGGGAAAGCCAGCTTCGTCCACATCAGGAAACTGGTGGAATTTGTGTCCGTGTTTCTACTTTTTTTTTTTTTTTCGTGTTTCTAATAAGGCAAACACGGAGGAATGTATCTGCACTTCTTGTTGTGAGATGGCAGAGATACGCCAATATCCAAGATCAATGATGCGTGGTAATTTTAAAATTAATACTCAATTAACAATGGAATATATGGTCTCACTTCATACAATCTTTTTTTCCCCCTATTTCTCTCTTTCTCTGCAATAATCCTTCTCCCCAGGTCCCTCCCTCTCAATCTCTGACTTGTAAGGGATTTTTGAGAAGGGATTTTCCCCTCTCAGTGGGAAGAGAACAATCGGGAAACAGATTAAAAACAACAACAAAAAACCCCAAAAAAACAAAACACAGGGCCTCCCCGGTGGCGCAGTGGTTGTGTGCTGGGCTGCGAAGCTGCCTGCAGTCTCTGTAGCGCCGGTTTGATCCCCAGCCGCAGGCGAGGGTCCCACACGGTGCGCAGACCTCTCCTGCCGTGCCCGCTGCTCCCCTCAGCAGTGTATTTCGTCAGTCTACCTGTTCTGTTCCCCGCTCTGTCTCTGGTGAATCCTCTCACCCTCCCGTGCTTCTGACTGTACCCAGTGCTTGTATAAATAGACAAATCTTAAAAAAAAAAAAAAAAAAAAAAGCAAGTAAAAAGTAGACAAAATGATGTCATGAGGCCGTCATTACCACAAAAGGAAAAAGAGTATTTGGTAGTTGAAGTCAGTCTGTCTGCTTTGGGTATGGGGACAGCCTTTTAGGGGACACTTGGCAGCATCTTCATCCCCCACAGGAGCCATCTGAGGAATGTGGGCTGAGCACTGGGTGGACCTGGGCCTGGAGGCACCTGGGCCGCTGTCCTCACACCCTCATTCTGCTGAGAGGAGGTGGGCCCTGGAACAGAAGCCTCCCACCTGGCGCGCCGTGGCTGATGCGTTTCCTGCTTCTGCTAGTCTGTAGTTCAGGATGGAGTTCCGAGCTTCTGACTAGAATAAACACATTTGTCACGGTGTTCATTGTATGAACAGATCAACTCTCAGTCCGTCCAAAATCGAAGGCTCAGCTGCTGAGCAGGGAAGAGTGGCCCCTGCGGTTTCCTGAACTCTGTCTGCTAACTTCAAGCTACAAAAATACTTAAAAGTTGTGTGCTCCCAGGTGCTCCTGAAAGTTTTGGAAATAAAATCGTTTTATTGCAAGCATAGTTTTATTATTTTTATTATTATTTTGTTGTTGTTGTTGTTGTTTTAGCCATTTTACACAATTGTGTGCCCAGCAGGCACAGGGCAGGTTCACTATGGATATGGGCAAATGGATAAAGGGAAGCCCCGGAGCCCTCAGTGGATTTTTCAGGCTTTACTGCTCACTCAGGGAAACAGTCACCAGGCAGGGAGGCTGGCATCGGCTGGGCAGGGGGCTAGGAGGCTGCCATGCACCTGAGCAACCCATCCCCCCACGAATCTTTTTTGTTCTTGGGCGTGTTCTCTCTCGCACGCCGTCTCGAGGTCTCCCCTCTCCTGTAGTCACGCTACTGGTCCGTCCTCACTGCCACCGCTACCACGGCTTTTATCCCAGCCTCTATGCTCAGGTGTGCACCCTTACACATGTGTGCACACCCATACTCCAGGTATCCACAATCAGACATCCGCCCACGCTCCAAAGCACCTTCTGCATTAACATGATCAAGGCCACAGGTATAGCCACAGAGGCTAGTAGTGTGCAAAGCCTGATTAATTCATTTACCCTACAACCACTGATCACCCACTGACTATTTCATGATCCTGAGCTGAGACTGCACCCACTAAATTATAACTGCTCCCTCTCTCCCCTAGCTGCTCGCAGCCACCATCCATTTTCTGTCTCTATGAGCGTGACTGCTGTAGGGACCTCATATTCATGGCATCATAGAGAACTGGGCCCCTGGGGGGCGAAGGGAAACGCGGCTGGGAGCTTTGAGCAGAGGGATAGCAGGTATAAGAGTTAAGCTGCAGTTGTCACCCCTGCCCACTTGTGTAGAAGCACAGCCCAAGCCTCACACCAGGGGGTAGGGAGGACAGGAGGAGAATCCACACAGGACTCAGTTAGCAGAATACAAAGCACATACCTGGACCCCATCTGTAATTATTTGTGGGCTTAGGGTGGGCTTAGGGTGGGCCACCCACCCTCAGCCATCAGCCATCAGCCCTGAGAAGGACCCTTGATCCTAGCTGGACCTGGTGGGGGGGTCTGGAGGGTAGGCACAGATAGAGCGTGCCCTGCCCTCTGCAGGCACTTGGCAGTAGCAGAGGGCTGACCTGGCGGCACATTTTAAGTGTCCAGGAACTCCTCAGTGGGAAATAGACACAAGAATGGAGGAGGGATTTTGAGACCCACGTTCAAGCTGGGCTCCCCATTAGGAGGACAGTGGCAGCTGCAGCTCCACAACCAAGTTAAACTTCAGGGTGCCACTTTGCCCAGTCCGATTGTCACCCAGAGAAGGACTGGATCACCCTCCCTTGCCAGCTTTGGCTCATTTTTGAGGTCGCTACATTTAAAAGTCTTAAAAATAGTAAATGCTTAAAATCTTGAGATATCTTTTCCCTGTATTTAAAGAAGGGAGATGAGTGGCAATACTGCTCTGTGTCTTTATGTGAAATGCGCTATTTCTGTTGGTCTCTTCAGTCCCTCTGGCAGCTTGGCTGCTTCCTGTGATTGGAGCCGTTCTGGGGACACCTGCATTCCCAGGTGCGGAGGGAGCTGGAGTGGGTGGGCTGCCCACTGCCTGTCATTTCACACTCCAACAGCACTGTTGATTTGTTTTTGCTCTGGAAAGTGTAATGCAAGACCCGGAGGTCATGTGCCCTTTGGGTGACCACTCTCCTTCGACTGATGAAAAGAATTCCATGACAATCCTCAGTAAGTGTTCCCCACCTCGAACAATCTCTGCTAAAGGTGTTGAGTTAGTGCACAAGCCTCAGGGTGTCCTGACACACCAGCAGGGTTGGAGGGGGAAGAGGAGGCTCACCGTTGTCCCCTCTGGGATGCGCAGAGGCTGAATGTTGTCTCTGACAGGGGAGCAGGACTCCCTATGTTTTTCAGAGAAACTGCTGTAGCCATTTCACTGAAAGAGTCAGGAGCAGGGTTTTTACCAAGGGGCCTGAACTCATGTGCAAAACGAAATTTGGGGAGAGAAAAAAGTACTGTCTACACTGTGCTGTTTATTTCTCTGAGATGACTCTGGTCTGCATATCCTTGAGGTTACTTTCTGAATCACTCCGTTTCCCAAGAGGAGGGATCTCCGGAGGAAAGGTGTCCTCTAGAAAGGTAGGCTGTGAGCACGGGGGCATTTTGACCTTTCAGATACTCAGGCAAATCTGTGTTGGGTCTTCTTCCTGCATTTTGTGCTAACAACTACTACCTTGGTCCTGGAAACCACAGTGTTGCTCATATTCTCAGGGAAGTTCTCCTTCCGCAGTTCCAAGAGCAGAGAAGGCGGCCTCAAAATAGTGGGGCAGAATTGAGACACTGTCGTAGGCACTGCTGGCTACTGAAACCCCCATCTCCCCACCTTTAAATGGGGCCCAGCTCGTCCTTGAAGGTCCACTCCTGCAGTCCAGGGCTCCCCCGTCCCGCCCAGCTCCGGTGGGAGCCCCGCGGGACATTCCCTCCACCCACAGCTGCTGCTGTGAGGCCGCCCTACAGCTTGTGCGGCAGGAGGCAGAGCACACCAGATGTTTGCTCTGCAAAGGGCATGCCTCTCCCCTGCGGACAGCGGGACGAGCCACCATCCAGGGAGGAACAAGAACGCAGCCAGCCGCAGGACAAAAGGGTGCCCAGGGAAAAGCCCCCCACTCTGAGTCTGAGTTGCTGGGTTCAATTGCCCAGAAACTTCACCCCTCTCTGCCCTTGTAGACACCGAGTCCTGCCTTTCCTCTGACTACATGAGGTGCAAAGAGCAAAAAGAGGGCTCAGGAGAGGAAATGCTATATAATTGCCTTGGATTTCTGTAACATTTCCCACTTTTTCTGTTTGAGGGGACAGAAGACAAATACCCCAAGGTACACACTTAAAGAACCTAGGCTCCCCATGGGGCGTGGGGGCTGCCGATGCAGCAGGGACCCACGGTGTAGCCCGGTGTCGCTGGTGCCGCCTGCAGGTCACCCGGCGCTTTCCTTCCTCGTTTTCCTTCATCACATCTGAGGGACTCACCCCGAAGTCCTCAGGGCATGCTTTTGTCACTTGTGAATAACTTCACACAACAGTGGCAGCAGACACGGTCTCTCTGCAAGGTGAAGACTGTTTATTGCTTGTTTTGGTTTTGACAGGCACGATCCCACACAGTGGCGGGAATACTGACCAGGTGATCCCTACACATGCCTGCTACATTGAAGTGGGGAATGACCTTCAGGTGGGGGTTTCTGGAGGTTTCACTCTCCCTGTTCTGGGTGACATAGAGCGCTCGCCCCCTCAAGCTGGCTGAACTGGAGACAGTGGGGGATGTGCTGCTGGGGTCCCTGTCCCCACCCCCTCAGCCAGCGTACCTTCAAGGCCAACTGGGCCCACACAGACATCCACGCTTGGGAAAAGCAAAGGTCATTCCTGTTGAGGCAAACCAATCATACTGCATTTTCTTATAAAATGAGATGAAAAAATAAATCTAAACACACTTCCCAAGTGTCATTTTTTTCCTTAAACTTTTATATATGTTAAAGCTCTTATTTTTCTTTTCAATATACTCTACTTAGAACTTTTCAAAAATAAACTTTCTTTTTCGGTACCTTTAGTTTCCTGTATTAACTTTGGAAACATAAAATACATCTCACTAGAACTCTTCTGTGCAAATAAACAACATAAATAATAATAACATCTATGTTATAAAAAAAATAGGCTATTTCAAGGGTTCCACCACTGCCACCACCAGCTGCAGTCCCTGGAAGATGCTTCTAGAAGTAGTCCGTGGTCTGTCCCCTTAAGCCAGGCAGATCTTGGTCTGGCTGAGGCTGGCTGGGCAGGAACTCGCTGTCCTGCTTGTCCATCTGTAAACTACTTCGAGAGAGCTGCAAGACACTTCCCAGCCCGCTGACGAGGGAGAGGGAGGAAATCCAGTTGAGTGAGCTGAAGTGGGGCAGGTTGAAGATGGATGATAGGGGGGCTGCTCTGTTGGCACTGTTGGGCTTCATCTTGGGGTCCCCAGGACACTCTTCCAGAATCACCTCTTGCGACGTGGAGGAGCCCGGGGCCTGGCCGCCCAGTTCCTCCAGCAGGATGTCCTCTCTCAAAGGCACGCTCATGTCCACTGCGCTGGGCTCCCCACTGGCCTCTGGGGAGCAGTCTGGCTGTGTGTGCCAAGATGCCTTCAAGATGCAGTCCTGGGGGAGGGACCCAAAGTTAGCAACACTGCTGTGTCCTGAGGGCTCCGTCTTCTGATCTCCTGGAAGGTGTCCCTGAGCAAAGGTCTCTTTGGCAGTGTTAAGTTTCTCTGGGGAGCTCTTGGCCAACTGGCGCCCCAGCTGTAGTGGGGTAGGGAAAAGGCTCCCCTGCAGTGCTTTGAAAAACAACCTGGAAAGAGCAGAAAGAAAACAGTCACCCATGGCTGGGGGCAGTACTTGGCTCTGTGCTTTCTGAGGCTTGCACCATGATGACCACACTCTTGAGGGTTCACTTAGGACTTAGAGGACTCGGTCCCTGATACCCACCTGGGCAGCAGCGCGGCGACAGGTGCTATGAGACAAGTCAAGTAAAACACGGGGTCGCCCATTAATGTTTGCACAGTCCAATAAGGGTTGGACGGAGGGTAGCACGTTGCACAAGAAGCATTGTAAATCAACGCCACAGTGAAAAATAAAAGGATACTGAAGCCACAGGTTATCCAGTTGAGCCAGGTCTGAGGGGGGCAGAGAAAGAAAGGGCATGTATTTCAATTTCAAAGTAATAACAAGAGCAACAACGCGCTGGTGGTCTGTGAATAGATGTGATGTGCCGAGGACCAGGTGAAAATGGGTCTGGGCAGGGGTGGCCGGGGGCAGGGGCTTGCTGAGGCATCATGACCCAGCCTGGCTAGGAGAGGCGGACAAAGGGAAAGCGAGAGCAAAAGGGGAGCATGAAACAGAGGCGCAGGGGAAAGAGGGCTGGAAGGAGCTCAGTAGGGCTGCGGCAGCTGCCCATACCAGGGCTCGGCGCCACGAGGTGGACGGCCACGAGCCACTTTCCTTCTCATGACAGTGAGGCCAGCTTTGCAGGCCCATCTCCCCTAGATCTCTCAGAGCTCACGGACTGCGCAGAAGGCGGGGCCCGCAGCATCAGCAGCTTCCGGCTACACCAGACTCTTACCCAGGTCTTG
Organism: Talpa occidentalis; assembly: GCF_014898055.3. Taxonomy (NCBI): domain Eukaryota; kingdom Metazoa; phylum Chordata; class Mammalia; order Eulipotyphla; family Talpidae; genus Talpa; species Talpa occidentalis. The sequence continues at coordinate 15,225,734 of NW_023601433.1, forward strand.
GTTTCAATACCCAGGTGCAGGAGGATGGTGAAGAGCGCAATGGCAGTGATGGGCGTTCCCCAGGTAAACACGTCTGTGTCCGAGTCGTAGTAGGCCTGCAAGACAGCAGGGCCGACGTCTGTGGATGCCTGTCAGGGGTCCAGGCCGACAGGGAAGGCCGTGCCAGGTGCCAACTTACCAGGTAAGGGATGAAAAAGCAAACCAGGCTCTGGAAGGCAGCGTCAGCCATGTTTAACCAAAAGGTGAGTGGTCGATATTCCTAGGACACAGAAACAGGCATGGGGATTACAGGGAAGTACTCTGAGCTCTAGAGCTGGTTTTGAGGTTGTTATAGGGCGTAGAGACACCTGAGGGGAACTTGGTAATTTAGGACTTTGGGAGAAACAAGGAGGGTCAAGAAAAGAGATTACACAAAGGCCAGTAGCTGGACTCACCCAGAGATTTTGTACCATGAGGGTAGTTATAGTAGTTGTTCTAGGACAAGAGCAGAAAGATGAAACTACTTTCTAAATTCTATGAGGCAACCCCTGGTGGCACAAGGGGTTAAGCACAGCACTGGGAAGCTATCTGCAGCCTCTGCAGCACAAGTTTGATCCCCAGCCAGCCAGGGAGCTACCCACATGGCACAGCAGACCTCTCTTATCTCGCCCACTGCTCCCCTCAGCAGTGTATTTCAGTCAGTCTGCCTGTTCCGTTCCCTACTCTGTTTCTGGTGAATCCTCTCACACCCCGCACCTCTGGCCTATACCCCAGTTTTTGTATGCATAAATAAATAAATCTTTAACAACAAATCAATTCTATAAGGGACATTTCCCTAGGGTAGCAGCAGCACCACATTCTCTACCCACCCCTGCCCCCACTTTGAGTCCTTCTACTGCTACTTTGTCAGAATTTTGTCTCCCTTGTGGGTGAGTTTTGTCATTTTGTCATTCCTTGTGGGGACTGTTTCTTGTGTCTTAACTATTAAAATGAGACTGTGGTTATTTACTTTTTTTTTATTATTTAAGAAGATTTAAAATAAAGGACAATTAGATTGCGAGTATGTCCTAATGTTAAAATCAGAAAGTTTCATACCAAGGACAAAACTGACCTTGAGAAAGCCTCACTGAGTCTTCACTACCTGGGTGACCAGATGTGTGTCTGTCCCAACTAACCTGGCTTGGGACTAGCCCACAGGAAATGCAAAGTGGACAGATGTGCATTTACAGTGCCCTAATGAAAATGCTGGCTAGGTCCTTCCCGGTGGTCATCTAACTCTGCAGGACAAACTCCCAGCAGCTATGTCCCATGTGGGGGGCCAAGGAGGACATGTGCTCCTGCTTCTGTATGTGTGTGTGGGTGGGGAGGTAGCTAAGGCTGACATAGGTGACCCTGGAAGTCAAGTTGAAGTAAATTCTGCGCTAGAGATTACTGCAGGGGATATGCGGTTCCCTTCCCTCCACACACACACGGTAATTCCAAGGAGCCCAAGAGAAGCCCTTAGAGGGTTTACTTTATTTATTTACTTTTTTAAAGATTTATTTATTTATACAAGAACCGAAGTACAGGCCAGGTGCGTAGGAGGGTGAGAGGATTCACCACAGACAGAGCGGGGAACAGAACAGGCAACTGATGAAATACACTGCTGAGGGGAGCAGCGGGCCAGACAGGAGAGGTCTGCTGCGCCATGTGGGACCCTCGCCGGCCGGCCGGGATCGAACCGGTGCTGCAGAGGCTGCAGACAGCTTCACAGCGCTGCGCTCAACCTCCTGTGCCACCATGGGAGGCCCTTAGAGAGTTTACTTTAATGACTGTCTGAGAATAGCTAGTAATTGGCCTGTCAATCTACATGGTTGGTTGATACAAACATATATTTACATCTGTTTGTATTCCCTTGTTTTTTCAAAGGTTTCCCTATGGGTTGGTCTTCTTGTTCATTCCTATTCCAAATAAATTATTTTGGGGGGACTGGAAGGGAAAAAAATCCTATTTTTGGACTACAGCGATCCTTTGTAACTCAGATTTAGACTCCAAGCAGACTTCCCCGGAGACTCTGGCTGTAGAGACAGTTTTCACCTTACTATACTATATACTCTATCTTCCTTTCATTGGGATATAATTGATATACAAAAAAAGGCACGTTATTAAGGCATATGTCTTGATGGGTTTGACATACGCATATACCTGTGATACCATCACGACAAGCAATGACCTCACTTTACTTAATGTACTACACACAACAGACACACAACTATACAACTACACACAACAGACACACAGCTACACAAGTACACACAACCGACACAATTCCTTTTTTTTCTCTTGGTGATCAGATTCTAGAATTTTAGCAATTTGTCTCAGGGTGTCCCTTAAAAGATGTGAAGATTTGCACCTTCTGGAAGGATGTTGGGGGTACCAGGCGATAGGAGGTGGGGGCTAGAGGGAAGACTCACCTCCATGTTCTGGCCACTTCTGTAGAGCTGAGGCTTGGTTAACAGCACATTGGCCGGCACATCCTTGTCCAGCACCCCAGTCACAAGCTGGGGAAGCGATGAGAAGAGCAGGTTAAAGAAGATCAGATACCACTGGTCAATCATGGCAGACGCAGAGAAGCCACAGAAGAACTGGAACCAAAATAAGAGGCCCACGAACATCTGAAATCAGGAAAGGGAGAATGGCAATAAAAATGCTTTAGTTATATCAGCAGATTCTCAACCAAGGCATCGAAAGATTTTGAGATTTTTTTTCTGTCGAGACTGAATGTACAGGCAGCAATTTCTTCCAAACAGAGCCTGAACCTTGTTTCCACCTGTCACTCTTCCTCTTTCCCTGCATCTCCTTGTCCCCTTGAACATTAAGGACCAGCAGTGGGAGCAGGTCCTAGCAGCAGCCTTTGGAGGGGTGAGAGCTTGAGCCTGAAAAGCCACAAATCGTTAATGAAAAGCAAAATAAAGGTCTAACAGGGAGTTCTGGTATTGCTCACCCTTAAGAGTGGGGATGTCACCCATCAGGACTTCTTCCCTAGTATCCCTCCTCTGTGACCCTAAACCAGACCTACCATTGCTACATTCTGGGTCCCACCTCTCTCTTTAGTTATATGCTCTTTTAAAGATTTATTTATGCATACAAGAACCAGGGTACAGGCCAGATGCACGGGAGGGTGAGAGGATTCACCAGAGACAGAGCAGGGAGCAGAACAGGCTGACGAAATACACGGCTGAGGGGAGCTGTAGGCGAGACAGGAGAGGTCTGCCGCGCCATGTGGGTATCTCCCCGGCCGGCCGGGATCAAACCCACACTGCAGAGGCTGCGGACAGCATCACAGTGCTGCGGTCAACCACCTGCGCCACCAGGGAGGCCCAGTGATATGCTCTTTTTGATGAGGAACAGTGGGCAATGACTGACTTCCACTGGGGGGAAGAAACACAAACACAGCAATACCAGTATCACCACCTTGACTGACTGGTGAGCTGCAGACTTCACCACTGGCTCTTACAGCTACCCCATGTGGCCGAAAAGAAAAGTGAGGCTCAGGGAAGCTGAACAATCCCCTCCAGTGTTGCTCAATAGGAGGAGGAGTCGGATGGTTCTCTTCCCACCGTCACTAGATCACTGAATATCAGAGGCCTGAGTGCATTTATTCTAGGGGCATGGTGACTGATGAACTGCAAATCATTCTTACATTTATTAGTTGTGCAACTTGGCAGAGATCATTTAGCCCCTCTCTACCTCAGCTTCCTTGTCCATGAAATGGGCATACCCATGATAATTAGCTGCAAGGTTATCATGAAGATTAAATTACCTAATGCATCTGAAGTGTTCCCAGGAGCGCCTCAGATGCTGAAGATACTGACTTATGGTTCCTGGTTGTTGGGAGCTTGCCTCATTTACTTATTTTTAAAGATTTATTTTATTTATTTATGCATACAAGAGCTGGGGTGTAAGCCAGAGGTACAGGGGGTTGAGAAGATTTACCAGAGACAGAGTGGGGAGCAGAACAGGCAGACTGACTGAAATACACTGCTGAGGGGAGCAGCGGGCGAGTCAGGAAAGGTCTGCTGCACCATGTGGGCCACCTCCCTGGCTGGGGATCGAACTCATGCTGCACTGGCTGGTGATAGTTCCATAGTGCTGACCCTTAACCCCTTGCACCACCAGGCAGGCCCCAAATTTGCCTCATTTAGAGAAAAGGAAATTGAGCCCCACGACATTAGATGACTTCACCATGGTCATGGCCTGAGTAACAAACCTGACTTACTGAAGCTCATGTGGGTCTTGGCCTGGAGGGGAAGGCCAGTCACAAGAGGTAACATGGTGGAAGAACATCTCTCTGGCACCATGGAGAATGGCAGGGGTTCGGGCTCTGGAGCTATCACTGTTTACCTTTCTGACCTTGACTCAGTCACTTAACTTCTCTTCAGTTTCTTGACCTGAAAATTGCTTGTTCTGAAGATCTGAAGAGATGACAGTTACATATATATAACTTCTAAGGCCACACATCATCCAAGTCATGCTGGAATCCATGATTGAATGTGATTTTTTTCCCCTCCACACTGAAAACTGACAAATTTGGATTTTTCATTGACTTTTTCCCCGTCTCACTCCCACGCTGACTTTCTCTCACCATCCCCACAGGCCCAGCCTAATGAGTCACTGGTGAGCAGGTGGGGTCAGGAGAAAGTGGAGGAAAAGTACTTAGATAATTGAGATTTTTTTCTTGTAGTACCAAAAAGCCTTCTTCTCAAACCACTGTTGCTATGGTAACTTCTCTGCTCTGCTCTTTATTGGAAAGGAAGGCCAACTTATTCCTAAAACTAATGAATTTCTCACTTTGGGAAGCAGAGTGATTATCCTTGAACTTCTCAAGTAGATCAAGAGCTTGTTACCAGAGGCTCTGAGTTCTATGTGGAAGAGAAAATAGGTACCCCCTTTTCCTTTCTGTCCCCTTCAAAAGATTCATCATGGCGGCCAGGGAGGGGGCTGTGCCACTCGAGCAACTGAAATGTTGGGTGGTTCAGCCTGTATCATTCTTGCCATCCTCTCAGTCTGAGCAATTTTAATTAAGAATTGCAGAAAACGGGCCTCCCTGGTGGCGCAGCGGTTGAGCGCTGGGTTGTGAAGCTGCCCGCAGCCTCTGCAGCGCCGGTTCGATCCCCGGCTGCTCCCTGGCCACCAGAGGAGGGTCCCACAAGGTGCGCAGACCTCTCCTGCCGCCCGCTGCTCCCCTCAGCAGTGTACCTCGGTCCTTCTGCCTGTTCTGCTCCCCGCTCTGGCTCTGGTGAATTCTCTCACCCTCCTGCGCTTCTGACTGTACCCAGCGCTTGTATAAATCAATCAATCAATCAATCAATCTTTAAAAAAAAGAATTGCAGAAAACAGAGATCAATGCCCATGTTTTGTTTTCAGATAAAGAAAACAAAATCCATACAAGCAAATAAGTTGCCTTGGACTGCACAGCTCGTACAAGCCAGAAATGGGCTGGGATTCCACCCTGCCCAGCCCCACTCAGCGCTACTTGAAACACCAGTCCACCCCTTTGGAAGCTGGGGACCTCTAGGGTTGCAAGTGTGTGCCTGGGGCCTCGGGGAGGGGGATTCAAGGCCAGGTGATGGAAGAAGGGGGGGTGAACAGGTGAGGGCAGGGCAGCACAGAACAGCCTCCCTTGGATACAGTGCCAGGCAGGACCTAATTGGAATTAACTTCCAGGATCGAACTGATCAAATTAGACATGCCCTGGTTGGTCCTGAGTATCTGTATTCATTTGCTAGAAGACATTTCAAAAAATGGGTGAGAGCGAGGGGGCGGGAGAGGCCGGGAAAAGGAAGGTAGGGCTAAGCCTCCAGAACAATCAATTAAGAACATGAACAGGAGGTGTGCTGAGAGCAGCTCTAGGTTAGCAAAGGGAATTTTTAATGAAATTAGAAAAATAATTACAAAGGAATTCACCTTTTATTTTACTTTATTCTTGTTCAGAAGAGTATGGGATGATTTTGACATTGGAGGTATGGTATCCAATGTGGTAGATTAATGGGTTACCCTGGAATTCTCATCCCAAGAGTTTATTCATGTGGTGCCCTTGATGTGTATTCAACCACAAGTGGTCAGAAGCAAAAATGACAAGTAACCACCTGGCAACTTCTCAGCATACTTTCTGTACCTACTTACAAATGGGCAGGGTTCTGAAATGGCCATGGAGTCCACCCTGTGGGCTATGGGGAAAGACGCCTGTCTGCCAAGGACTTAGTAATGAAGCAATTAAGAGTTAAACGTTTGGATCAGCAGGTGATGGATGAGGGTCCTGTATTGGAGGCCCTGGAGAGGCAGAGCTGTCCCCAGCTAACCAGACCTGGGCACAGCCTCACTGAAAGGCCCACTACAGACTGAGATGTCCAGGAGGGGTACAAGGGCTCTGCATGCCCAGGAGAAAGTGTGGCAAGACCCCTCCTGCACTGCCCAAAGTGAGCATCCTGCCCTGGCGACTTCCCTGCCTGGGTGTGTGAAAAAGTGTGAAAAAGTCCTCTCATTCTGATTTGGGAAGTGCCAATCACCCTCCTGCTTGTCATTTGGTCTCCTTGCCTGGTCTAGAGAAAGCGCTGATTACAGGACTCCTGTAATGACAGCCCATTAACACAGAAGTTAAGGACATGGGAGCTGGAGTCAGACCCAGGTTGAATGTGCCACCTTACTAGCTATGTGCCCTTGTACCAGCTACTGGACCCTCATATTGACTCTGCTTCACAGTAGGAAGCTCTAAGTGGCATTCTTGTTTGCTCTACCTGTTTCCACAACCTTCCCTCCTCTGGGACTCAGCTGCTCTCATGTGCCCATGAGTTAGACCCCTGAGCCTGTAGAGCGTGGGGTCAGGCCTGCAGGAAATTCACAGAGGTCAAGGAGGATGGAGCCCACATGCGGTGGCCCTCTGGCTGCATTCAGGCCACGGTCCTACTTATCTCACATCAGGCCTTTCGATTCCAAAACTAGAGAGAGAGAGACCAGTACCCAATACCTACTGTGTTTTTGTAGAAGAAGTACAGCACCATGTTGGCAAGTCGGGAATAGCACCAATGTCCATGAACAATCAGCAGTCGCTCGAGGTATCGGAATCTCGGCAGTGCGAAGTCGCTGGCCATCACTGCCTTGAAAAGGAGAGGAGTTTCGGTTACTGGCAAGCCCCCTGCACCTCCCCCGCCCCCCCCGCCTGGGTCTGTCTTACTGCTCTCAAACAGGAGGCAAAGCATGGGAGAGAAATCCAGTTTCAAACATGGCGTGAGCTATTATTGCCTTCAATTAAAAAAGTAATCCGTCTCATCAAACACTCCAGTTCAAGGATACCACTTTATAGGGCCCTTTTGGGTCACTGATGTAAAAAAGTTTGCTTTTTCTTTCCCATGGTAGTTTCTAAGAACCCCTCCTCCCTCTCCCTAGGAAGGAGCTGTATGGCTCTTCCCTGATCTTCTCTACCTTCTGCATCTGAGTTAAATTTCAACCCAAATATCAACCAAAGCTGCCCCTTTCCTATGCATCAGAGAGACGTTCAGCCATCCTGGGGGGCATGTTTTGGATCATCCTCCTCTGGAACTGTGGGTGATGAGCAAGGTCAAGCTCATGGCTCTACTGACCCCCCAGTCCCAGGATGCACACTGCAGGGCACCGGACACTGGGAGCAGGGAGTGAGGACAGCAGGTCTCCTCCATGGACAGGGAAATGACTGGGGCAGAGCTTCCCTTCACCTCATTAAGCATCTTGCTCCACACAGCTGAGTGGACCAGACAACTGTCATCAACATGATTCCTTTTATGCCCATGATAAATTGAACCCACCATATAGTAAATTTCTCTATTTGGGAAAAAAAGAGAAAATTTCATTAAAAGACACCTTCAGCAGCCTATTCCACATAAAAAAACATTACTCCGCTTTTAAAATTGAATTAATTTCCCTATATTCCAATTCCACCTAGAAAAGGGATCACACACCTGTTGGTGTCCTTTCTGTGCAACAGATTAACATCACTAGAGATGACAGAAAAGTTGCAGCACAGAATGCCTGTTTTCTAAACCAAAAAAAGTTAAGGATTTCAAAGCAAATATTGCCCCTTACACCCCCTTCTGCCAACATACAGGGGTTTTAAAAGCTTTGTGTGTTTTTCAATATCTTCTGCTTTTACTCCATTGTTCAGCCTCTCAAAAATCATTTATTAATCCCCTGCCAGACACAGACTTGGAGACACAGACACTGTCAGACCTTGTCCCTGCCTTCAACTGTCTGAAAACTCAAAGTGAGGATTGTTAAAAAGAAGTCAAGGAGATCAGATAACTTCTGTTTTTGAAAGAGAAGCCCTAGCCCTTGAGAGCCTCTACTTACCTCTACAGTCTCTGGCCACTCCTTTCTCCCTCTAAATCTGGGCCCCAAGCCTTCTACTGTCCCTCTGTGAGGGTGGCCTACCCAAGCCCTTCAGCTAGGTTAGAGCACCCTGTGAAAAACTCAACAGAGAAGCTATTTTTCTCTTCCATGGCACCTACAACAATTATGACTAATTGAATAAATTTAAAACACACATCTTCCTGAAGTCTCTGAACAGTGGATGTCCAGTAGATGTCATGATCACCCAGCGCCCCTTGTTCTCCATCATTCATGGCCATGGGGGGCTCCAGATAAACATGGCAGACCAGACGACCCCTCCAAAATCAAGCTTCTCAGCAGACTCAGAATCTAGGCTGCTTCCTCTAGTTCTCTGCCAGGAACAGCCTTCCTACCTTGGCAGATCTGGAGAGCTCCAAGCACCCTCAATCATTATCAGTGACTCAGTTTGGATTCCTCCTTTGCCTGCTGTCAAAGCATCCTGCACAGGAGCCTCTCCAAGGGCCTCACCACAGTGTCTCTTTGTGTATCGAACTGACTAAAATGCAAATAGGAACAGTCACCTGGGTAACCTGAGCACTCAGAACAGTAGAGAAATTGGATCAAATCTTATCTCCATCTTACATACATCCTCAAAATGTAGTGTGGCTTTAGGTAAATACAGAAGCATCCAGCAACATCTGACCTTCTCAAAGCTATGTCTTCACATGTGCCCTATAACTTGGCCTTTCCCATTGGCCAAATCATAGATGCCCTTGGCTCCGTCCTGGAGGGCATGGGAAGTGGTGGCAGCTCAGTCCTCTCCCCATGCCTAGGACATATAAATGCTCAATAAAAGACCAATGATTGAATGAATCAACCTATGACTACATGATGTCCAACACCCTGATTTTTAAGAGAAGAAAGCTGGGTAGATTGTTCCTGAGTCTCTACCTAGTTAAAAAATGCCCCCATCAAAGTTAATAAGATGTTGGAAATATTGCAATACTATACCCAAAAGAAGTTATTTTGAAGGAACTCATTTCTCCAATGACTCAGGATCCCATATTAAGAACAAACAGAGTGACAAATGGAAAATGCAGAGATGAATTTTCATGTGAGTCCAGGTGACTCCATTCCATTTTTATAGTGATATAGTTTCCAACAGTACTACCATAAAGTCAGCTTTTCAAATGGTGTCATTAGTGTTCAGAACAGCAAAATGTGCCTTCCAGGGACGAGGCATAAATGACAGGAGAGAAGGCTCTGATGACTCATCCTGCCTGTCTCTGCTCTACTGATATCACAAAAAATACTTGTGGAACAGGTAGATGTGTTTCCTGCATGTGGCTTCATAAATATGAAGGCACCTTCTGCTTTTAATCTTCTACTACTGGTGCAGCAGAAGGAGAACGTAAGCTGTGTAGACGGCAAACCCTTACGCCTTTTTGGACAGAGCTCACAGGGAGGCCTGAAGGCACAGGGGTCAGTGGGGGTCCCTTGGTCACACAGGACGGCAACGATGGGTCTTTACCTGCATGCCCTCCTGGCCTGAGATTCCCACACCCACGTCTGCCACCTGGATCATGCTGACATCATTGGCTCCGTCTCCTAGAAACAGCACAGATAGGAAGAGTCTTTGAGCTGAGATGCACACAATCAAACTGGATGGATGGCACTTCGTGGAGTCCCCACTGGACTGAGTCCTGTGGCAGGATCACGGGAAGGAGTGGCGTGAAGAAATGCAGTGCAGCCTCTACCCTGAGGGAGCTGAGTTCACCATCAGAACAAGCTTGGTGTGAGGTTCAGAACTCACACCTGGAGCTGCCAGCACCAAGCTACTTTCTTATTGAGCGTATGGAGCCCTCAGCATGGTGTCTGGCGGAGGTGCTGACGAGGATGATGATCTCGCTACTTACTGAACTACTCCAGTTGTTTATTACATTTATAGCATATCAGGCAAGGCTATTTCAATTGATACTCATGTGAGTGGTTATTTCTAAACTAAAAGGAGGTTAAATTCTCACAACAAACTGTGGGGCTCTTTTTGTACTCTGATTACCATCTAATTGTGTGGTAGCTATTGTGTTCACCTTTGGACTTTCTGAGAGGCCTTTGGCCAAGCTGATGATATGAAATGTTTAGGGACGCAGGTCAGAGTTCCTGATACCTTCAGGGACAGACAAGACTTAAAGTCACTGTCACTCAGTGATGGTGACATTTTTGGAAACAGGCAGCAGAACAGCCCAAATTCTGGAGTACATCCCAGGCTGCAAAGGTGATCTACTGAGAGCCCCAGCGAGGACTCCATCAGTGTATGACACATAATGTGGATGCAGGCTCTTTCTCCTGTGATTTTCCTCTTGATTGCTCTGGGCCCACCATGAGTGATCAGTCAATATTCATTGAATTGAAATTCTGTGAAATAATAACAACCTCTGTAGCTTTTCCCAGAATGTTCCATTTAAAATAAGATGCAGGAGGCAATGGTGTTCTCTGTATTATACACCCCTGGACACCCAGGACTAGGTCACATCACTATTTTAATTCGTGATCAAAGAAATGAGCTAAAAATCTGATGGGTTATTACTTTCTCTTTCCCTTATTGAGATTCTATTTTGTTCTGTTCATTTCTTTCTAACCAATGAAGGCTTTATTTCCAGCCTCTTAAGTGAATCCCACATATCAGCATTCAGTGGCTGAATCTGGCACTGATTTCACACTGTAAAGATGTGGTTTATCATTCATGATCCACTCAATTCTTGAGGGGGGCACTGTCTTTCCAATATCACTGAGGAGGACAGGTGCTCAGAGGAATAAGGTTAGGACTGGGGGTGCAGACACCTCAACTCCTTCTCCAACACTTTCTCAGAGATAACTGCAGGCCACTGCAGGCATGTGACAGCAAAGATGTCCTCCAGATAGACTGTCAAGAGGAGCCCATCCTGGGAGGAGCTGCCTGTCTTTCCTCAGCCTGTATTAGGAGGCCCTGCTGAACATGAATTTGCTCACATCTGTGTCCATCTCACTCCACTTCATGATTAGCAGGGCCCTGAGGATATGTAGGACCATCCCCACAACAATCACACCAAGGCCACCCCACCTGGGCTCAGGCACATGCTGCATTCACTTGTACCCAATGAGGTGCCCGCATCAAGGAGGGACTGTCAGACCTTGGGCAGAAAATGCTATAATTATTATTGCTTGGTGAGGATACTTTATTTCAGAGCCAATTCTCACCTAGGTATGGATTCTATATGCAGGGAGACCCAACTGTTTAATATCTGGGGATCACCAGGATCCTTTGCCAAGACTACCTGCAGTTGTTCCTGCTGCTCACCAGCAGGTGGCACTGCTGAGTCCCTGACCTGGTTGGAGAACGGACCAGAACAGAGGTGGGTGGGGATGATGAAGGCAATGAGTGCCTAGAGACACAGAAGGAGCAGAGAAGGCACTCCAGGCCCTCAACGTCCAAAGAAAACCACCATCAGACACACTGTCCTGAAGGAAATGATGTAGCATTCAGAACTATTCATATTTTAAGATGGATTCAATTAGATAGTTGTCTAGTAACAATTTGTAGAGTTTAGCAGACAAAAGGCAATGGAATTCTGATCACCACTGAGTCTCTGGGTTCTTAGGGCATTAGTTAAGCTTCTCACCCCAGGGAAGCTCACAGTTACCAGAAGCACCTGCAAAGGACCTTTGTCCTAAGGTGGCCCAGACTAATGCTAGGTATGCAGAATCTTCTTGCTGTGGCTATGACTGCCTGGGATAATCTCCTTCCCTAGGGAAATAATGTAAGCTACATTTTAAACCAAAATTGCATTATTGGTCTCCTAATAAGTAGCTGTAAGTGTTGCTACTATAATTTTTGGCTTTTAGTTGTAAGCTTTATATTTGGAACAGGCTGTTTTATGGCATGTGGTATGTTTTAAAATTATTTATTTATTTATTTAAGTAGACAGAGTGAGGGAAAGGTTTCCCATTTTATGCAGCTGCACGGACAGGGTTGGAAACTCATTTACAAATGGCTGCTGGGGGTGGGGCTGGGGAGTGGGTCCTACTTGGCTGGTCTGGATACTTGCCTATGGCCAGGGTCATGGCCTTGAGCTTGCTTCTGACCAGCTTCACCACCATGCTCTTCTGTAGGGGTGTCGAGCGACAGCAAAGGACTGACCGGCACTGCTTGGCCAAGAAGAGAAATTTGTCCTCCAGGTTTTTTTCCAGGGCATAAGCCAGACTTCTCCCGTCGATCACAAGGCTGGGGCTGGGGCCGGAGGAGGTGGTGGCAGAGTTCGGGCAGATTGGGGAGAAGCCCACGCTCACATTTCCTGTGGTCTTCTCAGGGGTGCTGCGGAGGTTTCTGGACTGCACGTAGTGTAGGCACTGATCCAGCAGGGCGGCACAGGCCTCCTGGAAGGAACAGGAGTGGATGCTGTGGATTACTTGGCCATGCTGCAGGCCAGATGACCCTCCTCACCTCATCTGGGACTGACTGGCTCCAGGGCACCAGGCTGCAGGTGCTAACCAGAAGGGCTCCTTCTTAACTCCAGGAGCTTAGCTAAAAAGGACAACCTTTCGTATGGAAGAGCATGATCTTCTATAAGACTCTACCACCAAGTCTATAGTGTTGAGGTTGAGCTGGATTGTGTTCACTTGTGTTCATCTCCAACTCAACCTGCAATTATAGCATGAAAATAGCCAAAGACTTACCTAAAAACACGGGCAAGGTTGTGTTTGAGTAAAACTTTCATATAGAAATAGATGATGGGTTGAATTTAAGTCAGGGGCTACAATTTGCTGACCCCATCATATAAAAATTGACCAGTTCCATCTACCAATGGGATCAAATTGATCCATCGGTCAGCAACACAACAGAATACACATCCTTTTCAGCGACAATTAAATGTTCACAAAGACAGACTACAGGGCCTCCCTGGCACAAGGGGTTAAGTTGCAGCACTATGAAGCTATCCACAGCCACTGCAGCACAATTCGATCCCTGGCCAGGGAGCTATCCACATGGCACAACAGACCTCTCCTGTCTGGCCCGCTGCTCCCCTCAGCAGTGTATTTCAGTAGATCCGCCTGTTCTGCTTCTCACTCTGCCTCTGGTGAATCTGCTCACGCATCCCCCTCTGTACCTCTGACCCAGTTCTTGTATGCATAAATAAATGAATCTTTTAAAAAAAAAGATAGACTACACCCTGTGTTGTTAAAAAAAAAATTTAAACAATTTTAAAAGAATTGATATCACAAAAAGCATATCCTATGACCATAATTACACTGGAAATCAGTAATAGAAAGACAACAGGAAAAATCCCAAACCCCTGGAATTTAAAGAAAGCACCACCAATTTCAAGGCATAAAAAAACCAAACCATAGTAATCAAGACAGCATGGTATTGGTGAAGAGACAGATACATAGATCAATGGGACAGAACAGAAAATTTAGAAATAGACCCACACAAACATGGTGAATTGCTTTTCACAAAGGTGTAAAGACAATTTAATGGCAAAAGACAGACTTCCATCAAATGGTATCTGATTGATTGGACAGCCACATTGTAGAAAGATGACATAAACCTCGGACCTTAAACAAAACTCTATACAAAATGGATTGTGTCTAAAGGGGAGACATTAAACTATAACATGATTAGAGGAAAATATAAGAGGCAATTTCACAGTTAGGCATGTCTAAGGTGCCTAAAGCTTGACCTATAAAAACAAATTGATGAATTGGACACATCATCTAGACATGGAAATGTTTCAGGTGGGCGCTCATTGCAGGGATAAGAATTAGACCAGGGACTTACACAACGTAGAAACTCCTACACAGATGTGACTGGATGAAACCCTCCATGCCTGCTGGGGCACCCATGAGACAGCCACATGCTGAGAGTGTCAGTGCTGAATGGACCTTGTCCTGCTCACTTTCTAGGTATAAGTGACTTTATGAAAAGATTCTCTATGTCAAAATAAGGCAGGTAGAAATTTGCATCACATAAAAGCCCAATGTGCATTCCCTTGAAACTAAGAAAACCCAGCACATTACAGCAAATTCCACACCTTCCAAGGTAATGACAGGTGCATCCTAAGTGCCAGAAACACAACAGGTTCAAGCAGAGAGGCAGAGGGCAGTGGCTTTTCTTATAGCAGTTGCCTGGAAGGTTCCCTGGCAGCCTTCACCTGAGTTCAGTCCTGGGGGTCAACCTGGCGTGGGGATGTCCCTGGCAGAAGAGCAAGGCCTCCTTGAAATCTGCCTACCTGGGATTCGGCATTCAGAGTGATGACTTCATCCTCGTGATCCAGCAGTTTGCAGGCATAGGCAATATTAAGGGCTGTTTCCTGTTTGTCACCCGTGAGAACCCAGATCTGCAGGCCTGCTTGGCGCAACTTAGCAATGGTTTCAGGGACTCCATCCTGCAAGCGGTCCTCAATCCCAGTGGCACCTGGTCAAATGGACATCAGCTGGTGAGCCCCCTTCTCACCACCCCCCACACCAACACCCCACAGACAGGTGCCGGCACGGCCTAAGATCTGCCTCCTGCTTGAGGTCTGCCCCATTTCTGAACAGGGGAGGACATGTTCAATAGTTCTCTAGACTCAACACATGAGGACAGAGTAGGGATAACTTGGAATCACCAAACATAACCTTTATGCCAACAACAAGCACCTCACATTTTTCTGAGGAACACACAGCTAACATAAATTTCTGGAAAACTTGTCACAAGTTTGTAGGGGGGTGGGAATAACCACATTCTGAAGGATGCAAAGATCTTAAAAATCATCCATCCCACAAAAAGCTCTGGTGAATGACACAATATTCACTCTCAACAAGGCTCACTTACTGTCTCGGTGCAAACGGATCACAGAGGCCCTTATTTCAAGAAAACAACATTATGGGCCTCCTCGGTGGTGCAGCGGGTTGAGCACAGCACCATGAAGCTGTCTGCAGCCTCTGCAACACAGGTTCGATTCCTGGCCGGCCAGGGAGCTACCCACATGGCGCAGCAGACCTCTCCTGACCCTCCCGCGGCTCCCCTCAGCAGTGTTTTCCATCCGCCTGCCTGTTTCGCTCCCCACTCTGTCTCTGGTGAATTCTCCCACCTATCTGTGCCTCTGGCCTGTACCCCAGTTCTTGTATAAATAAATAAATCTTATAAAAAAATTACCCTGAAGATGCTTTCCCACAGACATAATGAATAAGGAGTGGGGTGGCTTCTCTCTAATAAGTCTTAGTATATTGAGGAAAATGTAACCTTCAATGTGGAAATGTACTCTCTAGGTGAGCAAGTTTTTTCCTGTCCTTAAGCTTCTCTCCCCACTGGAGACACCTCTCTTGCACTGTTTTGCATCCCTAACCCTAAGCTTATATTGAAACCCTAATCCTGAGGGAAAAATATTAGAAAGGGGGCTTTGGGAGGTTATTATTTCAGAAGGGTGGAGCCCTCATCATGGAACTGGTGCCCTTCTGAGAGGAGACATAGATGGATGCTCTCTGGCCATCACATGTCAATATTGAAGGTGTGCAAACCAGGAAGTGTGTCATGTCAGAACCAAGGCTGGCATCTTGATGTCACACTTCAGCCTCCAGAGCTGTGAGAAGTGTCTGTGGGTGAAGCCACTAAGTCTGTGGTATTTGGTTATAGCAGCCCTAAATGACTAAGATAGGCCCCAGCTCAACTTCTAGGGTGGATGAGATGCAGGTGCAGGGAGGATGGAATAAATGTATAAAACACACAAAAAACAAGCCCACTATTTAAATATATCCTTCAACACATGTTCACAAAGCACATACCTGTGTACCCTGCCCTGAGCTCAGGAAATGGAACATTACCCTGCCCCCAGGACCTCTTTCAGGGGCAAGTGACTGTCCTCTCTTTCCATTTCATGAAACCTGTACTGTGCATTGGATGGGGCCTACCTCCCACCTGGCGAATGTACCGGAGGGTTAGTGGCAACCTGGGAACGGCCCAGGAAGGAGGAGAGCATGTTGCACCAGGCTTCCCTCTGTTCTAAAGCAGGAATCCCCACAGGAAGGAGCAGGCAGAGGTGTGGGGCTTCACAGCAACTTAGGAAGGAAGCCACGTTATCCTCCAGGCACACCTTGAGCAAGTCCTTGACACCCAGCACCAGAGGGTGTCTCCCCTTCCCCAGTCCTCTGGCTCTGGCCCCAGGTCTCTGTTCTGCTGTCTTCACCATCCAACAGAGCTGACATCATTCAATGCATCCTAAGCATTTCATTACTTCTGCTGTGACATCGTCCCTGACATCCCAGAGGAAGAGGGAGGGCTTCCAGGCCAGCCCCCATGACTGCCTCCATGAGTTCCGAGTGCCTGGTTGGTACTCAAGGATAGTAATAATGATTATGGAGTCCTTATTAGCATTGTAATGATGGCTTATCTTTATGGATTACTATTTGCCAAGCAAAATATTTCCCAGCATCCCTAGGACGTGAGCATGGCAAATCTCCCCACTGTACAGATGTGGAAAGCAATAGAGAAGGAGGTGAGTTTGCAGGTAGGGGCCAGCCTTCCATGCCTGGCGTGGCTCATGTTCCAAATCTCCGCTCGGTTCTAATTCTTGGGGTATAACTCAGGAAGTTACCCTTCATTTGAAAGCAACTTCCTGCAGAAATGGCCTTGTGTCTCCCAACAATACTGCTCCACACAGCTTGCTCACAGGAGGCTAATTACCCAGCAGATGCAGATTGGTCTCCAGGCGAATGGCCGACTGAAAGAGAAGCTCCTCGCGGTTGTCCAGGGAGGATTCTGCTTCCAGGTGGTTTCGCAGCCAGCAGGCATACTCTTCTTTGCTCAGAACCTATGTGAGACACCTCAGTGAGCGCTGTACGGGGGCTGAGTGCCATGGTGACCCCACACACCCAGGAGGGGACACCCACTTACCCTCTTGGCGATACACAAGGTGCGCAGACCCTCCACTGCATACATGTTGAGGTAATTTTGAGTCTTGCTTCGTATTTTTTTTTGATGCCTCCCTCTGGCATCATCTAGGTTGAGAAGAAGCAGAAACACAATGAGTAAGAATAGAGCCCAGTGGGAAGCCCTGGGGCTATTCAAGAAACCCCAGACAGCTGTGCACAGTTCTTACTCTCTCTTTCTGTTTTTGGTTTGTTTTTTTTTTATTGGAGTAAAGCTGAGTGACTGTTGGATTTTATTTTTCATTTTTACTGATTTACCATAGAGATTTATACAACTATTCAAATTGCAGGGGTATGTCACACCTCTACAAAGGTATATACCACATGGGATCCACCACCAAAGATCTAAACTACTCCTCACTACTCCCCAATAATGGACAACTCACTCTGGGGATCACCATTATGTTGTCAGAGTCTAAGAGTTACGGTCGAGTTTCATTAGTTTTTTTGCTTTATTTCTCTAAATCCTACACCTGAGTGAAAGCAGCTGGTATTTCTCTGTAGAAATAACTGCATATGCAATTTCAGCTCCTCTCCTTCCTTCTACCCGGCGTCTAGGTTCGCCTTCCATGGACACAGGAGGAAGCTGAGGTCTCTAAGTAGTCAAACTGAGACAGAAAGTAGAATGGTGGCCGCCAGGGGCTAGGAACAGGGAAGGGGAGTTGCTCAGGGAACATCATTTCTGGTTTACAAGCTCTTGAGGCCTGTTGTCCAACAGTGAGAGTATTGAATCCTTCTGCCTCAGAGCTGTACAGTTAAAATGGTTAAGATGGTCAATTTTAACTTATGCATTTTTTTTTAATTTAAGATTTATTTATTTATTTATTTATTTATTTATTTATTTATTTATTTATTTATACAAGCACTGGGTAGTCAGAAGCACAGGAGGGTGAGAGAATTCACCAGAGCCAGAGCAGAGAACAGAACAGGCAGACTGACGAAATACACTCCTAAGGCGAGCAGTGGGTGCAGCAGGAGAGGTCTGCGCGCCATGTGGGACCCTCGCCAGCAGCCGGGGATCTAACCTGCGCTGCAGAGGCTGCGGGCAGCTTTGCAACCTAACGCTCAACTGCTGCACCACTGGGGAGGCCCACTTATGCATTTTTTTAACCATAATTTGTAAAAGCTAAGAAATCAGCTGTCAGCCAGTAAGAATTCTCCAAACACCCACCCTTTCCACTGTTTTCTGCAGACACAGATGAGGAGCAGACTCTGCTTATTACTGAATGCTGGAAGAGCTGGCCGTGAGCCTCACCAGCTGTGGAATACATGGCAAGGTGACCCTCTCCTCCTTAATGCCACCCTTTTCTTGGGTCAACAGTTATGAGTGGGAAGCAGAAAGCACTTAGAGTGTGTGCATTACAAGTATATGTTATAAGTGAGTGTATTTCAGGGCCACTGAAAAATAAGTGGCCCTCACCTTTCTGCCTCAGCTGCTGCCTGCAATTAGAACAGGAGGCCAGAACTTGGCTGCAGTTCACTAAGCAGGAACGTCAGGAGCATGCTTGCACTGTGATTTACTCCAGCAACCTCCGTGCAGCGGTATTCGGGAAACATCTGCTCCGCTAGATTTATTCCACGCAGTCACATTACTTGTCAATTTTCACATAAAATCCAAAGTAAAACTTAGCTGTTAGCTGAGGAAGAACCTCATCTAAATTTTTAAGAAGCTTATCCTGTTTTTGTCTGTTTTGTATTCCTCAGGGAAATAAGCATCTCACGAAACCAAACCTCACTAAGAGGGATCTGGCATCCCTATGTCCAACCTATTATATGGAATTTTTTCTATTTATGACAAATTATTACTCAACAGAAAGTATAATTTCCATCCCCAAAACATACCTTATCAGTAGTGTTGCCAGAGAAAACAGGAAATGCCCACATACACAGAGGACACACTTCTACTAAAAATCATAGTCTATCTGAAACATAACTGGATATTCAGTATATTTTGCTTGCTAAATCTGACAGCCCTGTGTGCCAGTGATGAGGCTTCTGGTCTGGGGAAGGCTGTTTACTCTCCAAGTTGCCTCAGCATAAAGTGGACCTGGGAGAAACATTTACTTCCTAGACAGCACATGTTCCACAGAGAAGACAGATTTCCCATCTCCATCCCCCCAAGGGGCTGAAAATCTATGCCTGGGGGCAAACCCACCCTTTTTATATATAAAGCACAGGCATACATGCGGTATATAGACAGACACAGAGTATCTGTGGCATGGAAATTTCATAGGGGAGCAATTAGGAAAAAAAAAGTCTAAAAAGGCTCCTTAAGAAAAGTAAACATGGGGGGCGAGAGAGGGAGAAACACTACTCTGGATAACTTTGATTTAAGAAGTTAAATTTTTTGAAAAGGTGGCATTCCAGTCATCTTAATTTTGTTGACTGTTTACCCTGATGTTGTGATAACACTCTTAGGTCATGATAACACTATTCCAGATTCTGATTGTTTGAGCAAAGACATCTAGCTGAGGGAGGCTGAATTAAAATATAGTAATGGGGTCTCCCTGGTGGCCCAGCATTATTACACTATCACCACTGTAGCACGAGTTCGATCCCCAGCTAGGGAGATGACCCACATGGCGCAGCGGACCTCTCCTGTCTCACCCACTGCTCCCCTCAGCAGTGGATTTCAGTAGATCTGCTTGTTCTATTTCAGTAGATCTGCTTGTTCCCCCCTCTGTCTCTGGTGAATCCTCCCACCCCACCCCCTGCACCTCTGGCCTGTACCCCAGTTCTTCTATGCAAGAATAAATAAATAAATCTTTAAAAAATTAAACAAAATAATAGTAATAAGTACTTTGTTTCCCAGAGGGAGGAGGGAAGGGGCGTGATGCTGGATCACCCATACTGTCAAGACAGAACTGAGAGGCCGCAGGCGCTGGCTCACTTTTCAGCCACAAAGGAAAGGTCCTGAGCTTTGAAGTCAGGAGTCCCGCTCTGAGCACTGACATCACGGTAAGAGGACCGTGAGACATCAAGAATTCCCCAGCTCCACCTAGTGTTCTGGAAGGGCACATCTGGCACACAGGGTTTTAAGGCAAGTTGTGACACTGAGGCTAAGGAGTTAACTTACTTTTAGACCCTAAAAGCACAAAGGAGAGGAAAAGAGCAACTTATCTAATCTTTTCCCTGAGACTTGCTTTTTCAGACATAGCAAAGCCTGAAGGTTTATTGACTCACCCTGAGCTGAGCGCCAAGGCCAGCTGGAGCTGGGTGATGTGGCTGCAGCAGAGGGTTCTACTGAAGACACGGGGCCCACCAGCAGAAATTTGGGATCTCCAGTTCCCAAAACCTATATAAGCTTATTTTCTTTCTTAATCAGGGTGGTAGGTGCGCATTTATTCCCTATGTCCTTGCAAAACTCATGAGAAATAAATCTGACTTCTCTTCTCAAAACCCTGACGCCATTGTCTGAGGCATGCACACTGGGTAGGGAACCCATACTCAATAGCAATCGTGCAAAGCTGTTTTCAGGACACCACAGACACGGGAGGCTGTAGGGGTGAGGCAGTAGTGGCCATGGTGGGTGCCCTTCCAGCTGCCAGTAGCGCCCCCCCTACACACCACTTCTTTCCCTACAGGTGAGTTGTGCCCTAAGCATGGAAGAAGGGGTGACCAGGTTGACGAGTGGGGACTCAGGCCCTTCCTCTGCCCAGTCCCAGAAGCATTTGTCTCTGGAAAGAAGTGCAAGTCTTTCTAAACCCTGGGTTTCAAACTCCCCCTTTGCCAACCCAAACATTACATGGAACTCTAAAGCATAAAAAAAACAAGGTAGCATCACCCTGCCTCAAATTGGGGAAGAGGGCAGAGGGCAAGACACCACAGGCCCCACTTCCTGGGCTCTGGGCCCCCTCTGTGGTCTAAGACAGCTCCGGAAGAGGACTAGAAACTGTGGCCTGGGCGTCACGGCTGCCCCAGGTCCAGGCAATCAAAGGGCAAGAGGAAACGTCTAGTCTCACAGTCCTTAAACCACACTGTCTACGTTTAAATCCCGATGCTGGAGCTCGACCTCATTGCTCAGGGGGGAGTTCAGGCAGTGGAGTGCTCCTTCTCCTCCCCTCTCACCCTCCCCCCATCCAGGTCCTTCTGGCTCCTGATGCTCAACTCCCAAAGGCGGGACTCAGCCACCCTGGGGAAGTGCCACAGTGTGAAGAGCAGGTCTCTGACTGCACTGCTTGAAAACAGACACGAAAACAAAACAAACCTTAGAATTCACACTGCAGAACTGAGGTTGGGGGGCGGTTCGAGCAAAGCTGGGAGGAGGGGTGTGAGCAAAGGGGGCGCAGGTGCAATGCAGGAGGGTGGACTATGGTGGAGCGCAGTGGCTGCTTCGTGTTGGAACCCTAAAACCAAGTGTGGTAAAGCAATATTCCCTCAAAATAATTTATAATAAGAGAAAAAAAGATTTATGAAAGTCACTTTACTGGAGGGAAGATACTGGAGTGGGGGTTATTTTGCAGAATTTCCACCTGGAGCCGGGGGCTGTGTGGCCCAGAGGAGGGCAGGGGGCTACCTGAGGAGCAGGGCAGCAGGAGGTCCATGACGACAGAGTCGGCGCCCTTGGTGTAGACGATGATCTCGTTGGTGAGCGGGTTACGGATCACCACCGACATCCTCTTGCGGATGGAGTCGAAGCCCAGCGTGTGCAGGAGCTCGAAGGTGAGGCGGCCCAGCCGCGGCAGCTCCACCGACACCTGGTCTGGCTGCCGGTCCACCAGCGCGCAGCTGTAGGCGCTGGCTGCATACACCAGCGCCGCCTCATCGGGGCTCTCGGCCTCGTAAAACAGCTCCAGAGGCTTCTCCTTCACCTGCTCATTCTTGTGCCCTGGCTCCTGGGCGGGGAGCTTGGGTGCCCAGCTGTCCGAGCTGCTGTAGCCGTTGCTGGCGATCGCTGTGGCCGACTCTTCCAGGCGTTCCTCCAGCCTGAACAGCGAGGTGTCGGCTGACAGGGCGGACAGGATGCTGGACCCCGGCTTGTGCGCGGACTTGGTGGTCAGGTTGGTGATGCTGGTGCAGCCGGAGGTCAGGCGGCTGGGCGTGAATCTCTTCAGGAAGTCTTCGATGGTCTTCACGGGGGACTTCAGCTCAAACCTCAGCTTATCCTGCAAGAGGAGCAGAGACAAATGAGGTGGGGCACCCAGGGACCACAAAACGGACAGCCACAGGGGCTCCTCCGCCTCCCCAGGGAGGGCTCCTGCACAGACTGCCCACTTCCCAGGTTTCCAGTCATGCACTGAAAGGGCAGCTAGAGCTCGCCTTTCTTTCCCGGAATCCAAAAGGCTTAAAGACGAGGCAATATCTGTGGTGCCTGCAAACTTACAGGTTATCGCCTCAACGCAGAACTCCACTGTTGCAGAGTGGGTTAGAGAATCCGGCTTGTCTTTGCCTGGCACAAAAACCCCAGCTTTCTCTCCCCCTTCCCCCATTGAAAAACCACTTAATTTCAAAAGATCAGTTTATACATTCTCTTGAATTATGTCTATAAATGATTTAAATAAGCATAACATTCCAAATCCCCAGAGAACCTTTGTAAACAAGTGGGAAGTGGAATACATAGAACAAAAATCAGGATCCATCTCATTAAATAAATTTTTTAAATCACAGCAAATTATATACCTTGTAATGAGAAATGAAAACCAAAACCAAAGTTATGGACCCCCGTTAAAGTTTCTAAAGGCTCAATGATGGAGAAACAGAACATTATTTAGATGGGGGGCCACCCCAGTGGCACAGCGGTTGAGCGCTGGGCTGTGAAGCCGCCCACAGCCTCTGCAGTGCCTGTTCGATCCTCAGCCGCTGGCGAGGGTCCCACATGGCGCCCAGACCTCTCCTGGCACACCCGCTGCTCCCCTCAGCAGTGTACTTCGTCAGTCTGCCTGTTCTGCTCCCCGCTCTGGCTCTGGTGAATCCTCTCACCCCCACACCTCTGGCCTGTACCCCAGTTCTTGCATGCATAAATAAATCAATCTTTAAAAAAATAGATGGGTGCTAGTCAATAATGCTGGTATACTTGTTTTGATTTTCTGTTAGAGAATGGGCTTGACGTAAATGTTGAAATATTCTAAACACTGAATTACAATTATCTTTAAATCTCAGTGATTTTGTCCTTGCCCAAAATATTAAATTGCAGTAATAATCTCCAGAGAAACCCGGTGTTGGCAAGGCAACACAGCTTTGACAAAGGTGCTTTTTCTTTATTCCTGCAATGACTTGTGTATCCAGACAGGAGGTTTAGGTGGGCATGCTGGTACATTTGATAGCTCCAGACACCCTCAAAGGTGGTGCTCACCAATATGTGGGGGCAGAAATGCATCCAGAGGGGGCCTCCTTGGTGGGTCAAAGGGTTAAGCACAGCACTGTGAAGCTTTCCACAGCCTCTGCAGCACGAGTTTGATCCCCGGCCAGGGAGCTACCCACATGGCACAGCAGACCTCTCCTGTCTCCCCGCTGCTCCCCTCAGCAGTGTATTTCAGTCAGTCTGCCTGTTCTGTTCCCCACTCTGTCTCTGGTGAATCCTCTCACCCCCCACACCTCTGGCCTGTGCCCCAGTTCTTGTATGCATGAATAAATAAATAATCCTTAAAAAAGAGAGAGAGAGAGAAATGCATCCAGAGATGTGTGTGTGTGTGTGTGTGTGTGTTTGTAGTCTGGTGGGGGCATGATTAAATACTCTGCTACCAGCATGGACCTCGCTGCAGGTGGAGCCTAGAGAGGGTGTACACTAGAACCTAGACCCCTCCAGGGATGTGCCCCAGAGACTGAAGGCAGGCTGGTGGAAGAGCCCACAGGCCAGACAGACATGCAGAGGAGCTGAGAGCTAACCTCAGCAGAAGCAGCTCTGCACCAGCGCACCATCTCTGAGTGACCTGGTCATCCCACCTGGGTGCACCCAGCCCACAGGTCCTTGGCAGCAGCAGTATCCCTGGGGGCCGTGGTGCTGCCAGACACGCTGCTGCCACTAAAAGGGTGAGTCCTGTTGTTCACCTCACATCACTCTCCAATGGCTCCATCAGTGGAACCTCCTGGAAAGCTGGCCTAGGAGTCTGGGGAAGGAACTAGGGAAGTGGAGTCAGGGGAGAGGTCTGTGACACACCCTTGATTATATCCACTCAAAGCGGCCTGCCTGCATTACGCACGTGCACGAATGTGACCTGGCCTGCCTGGTTACAGAGGATCCCTGAGCACATAAAACCTCACTCTCCAGAGGGAACCTTAATGTCAACCCAGGCAGAAACCACCCTGGGCATGGCTGCCTCCACCACCTTAGGTAGCACTACTTCTCGTTGAGTCTTAACCACTTCTTGAATGACAGCATTAGTGCCCTTCATTAGAATCAAATCCATTTACTATGTGTCATACTTTATGCTGAAGCTTTTATTTATTTGTTTATTTATTCATTTTATGCTGAAGCTTTTAAATCCTTACCACGGCCCCTCATTTCAGGTGAGGTCTCTGAGGCATAGGAGGGAACTGGCTTGTCTAAAGCTTGCTGAGTGGGATAGGGAAGTCAGGATTCACGTTCAAACAGTTTACCCCAGAGTCTGGGCCGCCAGCCCAACTTGTCCTTTCTTCCGTGTGAATCCGGGACCCTGCAGTTCTGGGTAGGTTGTGTAGGGCAACCTCGCCCAGGCCCAGCTGCTCAGCACCCCTCCTGTTCAGCCTGGAGGCGTCTGTCCTTGCCCACTTGGCCTAATCCTGGCCCCATACCACCTGGTTTGGCACCTCAGAGCCAATGAGCTGGCTTGCCCTGTGGGCGGCCTGCTGTATCCCCTGAAACTTGAGAGCTGGGCTGAGAGGCACCTAGAGGAGTGGCAGGGAAAGGAGTTCCAGGAAAGGGAGGAGCACCGCCCTCCGGGAAGACTGACCGCAGTTGGGGACCAGGGCAGGGCGGGCTCCCTCCAATACTCTGGATACTTGGCACTTGCCTTTTGTTGGGGCTGCTCCGGGGATGACACAATTACTGTGTTGCAGATGGTGAGTGCGATAAAGAAGTCGAAAATGTCAGACAGCTCTGGCGAAAGGTGTGCCAGGGGGTGCTCCTGGTGCTGTGAGATGGCCAGGCACTGGTCACACTCGGACACCTTGTCATACAGCTTTGGGTCAGGTGTGATGTCCTTCTCCTGGGAAGGAGACAGAGGCCAACAGGAGTCTGAGCTTGTGAGTGTCTCCATTTTCAAGGCTCCTGATGTTGTTACAAATGTAAGAATTTCACCCCACACATACACAGATTTACATTTGTACTGACAATATTATAGTTGTCTATTACATTTATATTTTTATGATTTATCATTATAAATAATGTATAATGTATACCGGTGTTATAGTATATAGAACATATTGTTACACATTATACATTATTTTTAATGATACATCAAAACTTTAATGGTATAAGATTAAAGTAATGTATAACTTTTTAAAGTATAATTAAAAAGTAATGTATAAGTATAATTAAAAAGTAATGTATAAGTAATGTATAAGATTAAAGTAATGTATAATGTATAATGTAGTAAGCAATGTATAACTTAAAATATGAATATATACTATATATTAGTAATATAAATTATATAAGAATATATGATATAAAATGGAATGCACGTGCTTATATGTAATAACATATACATGTTCTTACTATAAAGTAATAATATATCAATATATATTGTTTTATATAATATATAACATATTTTACTCAAAATCAGAAAATCAGAAAAGTTTAAAGATAGGAAAATTTAACAAATCTGTATCATACCCCCTCACAGTAATACAGACTTTTGGAAAAACATGCTCCTCCAATTCCATTCAGTCTTTTTTCTATATGTTTACATTTCATATAATCAAAATACATTAATTGGCAATTTCCATTTCCCCCAAAGCAATATATTGTCTGAGCTTTTCCAGACTGAAGAATTATTGAAACCATAATTTTTAACAGCTTCAAATGGACATACCATAATTTAATTGACCATTCGTTTATCGCTGGCTCCATTTTCCCCATTATTTTGCTGATGTAAATAATACACTTTAACCCTTTGCACTCCGCTGTCCCCTCTCAGGGGACATCGGAATTCTAGCATATCACTCGGATGTCCCCTCTCAGGGGACATTGCAATTTATTAGTGATTACGGGGAATGGAGGTTATTTCAACGCAACTTTTTGAGACATGCATGTTTCCCTGAAGTTTTATCTTGAAATGGCACAAGAAATTAAATCAAAATATAGTAAAATGGTTCGGAGTGCAAAGGGTTACACTTCTGTGCACAGAAAGCTAAGAGTGAGAAGCCTCCTCCCACACGCCCTGCATAAAAGCCCAATCGGTGACATTAATTCTCTATTTAAACGGCAGCTTCTAGATGGGCTTTGAAAGATATGAAAGAATGAGGCCACCATAAAGTCAGTAAAATGGATTCTCCCTCTCTGTTCTTAAAACATTTTAGATGTACAAGGATCTTTTAGAGGCTGTCACTCACTAATTTCTGGAAATTTCCCCGCCTGACCAAATGTTTGGACAGCTGACAAGGCCAGAGACAAAGAAGTTTAATAGAATGTGGGCTCATCTAACCAAAAATTTTATTTTTTTTCACTTGGCTTTGCTTTTTCATAGTTGTCATCTTGCTCTGATATTTATTCATCTAATTTGTCACCCATCTGGGTGGCTCACCAGCAGCCCCCAGCTATGGAAACCACGGAAAAGGGCTGTGTCAGGGTTTTGGCAGAGACACAAGGGTGTGGGGAGAAGGTGCTGGCTGGAAGAACGCCTGCTGATGAGCAGAACCAACCCCCCAGAACAGCTGGTTTGCACTGCCAAATACAGATGTGCTGATGAAAGGGTGCAAGTGTGGGGGGGAGGAGAGGTGGCAAGTCAGTGGGTCCTCTGGGCAGGCTCACCATGGGGCTGCTGAAGGCCGTGTGTTTGGACAGCATGCTGGCCCGCTTGGCCTCCGCCCGGCTGCTTGTGCGCCGGTGCGACTTGGTGCTGTGACTCCTGTGCATGTCGCGGGTGCTCTGGTGGCATCCCATGGCGCTGAGGTGGGGCAGCGATCCCCCTTTGGACACGACCTCCTCCTCTTCAGAGTCAGTCTCCTGGTACCTGGCCAGACGCAGGGCTGTGAAGAGAGGAACACCAGGTGACACGTGACAAGAGGCCGGGTGGACATCAGTGACTCCGAGTGCTCACCACCCTCACTACGGCACGGTGGCCCAACCCAGGATTCCCGCTGCAGAGACCCTGATCAGGGCAACTACCCTGGCTGGGGGTGGGGGAGAATAATGCCAGTGACACTCTGGGTTTATGTAGCAGAGCAACATGTGCTTTTAGGGGGGCAGAGGCAGCAATGGATAAACCAAGGAGAGGTGCAATGACCTGTCTTTCCAGCTCCCATGAATATGGAATTCCAGAGGGAAGAAAGCAGTGTGAATCACCCATTGACCTTCCAAGAATTTTCAGCTGATAAGACTAGCAGGTGATGCCAGAAAACCTCTGTCTCTTGGTGTGGCAGAATAGAGACAGGTGCCTAAGAACTGCTGATGCCCTGGTTGGTTCTGCTTGTGTGGCAGAACATGAGTGATGTTTGAGCAGATGCTGACCCCACAAGGTGCTGCAGTGGGCAGGGTGCTGTCAGCCACTCAGAAGTGCCTTTTCTACAAAAGGTGCCAGGCTCCTAAGAGCTGCACTTCTATGTCTTATTCTCCCTGGAAACTCAGCAACCCTTGAAGTTTCCATGCACGTGTACCTGCATGTGCTTGTGTATGCATGGGAATGTGCACACCTGGAGGCAGCTTTGGATCTAGCAGCCCAGTCTGGGAGCTCCCAACCCCAAACTCACCATTTGCATCATGAGAATATTCTATGCCAGACACAGTGCATCTTCGGAAAACCATCTTATTCTCGGTTAAAGTGCCGGTTTTATCTGAGAAGATGTACTGTATCTGTCCCAGGTCTTCTGTGATATTTAGAGCTCGACACTGCAGCTGCGAGTCTGTTTCTTCGTCATACAGCTCGATGTCCTGGTTAATGAAGTACACTTGGCATACTTTGACAATTTCAATGGAAACGTATAAGGAAACTGGGATCAAAACCTAGAAGACACAAAGCATGCAGGATGAGCAACTGCCAGGGAGCCTGGAATGAGTTCAAGCTATTTAAATGACAAATGACTACAGCCACAAGTAAGGAGGGGCTATACTGTACCTTTAATAGTTTAAACAGGTTGGTTTAGAATCAGTATTGGAAAAGTATTAGGATATTGGCAAAGAGTTTAAACTAGGGCAGCCTACGTGCCGCTGCAGATCGGAAATCCACTACCGTGTCTGGATGTGTGGTAACCATGGCTTGGATAGGAGCAAACATTTTCATATGCCTAAGTTGTGCTTGAGAGAAGCTAGGAAAGGAAAGAGAGAAAAGAGAATAAAAAACACATGGCACAGTCAGACCCTTACAAGCAAAGTCACCTCATACCACAGTGGCACTTCCGGTGACAGGTGCTGTCTGAACCGCGGACACCCCAAGTTTAGAAGAGACAGTCTTTTCAAGGCTGGTTTTGTGTTGAAGGACAATTTTCTGGGATCTTGTATAATACAGAGCAAAAGGAAGAAGACTTTGAAAGGAATATTCACAGTTATACCTTGACAATTTAAGACTAACATTTATTAACATAAAATCAATGTTTGATATTTTTTAATGGAGTAACAGTATTAAACTGAGTGTTATGGGCTCAGAATATCCTATCCAGACGAACTGTGTTTTTCTGGTAACTTTAAGTATGCTAATGAAGCACCTTTGACAGTATTAATTCAAGACTAGAACACAATTTACATTTAGGAAAAAATGCTAGGTGAAATAAGTCAGACAAAGAAAAAGACTGTAAGATAGCACTTGTATGTGGAATCTAAAATACCAAATTCATAGAAACAGAGAACAGAAAGGTAGTTTCTAGGGGCAGGTGCTGGAGGCTGAGCCAAGTGGGTGAAGAGGGTCAAAAGACACAAATTCTCAGTAATAAAAAAATTCTCAGGGTGTGAGGCATTGGTGACTATAGTTGACAATACTGTATTTTATATCTGAAAGTTTCTAGGAGAGCAGATTTTAAATGTTCTTATCACAAGGAAAAAAAATTGGAACTATGTCAGGTGATGGATGTTAACTAGACTTATTTTAGCGATCCTTTTGCAATGGATACATATATAAAATCATTATGTTGTACATTTAACACTAACACAGTATGCCAATTATATTTCAAAAAAGTGGGAAAAAAGCTACAGAAAAAATAATTAGTAAAAGAGCTAAATGATTTCCTTAAATAATCAAAATCCTCATGTGAGTCACCATAACAACTCCATCTCTTTTTCCATCAAAAGTTTTATGAAAGCAACTAGGAAATAAATGATCACATTGAGTTTTTTAAAACCCACACTAGGTTTAACAGGTATAGAGTTTCACTTTTATGAGATAATAAGAATTATGGAGGTGGAAGGTAGTGGTTTGTACAACAATGTGAATGTACTTAACACCAATGACTGTGTGCTTAAAAATGGTTGAGAGGGTTACTTTTATGCTAAGTGTATTTTACCATAACAAAAACAATTTTTAAAAAACCCTCTAATTTGGAAGATCAAATAAGGCTGTTTCTGTTGAACGCAGAACATGTGATAAAAGAGAGCAGAGTTCCCCTCCTAGGCAAAGGCTCAGCAGATGTCGGCTGGTGACTGTGTTCCCAAGGAGGCTGGAGGTGATTCTCGTTGCCCCTTCTCCTCTCTAACAAGCCTCTGGGCATGGATTCTCAGTTAGTGATGGGGAGCTGTTGAGGAGGCATGTGAATTAATAATAATAATAGTAAGACAATGCCACTAAATGCAGTGTGACATCCTGAACTGAATCCTTGAACACAAAAAGCACATTTGGGCAAAGACTAGTGGAAACTGAATCAAGTGTAGAGTTCAGTTAATGGCAAAATATCAAAGCTGGTTCCTCGTTCTGACAATGGATCGTGCTAATGTAATGCTCATGTTGGGGAAACTTGGGGGGGACCTAACGGGGGGCACATGGGAAACTCCCTACAATTTTTTGCAACTTGTCTATAAATCTTAAATTATCCTAAGACAAATTTTAACTTATGGGAAAGCAAAACAAAACAAAAACAATGATTAAAACCGACTCCTTACGACCTGTAACTTAAAATAAGAAAGGAGAATTTGAACTTGAAAATCACCCAGGAAAACACCCCATTGATAAAGAGGAGGAAAAATAAAATATAAGTGCACTTGGGATCTTCCCAGATGCAGAATTTACAGAAAATTTTTAGCAGAGTATGATGATTTTAAGTTCTCTTCAGGAAAGTATAGTGGCTATGGGAGGATGCTGTTACCTGCAGAACTATTATCATTGTCAAAAATAAGTAAACTGCAGCTGTGACTGGGGACAAGGCGCTGCCATCAGACTCAGGAACATCAAATAATGATTTCTTTTCTTGATACCGCTGTACCCATAGTCCATGGCCTGCAGTAACGTTCAAGAGAAACATCATTCGTCCAGTAGAAACGCAAGAACACCGCCAGTGCAAATTAAAACAAAACTTTAAGACTATGGCTTGAAACAACCACATTTGGGCTTATTCACCTGCCTGACAACTAAGAAAGCAAACACACAGCATGTCTGGCCTGTGACCAGGCAGCAGGAAGGCACCAGGGCTCCAGCTCCTCCTCACACCAGGCGCTTTCCACTGTTGGTGCTAATATATAAATATATATATATATATATATATCTGAAGTAACGTTACATTATAACAGTATATAAGTTTCAGGTGTACATCAGTATAAACCAACATCTGAAGTTCACCACTGAAAGTCTACTTCTAGCCTTCATCACAGTTGACCCCTCAGTAAGGAATTTCTTAAGTAGGACCTCACAAAACACCAGTCTTGGCAGTAGACTCTGTCCCTTCTCGGAGATTCAAAATTCACATTTCATAAACTCCGAGGAGCCAACAGCAATGCATACTATTTCACGAACCATCTCCCTGGCCTATGTGATAACAGAATCCCTTTCCGACCCATGTGCCTCTTACCCATGAACCCCAAGACCAAGTCACACCCACCACATGTGTGGGAGTGGTTGGGCAGGGGACATGATGGAGGTCATTAACTGGCAGGCTCAACTCACTCTTATGTGAAGCCTTCCCAAGGTTCTGGAAAGCAGCGGGGCTCATACACAGCCTCACTCATTCTCCTCTTTTCATGGAGTTTTAGCATTTGTGGTAGTAGTATTTGTGAATTAGTTAATGACTGGGTTGCCAGTCTACTACTTCTACCGGACTCATTACTACCGGTGAGATTAAACTATCCTTGCATTTAAGAAATTGCAGATTTGAAAAATAGCATGTCTTTCCCAAGCCCATTCACTCATCTAGTCACCTCCAGGGGGCTGGGCTCATGTGACTATTCCTCAGGTCTATGTTGAGTGACAAAAGCACATTTTAATTTCAGAGTGTTGGATCCAAGTGGGTCACCCAGAGGCTATCCAGCTGTGCTGACTCATGCAACCTGTGGAGGAGACTTACCGACTGCTGAAAACAGAGACATACAAACGAGGAGGAGGACACACCAGAGCACGTCACAGTTCATCTGCCTCTCAAGCTGGCTGCGCTTATAGCGGGGCCCGCTGTTGTTCAGCAGAGCCTTGGTCTCATGTCCTGTGGGGAGGACAGGGAGACACAGTGAATCAATGCCAGGCAGAGTAGTGGGATGGGAGAGGCTGGCTCATGCAGCATGATGCTGCTGCCCAGCGACATGTGTGGGAACAGTTCAGTTGAAAGGTGGAATATAAAATTAACCTTATGTGGCATCTCCACATAATGGAAAACCACTCAGCTAGAAGAAATGATGAAATCTTGCCATTTTTGACCACATGGTTGGAACTTGAAGGGACTATGCCAAGTGAGAAGGAGAAAGACAGATGCCATGTGATTTCACACATATGTGGAAAATGAAGAAGCAAAGCAAACAAACAAACAAAAAATGAACATTTGGACTCTGACAACGAAATCATGGTTTCCAGAGGGGAGGGAAGGAAATAGGGGTGGGAGGAGCCGCTAGAGGGGTCTGTGTGTGGTGGGGATGGATGCTAGACTTTTGGTGGGGGGTAAAGTGTGGTATATACACCTGTTAAGGTGTGAGGCTGTCCTCCTGAAACTTATATAATATGTTGTAAACCAAAGTTACCTCAATAAAAGAAAAAAAAATTAATTAAAAATATTAATCTTAAATAAGTAACCACCATGGAGTCACTCATGCAAAGATATAGGTTCAAATGCTAAGAGGTAATTATTACAAGTTTTGTTTTTAATAATTTTCTATGATTATTTCCCACATTTTCTACAGCAGATACATGCCCTTTTACAATAGGGAGAATTTTGGAGTGCCCACAGCCTGGCGTGGGGAGCCGATGCCGACATGGACCAGGTGTGAATGTCCTACCTGCATAGATGACGATGCCGACCACAGCCTCTGTGTTTCTAATGGTGCATCCTCGCAGCAACAGGTTCTCCTTATATAGCCCGGCCTTCTTCCCGCTGTCGTGTATGCTGCCAAAGAACAGCGGGCACCATCACAAGGGTGTCCCCAACCTCCTCGCCAGCCCCGCCTTGAGGAAGGAAGGCCCAGATGCTGGATAGGGAAGGCGAGCAGGGAAATCCACAGGTGGGCAGCTTGTCACTTGGGAAACTGGATTTTTAGAACCATCGGGAGCCTGATGCTGGTCTGTATAGGGACTTCGTGAAATAATGAGAAATATACACATGGGTGTCCATCTCTGGTTCTGACATAGGGCTCTTGAAAAATTTGTAAATAAGGGTGTTAGGAGAGACTTGTGTTTTTTTTTTTTTTTTAAAGATGTATTTATTTATTTATACAAGAACCAGGGTACAGGCCAGATGCGCGGGAGGGTGAGAGGATTCACCAGAGATAGAGCGGGGAACAGAACAGGCAGACTGATGAAATACACTGCTGAGGGGAGCAGCGGGCGAGGCAGAAGAGGTCTACAGTGCCATGTGGGACCCTCGCCGGCAAGCCGGGATCGAACCAGTGCTGTAGAGACTGCAGAAAGCTTCACAGCACGGCGTTCAACCACCCGTGCCACCAGGGGAGGCCCAGAGACTTGTGTTTTAATAGTCTTTTTTTTTTTAAAGATTTATTTTTTATTTATTTATACAAGCACTGGGTACAGTCAGAAGCGAGGGAGGGTGAGAGAATTCACCAGAGCCAGAGGGGAGAGCAGAACAGGCAGAAGGACCGAAGTACACTGCTGAGGGGAGCAGCGGGCGGCAGGAGAGATCTGCGTGCCATGTGGGACCCTCCTCCAGTGGCCGGGGAGCAGCCGGGGATCGAACTGGCGCTGCAGAGGCCGCGGGCAGCTTCGTAACCCAGCGCTCAACCGCTGCGCCACCGGGGAGGCCCTTAATAGTCTTTGGCACCAGTTCCTGGCATAGAGCTCCTAAGTATTTTTCCAAGTGATAAGAGTACTAGGAGCATCTCTCAGCTTTGGCCCCGGAAGTTCCTGATACAAGATGCCAAATCCCTTATAGTATCCTGGGTGATAGGAGCATCTTTTATTCTAATGAGGTGACTCTGGATGACTCCCAGATTGGGGGGCGGTCACCTAAAAAAACAAGTTAGAATTTTCAGACCCAACCCCATCTTTAGAGAAGCGAGAGGGACTGACAATGGAGTTAATGATGGATCATGCCCACATCACAAGGACCCCCAAATCCCCAAAGTACAGGTTCTGGGTAGGTGAACATGTGGAGGTGTTCACTCACATACTTTATTATATTCTATATAGTAAACTGGTAAACACAAATAAGTGTTTTCCTGAGTTGAGCTGCTTTAGCAAATTCATGGAACCTGTAAGAGGAGTGGTAGAAAGCTCTGATTTGCAGCACAGGTGACAACCCAGACATTCGACTGGGTGGGGGACTGAGCCCCGGTAAGGGATTGAGGCCCAACCTGTGGGATTAGACGCTATCTCTGACCAGACGGTGTCAGAATGGAATTAAACTACAGGACACCTAGCTGGTGCCACAGAATAGCTTGGTCTGGGAAAAACCCACAAGTTGGAACTGGTGTTGGGGTCATTGTGGGCTTGTTTTCACCACAGTGAAGGGCCTCTGCTAGAGAGGGCAGACCTTAGAGCTCAGGGGCTGGGTCAGGAAGCTGACCCAGGACAACCCTGTAGGGTGGGCCCTGCCCCTCACCCCCCAGGCTCATCAGGGAGCTCACTGTCTTCATCAGTACCCACCTGCATCCATAGAAATACAGTTATTTCTCTAGAAAAGGGAAGGGTATTAGTTTCACCAATATCCTCTACATTCTTTTTTCTCATAAAAGTCATGTTATTAGAAATATTACTATATTAAATTTGAAACGTAGAAAATTCCATGAGACAATGAGATAAATCCAGTTTTGCTGCTCTTTAGATTCAGAGGAATAGTCTGAATTTAGGCACGGGTTCTTAAACACCTCGTATTAGCTCCCAGTGGTGGCTTTGTTCTCACCTACACTAGCCAGGACTGGGACCCAGATGGACAGGTCACAAAGGAGAGTCCTGGAGGCTTTAGGGACCAGAGCATGAACCCAGGGACCCAGCCTAACTGACACAGCAAATGCTGCCAAGGGGGGGCCTTCCAGGAAGCGCCCCTCCCACACATCCACATCCAGCTCCTCTCTGTGGTTCCTGGAGCGCCCTTCCCACGAGGTCCTCGCACAGTGCTGCGGACCTGGGAGCCCAGCAGGTTTGGGGAGGTTGGAGGAAGCCCACAAGGTTTCCTGAGAAGCAGCATTTCCTGCCCACATCCTGACCCTGGCACCAGCATGTGGGGCTGGGCCCTCTCAAGCCTAAACACAGTTCTTCACGACCAGGGAAACAAACAGATTTTCTGGTGAAGGGGACAGTAAACAGGGACGTCACTGCTGACGGGGTGCACTTGTACCAGCCTGTTACTGACCAACGTCGTGTTAGTTCTCTGGCACGGCGCCGGCAAAGGACATGCTCTCTCTCTGGCGATTCCAGGACAGTGTGAGGTTTTACTTTAAAGAACTTCAAGCCTGAAAGCCTCACTGCTGAGGTCAGTGTGTGTACCACGAGGCACACAAAACCCTCCTGCTGTCTGCAGTGAATGGATGCCACCTCTTCCCCACAACAGCGACAAACAGGACTTCTCAGAAACAGTGGTGAAGAAGTATCAGACCCCCTCAATCAAAGTTCCAGTCATGCTTATTCAGAACAAGAAATGAACTCAACAGAAGCAAGAGAAACACTGTACCTTAAACTTCCTTTGACACTACATGTGCTTTTCAGCAAGTATTGTGTATTCCAGAGAGAATAAGTCAGACCAGAATGGGTCACAAGCAGACTCACTGGCCTATGTGAGGGCAGTTGGCAGATTAAACGGGATGGGGACCAAACTCCTGGGGGAATAGATCCTGCAGCAGAAGGCAGAGGAAGGGAGGCTGAGGAACGGTGCCGTCCAGCAGCTGAAGTGCTGGCTCAGATATCTGAAAATCCCCACTGAACAGGCTGACCAGGCCTGAGGGCTGATTCTCGGAGGCCCTGAGCCACCCTGAGCACCGACCCCTTTGTCCTAAGTTGAGGTGGCCCCTGCCCTGGAATTTACAGATTGAAGTCCTACCCCCAGGACCTCAAAATGTGACTGTACTTGGAGTTAGGGTGCTTAAAGAGGAAATTAAGTTGAAACAAGGGCCGATGGAAAGGCCTTAACCCCATATGACTTGTGTCCTTTTAAGAAGAAGAAATTTGGACACAAGGGCAGACCAGCAGAAAGGTGAAGATGATGTGAAGACACAGGGAGGAGGAACTATTACCAAGCTCAGGATCAAGGCCTTAAGAGAACCGTCATCTCAAACTTCCAGCCTGCAGGACTGACAGTAATGCCTGCTGTTTAAACTGTCCACTCTGTGGTCAGCCTGAGCTAAGGGGTACATCCCTCAATGCTGAATGGAGCCACCAGAAGAGCTTCTCAAGCGCAAGTCTTCCTGACTCATCAGACTGACCTCTCATAAATCAAAACTCTGCAAAAGTCAACTGGCCTGTGTGTGACAGGAGCACTTGCAGCAGCCATATTGTTCACCAGAAAGGGCACCTACAAGGTCCCCGAGAAAGCAGCTCAGATAATACCTGCCCTTGCGGTGCCACTTGAACATGCCGCTCCTAATGCTCCAGATATATATGAAAGCAGAGACCAGTATCATTACCTCCCATGTGCCCACCATCTTCAAAAAGTATCAACATAACACAGCAACATATGGCCAATCCGTGTCATTCGTCTACCTTCTTTGTCTTTTTATTTTGGAGCAAAGGGCTGGATTATTTGGCATACAATATACCGAACTTTTTGTTTATTTGTTTGTTGCATTTTTCCCTTACCAGAATAAAATATACATAGAGGTGAGGATTTCTGTCTTTTCAGGTCACTGCATTATCCCGGGAGCCATAAACAGGAGTCGACACACAGTAGGTGCTCAACAAATACTTATTCAATGACTGGGTAGATGAATGAATGAATGAATTTACCAGGCTCCTCCTGCCTGATCCTGCACTTCCCTTTAGTGGGGTTATGGGTGGTCGCCTGCTCTCCTCATCAGTCTCCTCACTTGCCCAGGACCCTTAGAGGAAGAAAAGGTAACAGCTGCTCGTCACAGTCAATGCTGAGAAGTGTCCACAGGATCTTCTTACAAACCAGTCCCATAAGCAACCAAGAAGGCTCAAAGGAGTATCAGGCAACATTCCGAACAGGGGACACAGAGTGGCAAAGACTCTGAATGCATATTTTAGAGCTCTGTTTGTGTTCATATATAATATAGGGAAAGGTGACTACTACACAGATACCGTTTGTCAGACACAAGGACAGACTCAGGCAGATGGACGATACTTACATGCAACCATGAAACCTTGTCAGGTCGTTG
Organism: Talpa occidentalis; assembly: GCF_014898055.3. Lineage (NCBI taxonomy): Eukaryota > Metazoa > Chordata > Mammalia > Eulipotyphla > Talpidae > Talpa > Talpa occidentalis. The sequence continues at coordinate 15,262,968 of NW_023601433.1, forward strand.
TTTGGCTTCTCACACTCAATCACACTGGTGAACTTCAAAGGGTTGAATTCAGAGACCTGAAAGGAAGGCAGGTATACATTACACACACCTGGCCTCAGGCTGCCCTGTCCTAAAAGCACATACTTTTCTGGCTCACGTTCTCAGAAGGGAACACATGGAAGGACTCTACCCAGTAACTTCTGCAGACTGCCAAACAAACCCAGCTTGACCTGTTTCATCATTCTTGTAATAATGGTTACTAATCACTGCAGAATGAACAGCAATTACTAGAACAGTACTGGTAAGTAAGCGAGCAGAGAGAATGGGAACGCTAGTGCAAAATAAGAGATAATAGCAAAGGATCCCACTAATGATGGGAGGGATGAATGAGTTTCTTGAGACAGATCAGTACTTTCCAATTTTCTACATAGATTTAGAGAAGCAAATTCCATCTGGAAAATAGGAACTTATAATAAAATACCATTTGCTCAGCATGTGCTGAGAATTCTTCACCGATATTTGATGGAAAATATTTAAATAACCAATGTGCAAGTCAACGACTTATTACTCTGCTGGATGAAAAAATGACAGCTCACCACAAAGGAAGTCTCTCATTAGAATTTTGCCATCAGTAGATTGATGGCTAGAATGGTGCCTGAATTCGTGAAGAGAAAATAAGGGAGGGGAGAGAGAGCAATGGGACAGGAGGAGAGAGCAGGAGGGAGACAGAAGGGAAATACAGGAATAAGCCTTTAGGATAAATAACTGAGTACAATGAATAGCTTTTTAAAAAATCAGTTCTCAGGGCTGCCCTGGTGGTGCAAGGGGGTAAGTCGCAGCACTATGAAGTGATTTGTAGCCACTGCAGCACGAGTTCGATCCCCGGCCAGGGAGGTGACCCACATGGAGCAGCAGACCCCTCCTGTCTCGCCTGCTGTTCACCTCAGCAGTGTATTTCAGTCAATCAGCCTGTTCTGCTCCCCACTCTGTCTCTGGTGAGTCCTCTCATCCCCCCTCAATGCTGGCCTGCACCTCAGCACTTGTATGCATAAATAAATAAATTTTAAAACATCAGTTCTCTTTGATCAGGCTAGTCATTCTCTTTTCTCTGTCAAGTGTCCTAGGGTAGAAAATTTCTACTTACATGGTTAAAAAATTGAACTGTCTTTGCTCACACAAACATGTTGTCACCAAAAAAGTGCAAGTGGTTAAAAATCACAGAGATGGCACAGACATTACCCACACCGACCCACCACAACAATGTAATGATAAAGGCACAAAGGTAATTCATTACTTAAAAGTCAGTTCTGGCTGGTTTTTAATTATCATGTATATTAAAAGGAGAACTTACTATTGATAGATAATAGTAACTCAATTTGATAGCTGAAATTAAGATGCCATTTTAAGAGGCTCTTCCTGAAGTTTAGTGCCACAAGCCCCTCTCTCATTGGACTGAAATGGACTCTCGCGCTATTTCCGGAGTGAGGCTGTTTAAAGAAGTCTGTGTTTATTTAAAACGATTTGGATTATCTTGAAGCCAGTGGGTTGCCTTTTCCAGGACAGACATCTGTGGATACAGCATCCAGGATGGCCATGAAGGGAGTGAGTTCCAGAACATACTAGGATTTTTCTTGGCAGATGAGGGTAGACTTAAAATACTCTGTCTGTTTATTATTCTTTCTCTCTAAGAAAAATGTAGTGTGCATGACTCAGAAATGGTAGGACATTCTGTCTCTAGGATTTCAGAGCTGCATTCATAATGTTCTACCAATAATCATTGAGGAACAGGCTTGCCCTGGACCCGGGACATCTGGCTTCATCTGTTTTATTGGAAAGTGGGTTTTGAGGGGTTTTAGAACTGAATGGATCTCTAGAGATTGTCAGGAGGGGGATTATGCCTTTGCCCGGACCATTCCTCCCCCAAACCCCCTAGAAGTCATATATTGAAGTCTTATCCCCAGGACCTCAGAATGTGACCGTATTTGGGCATAGGGTCTTTACAGAGATAATTAAGTTAAAATGAGATCACTAAGGTTGAGCCCTAATATAATTCTGACTGATATTCTCAAAGGAAGAGGAAACTTGCACACAGACACACAGAGGGAAGAAGCTGGGAGGTGAAGGTCATTCACAAGTGAAAGAGAGAGGTTTCCTGAAGAAACCAACCCTTTCTGCACCTTGATTTTAGACTTCCTGCTCCAGCACTGTGACAGTGTAAATTTCTGTTACTTAGGCCACTCACTGTGGTATATTGTTATGGGTCCACCTTTGAGTTTCTTCTTTCAAAAGCATTTCACATTGGAAGCACACATTTTAATATGAAGATTCTATTTATGTTGATTATTCCTAACATAATTGGCAATGTAATGATACTTCCATTTAAGGATAACATTTATTTATCCTTCCCCATCCACTCATTTAATGCATTTGTTTCATTGCAAACTAATTTCAAGGTCATGTCTTATTTATTCAGTAGTCCAACTTTTGTCAACCCTGTCTCCTGAAGCATAAATTTTATGTATATTTTACCACAATCAAAAAAAAAGTTTTAAAAAAGACATACAAACATTGAGACTTGATCATGAAGAAATAATTAGTCAAGTAGAACCCAGTCCAGTGATCCAGGACCTCTCAGTACAAATACAAAGAGCCTTGTGCATAAATCTTTGTTGTTTTTTTTTTTTATTTCATTATCCTTAGTTATATAATTATAAAGGAACAACTGAATAAACTAGTTACTCATTACATTTGGCAAAGTTCTGTTTTTCAAATCCACAGACAACTAGTTATTCTATTTACTTCTATTTTCTATTAGGAAGTTAATGCTACACCAGTTATTACTAATTATTTATAGTAGTAACTCATTCTTCATGGGAAAAAGATTTTAGAGCTGGGAAATGTTTTGTTTTGTTTTTGGTATTTGGCATCAAATATATCTCCAGCTAGTTGCAGTTATTTCTAGTTAAATATTGAGCTGGCCCCAAGAGTCATCCACCTTTCTGATGAGAAGCTGCACGTAGGCGGAATGTGTTTTCAACATTCTATCTTGGTATATATCTCCTACAATACTGGATCTCAGGATAAGTAGATACAGGTAAATTTAGGTATTCTATAATCACTATTGATATATACTATTAACACATTATCCCTACAGAAAATAATTTTCATTTGAGAAGAATATTTTTTCAGATTTGAAAACAAATATTTGCAATGACTTCTAATATCACCGGTAAGCCAGTTTCCTAGGCACCCTAATCATCTCTTGAAGTTTTGATTATTTCATCAGGAAATAAGTAAATTGAGAGAGAATTTCCCTTAATTTATGGCAATGAGTAGTTCTTCTGTGGTGTATTTAACCATTATCTTATACTTAATAACTACCATTATTCATCTAAAGTACTAATTCATTAATACACCATGAAAAAAGAATTTAGGGGACAGAAGGACTGACCTTCCAGCTTCTCACATGAACTACTTTTTTTTTAAAGATTTATTTATTTATGCATATAAGAGCTGGGGTACAGGCCAGCGATGCGGGGGGTGAGAGGATTCACCAGAGACAGAGTGGGGAACAGAACAGGCAGACTGACTGAAATACACTGCTGAGGGGAGCAATGGGAGAGACAGGAGAGGTCTGCCTCGCTATGTGGGTTGCCCCCTGGCCTGCCGGGGATCCAACTCGTGCTGCAGAGACTGGATTGCTCCATAGTGCAGTGCTTAACCCCTTGTGCCACCAGGGAGGCCCCTAACTACTTATTTTTGATATCTGTGCTTATTTCTGAGTACATGGACACCTAGGTGTTTATACTATTTGTTTAGTGCCAACTCACTAGCAATCCAGCAAGAAATATAACTAACTATATAACTAATATAACTAACACTGGGGAAATAAATGGCTTTTAGCCCTCTGGTTTTGACTGTTTTATCTTACTTTCATCTTGTTATCCCCATTTAAATCAACACATTATTTTTAAAAAATGGGGTGTTTTCCAGAATCCTAGATTCAAATCATTGTTCTAGAAATCTAGTACTAACCTGGTTAGCACTAATTCTCTAAACTATTAATACATTATTTTAACAAGAAATACGTGTTTCAGGTTGAGAAGACTGTGATTTCCTAATTCTGACTTTTATAAGACATCTGTTGCTTTTTGCAATTAATTACTTACCCAGACCAGCATTTTTACATAGTTAAGGTTAAGACATTGAGGAGTGATTTTTCAGCTTCTGGATTCAAAGATGTTTCCTGGTTATTTCTAGTTATCCTGGCCACACTAGTCATGTATGTACCGCTGGTTACCTATAATTCCAACACATTCTTGCAGCAACTAATATTTAGTGTTGAAAAGAACAGTTTGTCAGCTTTCAAACTATGGTAGATAGATCTAGTTACCTCCAAAGAAATAAACAGGGTGCCAGTAATACTAGTAACACTAATACTTTACATTTTTTTTGTGATATAATCAACACGTAACATTATATTTGTTTCAGGTGCACAAAACAATTATTTGATATTTGCAGATAACATCTGTCACCTAAGAGTGACAGATTTTTTTTGTGCTGAGAACTTTTAATATCTATCTCTTAGCAACTTTGACACATACAAGACAGTATTATTAACTATAGTCACCATGCTGTGTATTCCATCCACAGGATTTATTTATTTTATAATTTGGGGTCTGCACTATTTTGCGGTTCGTGAGGTTACCACTGTATCCTGCAGGTGACATTTTCATAGTTTGCAAAGTGCCAGCTTTGTGCTAAGTCTGTACTATTTTATACTCTGAAGTAGGTTTTCAAACTATCTTTAATTTAGGGTGTCTAAGGACTTGTGCCAAAATTCAAGAGGCCCTGAGTGACTCCAGATCTTCAATCTAGTTTGACCACTGATACTCAGTGAGATGATCTGATGCTAACAGACAAGATGACACTATGTTAAATGAGACAGAAAGCGTATAGCCCCAAAAGAAATTTCCCAAAATCTCACACATACCTTAAACTTTAGTCTTTCAGCTAATGCCTCAATGAAATCCCCCAGCCCATGGTCTGTACCCCCTTGCCATCTTCAGCAATACCTATGGATGTGGAGTTAGCACAGTTTACCAAAAAATGGAATAAAAAATCAGGAGCTTGGGCTTTAGTCCTAGTTCATACGATTACGGTGATATTTGGCAAATGAATAAAAGGGCATTTGGACTTGGAGCTCTGGAATCTTTGGGTTCCTTTGATCCCACAATTCTGTAGAACGCAGAGGTGATTTCAAATGACCCTGTACTTGTGAGGACTCACCATTGGGGGGGTGCTGAAAGCAGAGTTACCTGGAAGAGTACTCTCCCACAAGCTGGCCTCAAGCTGAAGCTGCCCATCCTCTATACAAAAGCCACAGGAAGCTGAGCAAAGCAGACCAGGTGTAACTGAAAACATGGAAGCTATGACATCACTCACAGTAGAGCGCGAATGTCCAAACAAGTTACTCACTAGCAATCAAATGCTCATAGCTTTCATGGATGAGGTGATTTGACCTAATTAAGGGTAAAGGAAAAAGGCCAGGTGATGACTCAATGAGAGTCCTCGCACCAGCCCTTAGCTTGCATTTCTTCTGCTAGTTCAGTAGCCTGTGGACCAAGTCACCCCCACTGGTGCCTCTCTCTCCAGAGATGTTCAGTGCCCACTTTCTCTTAATGCAGGGCACCTCCCCAGGTAGAACAGTATCTGCGAAGATGCTGCGTCCCTCTGTTTAACCATATGATGAAGCCTGATGTCTAATTCAGTAGTTCTCAGACCACTGTATGAAGGAACACTTGATTCATAGGAAATTTGCATTAAATTTTTGCAACAGATGCATAAAATTTTATAGTTGCATTAAATGAATTACGTATAAGTATTCAGTAAAAGCAAAAGTGGACTTCATCCTAAAAAAGAAGCAGTGTTATCTGAAAGGACATGTACTGTCCATTAAAGCAGATGTCATGCTTTATCATAAAAGAGGTGAAGTAAACCAGAGCTGACTGCTACAGCCCACAGGCCCGCAATAAACCCACAGGTATGCTGTCAGCGGTACTCCGCTGAGCTCTCCTTTGGTTTTGATCTCTGCACAAGACGACACAGGACACAGAGGACACTGGTGAGAGAAGTTACAAAGCCCGGCAGTGCCTGCCCCAGGGCAAAGGCACAGGAACACACACCAGCCCGTGGTCCTCCGGTTCTGGGTGCCTGTCCTGGAAATGGTCTAAGATGCTTCTACTCACTGGAACACGGCTTCCCCTCTACCTCCATGCTCAACATCACTGCCCGCATCAACCTGCAGCAGCTGCTTCCGCCTGAATGGACTCACACTCTGGCCGTGGCCTGGCTCCTAGCAGGACCCCAGAGCCCCTGGGCTGCGGCTGCTGCCCCTCCTGGCACTAGTTCCTGCTACTCAGCATGCCCTGGAGAGGCCACTCAGCATGCCTGCAAAGGCCCACATCTTTCTGCGTGGTTTCCGTTCCTCTCCCAACAGTCACCTCCAGTATTTTAAGAAGTGACAACACTCTGCTCTACGTAGGTCAGGGTGGGTGCAGATGCTCTGAGTCCTAGGCCCCCATGCACACCTGTCTGGCTGGAGGAGGGGCCACTCCTTCCTGGACAGCAGATGCCCGAGGGCAGGAGCTCTGTTCCCAAGAGACCAGCACATGTGGCCCAGGAGTGGCAGGTGCTTATTCCACAGCACCTCATGTACACATCGAGCTCCGTGTTGGGACTTTTGGGAGCTCTGTGGACATTGGGGTAGTGGAGATAGCCGAGGGGGCTGGCAGGAGTTCTCTTTGTTCTAGAAAGCAAAATCCCTCATTTACAAGTGCGAACTCATTTCCCTTGTTTGCAAAATAAAATGATTTCTTCACAGCTGCTCATCTAGCTGCTTATTTCTTAGCAAAGGGTGAACAATACTTGAATTAATTGAGGCATTTTAACCCATATTAATAGAATTTAACCCAAATTAGTAGAATAATTACCCCAACTCTCATTTTGTATTTTCAATCTAATTTGTATTTACTACAAGCTTGTCAGTGTTGTGGGAATTCAAAAGGGAACAGATGACCCAATACTGAGTGAGTAAATGAATGAATGAGCTTATCCATTGCAGAGATGATATTGCCAAATCACTATTTTCAACTAGTTAAACTGAAATGGGAAGAGACATGGTCTGTCTTGGCCACCCTGGTGTCCCCTAGTCTATAGTGGGTGCTCCATTAACATTTACTAAGTAAATAAAAACCTCGATGAAACCACAGGTATTCTAGTGCTAATGGGAGGGGACACTGCCCATTTAAGGAAACTTAAATCAAAGACATCTTTTCTCTAATCATTTTCACAGATTTGTATTACCCTGGGAGTTTATGCTTTGATACAAACGCTGAATAGAAAGGATATGAAAACACAGATCCTTGACTAATCTACAATCACAATAGTTGTGACTGTGTTTTTCATGTGTCCTAAATATCTAAGTGCATTAGGAGGTTGGCAGGGCCGCCCATGACAAAGCACTGGACTGCACGAAATGTAGCACGTGACAGTTTTCGTGAGAGCTACATCTCCCCTGATGGCGTCATTATCACCAGGGAAACGAAGCTGACCGGGACCATGGGGTGGGCATCAGGGCCACGGACCTCAGCAGGCCTTACAGGAGGCTTCCAAAGCTCAATGTCTTTGATGGCTCATACAAGGGTGTCTAGATCCCTGCCTTCTTTTTTTCTAATCGCAAATTTCCCTGTCATAAGCACAAGCATTTGGGATGCAGCGATCCTCTCTTTGTTTGAAAGTAGAAAGGCAGCTTTTCGGTGGTTAAATCTGACTTGAAGATGCAGGAGCCAGGCGTCCCTGTCTTTTCATCCTTTGTTCCTTTGCCTCCTGGCAGTTCCACAGTCAAAAAGCTCAAAGCTTTAGTTTAGATGGTGGCAAAATTCAAAGGCTCAGAGTCCTGAGTTGGAGCCTGAATTATCAAAACCAAAAGCTTTTCTTTTCCCTCTCGGCTACAAGCATATCATGCTGCCTTTGGGGGCTGTAACTGCCAGCAGAGCCCACTTTTTTTGTTATCAAATGTGTTTAAGGATGTGACATGCATTCAGACAGTAAGCAGTAAGAATTGTTTCATAGAAATCCAACTTCAAAACCTAAGTGAGAGCTATTCTTTCAAATTGCCCTCTTAAAAGAAGCCCCACTGACTGGGAGAAAATTTTTGCACCCAACACTGATGATAAAGGACTGATCACAAAAATCTACAAAGAGCTGACGAGACTCAACAAAAACAAAGAAAATAATCCAGTCAAAAAGTGGGCAGAAGAGCTAAAAAGAAACTTCTCCAAAGAGGAAATGCAAATGGCCAACAGGCATATGAAAAAATGTTCAACATCACTTGTAATCAGGGAAATGCAAATCAAAACTACAATGAGATACCATCTTACACCAGTGAGAATGGCACATATTAAAAAAACTAGCAACAACAAATGTTGGCGAGGATGCCTGCACTGCTGGTGGGAGTGCAAACTGGTCCAACCACTATGGAGAGCTGTGTGGAGATTCCTCAACCTACTAAAGATAGAGCTTCCATATGATCCAGTAATTTCACTCCTAGGTATTTACCCAAAGGACACAGAAACATTAATTCCAAAGAGCACCTGCGCCCCTATGTTTATAGCAGCACTGTTTACAATAGCTAAGCTTTGGAAACAACCCAAATGCCCAAAAATAGATGACTGGATCAAGAAGATGTGGTACATATACACCATGGAATATTACTCAGCAATCAAAAAAAGATAAACACATGCCATTTGCAGCAACATGGATGGCGCTGGAAGGGATCATGCTCAGCGAAATAAGCCAGAAAGAAAAAGAAAAATACCAGATGGTCTCACTCATTGCAGGAATTTAGAAAACCTAAATAAGGGACTAGGAAAAAGAATAACCACAAGAAAGAAAAAATCAAAATCAACAAACAACTATGAACCAGAGACACACTATGGGGGGGCAGGGAAAGGAGGATTTGGGGTCAAAATAAGGGGGTTGCAATTATATGGGGAATATAAAAATAAAATTTAAAAAACAAACAAACAAAAAACCAAAATGCCCTCTTAATAACTATCTGTACCTAATCTGACAGGGTGTCACTGCATGGAGTCCACCTAGAGCAGCGCTGCTGGGCTAATTTGCACCACTGGGCTATACACAGCCTGTCTGCTTCACAGCCACTTGGCCCTTCTTCCTTCATCGCAGGTGGGGCTGGTGGTGTGAGAAGAGATGGGGCTTGGGGGTGCAAACCCGTTAGATTTTGGTAAGAGGTGAACGCTTTCTATGATCTGCAAAGAAACTAGAGGAAGAAACCTGCCACATCTTGGAGATTGCTGAGCAGATAGTGTCACTGGAGAAAAGCTCCATTCCTTTCATCAGGCAGCAAGAAGGGGCTGAGCTTTGGGTGCATTTTATAATGAACTGGATCCCAAGGGCAGGTCTCAAGGGCAGCCATGTAAGAGGAAGTCATAATTCTGGTGTAGGAAGAAAATCAGCATGGGGAATATAAAAAGAGGCCAGAGAAGAAGCTCTTGTACTCACCTGGGGAATAACCCTGAGACTACAATGCTGCTGGGAGAGTGAAATTCTACAGCACAATCAGACTCAGTTATCTAGATTCAAAAGAAAATTGCCCAACATTAAGGATGAGGCAATTCAGACTACACATCCAACTGAAACACTGGACAAAGTACTAAAAACATATACACAAAGGCACTGGGCCTTTTATAAGACGGTGATGAATAATCAAACCAATATCTGCCAAGGACAAAAAAGCAGAGAATCCATACTGATCTTGGGATCTTTCTTTCACGTAGGAATCTACAGTTTCCAAAAGAGACAGTTGAGAAATGCAAAGGGGAAGATGAACTACTGAGACAACTGTTGGCATTTAGGACCTGAATTAGTCTCCAACAGCTGCTGTAACAAATTACCACAAACTGAAGTGGCTCAAAACAACACAAATGTGCTGTTACTGTTCTGCAGGTCAAGGTTAGAAACAGGTCTCACCCCCCTAAATTTCTTTTTTTTTAAGATTTATTTATTTATGCATACAAGAACCGGGGTACAAGCCAGAGGTGAGGGGGATGAAAGGATTCACCAGAGACAGAGTGGGGAGCAGAACAGGCACACTGACTGAAATACACTGAAATACACTGAGGGGAGCAGCAGATGAGATAGGAGAGGTCTGCTGTGCTGTGTGGTTAGCTCCCTGGCCAGGGATCGAATTCATGCTACAGTGGCTGCGGATAGCTTCACAGGTTGTGTCTTAACTCCATGTGTCACCAGGGGGGCCCCTCCCTTAAATTTTTTTCCAGCTGCTAGAGGTCACCCATACCCTTTGACTCATGGTCTTCTTCCATTTTCACAAGCAAGTACAAGGAACAGCTTGTACAGGTGTTCTGAAACTCTCCTCTCTTTCTCTCTCTTTCATTTACAAGGCTCTCTATTACTACACTGAGTCCATCTCAATAATTCATGGTAATTAGGATAATCTCCCACCTCAATGACAGCTGACTAATGACTTTAATTCCATTTACAAATTTAATTTCCCCTGACACGTAATATTACATATCCTCAGGTTCAGGGGACTCACACTGGGACACCTTTGGGGGGCTATTATTTTACATACAACAGAACCTTTTTTATGGGACCTTGAAGAATTGAACCCTGGAGATGAACAAGAAGAAAAGAGTGAGCTTTGCAGTAAACTGCTACCCAGTTTGGAGTGAGTTGAGAGGCCCAGGAAATCTCACCCCCTAAAATGGGGTTAAGATGATTCCAGATTGTCAGAACCCCCAGACATTGAAAAAAAAAACTAATAAATACCCTCTCTTACTGAAAAAATACAATCTAAGATCTCAAGATATTTATAAATAATGTCCAAGCAAAATTTCATATATATACTTAAAGACAACCAGACATAAGAGGAAATAGAGTATCAGGCAACACGAACCAACAAGAACAACATTCCACACCTTCTATGATAACAGAGCTAAAGGCAAGGCTGAGGTTTTGGAGGAGCTAGAAACTACAAAATATGACCTAACAGATTTGGGGAAAAAAACAGATCTGAAGAAATTTTTAATTAAAGGTGCAATGAGTGATTCAACAGCAGATATGGCAAACTTAAAAAGTAGTAAGCTAGGAAAAAGTTTAGAAAAATTGTTTAAAATAAAATGTGGGGAGTCAAAAGTGTGGGTAACACAGCAGAGGGTAACAGAGGGCAGAAAGGAATGGGCTAATGTATATGTCATTGGAGCCCCAGAAGGAAAGGAGAGAATTAATATAGGAGCAACATGTGAAGAAATACTAGCTAAGAACTTAGTAAATTTGATTAAAAAGCATCAAATCACAGATCCAACTTTAAATAAGATATCTCAAGGGAGATTAGACCTCAGCCCATGCCACTAAAATGTTGAAAACCAAAGAAGATAAGAATCTGAAAAGGAAATTGAGAACATTTGTTACTGACAGACCAGAACTAAAAAAAATACTAAATAGTACTCTTCAAAGAAAAGCAAAGATGACCCCGAAGAAAGAGTCGAAATGCAGGAAAGAATGAAGAGCCACAAAAATGGCAAATATGAGGATAAATATAAATTCATGATTACTGTATTGGATAATAATAATGATGATGTCTTAGGGGATTTGTAAACATATAACACATGATGAAAAGAGCATATGAGTTAGAAGAAAGTAAAACGATGTTTTAAGTTCTTTATATTGTCCAGGAAGAAGACAAAAATCAATTCACGTTAAATACTGACATCAAAGATGCATGTCGTACTTTCTAACCACTAAAATAAAAGTAAAGGTGTATATAACTTCTAAATAAACTAAGGAAAAATAATAAAAAAAAATATCATCTGAAAGAAGGAAAAAGTGAAGGGAAAAAGAAAAACAGATCAGGCAAAATGAATAAAAATAAAACATGACAATTCACAATCAAATGTACTTAAAATAACATTAAAATTAAATCAAGTAAAATCTTATAATGAAAGTACAGTGTTTGTTAAAGGGAGTAGAAAAGCAAAGTTTTACGATGTGATGTTTATAAGAAATATACCTGAAACATACAGATACCAAAAAAGTGTGAAAAAATGAAAAAAGCATATTTGGCAAAGGTAACAAAAGATAGTTACATTTATATAAAACACCGTATACTCAACAACTGTAGAACACAGTCTTTGCAAGTTCACATAAAACATCTATAAATATTGACATACTCTGAGCAAGTAACAATAAACAAATTTCAAAACTGAATTCATAGAGAATATAATTAAATTAGATTAAATAACTCTAATAAGGAGAAAATGATAAAAAATACACACATGCTTTGTATTTATGAAATATAGTTCTAAATGATGGATTGGTTAAAGGAAAAAAAGAGAATTAGGACTTGTGTTTCCCCAAATGGTATTGAATATTCTATTGTTAAACTGTGGAATACAGCATAATTTCAGGAAAGTTAATAGTCTATTTGCCTTCATGAAAATGTTAAAATCTAAAATGAATGAGATAAGTCTCCATCTTAAATATTATAAAATAGGGGGACCTCCCTGGTGGCGCAAGGGGTTAAGACGCAACCTATGAAGCTATTTCCAGCCACTGCAGCACGAGTTCAATCCCCGGCCAGGGAGGTGACCCACCTGGTGCAGCAGACCTTTCCTGTCTCACCCACTGCTCCCCTCAGCAGTGTACTTCAGTCAATCTGCCTGTTCTGTTCCCCACTCTGTCTCTGGTGAATCCTCTCACACACATCCCCTCCGCCCCACATCTCTGGCCTGAACCCCAGTTCCTGTATACATAAATAAATAAATCTTTAAAAAAATTATAAAATAGCAAACAAAATCTAAACACAGTTAAGGAAATGCTATTTTAAAAATAATAGCAGAAAACTACAATTTTTTTTTTAGTCAGGAATGAGGCAAGCATGTCCACCTCTCACCAGCACTATTCAAAATAATGTTGGAAGTACTAGAAACAGTAATTAGAGAAGAAAAGGCTATAAAAGGACTACAAATTCGAGAGGGAGAAGTAAAACTATCACTATTTGCAGATGATATGATAATGTATACAGGAAATCCCAAGACTAATAAAAAGCTATTGGAAATAACTAAAGTGGCAGGCTACAAAATTAACATATGAAAATCTCCTGAATTTCTGTATGAAAATAATGAGCTAGCAGATAGAGAAATCGAAACAATCCCATTTACAATTATATTAAAATTAATTAAATATCTTGTAATAAATTCAAGTGAAGAAATATACACCAAAAACTGTAAGCCACTGTTGAAAGAATTTGAAGAAGACATAAAGAGGTGGAAAGGTAGTCTATGTTCATAGATTGGAAGAATTAACATTATTAAAATGGCTATATTATCTAAACGAATATATAGATTCAATGCACTCTCCATCAAAACTCCAACAGTATTCTTCAGAACAGAACAAAATATCATGAAATTTATTTGGACTATAATAAAATAACACAAATATCAAAAACACTTTTAGGAAAAACAAAAACAGAGATATAATGCTCCCCCAACTTCAAACTACATTACAGAGGGATAATAATTAAAAGTCTGGTAGAGAAATAGAAACAGTCACAAATATCAATGGAACAGAACTGACAGACCAGAAATAAAACCACGCACACATGCTAACTAATTTATGACGAAGGAACCAAGAGCTTACAATGAAGTCAAGAAAGTTTCTTCAATAAATGATGTTGGGAAAACTGGACAGTCACATGCAAAAGAATGAAAACAGCCATTGTTTAACACCATATACAGGGCCTCCCCGGTGGCGCAGCGGTTGAGCACTGGGTTGCGAAGCTGCCCGCGGCCTCGGCGGCGCCGGTTCGATCCCCGGCTGCTCCCCGGCCACCAGCGAGGGTCCCACATGGCGCGCAGACCTCTCCTGCCGCCCGCTGCTCCCCTCAGCAGTGTACTTCGGTCCTTCTGCCTGCTCTGCTTCCCGCTCTGGCTCTGGTGAATTCTCTCACCCTCCCGCACTTCTGACTGTACCCAGTGCATGTATAAACAAAAAACAAACAAATAAATAAATAAATAAATAAATAAACATGCCTCTATAAAAAAAAAAAAAAAAAAAAAAAGAAACACCATATACAAAAAGTAACTCAAAATGGATTAAAGATTTGGACTTCAGAACTGAGACCATACAATACATAGAAGAAAACACAGACAATATGCTCCTTAACATCAGTCTTAGAGATGTGTTTGGGGACAAAATGTGAAGTGTTTGGGAAACAAAATCAAAAATAAACAAATGGGACTATTAAAACTAAAATGCTTCCGCACAGTGAAAGAAACTTGCATCAAAATGAAAAGACATCTTACTGAATAGAAGAAAATATTTGCACACCATATGTCTCAAAAGGGCTAATATTCAAAATATACAACAAACTTATAAAATTTAACAACAAAACCTGATTAAAAATACAGGCGAGGGAGAAAGGTATGCAAAGTTTTAGGTGTGATGTGTTATGTTGCTAGCTTGATGGTGGTGTTGGTTTCCTTGGTGTGTACATATGTCAAAACTCATTAAATTGTTCACTTTAAATATGTGCCGTTTATTGTATGTCAACTACACCGCAATGAAGCAAATTAAAAAATGAAAAGGTGGCTAGAGTTGCAATTGATACTTAATCAGCAAAAGTTTTTTTCCCTGATGGCACACTAATTTTCCCTAACTTTTCATTTTTAAAACTGTTCTTATAGAGCAGCTAAACACTAGCACTTAATGAATTGCCTGTCCTTTAGGAACTATACTGTCATCTGACTTTGCCAAGGCTATTTTCACCTAAGGAGAAGAGAAACGTTTCTGCAAGAAAATAATTGTGCCTCCACCTGCACGTTCATTCTCCTGCAAAATTAACCTGCCTGGAACAAGGGTTTTCCTCTTAAAACCTGAGTTGCTTGCACATGGAATTCTTGGAATAAATTATTTTCACTGGGACTTGGTGTCCTTATAATTCTAGCTCATTAATTTAACATCCGCTTATTTGTTTCTTGAATATTATCAATGGGTGTGTGACTCATCCTGGATGACACCAGATGGTCAGCTCCTGCTGTGACAAGTCACTTGCACTGTGTCCCAGGACTCACTTCCTCCAGGGACTGGCTCCCCAGCACACTGCTCCCTTTTAGCACGGACTCCCTGCTCCTGTGTCACCAGCTCTCCCTGCCCCTCTGCATCTCAACCTTCCCCCTACCTGAGGTTCAGATCAGCTTCCACTCAGAATGCTTTGACCCCCAGTTCTGGAATCCACAACATACCTGATCTGTTGCAAACTCATCTAGCAATGAAATACAGCACTGTCTTTTTCACTGATTGCATGCCATGTGCTAGGACCCATGTCCTAACTTGTCTCCAATCTTTTTTTAAAAAAGATTTATTTATTCATGCATACAAAAACTGGGGTACAGGCCAGAGGTATAGGGAGTGAGCGGATTCACCAGAGACAGATTGGGGAACAGAACAGGCAGATTGACCGAAATACACTGCTGAGGGGAGCAGTGGGAGAGACAGAGAGGTCTGCTGCACCATGTGGGTAGCTCCCTGGCTGGCTGGGGATCAAACTCGTGCTGCAGAGGCTGCAGATAGCTTCATAGTGCGATGCTTAACCCCTTGTGTCACCAGGGAAGCCCCTTGTCTCTGATCTTTACAAGATCATCACAAGGAAAGTATTTTCTTTTTTTTTTAAGATTTATTTATTTATGCATACAAGAGCTGGGGTACCGGCCGGAGATGTGAGGGGTAAGAGGATTTACCAGAGACAGAGCGGGGAACAGAACAGGCAGATTGACTGAAGTACACTGCTGAGGGGAGCAGCAGGCAAGTCAGGAGAGCTCTGCTGTGCCATGTGGGTAGCTCCCTGGCTGGCTGGGTATCGAACTCGTGCTGCAGTGGCTGCAGATTACTTCATAGATTGCGTCTTAACCCTTGCACTACCAGGGAGGACCCTAGAGAGTGACCCAGAGAGTGGGTTATTGGCTCAATGTAGTAGAGCGGGAAATCTACCCTTGGGACACATCATGACTCTTCCGTGTGCCACCTCATGGCCCTGGGGTCAGTGGCCAGCATGGCAGGGGTGGAAGAAGGGGCCTCCTAGATGTGGAGAACTCCTTTGCAAGGTCTGCACACTCATCATGCCTCCCGTTGCTGCTTGGCAGTGGGTGCTGCTGGGTTTGGCACCTGCCCACTTTGCTGTGCCCAGCAGGTGGCTTCAACTGACTTAGAACAATGCTCTAAATCCCACACATAACTCACCAGCAAGATTCAACATCATGACTAAATCCATAACCCTCGTGAGGATTAAAAACCTGAGCAAATAAAAGAATCCCTCCAAGCCAGGCTGCCTGACTTGCTGCTCTTTTTCCAGACTTCAGTGTGTCTCCCAGGGCAGTGGGCAGGGTGGTTCTGCCCTCCTGGGGTACAGGGCATCTCAGCTGCCGTTGCACAGAGAAACAGTGTTAGTGCGACTCACCTAATCCCCACCAGGTTCATGCTCGCACGCTCTCAGGCTGCTAACCTGGTTCCTCCAGATGGAAGCAGAGGTTATGGAAGGAAAAGAATGAACACAGGAAGGGGGGCCTTGGCTCTAAATTAAGCTCCAGTGCACATAGACAAACCCCCCTCTCTTGCAGGAAAAACACAGACTTCTCTCTGCTCCCCTTGTCATATTTGTGTATAATCCACCCGTGACAAGGAGACACCGATACCCACGCACACCTTTCACTCTCCATGAGACCTGCTTCAAGCTCAAGTCAGGAACAGAACTTCTGTTGCTACTCATTTTTAATCTCAGCCTGAAATGTTTCTCCTCTGTAATGTATTTTGTATGCATCTAAAATTTTAGTATAGTAGTAATTTTCACCCACACCATCACCACCGGTTCGACCTAGTACAGAGAACCTAATTTGTAAAGAAATAAACAAGCGCAGATTACAGGCAGCATGCATGTGCAGGCACTGGGTACTGACTGGGGTGTGTGAGCAATGAGCTTGGGAATTGGTGACCCTGCTGTGAGGACAAAGGGCGGGGACCCTGCTGGAGGAAGAATCTGGATCTGAATCCCAGGTCTCCCTTGCACTAGCCAAATGACTGCAGCACATCACTGCATCTGCCTGGGATTCTACGCCAGCATGTGAAGTGGGGAAAGAAGCCGTGTCTCGGAATGAGGGTGAACAGGACGGTAGACATGAAGCTATTAGCACGGGAAACGGTAGAAGTGCCATGACATGGGCCCTAAAGGAGGGTCTGTCCAGGCAGAGCACCTGCAGTAGACAGATTGAGAGATGGGGAAAGTGGGGCTACAGGGGACCCTGGAGAAGTCCCCTGGCCTTCCTCCCTGGGGCAGGCATTTGATAGACCCAAGGCACCCCAACACATGCAATTGTTCTCTGGCACACAAACCCTTTGGGCCCCCAGAGTCCTGTATCAAGTATAGCTCAAGGCCCACCTTTTGCAGATGAGCAGATGTTTTGTTGCAAAGCTACCTGCTGACAGCACTGCAGCAGAGCTCGGGGTTTCCTCCTGAGCCAAGATCCTGCTGTGGGGGGTCATGCCCTCCAGTCCCACCCACACATTATTGTCAGAGTAATGCAGGAGATTTCTGAACCCACCTCCAGGATAAATCTTCCCCTATCCAAGACTCTTGCTGCTCTGAACAATGTGAGCTGTCTGACCACGTCTAATGAGGCAGGTGGAGGCACCTCAGCCCAGAGCCTGAGTCCAGCCCTCTGGTCACGAGTCAAATCTCGGCAGCATCTCATGTCCTTGCGTCTTAGCTGCTGCATTTGCAAAATGGAATCGTGATAGAACCAAAGCTGGCAGCTTAGTGAGGGTTCCCTGAGATGCCCCCAAGCCCCAGCACATGATGCATACACAGGGTGGGCTCTGTGTTTGATGCTCCAACGCTGATGCTGCGGGCAGAGGGGCTGGTTTCACACCCTCCCATCACCCGCACCACAGCACCCTTGCCCTCTGTCATTATAAGCAGTCACGGGGCAAGGCAGGTTGGGCCTCAGACCTTAAGATCAAAGTGTCCACGTCTAAGATATCTATAAGATATCTTTGGTCACGGAGTGGTGACTGGCCAGAGTCCCAAGGCCTCGTCATGGCCGGTCTCCCCTTCTAGGAGCCAATCTGCCTCCTGAAATGCTTCACCACTGCATTTCGCACCCCCCCCCACCGCTCCTCCAGGAGACTCTGTGCCCATGCTGTGCTGCTCAAAGCATCCGTGAGGGTCAGCAGCAGGCCTGTCCACGCTCAAAGGCAGGTCAGGGCTGAAGCAAACACTCCGGAACCTCCTCCCTTCTACTTCACTTGTCATATTCTGGCCAAAGAAAATCCTTTATGATATCAAGCAAAAGCTCAGTTCTTGAGGTGCCCAGATTAAATATTGTTTCTGGGTGTGTCTGTGAAGGCGTTTCTGAAGCCATTAATATCTGAATCTGTGGACTCAGTAAAGCAGAGGGCCCTCCCCAAGGTTGTGGGCTCCACCCAATCCTCTGAGGGCCTGACTAGACCACAAGGGGCAGCAAGGAGGAGTCACCCTTTCGTCTGCCTCACTGCTGAGCCGAGACATCTCACCTCAAATTCTCAGTCCTCAGCTTAGGGTGCACGCCATAGGTTCAGGCCTTTGGATTCATACTGGGTCACACCCCTGCTTTCCTGGGTCCTCAGCTTGCAGACAGCAGATGGTGGAACTTCTCAGCCTCCACATCAAGTGAGCCATTTCTATAATAAATCTTTCTCAAGCTTGCTAGCTAGATGAATCAATCTTCATATATATAGATATCTATTTTTTTCTAGAGAGCTCCAGAAAGATTTATTATAGATATTGTATCATATAAATTTATAGAAAGATGTATCTATATAGAGAGATCATCCATCCATCCATCCATCTCCTATTGATTCTGTTTCTCTGGGGTCCCTAGTATAATACACTATAAATTTTAGGGTGTGTCACCACCCCAAGTGTCCCCAGAGACCTAAGTGAAGCTTCTTTCCAGAACAGCCTCATGGCCCGAGAGCTGTTGGTATGAAAACAGGCAGAGGATGGGGCAGAAGACAATTCTGTAAGTGGTTCCACCTTGGTGATCTGTCCCAATGACAAGTTTCAGCTGACTTAGGTTGTAAAAAATCAGGGTTCTCAGGACAGACACCTCTAATGGGAAAATTGCATGACTGTATGTCTCAGTGTTCACACACCTGTAAGTCACATGGGTGTGTTGTGTACCTATAGCTTGTCCTTATATTTCACACTTAAAATTTCAGGAATATTTGTTATATATTTAAATTTTCTATTGCGCTTTCTGGGGGCTTTGGAGGACAGGCTGTGGTATACACAATTTTAAAAAGCAGTCAGTACCTAAAAGGGGACCAAACCCCCAAGCAAAGGAAACCCCCAAGGTTGCCCAAACTCACACCTGGAGAAAAACCCATGCCACCAAGCAGAAGAGGTCTGGGATACACTGAAGTTGACACTCCAAAACGCTGGCGTGCCCACCCTCCCCAGGAATGTGAGGATGGGCGCGCAGACTTGTGCACGCAGGCCCGAGAGCAGAAGCCAGGAAGCTCAGATGTGCAGCAGCGATTGGGTGCAGGGGGATTCAGGTGGCTTCTCTAGGAGGCCAGGGACCCGCCCTGATTTGCGAAAGCTGAAGAGAGCAGAGGCTGCCAGCTGGGAATTCGCACCTTCTATAAAAGGATTCATTGCAGGAGGCACTGTTCATGCTCATGGTAACCAGATCAGAGCAGCTCTGGGCTCCTATTCTACGGATAGGAGCTCTCCTATCCTACAGATCCATCAGCTGTTAAAACAAATGAAATGGGGCCTCCCTGGTGGCACGGGCAGTTGAGCGCCACACTGGCACTGTGAAGCTGTCTGTAGCCTCTGCAGCGTGGGTTTGATCCCGGCCGGCCGGCGAGAATCCTACAAGGTGAAGCAGACCTCTCCTGTCTCGCCCGCTGCTCCTCTCAGCAGTGTATTTTGTCAGTCTGCCTGTTCTTTTCCCCAGTCTGTCTCTGGTGAACCCTCTCACCCTCATGCACATCTGTCCTGTACCCTGGTTCTTGTATAAATAAATAAATGAATCTTTAAAAAAAAAACAAATGAAACATAAAGCATCCCTAAAATGACACTGATGGGTGTATGAATAAAACTACCTTCAGTCTCATCCACAGATTTTCCTGAACACATCTTTGTAGAGGGTGATCTATGTTTTCAACTTTTTTCCTTTTTAAAGTAGAGTCATAATCAGTAAGTTAGGGAAATACTGTAGGGTAAAGAAAATGTCAGGCTTTTCTGCCCTTCCGCCATCAGGATAGATGATGGATCCTTGTCCTGAATGCATGCCTGATGGCGGGCGCCTGGAATAGGGTGTGGGCATAGGTAGATGGGATTCAGCTGAGTTAAGACTGCGCTTTTTAAGGGCGGCGTCACGGGGGGACACCAGCAGCAGCAGCAGCTGAAGCAGCAGCAGCAGAAGCCGAAGCTGAAGCCGAAAGAGAAGCTGAGAAGCAGCAGAACGAACGCTAGAGAGCCCAGTTAGAGTGAAGTCAGCCAGTCAGCCTCCCAGCCCCCCAGCCAGCACCCCTGCCTGCCATATGCCTGGTGAACCCCAAATAAAAAACCTGCAAAACTACTGAGGACTCTGGCTCCTCCTTTACCCGGTCTGCATGGGATCAGAAAACCTGCCCTGTGTCCATGTCCTGCCTTACAAATACCAACTTCTGTCAGGAGGAGGAGAACACAGAAGATGATTAATCCCACTCACGTCTGGAAAACAGAGCATGCCGTTACAGAAACATAAGTAGTTCAGTCTAGGTAGAAATCCTGCACAGCAGTTCTTCTCACACTTCTCAACATGAGTTACCCCAGGGATTCACGATGACGCTGGAGCCTTATTTAGGGCTTCTCCACTTGGTGTGAGAAGGGACCTTTCTCATTCGTGTGTTAGAGGAGAGGGCCGGGCAAATGTGTGTTAGCTGGTCCTGTCACCTAGGGGTGGGGATCTCCTTATTTTCACTGGGGGGTTACAGGCTTTCTGAGCACTGACCTCAGCCCCCCTCAGTCCCAGGTGCCTTGGGTCTCCCTTCAACAGTGATTTTCAGGCTGAACACCACAAAGACAAGTCTCCTGAAGGTGCACAGCATTCACGAGGCCCCAGAACCAGCAAGAGGGCTCCCACCTGTGGACCCTCGGGTCCCTCCAAGCCTCTGTCTTTGATGCTTGGGACAAACAGTCCAATCCCAGCTATTGAAACCCACCCCATGACGTGGCCTGCCCCCTCAGCCTTGAAAGGCGGCGCTCAGGATACCCGAGAAGGGTTTCCATCACCAGCCTCACCGAGCCAAGGTGGAGACTTTGGCCTCACAGACTCTGTTCTCGCAGGTTTCCTGCCTGATGGTCAAGGCGCCAAAATGCTTGATAAAGGCCGGATGAACAAACCAACTATTTGAAGTTTTGTCCAAAACAAACCTAAATCTCTAATCTTTGAAGTTGGCCTTCTTTTACCACAGGAATGAAAGGGCTCGGTTTTTTGTTTGTTTTGCTTCTGTTTTTTAGCCAACAGCAGGTGCAACTGCTGGAACGTCAGTCATCACAGGTGAGTGGGAACTATTTTTACTCTTTTTCTCTCAAGATATGAGTCCCATGCAGAATTTTTTGTCTGGGTAAGTGGATGTGTGTGACAAAGAATGATTTTTAAGTTTTGTCTTAATTCTTCACCTATAAACCCCATCCAGATGCACCTAAGTATCAGCTCTTGGGAACAAGAAGGAGACTGGTCCTTACCAGCAAGGACACCCTTTTCATAGTAGGGGGTGGGGTGTAGGGCATTCTGGCAGATACACTCACCCCATAGTGTTATGGCAACAGGAGAGAGGATTCAAGTTGTCATGTTTTGCAGAAGTAGAGTTTTTGTTCCCTTAAAGACAGATCCCCATATGAGGTCTGGTTATGTTCATATCATTTATAAGAGTGCACAGGTGTGCATGAATCTCTCTGCTTCCGTCTCTCGCATGTGGAGAGGGGAAGCTATAAGAAGCACTATTCCAAAATAAGAAGCAAAGTTCTGCCTTCCACTTGAGGAACACATGAAGATTGAAGCATTATATAACCTTCCCAGTCATTCTGGTGGAATAGGGGAACAGACTCTCATACATTCAGAAACAAAATTAGGAGTAACTCAGAGAATTCAAATGCTGTGGCAGTCAGGGCCCAGTGCTGGTCTGGGGCTGTGGAAACAGGGTTGAGGAGCTTTTGCTTGCTGGGGCCTCTGCCTGCAAAGCAAGTGGAGGGAAAGGCCACTCTATCACAGAACAGGTGTTGCTGTTCCACAGTCCACTGAACAGGATCTCTCACCTAACCTGGCACAGAGCAGGTGCTTAGTAGCCAGAGGAACTCTGGTTATTCCAGATTCTCTAGAACCTGCTCTTGCAGATACATTGGCTTGAGAACACCAGATCTTAGGCCAGGAGAGAATTCACATCCTCTCCTACACTGACTGATAATAAAGGGGCGATCCCTGGCCAGGGAGCTGACCCACATATTACATAGCAGACCTCTCCTGTCTCACCCGCTGCTCCCCTCAGCAGTGTTATTTCTGTTGTCTGCCTGTTCTGCTCCCTACTCTGTCTCTGGTGAATCCTCTCACCCCCTGCTCCTCTGGCCTACACCCCAGCTCTTGTAAGCATAAATAAATAAAATTTGAAAAAAGAATGATAATAGTAGTAATTTAATAAAGCACTCTTACTTCACTGTGCTTCTCACTCACCCTGCATATACACACTTACACACATACATGAACATATACACCCATACACACCCACACCCAGCTGTGAGGAGAAATGTAGTGTCATTTGGACCTGTCTCACATGGCCAGCTCTTCCTACAGCAAAGAAGTATTTGCTCCAGAAATATACACACACAGATATAACCTGAAACTTTCTTTAATTACCAAGATAATTCAACTACAATTAGGTAAGTTGAAATTTTGATTAAATCCCCCCTTTTTCTTTTTTACAATGAAAATACAGAGAGAAAAATAACATTTATGGTGTATGTTACCATAAACAGAAGATAAATCTCTCTTGCTTTGGTTGTCTTTTCCCCTAAAGAACGACCACTCCCAATCATATAGGGAGTTACAGACACACAAAGAATTTTCAAGTTCCCATATTTTGAGATAAGATCATTTTGGATGGATATGTCAATAAAAACCTAATATCAACTTCACAGCATTTAGTTGTTTACATTAAGATCAAGTGCTTATCTCTATAAGATGATTGAAGATAGGATTCAAAGCAAAGCATCTGTGGCCAAGTCACCAGGACTAGAAACAAAATCAAATTTTATTACACAACCAAACTTACATGCAACGAATACAGTGGAAGCAACAAAACATGGCATTTCACACATAATTATACTGCCTACCTAATCAAATTTTGAATATCCAGACTTGCTGGAATTAAAATTTTAGTCTAAATCAAGTCATTGTGTTCTCAAAATAACTTTCTTTCTCATAGTCTTTCCTGTTACGTATGTAACATCCTCCAAGAAAAGCATGAGATTGTTAAATTTGAGAATGAAAAATGCCCCACGGCATCAAGTTATGAGCCTACTGATTATCCTTCAGTATGTAAAAGAAATCCAGGAATCTTCTTGTAAAGACTTGATATCGACTGATCCAATTCCAATTAACACACCCAGCCAACTGTCTTTGCTTTCCACTTGGATGATAGATTGTTTCCTCCTTCAGTTTCACAGCAGAGAATGTAACTAATTTAATTAAAGAATAACAACCCCCAAAAGCTTAAAGAAAAAGAGACTTTAGTGAAAGAACTACCTTGCAAACCATCCTTCCTTACCTCTAGTTTTCCTATGGTACAGATAATTTTAGGAGCATGTGTAAGTAGATACAAAAGAATAATAATATCGTCTCCTACATACTTAGTATTGTGAAGTCCTTTTTTCTAAGCTCCTTGAATTCTGTCTATTAACATGGTACAGGAAACTGTTACTGCCTTTCAGGAACCTCAGGCTGCTGTGAGTTTAGTAAAGATCTGTGTAAAGCTGAGGGGAAGCCACATGGTGGCTTAGGATAGGGGGTCTGCACATAAGCCCATCTTTAGAGTAGCACCCTCACACTTTCCAGCCTGGGATAGGTGTCCCATTCTAGTTTCACTTTCCTTCCTCAGCTGAGCAAATGCGTGTGCAAGCGCATGCACACAACACACACACACAGAGGCAGTTATGTGCTTTCAGCTCTTCTCGAAAATTTCACAATCGCTGCACCAAACACCATGAAGCAGATGGCCCCAGAGGTATAGCTTGGGTTGGGGCAAAAATTCCATGGGTCCAGCCAAGAGACAAACTGGTGGAACATATTTTCACAGTAAATTAACCAACAGAGACGTCACCTCCTGGACAGCCTCCCATGCCAACATGGCATGGGGTCTGGGCACCCCAGCAGTTTTCCAGGAGGCCTGCCCTGCCCATCCCCACCTGAAATTACAACCCCTTCTTGTCTCTGGCTGCTGCTTTTATTATTTACTCTTCAGCACACACACACATTGCTGCACCACCATCTACCCACTTTACTTATTCGCTCGATCACAGAAGCACATGAGGGCAAGCTGCTTGCCTGTTTCAATGTAGTGTCTAGACTGGCATTTAAAGCGTAGATGGTGCTCAGAAAATATTTGTTGAAAGAATGAAAAATTATAAAAAATGAGTTTCTGGAAAAAAAAAACAGATTTAAAAACAGTAGCAGTCTAGTCTAGTCTCTAATTCTGCAGACGTGGCTGTTTAAATATCCTAGATGAGCTAATAAAGCAGCTGTACATGGGCAGCTTTATGTCCAGGGCCTCAGGCCTGCGTGTGTGAATCCACAGTGGGGGCAGTGCAGGAGGGAGGTCCTGATGCTGGAGACTCAGTGCCATCCATGTCCCTCGAGGGCACAGAACCCAGCCCTGGGTCCCACCTCCATCCTGATTTGGCCGGGGGAGGGAGCATTTTGGGGAAATAATTTGACTTCACTTTCTCCTTCTTGTTTTTAAAATGGTGTGATAATCATCATTCACAAGATTTATATTTAAATATATGTGAAGTTATTTTCAATGGTTTGCAATTCCATGGATGTTGGAGGGCTGATAAAGCCTGGCACCCAGAAGCCTGAACAAAAGTGAGATATAAGAGTTTCTTGGGCAGTGGTGGGCTCCTCTTATTTCCTCCTGGCTCAGGGCATTTGGACTCCCAACTTTTAAATCAAATGTCTATTTCTAAGTCCCAGTATATTTAGATTTCCTTTGCCAGAGACCAGATGGCTGGATGGTTTATGGTACTTGTCTCTGAGGCGCTTGTCCTTGGACAGGGGTCTGTTGCCACCACTCTGCCATGAGGCCCTGGTGCTGAACAGTTTGTCCAATGCCCCTTATAAAGGCAACCTTATTTCTGCCTCTAAGACACCTTCTAAAGGTGCTTAAAACCCCTGGCATACAGACCCTCACCATCCTAGCCTTTGGCTTCAAATCCTTCTTTCTGGAAGCCTCCATTTGGCCTCTTAGAGGGATCACTTTCCACCCCCAGCCCACTTGCAGGAGACCCCAGGCCTGGTCAGTCCCAGGTATGTGCTGGTGAACACACCAGAGTCCTCAAGGCACAGGTCCCACTGCCTTAAATTACTAGAGCCGCCAGCGTGGCCCATGTCCCTCCTTCTTGGCGTCCTTTCCTAAACAAACAAATGAGTGATTTTGCAAATGAAGAGGGTGGATGAGTGAAGTTTCTGCCTTGTCAGCAGAGGGTGCTGGAGGGCTGCTGCAGGAGCAGGGGCTGGCCTTTGGGTGGGGGTTGTGTGCTACCTCTCCACGTTGCTCCAGGACAAGGAGTCGCAGGCAGTTTTCTCCAGGCCTCAGCCTGCTGCATGCTCTCTCCAGCTCTCAGCTCAGGACAACCAGAGGCCTTGACAGTGAGGCCTGAGGCCCCAGATTCAGCAGCTTCTTCCTACATTCTCTCCTTGACCTCTTGCACATGCAGGTCAGAATTTTGTGGAACAACAGTCTGGAGAGTCACCACTGGCCACTGCTGCAGCCAGAGCCTCCCTACACACCCTCTGGTGGCATCCCTGGCACCCAGTGACCAGCACCTGTCCCTGACTGGCATGTCAGTAGTTCCCCAGCTCAGAGCCTCCTGTGATGCCTCCCTCATCCCCAGAGCCAGCCTCTCGCTGGTACAGCTCTTCAGCAGCTTTTCTGCCATCCTGGATCCCATGGGTGACAGTCTGGTCTTAGTGCTGAGAATAAGACTCTGCCCGGGGGTTTCTTCCTTGGGCGCTACCTCAGGCCCAGAGTCAGTGGCTGCTCCTTGTATTAGCTACATCTGAATTCCTCATGGTCTGCTTGACTTCTTACTACTCTACCCCATGAGAAAGGCTTTCCATCAGGCTTCCCCTCATGAATCATGGTTTCTACCTCCTCACCAGACCCTAGTGGATGCACCCAGCCCCTTAGCTCATTTCTACATAGTACTTCTAATTTTGGCTTTCCTAGCAGCCATCACCAGTCTGACCATTCATCCAACTGGCAACAGATTGCTTGGTATTGGACAGGAGTCAGCTCCACCTATGAAAACCCCACTTAAATATGGAGGCCTGAAATGTTCTTAGCATCATAACACGTCACAGAGAGAACTCACTTTTTCCAAACATAGGGTTTTTAAAAGTCAGACTTCCTATCTTTATTTTCCATAGGATGTTCATCTATTTCAGAATAATAACATATGACCATGAATTCACGTACCAAAAAAAAAAAAAAAAAAAAAGTCTTTGAGCATTTAAGGAAAGAGGAAAAAAGAAATGACAAAATATGCTAAGAGGATTGGAATGTGCGTGCATATTGAAAACTCAGGGTGTTGATAAAGAAACCTATTTTTAAAATCATAATCATTTTTACATTAATTGGAGTCATTTCGACTAAATTATGGCTTAACTCCATTTACTTGCTCATTTACTTCCCACCGGGGCCCTACAGGGAAGGGGTGACGTGGACACATAGATGAGATGGGGAAGAGACACCCCAAAGGCATCTTTCCTACAACACAGGACTCATTTTCTTGGCAACTTCCTAAAGCTTCCCTCCGTGCAGGCGATGGCAGGAGTCCCCTGCCTGATTGAGACGGGCGGCCTGGGACAGAGCAGGGGTGAGGAGAATGAGGCTCAGCTGGGCCCACTTCCCTCCCAGACACTTCCATCCCTGATGGCTCATCTACTTGACCACCCCTGAGGTTTGCACCACTGCACCTTCTACATAGCCCTGGAGAGGGGAGTATGGACAGACTCAGATTTCCTGGGCACAAGGCAGCTGTGAGTGCAGGTGTCGGACCCTAACTTTCTTCCTTGTCAGCCCCCACAGTGCCTTTCTGAGCTGCGGCCGATGCTCGTCAAAGGCAGAATTCAGTTCCAGAAGCCCTGGTACTGAACTCAGAGACACATTTGAGGAGAAAATGTTCTTGAGCTATGCTCTGGGAACAGGCCATTACTTCTGCTGTGTTGCCATTTACTGAGCTAGTAGAGGAACAGCTTGGCAAATGTCACTAATCAGCTGCTCAGAACATTCCTGCAACTTGAAAGGGACTCCAAAGGCGGATATGAGGCACTCACAGTCAGTCATAAAAACGGAGTCGCCTGATGGCCTGCCATGGACCAGAGCAGATCAGGGGCCCTCTCAGACCTTCAGTCCCATGCCCAGCCACTAGAAAGAGTGGCCTGAGGAGGGGGATACTCAGGTGAGCGTGCGAGAGGCGGGTGCCTGACACTTACGAGCTCCGAGAAGCCTCGAACCACCCGCCGCCGCTTGAGGTTGGTCTCTCCATCCAGGTTGGCCGTTTCGATGTGGCACAGGCCGTCCGGCTCGCTAGAGGAGAGCAGCAGGATGTCTGCAGGGATGATCTCGTTACAGTGAAGACGCACAAAGTCTCCCACGCGGATTTCCTTCCAGAATCGGTTCACGAACTGTTTTTGTTCCCTGGTGAAGAGATAGGGGTTAACGAGACTGGCAGGCGGTTGACCAGAGCTGACCCTGGGGGATGGATGTGTGGGGTTCACCAAACATTTCTTTCCACTTCCAGAATGTTGAAAATTTCCATAATAAAAGTGTTTTGAACAGAACATTCATAAAAGCAACACATGGTATAACTCACTTGTACATGATATCCAGAACGGGCAAATCCATGCACATGGAAAGTAGATTAGTGGTTTCCAGGAGCAAGGGTGAGGGGACAAGGGAAGAAAGTGTTCAATGAGACAGGTTTTAATTTGGGGTGATTAAAATGTGCCAGAATTAGACAATGTGATGATTATTCAGCATTCTGAATGTACTGTCACAGTTCACTTTAATGTGGTTTAAATGTCTACTCCTAGATAAATACCCAGAGGAGAGAAAAGCATGAACTTGAACAGATATTGTGCACTGATGGCCACAGCACATCACTCAAAGCCAAGAAGTGGAAACAACTCAAATGCCCACCCAGAGATGAATGGATAAGCAAAATGTGATCTATACACAGGGTGAAATATTACTCAGCCAGGAAAAGGAAGGGAATTCTGATTCATGATACAGCCCACATGAACCTTGGACTCGAGCTACTTGAAATCTATCAAACACAAAAGAACAAATAATGTATGATTACACTTTTATAAGGTTCCTGGAATAGACAACTTCATAGAGATGGAAAGGAGAGTGGGCTTACCCAAGGCTGAGGGAGTCACTGTTTAATGGGTATGGAGTTTTGTTTGGGATGATATATATTTTTTGAAATATTGGGGGTGCTTGTACAGACTGAATGTACATAATGCTGGAGAAGCACACACTTGAAAGTGGTGAAAAGGTGGCCTCCCTGGTGGCACAGCGGTTGAGCGCTGGGTTGCGAAGCTGCCCGCAGCCTCTGCAGCACCAGTTTGATCCCCGGCCCCTGGCAAGGGTCCCACATAGCACGTAGACCTCTCCTGCCACGCCTGCTGCTCCCCTCAGCAGTATATTTCGTCAGTCTGCCTGTTCTGCTCCCCGCTCTGGCTCTGGTGAATTCTCTCACCCTCCCACGCTTCTGACTGTACCCAGTGCTTGTATAAATAAATAAATAAATATTTGAACAAACAAAAGAAAAAAGTGGTGAAAAGGGCAAAATTCTGTGGCTATCTTATCACAACTAAAAAAGTATAAAATGGTAAATTTTAAGTTATGTGTATTTCAACACAAAAGTAAGATCATTGGAACACTTTAAACCATGGGAAAGTGAGCTGAAACTGTGGCAGGTTAGAGGGTCACTTGGTAGCTGAGGGTACAAGCACTGGGGACACATGTTCTGAGTTTGACCCCCTGTTCCACCACTGTCAAACCACTCTATTCTCGTTCTCACTGTCCTCAGTTGTAGAACAGAGATAACAGATGTGTCCTTTCCACATCAATTTTAAACGTTCTCATCACCAAAAAGTAAAGATGGCTACATAAGGGTACTGATGCATTAACAAGTTTCATTGCGGTGGTCCTTCATTTCACAAATATACATCACATTTTCATATTGCATATCTTAAATTTATGCAATTTCATATCTCAATAAAACTCAGTAAAGCTGTGTGGAGGGGAACGGAGTTGATACACATGTTACTTGCCAGAATAAAGCCCAATATAGTCAGCTTTCAATACCTGTTAGTACTGCTAATAGATATTTAGATGAAAACATTATTTATGAATTTCTCCAGATTTATTTTACTCTGAAAAAGTAGTCTCATTAATCCTACAAAGGGAATTTTGAATATGGAAGGCCATGTTGTGCATTTTTAAATAAGTAGAGGAACATGTTCAACATGATACTATAAAGGGAAATCCCAGGACATCCTCTAGGTGAGATCTTTGAGGGGAAAGGCACTAGACACATTTCACTTCACCCATTTCTTACTGGTTGCTGCTCCATAAAACTCACCTCCTTTCCGAGTGCCCAGAGAGTCAGAATTGGTAAGGTGAGATCTTGAGATGGGCCATGTTAACCACAACTATCTGACTCCTGGACTTTGGCCAAGATGTATGGAGAGTTTGAGGAGCTAGAATTTGAAGCCATCCATAACTTTTTATGCATCCATTTGTCCACACTGTGGATTTGAGGGAACCCATGGCAAATTTCAGATGAAGAAGAAAGAAGCACCCCTTTCATCTTCACCTTTTATTTTTATATATTCCTCTAATTCAAGAGCCATCAAACCAAGTATCAAAAGGTGTAGTTTGGCTGCTATAGAGTCAAAAAAGATACAGATAAATAAATGCAAGGCAAGACCCCACTACCAGATAGAGACCTTTGGGGACTGTGGAATCAAGTCCCCACATGATCACCGAGAATGCATTCTCCCTGACCAAAGCAAACACCCCCTCCAAGGCCAGGACACTCTTCAGTGCTGTTTCTCCAGCTGAGACAAGGCCCCACTAGGCCTGGCTCTGAGATAAGGCACAGACATAGCACTCCATCACCCAGCCATCCTGCTCGCTCGCTGCCACTGTCTGACCTCTTCCCAGCGGAGAGACAGACAGCCTTGACATCTGATAGATGAAAATAACCTTTAGCCATGTTCCTTGTTCTTTTCCAAAGGTCAATCCTTGGTTTTATATCATGGAAAGCTTTAGTCTTTCATCTTTAGTCCTTAATCTTTCCCTCTTATCATGGCCATTTGTTGGGTTCCTACAGAAAACACAAAGTAATTAAAAGGGACAGTCGTCTTCCACAAGTTTCCAAAAGAGAAGTCACCTTTAGCCAAGAAGAGGGCAGCATACACTCCAGGAGTTTGGTGTGATGGGAACTGGTGGTCTGCCTCACCCAGGAGGGCTAGAGGGAACTGGAGACGAGGAGGAGAGAGAGGGCAAGAGCTGTGTTCAGTGTATCTGAAACTACATTCCATTTATAGAGCTCATTAAAAATAAAGTTAGTTTCCATCTGCTTTGTAATCTTAAAACATTAGCTTGCCTGCCCCACTGGAGCACATTTTTTAAAAAGCAACTGTACTGGAGTCATTTGAGCCCTGAATGAGACCTCCCCAGAACCCCCAACACACATCCCCCCTGTGGCCCCCTCATGTGCCTGAAAGCAGCGAGGAGACCCTGGCGACAGTCCTGGGCGAGGATGTGTGGGCTGTGTACAGCAGGGAGGCTCCGAGAAGCAGGGAGGAGCCAGGCTTCTGCAAAAGGGCCCCAGACTCAGAGGAATTCCTCCTGAGGCCTTGAAAATCCAGACTCCGGAATCACTGTGAGAGACAAACAGTGGAATGGAATCCCTTCGTCACCTCAATAGGCCAAAGATTCCTTAGCAAAACCCAAAGTCCTGCCCACCCGTTCCCACTGGTGCACCCAGCCCAATGCCTGACCCTATAATGACCCCACAATGTCTCTGCCTGCTTCCTCTTTTTAAATTTATATAAAGAACATTATATACACTATATAAATCATATGCACATATAGGAAGGTAACATTACATATAGCATGCATATTATATATAATAGCCCTCCCTTGATGGGGACACTATGATATCTATTTTCCCCCAGCAACTGTATTAGGAAGCAGGGTCTTTCGAGAAGTAAATTTAAAGGAAGTTATAAGGTGGGGACTGGCCGATTTTGACTGGTGTCCTTAGAATAGGAAGGAAGGCCCCGGAGATTCAGGCACACAGAAGAAAGCCCCCATGCGCTCACAGTGAGCAGACGGCAACCCAAAAACCCAGGAGAGGGGCCTCAGAGAAAGCCACCCCATCCACACCTTCATCTTGGACTTCTGGCCTCCAGAACTGACAGACAATAAGCCTCTGTGGTTGGAGCCACCCAGTGTGCGGTGCTTTATTCTGGTTGCCCTAATCACCTCCATTCCCAGGGCCGGTGGGTGCAAGGGTGCAATGGCAGACAAGGAGGGCGGGAGTGGCTGGCGGCCCAGCTCCACACAAGGCAATTCACACATAGGCACGGGTGTGCACACATCCTCACACATGCGGGCACTGTAAGTATGCCCACAGAGAAGATGGAATTAACCCACTGACATATACTAGGACACTGGCTCCTGACCACAGGCCTTTATGAGCAGCTGGGGGATGACCTGGGATTGCCTTCTATTTCCTCAGGTCTCTGTGTGGGGAGCACAAGACACGTGAGCCTTCCCCTCCACCAGAGAAGCTTCAGAACCACATGCCACCCGTGGCCTCCCTGCTGACAATCACAGTCTAACACCAACCAGAGGATGCCCCCACTTCTCTGGGGTCACAAGAGTCTCCGGAGATGCATGATTGGTATTTTCTTAAGTGACAAGTTCTAAATCATCCCAGTCCTCAGTGAATGGATGTGTTTACGGCAGTTTTAGAAGGAAGTGGCACTGTTTAGCTTGCCCACACCAAATCCTTTGTGAGAACAGATTCAGCTCATGGCAGCATGCTCCCGAGGGCCCCCAGCCCCCAGCCCTGGAGCACGGACCCCTGCGAGCCTCATCAGGGAGAGGAGGGCTCTGAACACATTGGGAGCAGCCCCCGCATGTGCCAAGGGTGACCACCCATGGATTGTAGGCCAATTAGCAGGAAGACCACCGGTGTGGGCCTGATGGAGCTGCAGGAATCCTGTAAACCTGGATCTCAAGCCAGAGGCAGGAAATCCAATTCTGGAAGTGGGAGAGAGAAATGGAGGGGTCACAGGGCCAGGGCCTGACTATGCGGTCTCAGCCCCACCACCATTGAAACTGAAGTCTGCCAAGAACCCCACCAGCTTAGAAGAGGATCTGAGGTTCACAGATGACCACAGCCCCTGCTGACAATTTGACGGCAGCCTGGGGAGTCCATGGGAGGGAACCCAGGTGTCCACACCTAGACGCTCCCCCAGAAACTAGGGGATTCCACATCTGTGTTATTCTCATTTGCTGAGTTTGTTGCAGTCTCTTACACAGCTGTAGAAAATGAATACACACCATTTCCACGTCCTACAGAAACAGGAGCCGGCTGCCTCTCCCCACCTGGTTACACCATCCCCTACGCTGTGTGGCTCCCGAGAGCTTCGATGGACGCTCAGCTATGTGAGGCGCAAACACGAGAATAAATGACTTCACGCAGAGTGCAGAGCAGGACTGGCTAAAAGCCAAGTACGTTTCTCTCTCCCCACAAAGTGAAAGTCCATCAGCGGGTACGAGGAAGTGCACGACCCCACAGGAAGACCCTGGAAATGTGCAGTCTGGAATCAGGCTGTGTCATAAGTGACACAAACACACGGTGACTCCACAGGAATGACAGAGCTCGCCCACCAGTTAGCCACATTCCCTGCTCACTGTCTCGAGGGCTCTAAGTTCAGGGTTGAGAGCCAAGAGTTCAAAAGTCAAAGGGGTTTCCAGGAGAAAGTGTGAGTCACTGAAGGGGCAGATGCTGTGGTCTCACGTCCATAGCATCAGCCAGAAGCCGCAGGCCAGAGGCCACCCTGCTCAGCCGCTGCCCGTGCCAGCACCTCCCCCTCTGCCTGCTGTTCGCTCAGTGGCAAAGTGAGAGTGTTAAATAGATGATTCTGAAGGTCTGTTCTTGGGCTGATGGGAGCCTTCAAGATTAGCTTTCCTCTTCTAGGAAAATCTGTTAACAACATTTTATAATTAGTCACGCTGAGCTTTGCAGTTCCTGTCTGAGTTTTTTTGGCCCAAAACAACACACAGCAGGGGTGAAAGAATAAGGAAAAAGTAGGAGGATGAGTGACAATTTTTATTGAAAGACAAGCAGTAAATAAAATTTTAAGATCACTCAGTTCATCATTTTCGGTCACTAATCTAGACAGAGTTAAAGTACTTGTGCTAGTTGTGTTTTCAAGGTTCTTCAAGTAAATAATTTCATGAAAGGATGTCACTGATTTACGGAATACATAGGAATCACTTTTAGTTGAGAAGTGTGTATTTACTCAGAGATCATATTTATGTAGGTCTCTGCGACTGAGATCTTTGGTTTTTAACTGCATCATTTTATTGCGGAGACACTGGTTTACAATGTTGACTGTGTATGATTTAGGGGGGTAGGTGCACACCTGTTCAGATCCATGTCCTACACCACACCCACCACCTGTGCAGCCATAACCCCTGCCCCTCTCCCCCCACAGTCCACTGGGCCCCTCTCCCTTTGCTCTGCACTCTCCACCCCACACTTCAGATAACCTCCACCGAGATCTTAAAGGATGAAAATAAAACCCATCCCACCCCAAGGGGACTACTAACACTAAAGTGCAGAATTTAGGGAGAGGCTGAAAGGGCAATGCCTAAATAAAAAAATAAGGCATGGTCATTGATCACAAGCTCTGAAACAGAAATGGGGAAAAAATGAATGGGTGTGGAAGGCTGACTGTACAATCTCGATAGGACTAGACACCATGAATGAGTCCGTGAGACCAGGTCTCAGCCCTGGAAGCTGGAAAGCGAATGTCACCAACCTCACCCCAGAGGGGTCTTGCTGTGGGAACGAGCAGAGTCCCCCGTGAACAACTCTGAGTTCAAGCTGCTGGGGGGGGCTGGTGGGATGAGATGCCCAAGACAAAAGCAGGTACAAATGTGAGGTTCACAGCACGAAAGTGACAGGAACCCTGATGCAGCAGCCATCTCTGAGGCTCTCAGGGAGGCAGGTGGCATGAAGGAAACCAGTGATGAGAGCTGAGCACAGATGAGGGGATGACACAGAGTAGGGAGGTGACTAGACAGACGGCACAGCTAGTGACCAGGAGAGTCCAGGGCCCATGGGATGAAGGTGTGTCCAAGCTCCAAGTGTCCACCCGCCACAAGGATGGGCTTGTACACATCTGGAGAAGCCATAGGGAATAATATGTGGGCTCTGGCACCTTATTTTTATTTCATTTCTGGAAACTAACTTTCAGAGCTGCATCCCTGACAATGGCGTAATCCCAAAGAAGAAAGGCCCCCTTTCCAAACACTCTGGGACTCTGTAAACCCCTTCCAGGCCTGTTCAGCACTCAGCACATTGTGTGTCCAACCCCAGTGAGAGTTTCATTTTTTGAAAGACTGAGGGATGTTTTCCAGAAGTGGACCTTCTGTACAAGGTTGTTGAGTGCGTCACTCGAGGCTTGGGATAATTCTATCAGGCACAACCAGCTGAAGGTCTAACACCAAATACTTGTCACTATTAAAACATTGTCTTCATGGGAATAACAACGAAAGGGCAAGCAAGGCTTCCCTCAACACTGCTTGTAATGAACAGGTGTGCACGGAGCACTTGATATCCTTTATCTCAGGTCCTCACACAGTCCAACATTATACTCCCTCTTCAGAATGTAGAAATGACATGGAGAGACCGGTTTGTCCAGAGTCACACACCGGAAGTGACAGAGGAAGGACAGAATCTGTTGGACTCCAGGGTCCACAAGGCCTGGGAAGTATGTTTGATCTGGTAGCCAAAAGGAAGAATGTCTCATGACAACTTTGCAAAATCCTAAGCCAAAATTTTTCATTTTTCCCTTTTAAATTATGCATCCCTGAGACCAATAAAACAAAACATTACTATGTTTGAAAAGAGCGGAAAGGCAGAGAGTTTCATCAGAGTTCTGCATTGTTTAACACAGAGACAGACTAGCAATTTTCAGCCTATTTGCCAAAACGCCCACTTACTTGCAAATAACCACAACGGCTGTGTCTGAAGGTCAGAAGTCACGAAATTGTGGTCTTTGCTACAAACTAGTTAAGGAAGCTTGAATCAACCTTGGCAGATTGAAGAATGAGCTCATAGGCCACTGGGACCACCTGGGACCAGGGCAATCTGAGCTGCAGCAACAGCAGGACACTGGCCTCTGCTGGCCTTAGGAACACTCTCTGGGCCTGAAGGGCAGCCCCTGGTTGAACCTGGGGCAGGCCAGCAGTTCGCTGCCATGGTTTCGGAATGGCTAGGGAGCAGAGACGAGTGTTCCTACCTTGGGCACTTGGTGGTCACTCTCCTGACACTTGGAAGCAAGACTGTGGACAAACCTGGCCAGTTTCAAATCTGGTAGCTCCCTCTACAGATGGCTCACAGGTCATTTCTGTGCAAAGCTGCCTCCCCTTGCTCAAAAAAAATCCCTTCCCTGGAAAAACACTTACAAATAGTACTTAAGTGGCTCATTCTGGAATGGTCGGTAATTAATAATGATGCCTCACATCTGTCCAGTGCTCTCAGTTAGGGTGACAATGAGTACACGCACACACACACACACACACACACACACACACACACACAGTCTCATCAAGCTAATGACTCACCCTGAGCAGAGATGGTGACATGAAGGCTCAGGACTCTGGGCTTCTGCTTTGCAAACTGGGGTCTGAGCAACCTCTCCAGGCTCTTCCAGAAACAACTGCTCCCCTCTACAGTCCTTAACTCTGGCTCAGGCATCTCCCACTCTCGGGGACACCAGATTACTCACTCTAAGTGAGGCCATTTTCTTTATCTTTACTTCCCTTTCCATTTTTTGTGCGTGATTCCCTTCTCCGACTATTATTATTTATTTATTTATTTATTTATTTTGGTGGGACCCTCGCCGGTGGCCGGGGATCGAACCAGCACTGCAGAGGCTGCGGGTAGCCACGCAACCCAGCGCTCAACCGCTGTGCCACCAGGGGAGGCCCTCTGACTATTATTTCTGAATCAAGTATTTGATTTTAACTAATAAAATCAGAAATGAATGGCAGGTTCCATCTTACACTGTGGTTTGTAACTAGAGCAAGAGATGCCATTTTGTTTCCTTCGCGTGAAATGGAGCACATAGATGGGTAGTATTAGGACCAGTCATGTATAAAAATTGATTCCATAGTCATTATCATTTTATATTATTTCACTGATGAGGAATAATTAATTAATCTCTGTAAAAAGACAGCTTTTTTTCCAAACATCCAATTGTTTCTGGTCTACCTGTCAGTTTATTACATTTCCTGTTGGTAAGACACTCTCTGGATAAGTGAGGCATAGTCTACAAAAAGTTGTGTTATTTAATAAACCAAAAGAAATACATTTAGCCAGAAATGCCTGGGTGCTTTTTTGTCTTTGAGACAAGACAGTTGAATGCATGTTCTTTTCTCCAAATGGCTCAGGGTCGCAGTTCAAATGTACTAGAAAGTGCCCAAGGACACATGAGCGGGTTAAGAGGATGTGGAATATATATGCACAATGGAATACTACTCAGCTATAAAAAGAGATGAAAGTTTGGCATTTGTGACAGCATGATGGAACTGGAGGGGGTTATGCTAAATGAAATAAATCAGGAGGAGAAAGACAAACAACAGATGATTTTACTGATAAAGAAACAAAGCAAAGGAACAAACAGAACTAAACCAAACAAACCCAAGAACTAGGACTGCAGAATTGAGGCTACAGAGGGGGAGGGTGGGGAGAGGGGAGCAAAGAGGAGGGGCACCCAATGGACTGTGAAGGAGGATTCTGGGTGTCCTGATGGTGGGCACGGTGGGGTGACAAACATCTGAGGAGGTGTGAACCTGCACCCCTACATCACACACAGAGTTATAAGCCAGTATTACCCCAATAAAAAAGTAAAATGCATAAAACCAAATGTAAAGTTTCTAGAAAAATCCACAGAACACATTTTAAGAAAAAAGGGAAACCTGGAGAACAAACCTAATTGCCAACCAACCAGACGCTGGCCTCCCAAACACCGTCACACTCAAGAACCCCTTTGTCCAGAATGGGGAGAGCAGTCAACACTTCTTTAAGCAAACAGAAGGAACGAAAACCAGAATGAAGTGAAGCAATCCTTAAATGGGAGTTTCATAGCAAGAGATCCAAGAATCTCGTGGAATATTCATTAGTGCCAAACCCAGTGCCTTAGGGATATGAAAGTCTTATCCCTAAGAATTTAATTTTCAGATGGTAGACAATTGAAAGACTGGGTGTAGGAGGGGAGAGAGACAGTGACAGACACAAAAATTTTCACAGCACTCATGGAGACTCTAAAATGACCCTAGAGTTAATACGCACTCAGGACACCCTGGGCAGGGGAGAGGGAAGTCCAGAGTGAGAGAGACAACAGCTCTAAAGTGGGATTGCTCAACCTCGCTCGGCCCAAGTGACATTGGCGTGGAATGCTGCCTTCTCCTGCAAGGCGGTCTTGTACAGCGGGGTGCTGAGTGACATTCCTGGACACCACCCAGACAATGCCAGTAAGGCAGCCTCCCCAGCCTCCCCACTGCCTACAGCAGCCCAAACCCATGCCAGACATTGCCAAGTGCCTCCTGGGAGGCACGTTCACCCCAGGTTGAAAACCACTGCTCGAAAGCACCAGGGCCAAACATTCTGGAAAACGTATTTTAAAAATCATGTAGGTGAGTCCTCAGCACCAAAATAGAAATGGCTAAATCCACAGCAGGAAATCGACCCAAATATGTTGCATAACCTTCAAAATGTGTCTCCTCTCCAGCCTAAAATGAAACATCTGCTCCTTTGGTGTGACATGCTCGTGGATTCTGAATCTAATTACTACCAGGCGGCGGCAGTGAGAGGAGAGATGTGGAGTGATTTTTCTGGAATGAGTCGCTGATAGGAAAATGACCCAAATATAGTGCCTTAAATCAGTTGTATAAAATATATTTTCTGAAATACTTTCTATTCCAGATGTCTCCAAACACGGCAGGTGCTGTGAGAAAGGCCCCAGGTGTGTGTACAAGTAGGTGTGCAGGAAGGAGGCTCCTCAAATGAGTCAAGATGATGGAAGCACCAGCCCCTCTGAGGCGAGGTCAGAAAGGATGGTGCAGTGTCCTGGGTGAGCGCTCCCCCATTACAAGACTTCTGGCTTCTGGAGAATGAAGAACAGATGCCATGTCTCAGCCCACCGTCCTAGGCTGTGACTATGCAATGTCCGCTAACACTGCACTACCTAGAAGAAGGAATTTTCCCAGGAAACGTATTAGCTTGAGACAGCAGAATACCTAGAAACAAGGCCACTTACAAGCCTCTTAGTGAGCTTTAAAGTAACTACTGGTTTCTTTTATTTAATAAATCACATCTATGGTAGTCTTTTCTGGATTTCATGGTATCTCAGTAGCCACCAAGGAGACAGGGGATCAGATTTG
Source organism: Talpa occidentalis (assembly GCF_014898055.3). NCBI lineage: Eukaryota > Metazoa > Chordata > Mammalia > Eulipotyphla > Talpidae > Talpa > Talpa occidentalis. Next base: position 15,302,115 of record NW_023601433.1, read on the forward strand.
ACATCTCAGTGATAATCTTGCCCATTTGCCAGAGCAAGTAAAACACTTTGGGGTGCACTTTTGAATTTTTCAAGGCAATTTCTCCTACATTGACTGACTTGGTGACATTCGCACAAAGCAGGCAGAAGTCATCTGATCCATGTTCTTACAGGCAGGAGAGATCCTGTCTGTTTAATAATTTTTCCTACGAGGCTGCAACAATTCACATTTCTCTGTCAGCATCTCAAACTCCCTCGATTCTGCAAGAAAAAGCTGTTTCTTTCTCTTTCTAAAACCTGGTAGGAAGGACACGGCCTTTTACCTCCGTATCTGCGCCCCTCTGCCTCCCTGCCATTTCACGTGCTCTTCGGAGATTTAACTGCAAATATCCCTTCATTTTTTCTTTTGTGATATTGTTTGCTTCTTTCTCGACATCAAAAATTACGATCTTTTATATTAAAAATATCAACCCTTCTTTTCCGTCTTTTGCCTTGAAAATACTTTTCTCTAAAGGAATATTTGTTTTTTTAATGTTTGCTCGGTGTATATTTTGTCATAGAAGAGTTTTTATGTATTTAAACTTTTTAAATACATGTATTTATGTATTTTATGTATTTATTTTTATGTCTGACTTTTCTAGGCTTGGCTGAGTCTCCTGCACCCTTGAGCCATACATGGTGTTCCTTTGTTTTTTTGGTGGGGCGAATGCAGGGTTCTTTTTTAATATTTAAATGTTCAAATCAACTAGTATTCAATTTTATATAATATGCCTTATGCCCAATGCAGTTTCCTCTAGGCAGTCACATAACATTATACACCTTATTATAATTATTATATATACTATACTGTTTATAAATGAATATAAATATGTAATCAAAACATGCACGATATGGTATATTATATAAAATACAAAATGTGATACTTATTATAACATATATTATATATTTATTATATAATATAAATCAGTATCTGATATAATAAATTATATAAATGTTATTTGTTAAATAATCATTTTCCCACTGAACTCACTCTAAAATTCCCACATGATATCATTTATTTTGGGGTTATCTAGTATAGCCAAAATAATCAACTTGTCACGTCCACACCACATATTAGGGTGATCGCAGACTGCATTGGCTCAGTTCCACTGCTGCCTAAAGGCTGAGCGTAACCTTCCCACAAGCTGACAAAGGTCCCCACTCTAGGTAGAAGCAGCCCCTAGGTCAGACCTCGATTAGCATTTGGGTCCAGCTGGGTGGGTCCCCATTCCCTACTCCACTCTGTAGGGTGCCTGTGAGTCACATACAAGTTCATGCTGCTGTCTTGGTTCCAATAACTCAAACAGAAAGTTCCTTCTTTTTAATTTCTTAAAGCTGACTTGACTATGATGAGGCTTTCTAAATTTAAGGCCACTTTATTCAATTGCAAGAGAATCTTCCAGATAGAACTGCACACAACATGCATATTTCTCTAGGGAGAGCCAGCACGTGATAGCGCTTGCTCTCCCACTGGGGCCCGAGACCCCAGGGCTTGCTCTCCTCCTTCAAAACCATCCTGCAGTTTTCTTCATGAGGGTTTTGAGTCCTTCTTGTTAAATTTACTTCTAGGTATTCACGGTTTTTGTTCCTATTTTCAGAGGACAACCTTGTCCACTTCCTTTTTCCAGGTGCTTTTGGCTCCTGAAATACTGTAAATTCTTCTTTGTGGGCTCACATGTCTTCCTCAGCAGCTCAATTTCTCTGGGTGTGAGTTCCCTTTGCTCAAACCACACCTTCCTCTCCTAGGTGGCCAGGCCCTTTTGGAGAGAGGGTTATTCTTGGCTAGTATTCCTGGGCCCTGCTCTGCTTTCTAAAGTGATGGCAGGTGCTCTCCTGTGGAAGGCAAAGTGACCCCCAAGAGAGTAGGGAGCATGAAGTATCACCCAGGCATTCCTGACATCCTCCTCTGTCCACAAGAGGCAAGTAAAAATCAGCCAGAGACCAGGGCCCTGAGCCATTCTTGCATGCACGGCCGCTTAGCATGCACCAATGCCGGCACGAAGGGCACCTCACCTGCGCCTTCCCCACTGGAGGCCGACAGACCTCTGTAGGCCCAGATTTTGTCAAGATGCTCTACTTTGTGAGACCCACCCCAGGGCTCTGTGGTGCTGTTCTCCAAGTACCTATGGTCTATGGGGCAGTCTGTCCTGGTGCTCTCCAGGGATGAAACTCAAAGCCTGCTCCAGATGCCCAGAGGCAGGGCAGCCATTGCACTAGGCAATGCAGGTGGGGTGGGGAGAGTCCCCTGCTTCCTCTGAATCCAGATGTTGAAGGGGGAAAGCTGCGTGGACGGCGACATCTCTCCCTCATGCCAACACCCTGAAAAGAACCAGTTTTTTCCCCTCACTGGGTGGGCAGAGTGGGCCAGTGCAGCCCAATTTGCCTCTTGGTATGCTGCTGGGAAGCTTTCTGAGGCTTCTTCAAAAGCCCTTTCCTCCAGATCAGCCTCCTGCCACCACGACCCTCTTTCTTCCTACAATACAGAATTAAAAATCATGCAAGCAAGCTCTTTTCCACATAAAGTCTTTCTAAGAAATCACAGCAGCATTTTTCCATAACATATTTACTGCAGATGTCCCTAAATTGAAACAAGATACAAAAACCCAATCTTTATACAAAGACCACCAACAAGTCATGTGCGCCTCAGAAGAGTTAGCCTGGAATAGAAGGAATGTGAAAATATGGGCCTCACTATGCAATGGGGACTGGACTTCTCTTGGTGCAGTTTGTGTGATGATCTGAGACCTTTGGTATTCAGGGCATGACAGCCAAATCCCAATTTTCTCCAATAAAGCAATAATAGTAGCAGGGACCGTGAGCATTGGTTTCACTCAATAATTTTCTCAGAACGTTCCACAATGCTGGGATTCAGAACAAGCAATGGACTGTTTTCCTCGTTGGATAAGGAGGTGGGCCACACCGACGGTCACCTTCTGTGCAGACCCCATGAGTTGGACCCAGTGATGGCCACTGCAGAGTTAGGACTTCTAGTCGGTCTCTGAGGTTTCCTCAGAGGAGGTACCAGTTCCATTTTAAGGATGAAGATACTGAGGTCAGAGGGATTAAGTCAATGTCCAAAGATTCACAGCCTGAGGTCAGGAGACGTGCCTGAAAACCAGGCAGAGAAAGAGGACCCCAACTACAGTAACTTGAGCTTCTCACCCTAGATAACTGGGGTGAGAGGAGAAATTCTGAGAAATAGAAACTGAAAAACTGTAGAAGTTTGGATCTATATTCAGAAAATAAATTCTTCTTTGGGAAACTGAGGAGGTTACAACTGCTTACATAAAAAAATGACTTCTCTGTTGCCACACAAACATAGCAGGGTAAGAAGCACCCCATTTCTGAGGAACTGAATCAGCCTCCGGGTTCCCACCATGTCACACAGCTGAGCTGCTCCAAGAGGCCCAGGTGCCACACATGTGACTATCATACAGGATCCTAGTGGGGGACAGGCCTGTGCAACCTCTCCCTGCAGTGCAACCTCAAATATACTTTCATGACAACTGTGAGCCTTGGCTGCAACCTCCTGAGATGAGAGGGTGAGAGACTCTTTCCTCGCTCCTTCCCAGTGATTGGGGCTTGGGAACAAAAAGGGTTTTAATGGTTTTGGATTTCAGCTTTTGTTTCTAACAATTCAAGGCCACTGAATTAGTTTTCGGACTGATTTTTGGAGCACCTTGCTCTCGTATCATAAGCAGTGGTAGTGCTATTTCTTCTCCCAAAGCAAGCCAGGTAGATAATAGCACTAAAATTACAACCTAGAAAGATCTCTGTAGACATTTTGTCCCTTACCTCTGGAATCGTGTGTCATGAAAATCACTGGGAAAAACTTGACCTGGGAAAATAGTTTGCCTCAGAGCAAATGCAGATGAGCTGAGGTCACCCACCTCTTTCATCCAGGTTGCCCTGGCTCTGCTGTGTGCCTGTGTGTTCCCACATAGCACCCTGCACCCGAGGGGCTCCCACAGCAGCACGCTGGCCAGGCAGGTTAAAAGATGCCCTTTGTTCACACACCACTCATTGCCGATGGCCCCCAGAGTGCAGTCATCCTCATCCCTGGCTTCCTTTCACGGGGACCATGCACCCAGTAGTCATGGAGCCCACCTCAGATGATGAGCGGCCCGCTGGGCCCCCTGGGCAGGGTCAGAGTCCCATGTGGCCTGGACAGGTGCTTTCTGTCTGGAACCTGTCTGGTGTCCTCCTGGGCTGTGCCAACTGAGCCCCAGGACCAGGCGTGTCTGGGTAGAAGGCAGTGTTAACTCAAAATTGCTGGGAGAGACTGTTCGCTCCTTCAGCATCTTTGGGAACTTTATTATTTGGAAACCTTAATTTTTCAGAAAGCAATCCACAAAGCACAAGCCTCTGTGAATTAGGACTCATGGGTGGCACCTCAAAAGGTTGACCCCGCTGAGGAAGGTCCCCTGAGGCCGGGGTGGTAGTGACTTTGTTCTCTCACCCCATCCATGCCTTTCAGGGCCCTGCCACCTTGCCCTCAAGTCCCTTTCAGAATTCTCCATTCTGTGCTAGGTTTTTCTTTTAAGTACAGACTCTCCTGATGGTGCTGGGCTGCCCTGCAGGGTGGGTGCACATTCCCCGTCTTTGGGGACAGCAGTAGGGGGTATTGTAATCCCAGGCAGCAGGACCCTCCCGCCTTGGGGCAGACATGTTGAAACGAGAGTTGGTGTCCTGGCATCCAGGGGGAAGGGACAGAGACTACAGGGCAGACAGACACCTGGACCTGAGGGCCACATCTGTCTCTCGTCCACCAGGGACATGCAGGGAGTAAGGCTGAAGACGTGTCATGCAGAGGTCATGCACACCAAGGTAAGTTTCCTGGAAGAAAGCTAAGTATGAGACTTGTGTGGCTGGCACAGTCCCAAGCTTCTTAAAAATATCACCCTAGCAAGGTGTGTGGGGTCACAAGGCTGGGTGGGTCCCACGTTAACCAGCGAGAGAGGCCCCTCCTGCCCTCTACCATTCACTTGCAGTTGATGAGTCACTGATGCAAAGATACTGGACCCTCTGCTGCCACTGACCATCTCTCCTGGTGCAACAAGGCCAAAGGATCTGGGAGGCAAATAAATCTGCTTCAACAGCCTGCACACCAAGTGTGGGTCCCTCCTGGCAGCCATGGTCCTACGAGCCTGCCCACTCCCCCAAAGTCCACTGTTCCCTCCACCTGGCCACCAGGGGTGCTCAGGAGGGCACTCCCCAGGCCATGGAGACACGGCCTGCCATCTAGGCCGCACACAGATGAGGGGGGCTCATGGAGGTGACAGGGTGTGCACATGAGATCACAGTGACCCTCAGAATTGCTGAAGGGGATGGGCAGTCGGTCTAAGGATGCCTCACAGCGTGGCTCGGGGCACTTGGGAAAGAAGGAAGCACCAAACAATGAGAAGATTCACACGACAGGAGAAAAAAAGGTGTTTCTCCTCCCTGCAAAGCATCAGGTTCCAATGTGGCCAGGTATCCAGGACCCAGTGGCCTGAGTATATTCACACCTCTGAGAAAATAACATCCTTGGCCCGATCCTGGCAGCAGCCCTAACACTGTGGGCACTTCCTGGACCAGCGAGGCAGCCTCTCCCTGTCCTAAGAATCGCCCCCGCCACCCACAGGCAGACAAGCCCCATAAAGTTCACTTTCCTGCGGTCCACTCTCGAACATTCCGAGTTTCTCGAACATTCCAAGTTTCCCCATCATCCTAATTGAGTCTGTTTTTTTTTTTTTTTCCAAACACTAGTGCTCATGGTAACTCATTAAACCTCATTAAATCTCTTCCTTATTTAATTTTCTATGTTTCAGTTTTACAGTACTTCAACATCAGAGAAGGAACTTTGTGCTGGGAATACATTCCTGGTGCTTGAGTGGCAGCTGACCGCACTATACTTAAACTGTCCTTCTTAAGAGCTTCCGCCAGAGGTTCAGGGTTTGGTGAAGGGTAATTGTGCTGCTTTTTTTTAAAATCTTTTTTTTAAAGATTTATTTATTTATGCATACAAGAACTGGAGTGTAGGCTAGAGGTGTGGGAAGTGAGAGGATTTACCAGAGTGGGGAGCAGAACAGGAAGATCTACTGAAGTACACTGCTGAGGGGAGCAGCGGGAGAGACAGAAGAAGGCTGCTGCGCCATGTGGGTAGCTCCCTGGCCGGGGATAGAACTGGTGCAGCAGTGGCTCCCTATAGCTTGATAGGGCTGTCTTTCATCCCTAAGCCACCAGGGAGGCCCTAATTGTGCTTCTTTTTAGGCAAGTTATTTGGAAAAAACGGAAACCCTTTGGGGTGACAGGTGCCCTCAGCTGAGGGGGCAGTCTGGTGCATAGTGTCCGCAGGGAGATGGGGCTGTATTTGGGGGTCCATCCTGCATGTGTGAGCTCATGCACTTCCTTTGCATGGGCTTTGAAGAGACCATTCAGTTAGCAGCTCCCCATCCCTTCTCCACCCCACCCCCTACCCAAGCAGGCGCCATGCACAGCAGATGGGGTATCTGGTCACCCTCAGAGCCACTTGGGCACATGGGGATGCCAGGAAGGTGGGATGAGTGGAGAAGCTGGGGTGGGAGGCTCAGGCCTTAGAGCCAAACCAACTCACCTTGTAGGACCAGAGCAGCCACTCACATCTCTGAGTCTCAGTGTCCTTGGCTGTGAAGTGGGACAGGAGCCATGATGCCACATGGAATGTCATGGGGACTGGAGTGTTAACACAATGGGTGGGGCACTGAGCTCACCTTCCAACCCTGATTCCCAAAGAACCTCCCAAGGAACCAGTGCTAAGGCCCTTAGCTCCCCAATCATTGGGCCAAAATTTGCTCATTTGGGCAAAATTGCTCAATCTGGCATAGACTAGCTTGCTTTCAGGGAAAAATACACCTTTCACTTGGCAGCCCAGTCATCCTGGTGAATCCCCTACACCAATCTGGGCACCCCGGAGTCTGACAGAACACCGAAGCCATGCAGCGGGCAGTCTACTCTGCTTGTTACTGATTCATCTCACTGAGAACTGATCGGATTGGTGAGCAGCCAATGTGCCCTGGGCGGGAGGCCGGAAACCCCCCCGCATCCCCAAGGGAAGGCTCTCATCTGCAGCTATGTATGAACACAGGGAATGTGAATTCCGCATGATGAGGCATGTGGCCTACTTCGGTTCAGCACCATGCACAAAGCAATCTTTGTTCACCAGAGAGACTTTTAAAAATTATTTTCCTGTTTCAAGTCAGCAAAATGTTGTTTTTGGGCCAAGATTTTATTTGGGAACTCTGTGTCTGGATCCTTGTCTTCTCAGAACAGAACAGAAATTGGGCAGAAAGCACTGTGGAAACGCTGGCGTGAGCCCACCCCGTAGTGGTGGTGGTGTGGCTTGAACACCATCAACATGAGCTGGTCTCCCCTCTGTGAATCCCAGGCGGCCAGGCTGACAGCCTCAGGCCCTCTCCCCTGCAGGGCGAGTCACGCAGGCAGTCAACAGAGTGTTCCAGGACCAGAATATGACCCTGGGTCTTACTACAGACACCCAGGGCCTTAGGGGCTCTAAGGGAGACCCCACTTCCTGGTTTTTTCTGGTGTCTAGGAGAGGCCATAGTCATCTCCACTACCATCAAAGTGAGTGATGGCCATCAAGTCCTTCCACTAAGCTGCCATGTCTCTGGGGGTCTCTTCTTTCTTTTACCTTGAAGATCCTTATGATGACACTCGGCTCACCCAGATAAACCAAGATAACTATCTTATTTTTTCAGTTGTTCAAGTTTTAATTTTGATGCAGTGTCAGAATATAACTTCCTTATTGTAAGGTCATCTGATTCATCACCTTAATCCTGTTTGCTATGAAATCAACAAAAAAATTCACAGATATGAGACTCAGAATGAGGACATCTTTGGGGAGGCCATTATCTTGGCTAAAGTGAATCACAGATACAAATTCGGGAGAAGTGCTTTGATTTTTTTTTTTTTTTTAAAGATTTATTTATTTATTTATTTATACAAGCACTGGGTACAGTCAGAAGTGCGGGAGGGTGAGAAAATTCACCAGAGCCAGAGCGAGCGGGTTGCAGAACAGGCGGACTGACGAAATACACTGCTGAGGGGACCAGAGGGAGGCAGGAGAGGTCTGTGCGCCATGTGGGACCCTCACCAGGCCGCTGGGGATCAAACCGGTGCTGCAGAGGCTGCGGGCAGCTTCGCAACCCAGGGCTCAACCGCTGCGCCACCGGGGAGGCCCAGAAGGGCTTTTTACAGATGAGGAGGGTGTCGTGTTTCACCCAGAGCTCAGTTTCCACCTTTGCTCTCAGGACGAAAGGGTCTTTGTCAACAGCACTGTTGTGCAGGACAGGGCTTCTCGGAGACACAGGAGGCACTGTCATCCCACACGTGTTTCCGAGCCAGCCCACAGAGAGCACATCAGCAGGTCTGAACCGAACCACAGATTCAGAAACCCAAGCATGAAGCTTGCTCAGTCTTGACCGCCCTGGGAAATTCTCAAACTTCCACAGGCTCTGGCTTCTCTGAGTGTGGAAGGGGCACTGCAGCTCTCCTACCAGAGGCGGAAACACACACGTGTATGGTATGTGTGTAGGTGTGTATATGAGTGCATAGATGGTGTATGCACATGTGTATACGTGTATTATATGCATACAAGTGTGCATTATATGCGTACAAGTGTGCACATGTATATGGTATGTGTACACTTGTGCATATGAATGTGTGTGTGGTATATGTGTGTGTGCATACACAAATGGGAATTCAATGATATACATATTAAGGCAGCAGACAGGGAGGCAGTGACTGAGCTGCTCATAGTGGGAGTGAAGGAAAAACATTCGATTGAATGATCTCTTAAGGGAAGACCACAGAACATTGAAGCAAGGCAAAAAACAATCAATGATCAAATGGCTTCCAAAGCTAACGATGACGTATTTACTTTTCAAATTGAGAACCATGCATCACCCTTGGCTAATTATCAAGGCTGCTTCCTAATTCTAAAGTTTGTTCTTAGTGCATTTGCTTTTGGTCAAGGTTTCAGCAAGGTCTTACTCTCCTGCTGGGTATTTGAGACAAAGCCCCTAGCTTCAACTCATGGTGAAGTTCACAGCAAAGGATTACAATCACAGCTCTCACTAAAACTCTATCCAGTGTGTCTCTTGATTTGCTGGTAGGAAAATAGTTTGTATAAGTAACAACCAATTCCAAATTCATGTAATTTCATGCCAATATTTTTCCCCATTGGGTGAACAACCTGGATCTATGGTATTATTTTTTGCCAGATGCTGACTGTTCTTTGGGGGAACTCGGAGAAGTTTCTTGGATGGAGTGGGCGGGGGGGATTCACAAGGGCTAACAGAACAGGCTTCCCTGGGCTTTGGGAAGACAGAAGTAGATGGGAGGACGTGATGTGCTTACTGACTGACCGTGAGTCGGAGGGAGTGTGGAGCGACCAGAAATGGTCAATAAGGTCCTAACGGAAGATGGGTCACGAAGCTGTGGGGAAAGTAAACATGGCAGCTAAATGAGAGGGTCCCCACCATGCTTTCTGGGGCCTGGGATCTCCTGAAGCTTCCTGAGGTTGGCACTTTCTGCACCTCCTGGTAGCCATGGAGGGGATGGAAGAAGCCCACTGCGTGTGGGATGGAGTAGGCCAGAAAGATGGTGCTGTGGAGGCACATCCAAGAGAAGGAGGAGGAAGTATCCACCTCCCACAATTCCTAAACAAGTAGGGGAGAAGGTATAAGGTGAGGCACAGACCAAGGGCATCCATGCTCCAGACCTTCAGGGGAAGTTGCTGCATTGCAGAGTAACAGAAGACACACAATTTTACTCTGATTTTCTCTAAGGAATGAATTTCCTCTTAAAATCAAATACAGGAAAAATATCAAACAGAGCATCAGGCCTTAATATAAAACTCCATCTGTTTCATCATAAATTTGCTATGAGCAAAAATAAACAGAGGGCACATTTACTTTATACAAGAGTAGTGTGTGTGTATGTTTTTTTTTTTGTGTGTGTGTGTGTGTGTGAAGTCTATTGTCAAGGTAGTAGATAATTAAATTTCTGCTTTAAATGTTTCATTTATATTCATTTTTCTTTTCTTCGTGGGCAAACCTCAAACTCACACATAGTTCCACAAATACATAATGTGTCTGAGAAGAGCTCTTATCGCTCTGGATGTGTTGGAAGGAAGGAAGATACTCCCACTACTGTAACTAATCTAAGGTCTCTAGCTGTAGGTTGTGATTTATACTTGGGCTTCTTGCTAAAATTCCTGAAATAGAAATGAGAAAGGGATCAAAGACGTGGAGCCCTCTTTCCATGACCTTCATTCTCAGCTCCAGCTTTGGACTGCTGCCACTTGGTAGTTAGACCCAAGTTGGTGACTGTATGACTTTCAGGCACATCTGGGGCATGGATGGTAAATGATCTGAACTAAGAAATTAATTACAAAAAAGTTTTTTTTTCCCCTCAAAAAAATGACAATGTGTATTTTATTTTTAAATGTTTTGTTTTTTTTTAATTGAAGTAACAATGAATAACATATAAATGGGCGTGCATCATTATAAATCAACATGCATCTATACTACATTAAGTTCAGCCCCTAAAAGTCTAATTCTATCCTTCACCATATAATTGACCCCCTTTCACTCAACCTTCCATCCCCTCCCTTCTTATAAACACTAATTTGATCTTAGAGTTGTACAGCTTATTTTTATTTTGTTTAGTTCATTTGCTTTGTCTCATTATGTACCTCATGATGTTTGTCTTTTTCTGTCTAACTTAGCGTAATACACTCTAGGTCCATCCATGTTGTCACAAATGCCAGAATTTCATCTTTTTTTTTTTTTTTTTATAGCTGAGTAGTAGTCCACCGTGTATCTATATCACGTCTTCTTTACCAATCATCTGTTGACGGGCACCTATACTGTTGCCCACTCTTGGCTAGATGTGTATTTTAGAAACTAGTCTTAAAAGTCAGGGTCATCAGCCAGAAACCAAGGTTCACTGGCAGTTCCTGTATCATTTTCAGCTAATTCCCAATGATTCATGATAGTAATGGAGGGCAAGGAATAAGGGCCCAAATCACTCTCAAGTTCCGTATCTCACCTATTAGGTCCAATAATATCCGCTGTAGTCTTCAGCTACTGACAGGGCAGCTGCTACGTAAACAAGAGGAAGGCTCAGGTGAGTTACCAACCTCTCAATCAGAGTCTCACCTGCCCACAGATATTCACAACTGCTCAGAAGTTATGGTTCCTTTAAATCTAAGGATGCTCTCAGAAACAGACATCTGTGTATTTAATTATTTGTTTCAAAATGCAGCAAGTCTGATGGGGCTCTAGACACATAAGCTGTTTTGCAAAAATTAAAAATGCACCATGAAAGGGCCTCCCCGGTGGCGCAGCGGCTGAGTGCTGGGCTGCGAAGCTGCCCTCAGCCTCTGCAGTGCCGGTTTGATCCCCAGCCGCCGGCAACGGTCCCACATGGCGCACAGACCTCTTCTGCCACCCGCTGCTCCCCTCAGCAGTGTACTTCATCAGCCTGCCTGTTCTTCCCACTCTGGCTCTGGTGAATTCTCTCGCCCTCCCACGCTTCTGACAGTACCCAGTGCTTGTATAAATGAATAAATAAATCTTAAAAAAAAATGCATCATGAAAGATTACCAAAGGAGACAGGAGCTGAATGATGTTGAGACTGTATGTCAAACAGGGTCTTAGCTCAAACCTGCCTACACAGGCACAAGAGCGACAAAACATGTTTTGCTGTAATCTAAAAACTTTCCAACAGTGCTCAGCAGGACTTCTGAGGCAATGGCTACCCAGAGTGTGATGTAAAAGACTCCCACAGATAACCCACTCCTGGGATGCCAGGGGGGCATCCATTCATCCCCTGGGGCTAGGAAGGACCATAAATTGTGTCTAACAGCTAAGTGCAGCATCTTGTGCCCTTGTCTTTAACCACAACCTTAGAAAAGAAAAAAGAAAAAAAATGCAATGATGCCCTCATTTGAGTCAGCAGCAGTGGAAGAACTATGTGGCTTGCAGCTGTATGTTTTAATGAGGTGGAGAGGTCATGCTGTCCAGTAGGGAGTGGCACAGAGGACTTGGGAGCACCTGAACAGGATGGATCTGCAGCCCATAAGATACCAGATGACGGGGTCCATGGGAAAAAGGCCCTAGGTAGGTTGAGGTCTGGGCAAGGTCAGCACCAGGGACATGGCCCAGAATGGAGCGGCCAGGATTTCCCAAGCAGACATGGCCAGCTCGGACTCCTACCGGCTTTTCACAGATACCAAAGTTGGGTGACTAAAAGGAAGAGGGGCAGAGGAGAACTTTGCTGACCAACCAGTTCTTAGTCACCAGGAGAATGAAGCTTCCCACTGAGACATAAAGCAGAGTTGGGAGAAGGGAGAAGAAGCCGCTAAGAAAGGAGGCAAAGAGGACGAGGAGGAGAGAAAGGAGAGACAAACGAGTAGGCCGGAGCGCGCCAGGAGTCCTCCGATGACTGCCCCATGGGAGGGGCTCTCCTGGGGATCAGCCCAGGCTTAAACATCTGGTTACCCAGCACTGGGGGATGAGGGTCCCCTGGACAGCGTGCACTGCCATTTCTGCTCTTTCTCAAGTGGTGGAGGCAAGATCAATATGTAAGTGAAAAAAGTGATGTGAAAATTTACAAGAGGAAATGAAAAGCCTTTGTGATGTTGTGGGGAGGAAAAGATGAGGGGTTCCCAGCAATAGCACAAGCTTCATGAGTGCAGAGGCAGCACCGGGGCTTAATCGCCGCCCGTGGGGACTAAGCTCAGATGCAGCCCAGCAGGATGTGGCGGCTAGTCCCCACTAGCCACCGAGAGACTGTTCATGGCTGGCTGCACCCCCTGACTTCCACTCGACAAGACCCACTGTGGAGGTCTGGGGAAACTGAGCCAGGGCGGGAAGCTGCAGAGGCCTACAGTGTCAAGGGTGGGTGGGGTGTAGCCATGATGATTAAGTGCAGGTCCTGTTTCTCCCACACAGCTCCTCCAAAATGGACCAAAACATGACTGATTTGGAGACAGAACAAACATGTGCAAGAGCCAAGGTGACAGCTGAGGACCCTGCCTGGCACTCAAAAGAGGCCAAAGCCTAGAAGTTAAAAGCAAAAGGACTTAGAGATTTAACTGTTTTTTCAAAAACAGTTTCCTGAGTTTCTGACTATTCTCTGGTTGAAGAGCATGGTATCAATCACACTCAAAATAACAAGTCAGAAAACAGGAACCTCAGTGGATTCTTAACTCATTAAAGAACACTTTTGTAGTTTGGATACCTTGCCCTCTACCAAGTACAAAGCCGTGTTTGTTTCTGCTTTGTAATGCAGAGTGTTATGTTCTATGCTTGCTGCACAATCACTTTGAGGAAACCTTACTATAAAAATAAATACGTTTCTTTTTTCATTCAAAGGGAGGGAAAATAACAAGGACGCCTAGAGCACACCCACAAACCTCTTCCAAGAACACTTGATTTGTTCCTGAGCTGGCAAGAGTGCTTTGTCAATGATATCAAAGCCCTTTAATCTATCTACGATCAACCTGATTGAAACACAGAGGAAAAAATACTCATTTTGTTTCACTTTAAACTTAAACAAGCTATTTTTTGGTTCTGGGTTGTCTTTATTTTTCTTTGAACACAGGGGAATACACTATTCTGAAACTGTGTATTATTATTCTCTGTTCACTGTGGAAGGTCAGTAAAATATATCATCATTAACCTGTAAGTTAATTTTTTTTAAAAGGCAAAGTATAATTGCATTTTAAAAATGATCTCAAACCTCCACTTCTGAGTGGATGGAAAAAAGGTATAGGACTTACCCTCCTCAGTGAAATCAGTTATGAAATTAGAACAAAAGGCACTTAAAACATGGTTTTGACATTGGATATCAGGCAGCAGAGGACAATGACCCCTGGGGGAGGAGAGCAAACAAGGTGAGCCCTACTCTTGCCCCCACCCCTCATCTGGAGAAAGAGGCCAGGCTGCAGACAGGACAGCCAGTGTCCAGAGTCCGAGGTTCCTAAGTGCAGGGGATGCAGCTGAAGGCCCAGGGAGACCCGCAGCTGCAGTTTAGGAAGTGCCAGACAGGGAAGCCTTGCCCAGAAAAGGCAGCTGGAATAATCCTCTGAGTAAGATCAGTGCAAGCATGTGAGAAAACCACCTAAGACAGAGAAAGCCACCTAAAAAAGTGAAATAAAGACCTGAGAACTTACAAGTGAGCTCTAGGAATAGTCCTTGCTGTCACCAGCTGGGATACAAAATCTCTTCACTCAAAAGGTACCAGAAGAGTAATTCGATGGATCTCAGTGGGAGAAAATGAGTTGGGGACTAAAGGTCACTCTCATTCTGTTGCACAAAGGTTAAAAGTAAGTTTTTAGACAACCAAATTGTTTCTGAGTAACTGCATGGAGAACAGAGCTTAAGAAAATTCATAGAAACACAAAACTATCCAGCAGGTTCTAAGGTAAAATTCACAAAACTTGATTTCTAATAAAAAAATCACCAGGCATGCAAAGAAGCAGAGGAAAAAAGCAATCAACACAAACAGATCCAGAAATGACATGGAAGATAGAATGAGCAGGACATTGAAATAATTGTGATCACAGTAATGTGAGTATTCAAGAAGCTGGGGGAAAGGTTTAATTAAGTAAAGACAAGTAGTGGATTAAAATAAAACAAATTTCTGTAGCAAAAAATTATAATGTCTAAGACTAAAAATCTTTTAATATGGGAATAATTACAAATACAACATAGTGAAAGAAAAAAATTAGTAAACTTGAAGACAGCAATAGAAACTATGATGAAATGTAGATTAAAATGAGATCATCAGTAAGCTGTGGGAAACTTCTAGAAGCCTAATGCATCCATAATTAAGAGTCTGCGGGGAGGTGGGGGCGGAGCAGACAAAAATGGTTGAAGAAATGACCAAAGGTTTGATGAGAAATATACAGACACAGATTCACAATGCTTAATAAATCCCAGGCACCGAAACAAGAAGAAACCATGCCTAGGTTTATCATATTCAAATTGCTTATAATCAACCAGAAAGAATCATCAAAATAGAAGGAAAAGATACACTATTTACACAGAAGCAAAGACAAACACAATAAACTTCTCACTGAAAGCAATGAAGCAAAGACAAGACAGCCAAGCAATACCTTTAAAGAACCAAAAAAAAAAAAAAAAAAAAAAAAGTTTCTGTTCACCTATATTTCAACACCTAGTGAAAAAATATTCAAAAAACACAGGAATAATAAAGACCCTTTCAGCTCATAAAATTGGAAATAATTCATCACAGGACACTCTGCACTCTGGAAAAGTAAAAGGAAGCCCTTCAGGCAGAAGGAAAATGAGGCAGATGGAAATCTGCATGTAAGAAGCAATGACAAGCACCAGAAACCACGACTGTGGTTCCGCCCATCACCTGGGTCACGAATGACGCCTGCATAGCCACACCTTTGGGTCTGGATCCAAATCCTCATTCGCCGTTTTCCTCATCACTGTCCATACTGACTGAGACCTCATTTTCCTGCATTTCTTTAATGTTGTTCTGGAACATACATGTTTTTTCTTGCAATTCCTGGAGATTCCCAGTCTCAAAGCCAGGTAGCTGGGGCTCAGTTACATCTAAAGATAAATCAATCAGCCTTCTTACATATAAATTAGATGACTCTCGACTTTCTTTGCTATTATTTTTGTCATGAGAACTTATTTTATGCACTGAAAAAAGAAAACCCTTTGTATTTCCAAATTTGGGGACAGACAGAAGATGAAAGTAGGTTCAGCCATATAACCTGGTAACATCTGTCAGAATCTGGGACGGATGTTTTAAAAAATTCATGGGAAAATGCACAGGTGTATGCACTCTGTGTAGGTGTATCATTCTACATACAAGATGTCCATCTAGTTTGTGAAGAAGGTATCTATGCTAAGGTTCTCTTAAGACACCAGAATGTAAGGAAAAATACACTGCAAGTCAGTTTGCTGATGGTTGTTAGAGTCAACTTGGTGAAATAATACTTCCTCCACACCCCTGCACCTTCTACCAACTTTATGTCAAATGTCTGGGCAGTAGGAAGTGACACCCACACGTTCCGTGTACTGTGCTCCATCACAACCAAACCAAACATGAAAACAGATGCCTACTCGCTTAAGCCACCTCGCTGAAGTCATTGGCCAGTTGAGATTATCAATGCTCAAAATAATTGATAACCTCAAGAGGCAAGACGGGAAAAATCCAAGTGGGGTTCCAGGGAGGGGACCCGGGAGGTGAGAGGCAAGCCAGCACCGTGACCCCAGACGGGACCCTCCACATTCTCAGTCTGTTCTCTCACTTGAGAGCACATATTTCTCGGCACATAAAGGAGGGGCTGTGATCACCACCCATCTCAGGATCTGTTCTGAACTTTCTAAGACAGGAGCAACAGAGTCCACTCCCCTGGGAGTGCACAGGTCCCAAACCAGCAGTCCACAAGTTAGCCTCTGCCCTCGGAGTTGAAAATATGAGACTTATTAAAAAAAAACAAAAACACTGATAAAAATCCCAATGCCCTGCTTGCTGGGAACCACAGCTGGCCTTGCCTCTCCACAGAAGTGAGGGCCAGCTCTCCTGCCAGCCTGGCTTCTGCAGCCAAACAGAGCTGTCCACCCGCAGCCAGAAGGTGAAAACAAGGCCTCAGCTTTGCTGTTTATGAGTAGACATTTTTTAAATTATAAAGTCAGCGGGCAAAGAGCCTTGGCGCTCACCCAACACACCAATTTACATCTCCTGGTTATGCTAGAACATGGGATCCAATCAAACTTAGTAATACATTCTGCAAAAAAAAAAAAAAAAAAGAAGCATATTTTAATGATTAGATTTCCTTCACCTGTGAATAATGGCTTTGTCCAGGAAAATGATATGGCACTGGAACTGTAGTAACAAAAGATTGGTTAAGCTTATTAGCCACTTTAGAGGGAATGTTGACTTTATCAAGCAACTAGCTTCCCTGCTTAAGATGATATACTTTTGGGCCTCCCCGGTGGCACAGCAGTTGAGCGCTGGGTTATGAAGCTGCCCGCAGCCTCTGCGGCGCCGGTTTGATCCCCGGCTGCTCCCCGGCCACCAGAGGAGGATCCCACATGGCGCGCAGACCTCTCCTGCCGCCCGCTGCTCCCCTCAGCAGTGTACTTCGGTCCTTCTGCCTGCTCTGCTCCCCGCTCTGGCTCTGGTGAATTCTCTCACCCTCCCGCGCTTCTGACTGTACCCGGTGCTTGTATATATAAATAAATAAATAAATAAATCTTAAAAAAAAAAAAAGATGATATACTTTTGCTTTAAATATGTTAATGCCTTTATGCATTAAACTGATTTGTTGTTTAGTTTTAGCTACTGCAAAAATAAGGATATTTTACCTTTCCAATTCTAGGCTGATAATCTGAGGGTTACTCAATATCTTATAGAAAGTGTTTTAAGAAAAGGAGAGAAATTACTTAAAATCTTTATTAACCAGAAATTCCCAAAAGAGGTATAGAATTCCTATAATAACTAAAGGAAAATTGAAACATTTCTAAAAGCAAGACACACCTGTCCTTTACTGTCAATAACACACAAAAGTTAGATTTATTTTTATTTATTTTTTTTTATAGAGGCATGTTTTTATTTTTTTATTTATTTATTTATTTATTTGTTTGTTTGCTTGCTTGTTTTGTTTATACATGCACTGGGTACAGTCAGAAGCGCGGGAGGGTGAGAGAATTCACCAGAGCCAGAGCGGGGAGCAGAGCAGGCAGAAGGACCGAAGTACACTGCTGAAGGGAGCAGCGGGCGGCAGGAGAGGTCTGCGCGCCATGTGGGACCCTCCTCTGGTGGCCGGGGAGCAGCCGGGGATCAAACCGGCGCCGCCGAGGCCGCGGGCAGCTTCGCAACCCAGCGCTCAACTGCTGCGCCACCAGGGAGGCCCCAAAAGTTAGATTTAAAATGTTTGAAGTCGGTGAACAGAACTGGCAGGATAATGAAAACAAAGATAAGTAAAGTAACAGATCTTGTGTTGCTTCTCTGGCTTAGCTTTTAAGGGAAATGAATTCAGTTTTTCCCTTCTGATTGTGTAAAGAATACCACTGATTCTATACAAGGTGAAGATTCAAATTTCTTCTATGTGATAGGCATGGTAAAAGTAAGTGAAATACAGATTTCTGAATGTTTTTAGAGTACCAACTGATTTGATACTTTCAAAAATACTGCCATGCCTTTAAAATATCTTTAAGAAGTAACCACCAACCAGGCTGCTATCTTGGCTAATTATCTCCCTAACCTTGTATTGTCAGACGTAAGTTGTGAGATGGTATTACATTGCAAGGAATTAACAAGAGGAAAAACAGACTTTTATTTCAGCTCTTGTCTTTTGTTTGTTATTTTAAATTATTTAAATTTTATTAAACATACTTTTCTTTTAAACATACTTTTTTTCAAAATAACACCATCTATTAAACATCCTCTAACCTTGCCTCCAACTTCCCATCCACTTTCTTTCTGATAATCTTAGCTAGAAAAACAGACTTTTGGGTCTTGTCTATATTAATTTTTGAGGTATCATCAATTTGCAAAATTAAAGATCTAAGATCTCCAAAATTAAAGATCTAAGCTTAAATATGTTAAACTTAATGTTAAATGAAGTTGATGCTAAATACCATCACCTTCATCACCTTTCTTGGTGAAAAACTTGCTAAAACCTACTAAAAGAATGGGCATAAGGACTCCTGTTGTAACTCCTGGCTACAAGAGGGAGGTCTCTGCCCTAGATTTTGATAATACATAGCAGTACACCCTGTGTGAATTTTACAATTTACTAGTGTAGCTCTAATGCAATTTCTCTTCTTTCTCTTTTAATAAGCAGTGCAACCTATATCCCACTAGAAAGCAAAACCCTTGAATAGATCAGTTCAATGGGTCAGTTATAGAATAATTTGGTTAGTAATAATAACCACTGTCCAAATGCACATAAAGTGTTCACTCTTTTCCCCGAATCCTCAAGGTCTGCTCAGATACTAGATGAGAGGACATGGTCACCTCTGTGGATAAAAAAGTGACTGAATTTCAACCATCAGTTCAACTCTTCACAGAGAAGAGATCCAGCTGGGTACACATAATTTACTGGTTCCTGGAGTCAAATTCCTTATCTCTAAAATGAGAAAAATTCCAGAGTCCTTTCAAAAACGAGAAGCATTTAAGAATTTGAAGGATTATATGTGACTATCATGACGATAAAGTAAAATGCTAATTGTAATGTACATTCATTTTAGATAAAATACATAAAGTTGTAACTGATTTTTTTCTCACTAGGGGAAAAAAAACAAACTTGGGATACCGAGTAAATATACCATGATGGTAACAGTATCTCTGAGTGGTTGCACAATATGTTACCTTCTTTATTCTGCATTTCTGTATGTTTCAAATAATCTATACTAAATATGTATACATTTTAGAATCACAACAAATCTGTTATTTACAAATACACATTGTGTGATGTTAACTTGTGTTATGTAGCACTTCTGAAATTATAATTAATGTTATGTAATAACCTATGTTATTTCAGCATTACACTAAACTTTTAGCCTGGCTGTGTAAATTTGGGACAGTATGTGACTTTTGTTTATCTGGACCATGATCTGTTCCCCTAGCCCTGAAGACCTGACATGTCTCGGCATATCTCAATACAAGGTGAAGAAGCAGGGAATAGGCTCATTTAACACAGGCTCACAGGCTGGAAGTATCAGACTCAAGTAAAGGTAAGGAACATCTAAGTAGAACTGGAGCTGAATCCTCACTTCACAAAAAGAACAAATCACAAACTCTCTCTCACACCCAGACCCTACAGCTTAGACAATGAGGTCAGTAAGGGCAGCTGTCTTATATATAGCAACTTCTCCCACTCACATTTTTATATCTTAACAAAAGTAGCATATTGCTAATTCATAGCTGAATAAATATTTAACTGTTTAACTTTGGTAAACCACAGTATAAACCAAACGGAATTATTAATTCCAACCAAAAATTAAAACAAATATAAGATTCCTATGTAATGTCTTAAGTAGTTTCCATTTAAGGCTAGAAATTCCACCTTCAGGCCTCCCTGGTGGCACAGGCGGTTGAGCGCCGTACTATGAAGCTCTCCGCAGCCTCTGCAGAGCGGGTTCAATCCCGGCCCGCCAGTGAGAATCCCCCATGGTGAAGCAGACCTCTCCTGTCTCACCCACTGCTCCCCTCAATAGTGTATTTTGTCAGTCTGCCTGTTCTGTTCCCTGCTCGGTCTTTGGTGAGTCCTCTCACTCTCCCGTGCATCTGCCCTGTACCCCGGTTCTTGCATAAATAAATTTTAAAAATCTTAACAATAAATAAATAAAAATAAAAAGAAATTCCACCTTCATTATGAATCATTGAACCTAAATATGAACTCTTAATGCCTATGCAATGGGCAAACTTTCAGAAGTTAACCAACTATTTAAAGACTCTTGGTTTCTACATAATCTAGTCAATGTTTAAGTTTGGAAACCTCAGGAGCGAAAGAAAAAAGAACATTTGAGTTTTGAAAACCTTAGAACCCTTTTAAATTAATGAAAGCCTTAATAGCAAAAACATAAAACAAATACGGAATCACAGTATGTAACAGTAACAGGAAAAAACCCTTCTGCATCTCTGTTATATAATAATAACAACCACCACAACAGCAGCAGCAGATAATGTTTAGCTCTTAAGAGTTTTAGGACTGTGGGGTAAATGGTTTTCAGGCTTTTCTGCCCTCCCACCATAAGGAGTGCCCTGACTGATGGGGCACCTGCAGTTGTTACATTGTTGTCTTGTTTACTTCTGTGGGCATGGGAGGGGTACTGAGGTAGTCACCAAGAGAAGCAGAAGCAGGATAATGAGGGGGGAGAGAGAAGGCCAGAAAATCCCAGCATGAAGACTTGCTTGGGGGAGGTCTGCTGGCCTCCTGGCACCGCCGCCCCACCCCCACGACTGCCTGCCATGTTAGCTGGTTGCTGCGCTACTTGTAAAAGAGCAATAAAAGCCTGAGAAAGCTGCTGAAGGTTCCAGGACTTTCCATAACCCCCGTCTGCTGGAATCTTAGAAAACCTGCTCCGTGCCCTTCCTGGTCCTATAAGGACTTTCACACACAAAACCTCATTTAATCCACAAAGTATTTTCAAAAAAATTGTGCTATACCTATTGAATAGAGGACAAAACTGAGACCAAAAAGGGAAAGAAAAAAAGCCACCTGTACAAATTCACGGAGCTGCTCACAGAAAGCTTGAGGTCTTCCTAAGTGCCCTTACATAGGCAGTCCTCATTCTCAGAACCAGAATTCATGATAATACAAAAGTTAAGTGATGGGATCAAACTGTTCCCTCTTAGAAGATTTTCTAAGTATATTACTACACAACTTCCTTAGAACACAGAAACCTTCTCTAGAACTCATTCAACTATCACTGATACTCATTTTTTTTATTGTGTAATTTTTTATTATTTAAATTTTATTTTTATATTCCCCTTACAATTACAACCCCCTTATTTTGACCCTAATCCCTCCTTTCCCCGCTCCCCACCCCCCATAAAGTGTCTCTGGTTCATAGTTGTTTGCTGATTTTGATATTTTCTTTCTTACAGTTATTCTTTTTCCTGGTCCCTTATTTAAGTTTTCTGTATTTCTGATACTCATTTTCCATAAGGAAAGTCAAAAATCTCCACAGCATAATATCACTCACAAACAAAACACGCTAATGAATTCATTGTGCTATTAGAGCTTTGAAAATAACCATGTAGTAACAAGCAAAATTTAACATCATCCCCATTTTTCACTATATAAAAAAAGTATCTATTGTAATACTTACATTACTATATTGGCAAGCTTTTTCTGTAAGAGGCCCAAGAGTAATTATGGTAGGCTTTGTGGAACATAAGATCTCTTTCGCACCAATTCAACTCTGCCACACATGCACAAATTGGTCATAGGTATCACGTAATATGTAGACAGTAATCAAAAGAGAGCTGGATTGGCTACATTAATAGCATACAAAAATAGACTTTAAGGCAAAAAATGATACTAGATCTAAAGGTTGAGATTTAATAATGAAAGAGTCAATCCCTCAAGATGTCATACAATTATACACATAAATGCACCTAACAACAGAGTCCCAAAACACAGGAAGCAAAAGCTGATAGAATTGATGGATGAAGCAAGCAATTTACCAAAAATAGTGTGAGGTTCCAACACCCCACTTTTTATAATGAATGAAGCAACAATCATATAATCAACATGGAAATAGAAGACTTAAACAATAGTACAAATGAACAAAATTGCCACCACATTTTTGGCCATTTATAGACCACATATATGAAGATGGTCCTAGATATAGCCTAGGTCCATAGTAGGCTATGCCAGCTAGTTTTTGTAAGAATGCTCTAGGATGCTTGCCCAAGGACGTAATCACCCAATGACACATTTCTTACTTAATCCTCATGTTGAGAATGGTATAGAACACTTCCCTCAACAGCAGCAGCACACAAACTGTCTTCAAGTGCACAGGTAGTGCTCCACAGCACAGACCATAGCTGGGTCACAGAACAAACCTCAGTAAGTTTAAAGAATTGATATCAAACCAAGCAGAGAAATGAAATTAAAAATCACAACAGAAGCAAATTTAAAAAATACTTACACACAAACACATACGTGCACTCATATGTATCTGGGCATGAAACATTAGACTTTAGAATAACCAATGAACAAGGAGGAAATCAAAAGGGAAATTAGAAAATATTTTGAGATGAATGTAAACAAAAACACGAAACATATGGGATGAGGTTAAAATGGTGCCTAGAGGGAAATTTTACATTTTATAGTTAATATCATCTGTACTGTTGTTTTCAATTACATTTGACCTTCCATACCCACAAGTTCTGCATGGGCGGATTCACCCAACTGTGGATTGAAAATACATACTGTGTAGTTCAGTCTACAATTGTTGTGTCTGTACTGAACATACACAGACTTTGTTTTCTTGTCCTTATTCCCTACATAATATAGTTCAATTATTACTGACATAACAATGACATTGCATTCGATACTATAAGTAATCAAGAGATGACTTAACGTATATGAGAGGACACACATAGGTCATATGCAAATACATCATTTTACAGAAGGAACTTAAGCATACCAGGATTTTGGTATCTGCAGGAGCCCTGCAACTAACCCCTGGTGGATCTGAGGGAGGGCTGTATATGCATGTCTATGTAATTAAAAGTGTTTTGGAATATAATTTGATACATAATACTCCAACAAATGAATGTATCATAAGATCTAACTATTACGCTAATGGCAGCATTTAAATTGTGTTCTACTTTTGCTATTGTAAAAACTGGCTATCTGTGGGTACTTTAATCTTTGCATGAAAGATTATTTTCCCCAAAATAGATTTGTAGAAATGGATTGATCACTCAAAACATAGGTGTTTCTTTGGCTGGTGATATCTGAAAGCTACCTTCACCACACCCTGGAAAGTGTAAGGATGACGGATGGAGAACAGATATAATTCCAATATGCTTATGAGAACCAGCTTGGTACAGAGGGGAAGTGGAAGCTACCTGGACTCCCTTCTTTTCTTTTTTTTCTTGTAATAACACAAGTATATCGATAGAATGCCCTTTTTATTAAATAAGTTTTATGAAGTTGTCTGGCCAGGGAGTGATGTCATCATGGCCAGAGACTGATGTCATCAAAGATGAAAATAACTTCTGACAGCATCCAGCGAACAAGAACTTTGCACTGATTTAGTTTAAACTTATACTGAGAAGGTAGTATCAGTTCCACTTTACAGAGGAGTTAAAACAAGGCACCCACTGATAAAATTTCTTAAACAAGTGGATCAATGAGTGTTGAGTGTGTTAATGTTATTGGCTCTTTTGGACAGATGTAAATAAAAGGTGTAGATATCGCTAGAGAGACACAAGTGCAGGTATAAGTGTATTATAGACAACTAGACACAGACACAGATATACACACACAGACACAGATGTAAGTACAGGTACAGATAAGAATGTATTTAGGGGGCAGGTGTGTTTCTACGTAGGTCCAGGTATGAAGTCACAAGGCAATAGGAAGTTCTTACTCCCAGACATTTGCATGTTTGCATATATCAGAGATTGCAAATCAGTTACATGCATACATAGGCAAAAAGGTCAGGTCATGATAAGTGCTGCTGATGTGACCCTGGAACTCAGATATGGCTCAAGTGGGAGGGGTGCCATGGGGTGCTGGGGAAAGTTCCAGAAAAATCAGCACCCTGAGGCAAAGCACAGCCAGGACAAACAAGTGGCTGGTTGTATGTTGGGGAGAGATGATGCCTGGGAAGGACGGAGCCACCAGCCAACTAGGACTAGAGGCCTGTAGGCCCAGAAAAGGAGTGGGATCTCAGTGGGGAAGAGCAGAGCTGGAGGCAGGAAGGTTCAGACAGAGGCTTACCTGATCTGCTTTATACTTCAAGGAATGGTTCTGGCTGCTTGATGGAGGGTAAAGGGTGTGTGCTGGGGGCAGGGCTAGAGGCAGAATGGAGGGAGAAAAAAGGCAGGAAGGCCAGCTAGGTACCTATGAAAGATCAGAATGGAGTAGGAGAGAAGTGGGCCCACGCACTGCACAGACAGGAAAGAGAACAGTGACCCACAGCCACATGTGCCCTTCACCCCACTCCGGACACAGCCCCAGACGCCACACCTGAGATCTACCAAAGAACCCCTCCCTCCTGCCCTCTCTCGGGGGGAGGGGGGGTGTCTTTAGTCCAAAACTCTAAGATTATAATCTGCCCAGCCCTGAGCTGTCCCAGGAAGCATGACCCTTTGCGATAATCTCTCTAATTTTAACACTTAGACCCTTTGTAGAAAAAAAGTAAAAGGAACTTTAGGAAACACGTCTGCAGCTTATGGGAATTGCTACTTGAAATCTAAGGAATTCAGTTCCCCACACACACCAATTAGCTGGGCTAACGTGGTTCAGAGGGAGACTTCAGGACGTCAGTGACTTCACAGCTGCTTCTCCAGGTGCCACTCCAGGTGCCAAAATTATATCTGGGGTGAATGACTAATCTACAATGAAATGCGAACAGAAATCCCCTTCATGTGCCACTCCTCCCCTGCCCTACCCTCTGTAGACAGGCTGGACCCCGAGCCTGGCCCACGCCCCTCCACTTGGTCTGGGCTTCTAGAATTGCCTGTCCACACCCTCTCCCTTCTAGGGAAGCCCGGCTCATTCCAGAGCCATGTGTGGCTGGCCTGGCAGCTTCCTCTCCTACACTCGGCTGCTCTGACACATTGCTGGGCAATCACTGTCACTGTAATTGGTTGTGTGTGCTCATGCTCGCTCAGGAAAATGCTGCACTTGCTCGTGGACTCAGGTCATCTCCTTGATAACATTTTCCAGGAGAACGCTGTAGGCTGGCAATTCCTAGCAGCAGCTGGATCCCTGCTAGGCTCCCATTTGGGAATCCTCTAAAAATACATGGTCCATGTGTAGAGATCTGAAAGTAAAGCCCCTTGTAGAGTTTAAGTGAGCGAAGCAGTCATCACATTATCCTGGAAATACGCAGATTAGAGTATCTTCATGTGTTTTCCCAATACCACGTGGACCCACGGGCTATGTTTTCTGAGCTTCTATTTATACGCAGCAGCTCACATGATACACACAGCCAGGCTCTCCCCTGACCTAATTCAGACATAGCACACACTGTGATCCTTAAATTGTTTTTCAGTGTAAAACCAGCAAGTGCTTATTACTCAACAATAAGACTCTCGAAAGCTATCATTTTGCAATGCACTCCTCATCATTCCAGATGACTTGCCTGCAGAGGCAGACACAGGACACCAGTTACACCAAGCGCCCACAAAGACCTCAGCAACTTCAGGGGGCAGGAGTGAGGCCCTGGCACCGCCAAGTTCCAAACAAGTCTGAGTGAATGTGCTTCATAAGCCCAGCAAGGCAACGGTGACAAGTCCACACCCCAGAAAGCCTCACCTGGACTTGCCACACCCACCACATGCTTAGCCCCAGGGCCGCCTCTAGCCTAGACTGTATTACACAGATCCCGCTGGCAACCTCAGGGCGTGGCTCCATGCGCAAAGCCATTCAGCAGCCATTCGAGCATAGATCGTATTTTATCAACCACAAGTGCAACAAGTGGGTCTTATTGCGCAAATGCAGATTAAATTTCAATTTTCTGAATCTGTAAATTCCTCTGCAGTGGAGTCCCTAGCTGCCTGATAAGCAAGCATTCCACTGAGAGTTAAGAAAGACTCTTGACAATAACATTGCGTGTGGCATTTACTTAAAACCCATTTCCCCAAAACCCATTTCCCCCAAGCAAACGGGGTCCGATGAGCAGACTGCAACACATGATTTCAGCTCCAGACACAGCCTTTCTTTACAATGAGCAATCAGTGTGATTTTAGAAGCATTTCCTATTGAGAACTTCCTCACCGCTCCATACGATTGTGTTCAGTACGTTTGGTCTCACGGGAGTGAATGTCTCTGACCTCGTTTGCTTATTTTAGGAACATCCAAAAGCAGTGTGGTACTTCTCCACAGTCTCCATTTCTTGTTTCTTGTAAATGTGCTAACATGTGTATTATTTTACTGTGACATAACAATATGCTTTTATGTGATACCCATTCTTTCTAGAAGATATCCCTCAGCATCCAGTGGCAATTCTGATTTCAAAGGCACAGGTCTGTGCCCCTGCTGTCACTCCAGGATGAGTGTATTACTGCATCTCTTTTGATTGTAATTATCTGACTTACTCATAACAATACAATGAAAGTACATTAAATACAATTCTAATGACTATTTCCAGGCATTAACTTAAGCTAATATAACCATTATAACCATACTTATAACTAAGTCTCCTTAAAGACTGCAAATAAAGCAAGATTCTTCCTGTCACCCTTAATTACAGTTACTCATAGGTCTTATGTGCTTATGGCCACACCTATAAGAGATACTGTTACCCCGGTGCTTCATCTCTGCTAGAAAGAGTGTCCATCTCCTAGAATCAGGAGTAAACACATCTTTTCGCTCTTGTTTCTTGCAGTGGTCATTTGGCAGAATATCTGTGGGACCAGGGCTCCCCTCTAAGGCCCTAGAGCTGGTAGGCTCCTGTTTCCATTGTCATGGTGCTGTGCTCTCTGAATTTCTGGGTCTCCCTTTCACAATTAATAATTATTGTACTTAATCACAAAATGATCTTTTTTTTTTTTTACTTTTACTTTTGAAATAATTATAGATTCAGAGGAAGTGGCTATGCAATGTACAGGGAGGACCGCTGCACCCCTCACCCAGACTCCCACAACGTTAACATCCTGCATAACCAGATTACACAATCAAAACAAGGAAACTGACATTGTACAATCCACAGGGCTTATTCAGATTTACCCATTTTCAAAGCCATTTGTGAGTGTGTGTGTCTGTGACATGCCCACATGTGTAGCCTCTTGTAACCAACACATCACTCATTTAAGACTCCCTCTGCTTTCTCTTTCAGCCACTCCTGCTTCTCCCCACTCTGTAATAATGTTATTTCATAAATGTTACATTGATGGGATTACACAGTGCATTTCTTCTGATATAGGCTTTATGCACTTAGCAAAATTTCCTTGAGACCCCTCCAAGTGTTTTTGTGTATCCATTCAATAATTCATTCCTTTTAATTGCTGAGTAGTATTCCACAATGTGGATGTAATGGTTTGTTTAGCTATTGCCCTCATTGGAGAATATCTGTGTTGTGTCAGCATTGGATTATTCTGAATAAAATTTCTGTGTATACTTGTAAGTACAAGTTTCTGTGTGGATATAAGTTTTCCAATTGTCTACTGTAAATGCCCAAGAATACAATTGTTACATCAAGCAGAGATCCTATTTTTAGTTTTAAAAGGACTATTTCCCAGAGTGGGTGCATTTTATATTCCCACCAGCAACGTTTGAATGATCCAATTTTGGTGTATTCTTGGCAACATTTGATATTTTGATATTATCACTAGTTTTATTTTTGCCATTACAGTTGATATGCAGTGATATTTCCTTGTAGTTTTAGTTTGCATTTTTCTATGATCTCAGGATGCTGAAGGATTTTTCATGAGCTTACTTGCCATCTGTATATTTTCCTCAGTAAAATATCTCCGCATGTCCTGCTCTTTTTCAAATTTGATTGTTTATTTTGTTAATGTTCAAATTTTTGAGTTCTTTATATATTCTAGATCCAAGTGTTTGGTTGGATATGTGATTTGTAAATGTTCTCTCCCAGTGTGTTTGCTTTTCTTCTTAAGAAGATCTGTCCTAGAGCAGATGTTTTTAATTTTGATGAAGTACAATTTATCAATTTTTCCTTTTATGGATTATGCTTTAAATGTCAAGCCTACAAACTTTTTGCCTGGAACTAGGTCCCCCAAAGTTTTTCATGTCCTTTTCTAAAATTTTTAACTTTACATTTAAATCTATGATCTTTTTCAAGTCAATCTTAAATTTTGGAAGTTTTTGCCCACGGATATACACAACTGCACCGATACTAGCTATTAAAAGGCTATATCCACCATAGACTCACTTCAGCATCTTTGTCCAAAGTTAACTGGGCAAATTTGTGTGGATGCATGTCTGATTTCTCTATTCCAGTCATTGATGATGCGTCTATTCCTTTGTAATTCCACACTGAAGCTCGTAGCTCTGTGATTAAGCGTTAACATTGGGAAAACTGATTCCACCCACTTTATTTTTCTCTTTCAAAATGGTTTTGTCATTTCTCATACCTATGACTTCTCAAGTAAATATAAGAATAAGCCTATCTATGTTTGCCCAAAAAAAAAAAAAAAAAAAAAACTTTGTAGAGATTTTGGTAGGAATCATGGAAAACCTCCATATAATTTTAGGAATTATTGACAATCCACTTGTTTGAATTAGTCCCATTTGTTTATTTTTGCTTTGCTGACTCTGATTTTAGCACCCAATCCAAAATATTCACTTCCAAGACCAATGTAAATGAACTTATCCCCTGTTTTCTTTTAGGGTTGTTATGATTTTACGTGTTACTAAAGTAATTACTCCACTTTGAGTTGATTATTGTGCACAACTTAAGATAGCAGTCTAGTTTCATTCTTTTGCATATGGCTGTTGAGTTTTCCCAGCACCAATTATTGAAGAGAATGCTTTTTGTATATTCTGGGCTAGTTTGTCATAAATTAATTGATCATATATGCGGGGGCTTATTTCTGGATTTGCTATTATGTTCCATTGATCTATGTGTCTGTTTTTATGTTGACACAATACTTTTTAAAATTATTATAATAGCTTTGTAATATAGTTTGAAATCAGGAATTTCCTCCAGTTTTGTTCTTCTTTCTCAGTACTGCTTTGTCTATTTGGGGTGTTTTGTGATTACATACAAATTTTAAGATTTTTTTTTTCTATTTCTGTGAAGAATGCTGTTGGAATTTTTATAGGGGTTACACAATCTGTAGGTATCCTATAATCTTATCGAGCTCATTTATTAATTCTAGGTGGAGACTTTTTTTTTCTTTTGTAGACTCCTTAGAATTTTCTTGAGAGGCTATCATGTCATCTACAAATAGAGTTTCATTTTTTCTTTCTAAGCTATGTTCATTTCATTTTTTTCTTACCTTATTGCAGTGATAAGAATATAAGAACTGTAGCAAATATGAGTGATGAGGACAGACATCCTAGTTTTGTTCCCATACTTTAGTGCAGAAAGCATCAGTCTTTTACCATTAAGTACTAAGTTGACTGAGGGACTTTTGTAGATGCTTTTTACAAGAGTAGAAGGCACCTTTCTGGGCCACTTTCTGCTTTATGTGTGTGGGTGGGCAGAAGCCCTGGGCCTGGGTCTCCTTATGCCAGTGGCTGAAGAGCTGGGGGACACAGAATTGCTGCCACTGCAGCTGCAGAGGACCAGGTCACCTATTGGTGTGCCTTTTGTGGGTGGGCCTGGGCTCTCGGAGGTCTCTGTCAATCTTTTCAGTTTTGCTTTGTTTTGCTTTTATCTATATTTGCTGGCAGGTTTGGCCACCAGTCTCTCCATATCCATTTTGGGAATGTATGGGAGATAAAGAGGAATCACAGATAATTCACCTTGTTATCATTCTTCATGTCCTGAGGTTCCCTACCAGTCTGCCTCCTCTAGTTTTAAGTGTGCCTCCTTCTAGTTTTCATTTATTGTTATCTGTGAGATGATTTCCAGGATTTAGTTGTATGACAGGGGAGGAGTTGGGAAAATTGAAATAACAACTTTTTTTGGAATAGAAAGTCACTGTTTTAAGTTTTTTCTACCTTGTTTCCATTAGATGTTTTAACATTAAAACATTAATTTATATTAACTTGAGCTATTTCTGAGAGCTGTATCACTTTTATCCTGTGAGGAATAGAATTTATGATCTATAGATATGATTAATAGCAGCAGTCTTTTATGGCTCAGTCATAAGCATCATCTCTAATATTATAAGGTCGTTTTCACCATTAGAAGTCTGACTTTAATGATCAAGAAGTTTTATTTAAATATTAAAATCACCTTTCTCTATTTTCTAGAATCGAAAAATATAGTCTACTAAAAATCTGCAGGAGGTGCCAACAATTTAATATTGGAGAGAAGTTACAAAGTTAAATTGTGCAAACTCATGTCCAACATGCTCACTCCGCATGCCTCCTCCCTGGTGCCAGAGTGCCACCCCCAACCATAGGAGCAGCAGGGTCTTCCCCACCCTCCCATGCCCACTGCCCAAGGGTATATAGCCTTGGCATTCCAAAGCCTTCCAGCAGCACCCAAACCACACCCATGTGTGCAGAGACTCTCAGGGAACACAGCTCTGCAGATGTTAAATTTCAAAACCGAAAACCAGCAATGAAAGGAAAAGTTCTTTAGCACAAGTGGAAGGAGAAATGTGATTTAAATGGTAGGGAATGTACCAATTCCTGAGAGCCTGGCAGAACTTTGCATCTATACAGAGAGAATGGTAGCTTTTCCCAACTCAATATCCAGATTTGGACCAGAAAAGAGAATTCTCTAAGTACAAGATTTGTCATCTGCATTCACATTAGAGCAAACACACAGACACACACACATGCACACACACATATCCACAATTCCAAAACACACACGCACACACACACAAGCATGCAAGCACATCAGTTTTTTCAGACATCTATGCATGAATACAGCAGCTTCTTTCAACTTCCCACTTTAAGTCCTAACCCCATATATTCCCATCTATTTGGTGTTCATTCAGGCATCCAGAAAAGAAAAGGTACTTCTGCTCAAGACAAATCAAATGGAGAGGGCAACTTATTTTACTATCACCCCAAATAATATGAAGGAGCCAATATATTAGAAACAAATGACACAAGACCACAAAGTACATAGGTATTAAACATGCCTTTGCCATATCCTTTGATAGCATTTATTATTTCTTATTGCTTGTGTGTCATACAAAGGAAGGCACCTTTCCTGCCATTGCAATCTGCATATTTTCAAAAAGAAGTAAGAGGATTTGCCATTCAGTAGCAAGGACCTGAAGATATCAGGTCTTGAATTTCCTTCCACATCCTATCCTTGAGCCAGCTGGACCCTCTACAAAAGTGAGGATGAGTGAACTGCAATCTCAAGTTAAATTACAGCACAAATAAAAAGCGATTTTATGGGTCTTTTTGCACTGAGGATCCTATTTAGGGAAATGAATTTTAAGATAATTTTCCACCTATCAACATGGTGATGTTCTTAATATATCATTTTTATGTTTTTTTTTTTAAAGATTTATTTATTTATTTATAAACAGTCAGAAGCGTGGGAGGGTGAGAGAATTCACCAGAGACAGAGTGGAGAG
The DNA here is from genome assembly GCF_014898055.3 of Talpa occidentalis. Classification (NCBI taxonomy): domain Eukaryota; kingdom Metazoa; phylum Chordata; class Mammalia; order Eulipotyphla; family Talpidae; genus Talpa; species Talpa occidentalis. The sequence goes on from NW_023601433.1 coordinate 15,334,040, forward strand.
CAGAACAGGCAGAATGACGAAGTACATTGCTGAGGGGAGCAGTGGGTGGCAGGAGAGGTCTGCACGCCAGGTGGGACCCTCGCCAGTGGCTCGTGATCGAACCGGTGCTGCAGAGGCTGCAGGCAGCTTCGCAGCCCAGCGCTCAACCGCTGCGCCACCAAGGGAGGCCCTATGATGTCTTATTTTTAAATTTAAAAAAAATGAAGTTCTCAGGCAATCAAAAGGAAATTAAATAAGTGAAAGTGTTTTCCTTTAAACAGAGTTTCTGAACTCTGGCACAATTTTAAGATGCAGGTGGGACCCTCACTCACTCACTAGTCAAGGATTTAAAACCACCTTTGTGGAGCCTCCCTGGGGGTTTAGGGGTTAAGTCTCAGCACTATCACCACTGCAGCCTGAGTTGATCCCAGGCCAGGGAGGTGACCCACAGACCTCTCCTGTCTTGCCCTCTGCTCCCCTCAGCAGTTATTTCAGTAGATCTGCTTGTTCTGCTCCCCACTCTGCCTCTGGTGAACCTTCTCACACTCCTGTACCTGGCCTACACCCCAGTTCTTCTATGCATAAATAAAAACAAATCTTTAAAAAAAAATAAAACCACCGTTGTTCTAAAGGGCCTTGATGATCACGTAGTCAGGGTGATAGTGAAGTAGGAGACAGCTGCTGGGTCAGCCCCACTGGTGTCGTCACTGTGCTTCTCCCCCTCACTCTGCGTGGTAGAGAGACAGGGCTGCAGCCTGTCCCTGCCTTGAACTCCTGCATGCAGTGGTCTGACCGTTTACTGTTCCCAGGTGCAATGAAGCTGGCACCACACACCCAGGGACTCATCCTGTGGGGAAAAGCTTAGCCCCTGCTGTAAGATAAGATGTAAAGGTGCTGGAGCTGCAGGGACTGGAGCCCTTGTTCTAGCATTGGGGCCTCGGAAGATGATCTCAACACAACTGCTCCCCACCTTCAATGACAGGTTTTAAGTCTGGCAATCTCTGTTCTTTCATCACCAATCACTGTCCTGATCAACAGCCCTGATAAAGGACTTAACTGACTCAGAAGAAACCCCCAAATGCAGGGAGGAAGTGGCCTCTTCCTGGGACCTGATGGGCGCTCACCCAGGAAGACCTCAGCCCAAAAAGCCCTTGGCTGGTGACTCTCAGGAGCTAAGAGATACATCAGCAGGCACGTCTCACGGTATGACTCCGGGAACCAAAGCTTGAACAGAAAACAAAGGCTATGAATAAAACACAAAGTAAGATTAAGGCGAAATAGTCAATGGAAGGCAATGAAGAGAAAGTTAAGACTTCAAAATCAAAATGTCAGCAGGTCTCATTCTCCTTGTGTATGTCAGCGGGTGTCTGAGCTGTGAGGATGACGACAAGGTCCGGCCTCTTCCACCTGTGTGAGCTGGGGACATGATTCTGCTCACAAAAATGAGCTGAAGACACTGTTCCTCATACTGTAGCGAGCCCACATGGTCAGCAAGCAAAAAGGAATGTCAACATCGCAAGATAAAGGGCAGGATAATATCTAGGCAACAAGACCACAAAGAGCACTTAACCTTGCCTAACTTGACAGCAACTGCCCCAAGCTCCTTGCACATTCCTTACAGGACAGGTGGCAAGTGTGGTGAGTGAACGCCAGGCTGGGCCCCTGGAAACCTATCCATGGTCAGTCTCACCTCAGGTTAAGGGGTTGCAGCAACCTTTTTAGAGTTCAGGAGAACCACACAAAATTTAACAGGGCAAGAAGTTCCCATGATTCATGCTACTCTGGTCACTACCCTGACTATACCGTCCTGTGGCCCCTGGCAGGCCACCCGGATGAGATCCAGGAAAAATGTTGCCATAAATGTGAAGGACACAACACTTGCAGACATCTGCACACCCATGTTCACAGCAGCATTATTCACAACAGCCAAAGGTGGAAGGACCCCAGTGTCCACGGTAGATGAATCACCATTCTGTGCTGTGATCTCTCTCTCTCTCTCTCTCTCTCTCTCTCTCTCTCTCCCCTCCCTTATCTCACTCCTGTGTAAGTAAATCATGTTGTTTTCACAAGTTTGCTTCTGGGCCATGTGCTGTATCCTGAAGCAGGAGGTGAGGACCCAACAACGTCAACCCGGTTCCTCCAGGCTTCTTCTATTTCTGGAGCACTAGACCTGACCTACCAACATGGGGATGGACAATCCCTCTGTGAACATGGTGAGCACTAGTGGGGCCTGAGGTTCTTTAAAATTGTGTAAGTTACCCTGGATAAAAGAGAAATCATAAGCATGAACTAGACTAAGGTTCATTCAGAAGAATGAACATGAGCAATGATCCTGCATGCCGATGGCACCCTAGGGCGAAGGCACCAGGAGGGGGGATCATATAAAAAAAAACATACCATGCTGGGGTGCAGAATTCTACAACTGTTATATATAATTGCTATTTATTTATGGATATATGCATTGCATGCCTACGATTTATACACAAATACACACATTCCAAGTGCCTTACACTGATAAAGGTGTGAGATTGAAAAAGTTTATTGACTATCACTTGCATGAACCGCTATAGCAAAAGGATGTCTTAGAATATTTACATTTTTCTAAAAAGCATCCATGTGGCGTGGCCTCTTTGGCATTCACTACCGGATAAATTAGGAGTCCTGGCATTTTTCAGGATGACTACTTGCTTTTAGACACTTTTTCAAAATTCAGAAATAGGGCCTCCCTGGTGGCACAAGGGGTAAGCACACCACTGTGAAGCTCTCCACAGCCTCAGCACCACGGAGTTCTACCCCTGGCCAGGGAGCTACCCCCATGGTGCAGCAGACCTCTCCTGTCTCGCCGCTGCTCCCCTCAGCAGTGTATTTCAGTCAGTCTGCCTGTTCTGTTCCCCACTCTATCTCTGGTGAATCCTCTCACCCCCGTACCCCTGGCTTGTCCCCAGTTCTTGTATGCTTAAATAAATAAATCTTCTTTTTAAGAAAAGGTCAGAAATATTTAAGTAGTATGATTCAATCTACACACAAATCTAAGATGAAAATGGCCCAGAAGACAGGGCAGTGCTGTCTGCTATGGAAACAGCTGGGCAGGACAAGGACACTAATTCCTGGGGAACAAGGACCATGGGAGGGATCCACTCCCTGCAGAGAGCAGCAGGAAGGAACAGAGACTTAGTCTCAGAGAAAAGGCCTAAAGATGAGGTGAGGGTGCCAGAATGCACAGCGGAGGCAGGGAGGGAACAGAGGTATGTGCAGGGCAATTAACAGCTCAGATGTCCAGGGCTGCAGTTTAGCAGACAGGGTAGAAATGAAGTTCACATTCACTAGAAAGTTCCAAGACAAAACATTTATAAACTGAAGAAGACAGCTCTAGAGGCAAGAGGAGGGAGGAGGGTGGAGCAGAGACAAACAAGAAGGGTGAAGAAGGCCTGTGGGGTGTGGCTCCTCTAGGCGTGTGCCTTCCAAATTTAGGATTTATTGTTATTCAGGTATGCTGAGGCCGCCCAAAAGGAGGAGGGGTCACACCAGGAGCACTGGGAGGATCATGTGGGGCAGCACCAGGGTTGGTCGGGAGGCAGAGGGAGTGATGAAAAACGTGGCAAGTGACTTTATTATGGTTTCTGCAGTAAGGAATGAGCGAGACTGAGTAAGCAAGTTTTGAAATATTTCAGCGGCTCTGGGCTGTCCCAGGTTGCCTGGGGTCATCAGGCAGGTGCATAGTGGCCCTGAGCATGCCAGCCCCATAAAGGAGATGATTAGGGTGTAAGATCTGGATTGGTTAGTTTGCAGAGGAAAAACTGTGCTCACAGGCTTGTCCCTTGTTATTGCTAAGAATTAACCAGTCCTGAACTGTCCCTCTAGGGTCAGAAAAGCCCAAATGTCCATGCATCAGACTTCAGATGATAAAAAAGGCAATCTGAACAACTGAAGGAGCAGGAAGTGACTTAAGAGGACAGGACGCTGCAAGCATTAGTTGGGAACGGAGCCAAGGACTACAGACACACCTCCCTCTAGCTCCACACCTCCTTCTCCAGGGGAACACTAGAGGGAATCCCCACTACTTCCCACCAGACACTGCACAGAGGAATGAACAGGATGGAAACTGAACAAGTTAAAGAGAAACCACACCAGATGCAGGGAAGTTTACAGGAATCAGTGGTGACTAGGTGAAGACCATGACACAGTTAAGCTCCAGGGCTCAATGCTGACTTTGACTCCATGTGGAAGAACACCTGGGTCATAGCATGCTGGTCGCAATGCTAAAGACAGCCATGCAGCAAACAGATTTCATGTAATGAATCAAACTTTCCATTCCACTTAAAAGCAAGGCTTTTCTTTCCAAAAAAATTGCAAATGGAAAATATTACAATGCAAGTCACAATGCCAGTTAAGTGCCAGGAAAAGTCCCACACATCTGATTTGACTAAAGTCTGTCATGGCAAAATGAATAAAGAAAAGCAAACAATGATGATGATAACTGCAATACGGAATTTTATTGCCTAGGTTTCTACCAATTAGTCATGAGGAATAAGACATATCTAATAAAATATGATGCAGATGAATAAAAAAATTCTGTTTTAGAAAATAAATGAATGCCATGTGTATCTGGACATTGTTGAATAAAGAGGGAGCATTTGTGGTCCTTATCTGCTTATGGGAGAAATTAAGAAACAAATTACTTGGATTTATGTGAAAATGGCCTGTTTGTTCAGAGAGATAAAAGCAGGGAGCATCCCAAGTCCAACAGCTGCCCCCTCCTGATAACTCTGCTTTTCCTGCCTTGTCATTTTACCCCAGATGGGTCTGAGTTTCCTGAGTCACTAGATTTCCCGAACCACTGAGCACTGCAAGTGCCCAAAATATAGAGAGTTGGATGGGTTTTGTTACTGAAATGGAAATGATTTCCAGTTTGGCAGAGGGAGATGGGAGAAGCCCCATCTGCGTCTCTGTCCATGCACTGGAGAGAAAAGCCCAGAATAGGGCAGGATGTGGCCACACCCTCTTTATAAGATCAGGGCACACCCCTCCACCCTCTTAGCACTGGGAGAACTGGAGCTGCTGAGTCAGCTGCCATGTCTGGATGCCGCCCTCAAGAAGTTGGTTAGATCTGAAGCAGGGTGCTGCAGATGGGATGCTGAGGAGATCAGCCATCCTTGCCTCCCCATCCATCTGGGCTGACATTCCACACATGCCACCAGCAGCCCCAAGGTCATATTTTAACCAAGACTAGAACTGGGAACCAAAAACCAATTCTTTTGAAGTTTTGTTTTTTTGTTTTTTTTTTTAAACTATCACTGGCAGGACACAAAAACAAAGGGCAGAGTATTTCCACCTGACAAGGGACTCAGTTCAGATGCCTGGTGACAGCTGGGGTTACCTTCCATTTCACCAACCCCTCAGGTAACTGGGTTCCTTTGAGGGCACAAGTTTCCATTTACTACTCATCAGGGAAAAAGAAAAGTAGATCGTGGGGAGTGGGGTGCCAGGGTTCTCCTGAACTTTGGAAGGTGCAGTTTTTCAAGACGCCATCTAACCTGGTGTTTGTTCACAACCTGGGGCCTTTCTAGAAAAGTTAGCTCCTGAAGGAGGCAAACTAGATGTGAAAGAATAAGGCAGATCCTGACTATTCTAAAATGACATCTCCTAGGGCCTCCCTGGTGGTAAAAGGGGTTAAGCATAACACTGTGAAGCTATCTGCAGCCTCTGCAGCACAGTTCTATCCCCATCCCCGGCTGTCCAGGGAACAATCCACATGGCACAGCAGACCTCTCCTGTCTACTCGCCCGCTGCTCCCCTCAGCAGTGTGTTTCAGTCACTCTGCCTGTTCTGTTCCCCACTCTGTCTCTGGTGAATCCTCTCACCCCCCCACCCCCCCACACCTCTGGCCTGTACCCCAGCTCTTGTATGCATAAATAAATGAATCTTTAAAAAAAATAAAAAATAAAATGCCATCTCCAGGGTGTTCAAAAAGCACAGTCTGGGGAACCTCCAGGGCATATCTCTGGAGAAAGCCCACCATGGCTGGTCAAGGACTGTTCTCTTTTTCAAAACCAAAGATATATTCTAGGTATTTTTATTTTTTGTATCAGTTGATAAGTAATGATGACAATTTCAAAAACACCAGTGAATTTCAAAGACATTCACTGAGTCAACAAATTAGACTTTTTTGATTATTTTAAAAAAGGGTGTATTAACATACATCTGCAGAGATGTGAACCTGTACCTATAAATCATATCTTGTGTTATAAATCAATGTCATGAGAAAATAATGCAAATAAATAAATAAACAAATAAATAAACCTCACCAAAGCTGTTGTGGAGAACTGAGAAAGGGCTGTCCCCACGGTCAGAGGTGAGCTGAAGGACCCCACAAGCCAGGCCCCACCTGGCAATGAGTCAGAGCCAAGAGGGGGATCCAGCAATTTAGACAAATTCCTACAAATTTATAATCACCCAAAGCTAGATAAAGAAGAAATAGAACACCTTAACAGACCAATTACAAGCAGTGAAATTGAAATGGTAATCAAAACCCTCCCCAAAAATAAAAGCCCAGGACCAGATGGATTTACAAATGAATTCTACCAAACATTCAGAAATGAACTGGTGCCTATCCTTCACAAACTCTTTCAAAAAATTGAGAAGGAAGGGATAATACCAAACACGTTCTATGAAGCTAACATTACACTAGTATCAAAACCAAACAAGGACAACACACACAGAAAAAGAAAACTACAGGCCAATCTCTCTAATGAACACTGATGCAAAAATCCTCAATAAAATTTTAGCTAACAGAATCCAAAAACGTATCCATAAGATAATTTACCACGACCAAGTAGGATTTATTCCAGGGACACAAGAATGGTTCAACATCCGAAAATCAATCAATGTAATCCAACACATCAACAAAAAGAAATATAAAAATATGATAATATCAATAGATGATGAGAAAGGTTTTGATAAAGTACAACACCCACTTATGATAAAGGGCCTTGAAATTCTTGGGATACAAGAAACATACCTCAATATCATAAAGGCCATATATGACAAGCCCATAGACAATATCATTCTCAATGGTGAAAAGCTAAAAGCATTTCCATTAAGATCTGGAACAAGACAAAGATGTCCACTCTCACCATTGCTATTCAATATAATACTGGAAGTCCTAGCCAGAGCAGTAAGACAAGAGAAAGACATACAAGGACTCCAAATAGGGAAGGAAGAAGTTAAACTATCACTATTCAGGCCTCCCTGGTGGCACAAGGGGTTAAGACGCAACCTATGAAGCTATCCACAGCCACTGCAGCGTGAGTTCAATCCCTGGCCAGGGAGCAACACACATGGTGCTGCAGAACTCTCCCGACTGGCCCGCTTCTCCCCTCAGCAGTGTACTTCAGTCAATCTGCCTGTTCTGTTCCCCACTCTGTCTCTGGTGAATCCTTTCATCCCCCCACACCTCTGGCCTGTACCCCACTCTTATATGCATAAATAAATAAATCTTTAAAAAAACTATCACTATTCATAGATGATATGATAATATAGAAAACCCAAAAACTCCACAGAAAAACTAATCAAACTAATCAATCAGTTTAGTAAAGTAGTAGGATACAAAATCAACACACAAAAATCAGTAGCCTTCCTATACACAAATAATCTGAAGAAGAAGAAATCAAGAAAACCATCCCTTTTATTATTGAAACAAAAAAATCTAATACTTGGGAATAAACCCAACAAAAGAGGTATAGGACCTATATAAAGAAAACTATAAAACACTGTTAAAAGAAATAGAAGGAAACACAAAGAAATGGAAAGACATCCCCTGCTCATGGACTGGAAGAATTAACATTATCAAAATGGCCATCCTACCAAAAGCAATCTACAGATTTGATGATATTCCAATAAAAATTTCAGTGACATTCTTCAAAGAAATAGAACAAAGATTGATGAAATACATATGGAGTTACCAAAAACCCCAAATAGCCAAAGCTCTCCTAAAAAAAAAAAAAGAAGGAAATGGAAGTATCACACTTCCAGACTCCAAGCTATACTACAAAGCCATAATCATCAAAACTGCATGGTATTGGAACAAGAACAGACACATGGACCAATGGAACCAAATAGAAAATCCAGAAATAAACCCACAGATTTATGGTCAACTAATATTTGACAAAGGAGCAAAGAATATGCAATGGAGCAAAGAAAGTTTGTTCAATAAATGGTGCTGGGAAAACTGGGTTGCTACATGCAAAAGAATGAAGCTTGACTACTACCTCACACCATGCACAAAAAACAACTCAAAATGGATTAAAGAACTAGACATAAGACCAGAAACCATAAAATATATAGAAGGAAATATAGGCAAAACACTACATGACATACACCTCAGTAACATCTATAAAGACACATCACCCAAAACAGTGATAGTGAAGGCAAAGATAAACAGCTGGGACTACATTAAATTAAAGAGCTTCTGCACAGCAAAAGAGACAGTAACCAAAACAAAGAGACACCCACCAACTGGGAGAAAAATTTTGCACACAACACTAATGATAAAGGACTGATCACAAAAATCTACAAAGAGCTGATGAGACTCAACAAAAACAAAGTAAATAATCCAGTCAAAAAATGGGCAGAAGAGCTAAAAAGAAACTTCTCCAAAGAGGAAATGCAAATGGCCAACAGGCATATGAAAAAATGTTCAACATTACTTGTAATCAGGGAAATGCAAATCAAAACTACCATGAGATACCATCTTACACCAGTGAGAATGACACCTATAAAAATAAAAACTAGCAACAACAAATATTGGCAAGGGTGTGGAGAAAAAGGAACTCTCCTGGACTGCTGGTGGGAGTGCAAACTGGTCCAACCACTGTGAAAAGCTGTGTGGAGATGCCTCAACCTGCTAAAGATGGAGCTTCCATATGATCCAGCAATTCCACTCCTCGGTTTACCCAAAGGACACAGAAATATTAATTCAAAAGAGAAGCCACACCCCCTGTTTATAGCAGCACTATTTACAATAGCTAAGCTATGGAAACAACCCTAATGCCTAAAAATAGATGACTGGATCAAGAAGATGTGGTACATATACACAATGGAACACTATTCAGCAATCAAAAAAGATAAACTTATCCCACTCACAGCTACAGGATGGAGCTAGAAGGGATTACGCTCAGTGAAATAAGCCAGAAAGAAAAAGAAAACTATCGAATGGTTTCTCTTATAGGAAGAATGTAAAAGAACCAAATAAGGGATCAGAAAAATAAAGTAACTATAATAAATTAAAAATCAAAATCAACAGGCAACTATAAATTAGAGCCATTCTGCAGGGGAGGAGGAGGGAGAAGGATCAAGACAGGGGAGGGAAGAGTGCAAGGGACTATAGTGATGGGACATGGGTGAATTTGTGGTGGGAATTTCATGGGGTCTACACCTGAAAGGAGGAAGTATACATTACACAAAAATGAAGAATGATATAAAATATATATAAAATTAATATAAAAAGAATCTTAATACCAGGGCCTCCCTGGTGGTGCAGGCAGTTGAGCACCATTTTGTGAAGCTGTCCGCAACCTCTGCAGTGTGGGTTCAATCCCAGCTGGCTGCAGAGATACCCACATGGTGCTGCAGACCTCTTCTGTCTCGCCCGCTGCTCCCCTCAGCAGTGTGTTTTGGTCAGTCTACCTGTTCTGTTCCCTGCTCTGTCTCTGGTGAATCTTCTCACCCTCTCGCACATCTGGCCTGTATCCTGGTTCTTGCATAAATAAATAAATCGTCAAAAACAAATTAAAAAGAAAAGAAACTTAACAATGAGAAGAGTTGCAATAGTTATAATAATGAGCCACGGCTAACCTTTCAACCCCTTACCTGCTGTTGGGCAAGTTCTGCCCTTTTCTGTCTGTTCTCACCTGCTTTTCACACTGCCCAGAGGGATACAGTGACCCTCCTATTTAAATAAGGAGACCTGGCCAGACAGAGACACAGCCTGCCCAGCACATGTCCGCTGGCCGGGGTCACACTGCATTGAGAGGTTTTAAGCTGTCTCTAATTGACTAAAAATAGGCAAAAGAATCCATTATTACCTAATGAAAATAGTTTGGTAAGCAAAGAATTTCAAAATACAGTGTCTTTACTGGAAAAATAACCAGAAAGTATTTCTGGGGCCACACATACAAACTATAATCCTGGAAAAGGCAAAAAAGTAAACAAAAAGTCAAGAGAATTTTAAAAAAGTAGAAATCAAAATAACCTCTCCATTTTTCCTGGGAGCTCTTTCAATTTACTATATATAGCAAGGTAAGACTTGTACAAATAAGTACATTGAGCTCCCCTGTTAAGGGAATTCAACAAGAAGCTGGACCACCCCATTGGGAAGGGCAGGGCCCTAGCAGTCACAGCTCTTTTCAGTCTTCCCAAGTCAAGGAATCCAGAAACATGGAGAAGCTTTGTCTTTAAAATGGCTTTGCAAAAGTGTTTTTCAAGAGGGCCTGAATGTCTTTGGCACAGGGAAATATTTTGTGGGGTGGACTGTCCAGAGCAAGCCAAGGGCATGCTGCGCTAGTCAGCAGGCTGGCCGGGAGCACCTAGTCCCAGGAAACTGTTGGTGAATGTGATAACTAAATATTTATAAACACACTCGAAATAGTACTGCCCTCCCCCCCGCCCCCAGATGAGAGGCCTGACAGACCAGATGATCAGCTAACAATCCACCAGATTAGGATCCAACTAGGTCACAGCAAGCAAGCCAAGAACAGGTGTGCTGGGCTTCCAAGGCCATGAAAACCACAGAAGAACTGGGTTAAGAAGGAGAGCTCTCATCCAAGGAAAAATGGGCAAAAGACCTAAAGAGATATGTTTTTAAATAAGGTATACAAATGGCCAACAGATACATGAAAGGTGCTCAACAGTACTAATCATTACGAAAGCACAAATCAAAACCACAGTAAGATAGTACCTCACACCTGTTAGAATAACTGTCAACCAAAAGAGAAAAGATAAATGCTATTGAAAGTATGGGGTGCAGCAAGGTTGGGAACTTGTACACTCTTGGTGGAATTGTAAATTAGTGCAACCACTATGGCAAACAATAAGGAGGTTTTTCAGAAAGTTAAAAATAGAACTACCATACAATCTAGCAATTCTACTTCTGGGAATATATCCAAAGGAAATGAAAATACTACGTCAAAGAGACATCTGCATCTCCACCTTCATAGCGGTATTATTCATGAAAGCCAAGAAATGGAAACAATCTAAGTGTCAACTGACAGATGGATAAAGAAATTGAGGGGGGTGTGTGTATGTGTGTGCGTGCATGTGTGTATGCATATGTGTATATCTATATAGCAACATTATTCAGCCACAAAAATGAAGGAAATCTTACCATTTACAATAACATTGATAGAACTTGAAGACATTATATTAAATGAAATAAGTCAAAAGTGGAAATAAAAATACTATATAATCTCACTTATATCTGGAAACTTTAGGAAAAAAAAAAAACTCATAGGAAAAGAGATCAGATCTATGATTTCCAGAAGCAGGGGGTAGACTGTGGGAGGGATAAAAGTGGTCAAAAGGTACAATCTAAGTTATAAGATAATTAAGTACTGGGGATATAATTTACAACATGATGACTAGAGTTAATACTTCTATATGATGTATACCAGTTGGGGCAAAGAAGGCAAGTCTAATTTTTGGTAATTATTTTCTTTTCCTATCTGGATTCAAAGACAATTCCATAAATAATTATAAATCTGCATTGATAAATTTTTGACATATAGAGATGATAATATTAGCACAAAGAAAGAGAAGAAAACACAATTTACACATGAGTGAATTTTCTATGTACTATGAAAATTGCTGGTATTAATCTGTGCTAATTTTATTTTAAATGAAGATGCTATTTGTAATACCCAGAGCACCACAGTGGGGAAAATAAACTAAAAGCCTAAATATAGTAAAACAAACAAGAAGGAACTAAAATGGTACACTTGAAAATATTGATTTAGAGAAGACAATAATGGAAGACTACAGAAATCAAAACATGTTAAATATATAGAAAAGAAATAGCAAACCAGCAGACACAAATCCTACCTTATCAGAAATTACATTAAATACTAATGAAATAAATATTATAATCAAAGGACAAAAATAGGTAAACTAAATATTTTAAATATATGATTTGACTATACACTATCTATAAGACACACACTTTAAAGACTGACATGTTGAGAAAAGGAATTAAATAAAGAGATATACCATGCAAAATAGTAACCAAAAGAGAGCTGAGCTACTAGACAAAATAGATATAAGACAATTGGGAGAGATCAAAAAATGCATTTTATAATGACAAAGGGATAAATCCATCAGGGTTATAAATTATAAACATCTATGACTTAACAGAGCCTCAAAACACATGAAGCAAAACTTAACAGAAGCAAGGGAGAAATAGATAATTCAACAATAGGGTATTCAACACTACTCTACTTTCAATAATGACTAAAACAATAGGTAGAACAACAACAACAACAAGGAAATAGGATATATAAACATTTTAAATCAGCTAGACCTAACTATAAAACACATCATAGAACATAACACATATTTTTCTCAAGCATATATTGAATATTCTCCAGAATAGCCCCAATAAATGTAAAAAATTGATAACATTTAAAGTATTTCAATATAATTAAGTCAGAAATTAATTTAAATATAATTAAGACAGAAAGAATGGAAAATTCACAGATATATGATGATTAGGTATTTCTAAATAACTAGTGGATCAAAGAAGTAATCACCAGGGAAATTAGGAAATACTTTGTGAGAAAGAAAAATGATAATATATCCAAATTTATGGGAGGCAGCTAAAGTAGTTATTACAGGGAAATTCATAGCTGTAAATACTTACATTAACAAACAAAAAAGATCTCAAAATCAACCTAAGTGTCCACCTTGAGTAACTATATGAAGAAGAGCAAACTAAATTCTAATGAAACAGAAGGAAGGAAACAGTGAAGAAATAAATGAATTAAAGAATAGAAAAACAGGAGAGAATAATCAATAATACAAAAAAAAATAGTTCTTTGGCCCTAATCAACAAAACTGGAAAACCTATAGCTAAAATGACCAAGCTAAAAGAGAGAAGGCTCAAATTATTGAGAATATTATAATAAAGAAGAGTATATGGGCCTCTCCGGTGGCGCAGCGGTTGAGCGCTGGGTTTCCAAGCTGCCTGCAGCCTCTGCAGTGATGGTTCGAACCCCGGCCGCTCCCCGGCCACCAGAGGAGGGTCCCACATGGCGCGCAGACCTCTCCTGCTGCCCGCTGCTCCCCTCAGCAGTGTACTTCGGTCCTTCTGCCTGCTCTGCTCCCCCCTCTGGCTCTGGTGAATTCTCTCATCCTCCCGCACTTCTGACTGTGCCCAGTGCTTGTATAAATGAATAAATAAATCTTTAAAAAAAAGAAAAGAAAAAGAAAAAGAAGAAGATTATAGCACTACCAACTTTACAGAAATTGAAAGGACTGTAAGGGAATATTATGAATTCCATGCTAACAAATGAGATAACATAGATGAAATGGACAATTTCCTAAAAAGATACAAAACCACGGTAAAAAGTTCAACATGAAATAGAAAATCTGAATAAACTGTAACAAGTAAAGCAATTGAACTAATAATTTTAAAACTTACATAAAGAAAAGCCCAGGACCAGAGCGAAGTTATCGTTAATACTGAATCCTTCCAAACTTTTAATAAAGTATTGACACCAATTCTTCACAAACTTTTCCAGAGAATGGCAGGACACTCCCCAACTCATTCTATTAGGTCAGTTCAATGTCCCACCTTAGCTGTGGAGAGCACGTTTGTTCTGATTCCAGTGGACCTAACACTGCAGACAATATTGAACCTCGTATTTTTTTCCCCTATAATACACATTTTATATATTGAGCGCACTAAAAGATTAGCAATATTAATAATAAAATGGACTAATTATATCAACATACTATAATAAAAGTTAAGTGATTATGGCCTCTGTCTCTAAATCTTATTGTACACAAAATTTTTGGACTGTGTCTGACCATAGGTAACTGGAACCACAGACGCGAACCACATATAAAGGGGGGCTGCTATATAGTAATTTCCCTTATAGCAAAACTAGACTTAGATATACACACACACAAACACACACCCTAAGTCACATAGGAATGCACATGCAAAACAAATTCCAGTAAACCTCATGCAGTAATATAAAAAGGAATCTACACCATGACCAAGTAGGATTTACCCCAGTACGTAAGACTGGTTTTTTAACATTTGAAAGAGAATCAATATAATGCAATATATTGATTGAATAAAGGACAAAGTGGCAATCATTTCAATAGATGCAGAGCATCTGATAAAGCCTCACATCCTTTCTAATGACAGAACAAAACAAAGCAAAAACTTAACAAAGTAAGAATTGATGGGACCGTCCTCATCCTGATAAGGAACATCTATAAAAAAAAGCCACAGTTAACATCGTACTTATGGTGAAAGATTGACCATTCCCCTGCTTACATCTGGAACAAGATGTGGTTGCATACAGAATATACCAAGCGATTCACAAAATAACTAATTAATGAGTTGGCAAGGTAATAGGATGTAAGATCTATATGTAATATGCCAATCCAGGGCTCATTAATTAGTGGAAAAACTGTTTAGAACTGAACAAAGAATGGAATTTAATTAGTAGTTTTATAAAGGTTAATTTGTTAGTTTTGACCATTGTAGTTCAGTTAAGTTAAATGCTGTAGTTTGAGGAAGGTGAGGGAGAAGTATACAGGAATTCTGTATTCTGTAACTTTTAAGTCAGTCTAAAATTATTTCAAAATAAAATACTAAAAAAATTAGAATCGAATTGGTTTCCATTGGAGGAGGCTAGTGAGCATTAGCTCTCATTTGCTCTATGAGTCGTTCCACTGGGAATCTTGGTAATAGGCAAGGGAAAGTGCCTTTTTATAAAAGAACCCCAATAAGGAAGGAAAGAATTAGTACACTACCAGTCCACAACCCCTAACAAGTTCAAGGATGTGGGCGATGATCATCAATGCCTACTAACACCAGAAAATGAGGGGTAAGGAAGTGCTATGGTCCCCCTGATAAAAGCGCAGAACAACACCCACAAATGTGGTTCTGACAAAAAAGAAAATCAAATCTGAATGCCATGAAGCTCTGATAAGGCATTCAGATGCAACAACCATGTCATAGAAATTGTAGCAGGAAAGGCCATGTGACATGATATCCCAGAGAGTCACCAGCAGTGTTCAGGGCAGGGAAAGCCTTCAGGACAAACAGCTGAGTTTCTTTAAAATAAATTTTAAGGAAAAGGAGAGACAGAAAGAAAGGGAGTCATAGAGGGGTTCTCTCAAGGTTAAAGGAGACCTAAAATCAGCCAAGGGGTTCTCATGTAAATCTGATTCAAACATACAAATTGAAAAAACATATAGGGCATTTATGAGACAGGTGGA
Organism: Talpa occidentalis; assembly: GCF_014898055.3. NCBI lineage: Eukaryota > Metazoa > Chordata > Mammalia > Eulipotyphla > Talpidae > Talpa > Talpa occidentalis. The sequence continues at coordinate 15,349,523 of NW_023601433.1, forward strand.
ATTTGAGCACAGACTGGGCATTTATGTTAGGAATCAATATTAATTTTTAGGTATGATGATGGTATTCTAGTTCAGTTTTAAAAAGAGTCATTGCTGGGCCTCCCTGGTGGTGCAAGAGGTTAAAACGCAACCTATGAAGCTCACTGCAGCCACTGCACTGCAGCACAAGTTCAATCCCCAGCCAGGGAGCTACCCGCATGGCACAGCAGACCTCTTCTGACTGGCCCGCTGCTCCCTTCAGGAGTGTGTTTCAGTCAATCTGCTTGTTCTGTTCCCTGCTCTGTCTCTGGTGAACCCTCTCACCCCCCCAAACTTTGGCCTGTACCCCAGTTCTTGTATGTATAAATAATCAATCTTTAAAAAGAAAAAAAAAGAGTCATTGCTCTTCCAAAGAAAAATACTGAAACATTTGCAAGAGAAATGGCAATGTGTCTGGGATTTGCATCAACATTAAAGAGGGGAAGAGTGGATGGGTAGGAGCAGGGAGGAGCCCCTGAGGGCTGCTCCCAGTTGGAACCTGACTGTTTCAGGTTCATGATAGGTGAGCTTCTCTGCATGTGAAGAGAATTAAATCAGAAATTAGCAACAGAGTGTAATTTGGGAAATTCACAATACCCCGAGATGCATAATTTTTTTTTAAAGATTTACTTATTTATTTATTTGTTTATTTATTTATACAAGAACCGGGGTACAGGCCAGATGCGGGGGAGGGTGAGAAGATTCACCAAAGACAGAGTAGGGAACAGAAAAGGCAGACTGACCGAAACATTCTGCTGAGGGGAACAGCAGGCGAGACAGGAGAGGTCTGTCGCGCCATGTTGGACCCTTGCCGGCTGGCCAGGATCGAACCAGCGCTGCAGAGGCTGTGGACAGCTTCACAGCACTGAGCTCAACCGCCTGCGCCACCAGGGGAGGCCCCATAAAATTTTTTTTAAGTTTTTTTTTTTTCTTTTTTTTCTTTCTATTGCTGGAAGGGGAGGTTGAGGGTACAGAAATACCTACAAGCATGGAGTCAGAGCAGGGTGACTCTGGGCTCCAGCATGGCACTGCCATCCCCTCCCCAACAGGGGGATCTTAGGCAAGTTATGCATCTGGAAACCTTAGTTTCCCCATCTGTGAAATGGGGAGTGACTGTTAGAATGATAAGATAGGCTTGTACATATGAAAGATTTGGCTTGTATCAACAAATTACAAAAACAAACAAACAAAAAAACGGCGCCATAAGCCCAGTCATATTTGACACACAAGTGTCAGAAAAGATATTTCCAAAAGACATGTGAATGGCAATGTCCAGGTACCATTCCTCAAGTGTCCCCAGGGATGTCCGGGGGACATCCCTGCCTCCAGCAGGACTTGGCATTATCCTGGCATGTTTCTGCTCCTGGGTCTTGTCCTGGTGTCTCTGCTTCCATAATCTTTTATTCCGTATATGAAAAAGGTGCAGTGCTTTTCAGGGGGATGGTGTTTCTGCTGTGGGCAAGGAAGGAGATGTGATTCCCCAGGACAGGGGGGGATGGAGACAGGAGACGAGATAAACGAACCGAACCGGAAACAAAAGAACATTGTGGGTCCCAAGCTCTTCTGAAAAAACAAACGGTGCAGGCCAGGGCAAGCAGGTTGGACAGATAACCCCGCTGAGCTGGGGAAATGAAGGAGAATCAGAGGAAAGGGAAGGGACAAAAATTGGAGGGTGAAGGCAGTACAGCGCCCTGTCCCCCTGGCTTCCCACAGGTGATGGACAGACACCAAGACTCCTCACTCAACTCCAAGGCCAGAGCCCAAGAGATTCAGGGAAAGTTCTGTCAGCTTAGTTCATGCAGGCACGCCACTGTATGCACCATCCCAGAGACAGACTCTGAAAGGCACCCATAAGAGCACATTTGAGTTGTGACAAAACACGGAGGTAACCAAGGAGGAAATGACATGACAATCAAGCAGGATTTGGAGCAGAAGCAGGAGGACAAGAACCCAGGCCCTCCCGGGGCCACCGGCTCATGACATGTGCATCTAGGGTCTGCACCCCACTTTCAAGGAGTGCAGGGGTGCAAGGTGACTTGTGGGGTCCCTCCCAGGCAGGGCCTGAGCCCAGCCTAGCATCTGCTCCTCAGGCTGGTTCGCTCCCTTCTTGGCTTGACCCCTGACCCCTGGGGCTGAAGACCAGTGTGATTTTTACCACAAACATTCCCTGGCCCTTCCCTCCCCTCTACTGGGTGACATCCCCTGCCAGAAACTTTTCTACTTCAATAGCCTGGACAGGAACATTCCAGCCTTCTGGCCACCAGAACCACCGCTCTCCTCTCCCGGTTCTGCTGCCTCACCTTCTCCTCTCCCTCACCTGCCGTACTGCAGTCACTCTCTGCCTCCTCAGCTCCGCCCCTGGTGCCACAGGCCTTACCCCAGTGGCTATATGGTGCCAGGGGTTGATGCCCGAAAGCTAGGGTGAAGTACAAGTTCCAAGCAACAGAAACCTGAGGCCACTCCCAACAGGGAGCATGGGATGGGGGGAATGGACTCAAATGGCCCCTTTCTTTGCACCTGTGGTTGGAGGGAGGTGGTTTCTTCAGATCCTCTGCCAGCCCCACGGAGGCAGATATGACTGGGAGGGCTTTGTCCTGAGTCCCATCCTATGAGACTACGGACCTTCGCCCCGGGAGCAGGTACCCTGGCACTCCATCCCCATCACTCACTGCATTTTCCTAAATACAGTCTGAAATCCATGAGCCATACAACAGGCTCAGGACTTGGAGCCTGCATACTGCTCCCCAAACTTCTGAGTGCAAACAGATCCCTGATGCTTCGCCTGCTCTCCCCACTCCAGAGTCTCAGCAGCCCTGGGTGGGAGTGGGGGCCTGGGAGGCTGCATTTCTAACTAGCTTGATAGGGATTCCCGTGGAGAAGGGCTGCAGCACATGAATAATGGTAGACATAGTTGATGAGTTGCAGGCCACACGGCTGAACACAAAGGGAAGTGGTGGAGAGAAGCTGCTATTCAAAGACAATACTGGTTGTAGGGGTTCCCCAACTCAAGTCTGCTCTCACGCCACACTGCACGCATTTTGAACGGTGTGCTTCCTTCACGTCAGCCAGAGCAATGATACACCCAGAACCCCACCGTCTATCCAGCAACCAAAGGCCCTGAACAAGCCAACATCAACTAAGTCCTCCTCTGGGCCCACTGGCTGGTCCAGACGCAGCTCCTGAGATCCTCGGTGACAACTCTACCCCTCAGCCCCAAACATGCAGTGAATTGAGATCACGTGCCCCCCGCCCCCATCCCCTCACATGTAGTTTCTGCCTTTCCCACCCCTTGTCTGGCCAGTCCTCCCTGATCCTCACACTTATGTCCTTCCAGCATCCTTGGCCAAGGGCCCCAGCATGGACACCTGCCCCAGGGCCATCATTCCCCAAGGGAAGCTCTGGGGGACCAGCCTCTTCCTTGCTCCACTGCTAGGGCCTGGCCGGGTGTGAGGGCACTGATTTAGGCCACACTGTGTGCAAAGCCCCACAGCACACAACTGGGGCACAGAGCCTGGAGTGCAACGGCGGCACACGCCACTCACATGCGACAGAGTGCCAAGGGGGGCGTGGGAAATCTACACATTCAAGTCCAGGCGTTCTGGGTCTGGAAGAGTTGGACCTGACCTCTAAATAGAAGCAAGGCCCTGGAATAGAGGTCCTCTCCACACACACCACCACCCCTCACACCCATGCAGATGTGCTCACCACCCACCCCAGTAGAAAGCCCATTCCCTCCTTGGGAAAGCATTCAAGGAATTTAACTTGGGACTTGGGAGGTGTTGGGGGGATTTCTCCCAAAAGCAACACTATCCCTGAGAAGCAGCCACTGTGGACAGGACTGACTCTTCAGGAATCCAGGTCAGGGCAGATGTGAAAGGGAACCTGGAGGTGTGGCCAAGGGGCAGATGAAGGTTTCAATATCCCATGAAGCCTTTCGAGGTACTAGAGTCTAGAGAACTGTTTTGGGTTTCCCTTTCAGTCTCTTCATCTGCACGTTGGGGGTGCAGCTGTTATAAGGGTCAAAGGACATAATGGATTGAAAGCATTTTGTCGACTGAAAATGAACTCTTATTTCCTGAGACCTAAGTATTTATAAAAAGGAGGTTACAGGAGCTACCAGCTCAGTAATAACAGGAAGTGGTATGTGTTCAAAGACTCAAACCTGTGAGAGTCCCACTCGGTGGGTGCAGATGGCAGGCAGACGGCAGCCTGGAGTCTGCACGCTGGGAACACTGAGGACATCTGTGTAAGGGGTGCGTCCCTCCTTTCTTGGCTTTAAGCTTCTAGTGAACATGAGCCAGGAAACCCTGAGGCCCCTTCCGTGGACATTATCTTGCTGGGCACCCCAAGAAGAAGCAAGAAAGCATTACTCAAAGTGCAGGTAATTATATAACTGTCACCTCTGTGCTGATTAAATACCCAGATTTCTGGGTACAATTCTTTATGAGCTTGATCTGAAACAGAGATGGAGTCTGAGGACAATTATTTTTAACAAGTTCCTCAAATGACTCTTAAATAAATCCAAAAGGCACAAACATGGGAATACTGGAAAAGCTGTCAGATTCCGGGATCACTACATATCAGCTGTGTGACCTTAGGCAAGTTACTTAACCTCTCTGAACCTCTGTTTTGTCATCTGCAAAATAAGGATGAAGACCAAACAGTGCTGCTACGTGGCTCTGGAATACTCAAAGACCAGAAGGAGTATTCATGGTCTTCATCCAAGCTATTCTAAGAGGCTGGAACTACCATGACTCACTTTTAGGGTACAGTCTGCTGCTGAACATGCAAGGGGTTTCACTGAACCCCCTCAACCATGATGAAAGCTAATTAAGGTTAATGCCCTCCACTTGAAAGCTCACATCAGCCCCTTCACCAGGACTCAAACAAGGTGAACAGGAGGGGAAGAAGGGCTGAGCTTTGGATGGAGGGGTGCGACACAAGGAGGGCTCCACCCCAGACACAGTTCCAATGTGGATGTGCAGCCAAGTGGTTTTCTTGGGATGGGCAGTGTAAGGAAAGAAAAGACAGCTGGCACACTGAACAGGGTCCTCTGGGGAGGTGTAGGGAGAGAGGAGGTGCAGAAGCAGCCCAATGGAGCCAGAGTCCCTGGCACCAACCTTGGGTAGGGCTCCCAAACCTTTCAAAGTCTCAGTTTTTCCATCTGGAAGCTGGGGTTAATTGTAAGAAAACTAAAGTCAATTATGCGATAGTGCTCAGCTGGGCACCTTGCTGAGGCTCATGTCCATAGATGGCTATTTCTGTTCCTCCCCTGACCTTTATTTATCTGGTCTGTGCGCGGTATCAAACTTTCTTGCACGCAGTCGTCCCAAGACAAGCTTAGTTTTACATTCTCCTTTTGATTGTTAAAGTTGTTGAGCACCCTGACCCAGGGAGGCTGGCCCAAGAGGAAGCCGGGACTTTAGGACAGGACGCCCTGGAATTGGTTTCCCTCCTTTACTTATAAAGTCCGGGAATGAGGGTGTCCAGCAGCCGCTGGATTCCAGCCCTGGGATCATTTTGGTTCAGGACATAGAGTCTGAGTGACAACCAGGGTAACCCCGGTGCGCCCCAGCAGGGTTCCCGGCTCTCGGAGAGCCTGGCACGAGGCCCCTGACCCCTAGAGACCCACCCTCCCTCCCGACTCTGGCCCACTCTCTGGGTCCCCCAGCTTGGTGACACTCACACCACACCCTGCACGGAGTTCCCTGGAGCGCACAGCCGGCAGGCATGGAACCCGCGCTGCGCCCTGCTGCTCCCGCCACGCGCCCCGCTCACCTGCTGAAGACGAGGCACCCCAGGTGGTTGATCTCGTGGTCGGAGCGGTGGCGGCTGTAGTCCTCCCACAGGTCCTTGAAGGCCGTGACGGCCAGAATGAAGAGCACCGGAGCTAGCGCGAGGCCGGGCTGGAAGGCGTTCACCGCGGGCACAAAGTTGAGCAGAGCGATGAAAACAAAGTACACGTTGGCCAGGCGGTGGAACTGCTCGAACAGGTTCTTGGGCAGGAAGGACAGCAGGGTGTACTTGGTGGTCTTGAGCCGGTTGTCGGCCAGGTGCTGGGTGACCCCGCACCGCCGCCGTGCGCCCTTGGCCGCGCCCGCCGCGAGGTCCTCGGGGCCGGGGGGCGGCAGCAGGTTGGAGCGCACCGTGCGCGTCCTGCCCTCCCGGCGCCGCCGCGGCCTCCCGGGGCGCGCGGGCTCCTCGGCCGCCGCCGGCTCCCGCTCCATGGCCGCGTGTCGCCGAGCCCGGCTCCTCCGCCGCGCGCGCCTTTCCGCGCCAGCCTCCTAGGTGATCATCGCCCGCGGCCCGGGCGCGGCGGCGCGGGCTCCCCGCCTGCGGGAGCACGGAGACCGCGGTCAGCGCCCCGCCGCCCCGCCCCGCCCAGCCCAGCCCAGCCCGCCGGCCCGCCGCCAGCCCCCGCCGCCCGGCCGCAGGCGGGCAGGACGCAGGCGGGGCCGGGCGGCGCGCGCCACAGTGCCCCCTTGTCCTGGCACCCGCCGGGGCCGGCTGTCGCCCCGAGGCTCCCCGCCCGCGCCGCGCCTGAGCTGGACACCAGAGGTAGCGGGCACCGACAAGGGTCCTCGCTGGAAACTTTACAGCGGTTTGGTTTCGGTTCCCAGCAGCATCAGTTCGTGGCCAGAACGTTGCCAACACGCCCTGTCCCCGGCAGGGAAGAGAAAAGTGCGGACAGAAGGGGCACCAGGGCACCGTGGGCCTCTGCCAGGCCACCGCTGCTTCGCCCCGGGGTGGAGGAACGGTCCCGGGCACCCGGGCTTAGGAGCCTCTGCCTGGAATCAACTAGAATGAAAATCCACACGCGCCATGGCATCCCAAAGCTCTGAATTTTAGATCCTACTCACAGAGGGAAACCAAGGAGGAGAGTGATTCCCAGATGTCCCCACATGCTCCCCAAGCCCCTCCACCTCGCCCCCACCTACTTTCACATTCGTTTCTTGAGTGAACTACTAGGCTTCTTCCTTCATAATCATCGCCCCCTTTCCTTACTTCCCTGAATAGGATTTTTTTTTCTTTAATTGAAGGGAGGAGTAGTTCGCTGTAGCAGAGGTAGGTTTGATTTATAGGCATTTGAGTCTCTTCCCCTCAGGTAAACAAACACTCAGGGCTCAGCTATCCCTGTGGGCTGTAATTTTGAGGTGACTCCTATGACCCCCCATAATGACAGGGACTTTAGAATGGTTGTTGCAATGGGAACTCCGGGGAGAGTGTCCCAGAAATGGCGGGAGTGTGTGTCTGCATCTGCAGGAGCAAAGGGCTCCCTCAGCGCTGACTCCCTATCAGAGGGCGGTAAGGAGGGAGTGAAGGTGGGTATTGGGGGGATATGCTTATGGCATAAGGTGCTGGGGAGACCCTGTTTCTGCCCTGAGCCCCTCACCAGATGCGCCATGCTCTGAAGGTGTGGCTTCTGACTTTACACATCCAGAGACAAGGAGCAGGAATTTATGTTCAGGGAGACCATGGCCAGTGGGCTGAGAGGAGCCCCTTTGGGTGCTGTCTATATTAGGAGGGATAGTGGCCTCTCGCTCCTGACAGCAGCCCCTTCTCTAGCTTTCTGCACTGGACACTTTATAATCTCTTAAGAGGCCGCCTTGGCCACTGCTGCTGGCCCTCACTTCCTCCCTCCTCTACCTGCCAGCCAGTCACTCCCCTAGCTTGGCTCAAATTGTTTCCCTCTACCTCACCACCCTTTTTCAGATGGCCCTCCTTTCCTGTACCAGGCACACCCCATCCAGCCTGCCAGGCTCTCCCATCACCACAGGGATCCTGTCACAGACCACAATGTTTACCAGAATCCTGCCCAGGGAGGGACAGTGATGGGGTAAGAAAATCAGTGATGCCATAGGTCAAGCCTCTCCTCCTGCCGTTTCTAGGGTACATCACTGATGTGGAAGGCCCAGGGCAGAGAGAAAGGTTTGGCTGAAGTACCTGCATTTCTCAGGGAATGACAGCAGGTCTCACAGTAGACTGGTGATCCCCAAACCAAGTACTGATTACACACGAAGGACCACAACTTCTCGCCTTTCTTGGACTAAGACCTCATGGACCCTGTTTTCCCCCCATCTAACCCAACAGGGCCTCAAGCTTGCTGGTTCCCTCCATTTCCATGGATGCCCTCCTTCCCTAGAGGTATCCCCCTGTAGGGAGATCTGGTTGCCCCAGAGAATCTTTCTTCAGCCAGTCCACACACACTGTCAAAGTGGATACTTCACCCTGACCCGTCCCACTTCATTTCCTTACCCAGGATCTTACAGGAGTCCCCTGTTGCTTACAAAGTCAAAAGCTAGCTCGTCAGGCCGAGGTCCCTTGAGGCCTTCAGGGGAACTGGCACCAACTTGCTGATTTAACTCCTCCCCTCCCCTACTCCTGGCCCAGCCCCAGGGCGAGAGGTCTCCTTACCCTTCTCAGAACAGGCCTTGTTCATTCCCATCTACATTCCGCTCTAAGGTTCCAAGATTCCATGAGTCACACTGCTCCTCAAAGCTGGAATCTTTCCCCACCTGCTCTTCACCAGTCCAAATTCAGTTATTTCCACTAAGGCCTTGCTCAGCTCGCCTCCCAGAAGCCTTCCACCCTGCGTGACCCATTGAACCTTGTGGAATTACATCTGTTCTGACGTCTCTGCCGTGGTATGTAAACCTCCCTTAAGCTGCTCTGCAGGGGTCTGGGCATCCATGCCTTCTGTCAGCTAAGCTTTCAGATTCTGGACTGCCCAAACCAGGATGAGCTCTGATGGACTCCTGGCTGGCCTTCTGGACCACTGAGTTCTAGTGAGGCCCTGCTGCTGGGCCTTGAACAAGTCACATACATGTTTCTCATTCCGCAAACACTCACCATCCACTATGTGGCTGGCACCATCCAGCCACGGGGGACACGACGAAAAATTGTTGATGACCACAGCCCTTTTCATGGATCTAGCGTTCTGGTAGGAAAAGACCTGTTGATATTTTCATTTTTGAAAAATACGTATCTGGCACAGGGCTCCCGAAACCCTTGAAATTTCCTAAAGTGAAAAGAACAAGCCCTTTTCAGCCACTGGTGGACTTATGTAAATGAGGTGACTTTGAGGCAGCATCTAAGGGTGGGGGTTGGTTGCCAGGGGAACCAACTATGTGATTGGAACATTCACATTCCCACCTCACCCTCTGTGGGACACAGCTGAGTTTTAATCAGTCACCAGTGACCAGTGAGTTCATCAATCATGCCTGAATACGAGCCCTTATAAGCCCCAGGCTCAGAGAGCATCTGGATCTGTTGAGCACATGGAGATTTGGGGAGAATGACACCCTTGGAGTGTTGTAGAAATAATTCTAGCTTTTTACCCAGGCAGGGGAAGAACAAGCGGTACTTCAGGAATGGTGAGGTCAGGAGAAGCTTTATTACTCATGCTTGAGGTCCCAGACCTGGGTAGCCCGGTAAGGTCTGAGCACCAGTCCAGGGACAAATGGTTTCTTTTATACATAACCATCTTACATTGATAACATTGGTCAGTAAGCACAAAAGTTTGTGACAAAAGACAGGAATTTAAGGATGCCCTGGGAGATCAATCAGCCTGGCAGCTCTCTGGCCTTGTTAAAATGTAACCTCCTTTAGGTAGTCTCATCTAGATAGGCTGTAGAGAGCAAAACTTGTTTACATTTACTTTGCATTATCTACTGCCCCAGACCTGTGACTCTTTTAGCAGGAAACAGGAAAGATTTCATTTGATTAATGGTTCCCTTTCAGGAGAGGGCACAGGAGCTCCTTCCCCATGCCCTGCCCGTTGCATCTCCTCCATCTGGCTGTTCAGAGTTACATTCTTTTATAATAAACTGGAAAGCTAGCAAGTAAAATGTTTTCTGATCCGCAATAGAAACTTAATGGAACCTGAGGCAGCGGGTTGTTCAGAGGCAAGAAGCGGGTGGGGGTAGGGACAGGGACAAGATTGGCAGCTAAAGTGGAGGGAAGTCTGGTTGGACTGAACCCTTAACTTCTGGGATCTGATGCTTTCCACAGGCATAGCGTGTCAGAGCATGGGATGCCACGCTGGTGCCAGAGGATTGCTGGGTGGTATGGGGAGAAAAAAAAAATCTTACACTTCAGAATCATTGTCCCATAACAGAAACAGCAGCTAAACAAGACAAGCTGGGAACACCACCAAGCCCCAGCTCTCAGGAATGCTGCTTTCTCCTGGGGGAATTCAGACAAAGAGGGTACTGGGAACCCTGCAGAGAGGAGTATGCTAGGGCTACTTTAACCTGCAGCCTCTGCAGTGCCATTTAGATCCCGACTAGCTGGCAAGAATCCCACATGGTTCAGCAGACCTCTCCTGTCTCACTCGCTGCTCCCCTCAGCAGTGTAGTTCTGTCGTCTGCCTGTTCTGCTCCCTGCTCTGTCTCTGGTGAATCCTTTCACCCTCCCACGCCTCTGGCCTGTACCCTAGCTCTTGTATAATAAATAAATAAATAAACAAATAAATAAATAAATCTTTAAAAAAAAAAAGAGAGAGATGGAAGATAGATTTGGAGCCCAGTGGGAGCAGGTGAGGTGACAAATTAGACCCAGGCAGTGGATGGACAGACAGAAAAACTGGACTTAAATCTTCCAGGTAGAGTCAACATGATTGGCCAAGAGGTTGGATATTTGGATGACAAACAGGTAAATCAGGGTAACATAATAGTTTGGTTAATGACTTGGGCAAAAACAGGCTTGCGGGGGATGTACAAAGCTAGCATAAGCCATTTTAAGTTTGAGGTGCCATTTCAGTATCAACCATACCACGTAGGGATTGGGAAAGCAAGATCCCAGCATTGCAGGAGAGGCCAGCTCTCAGACAGAGATCTGGGCAACATGCAGAGACACCTATGACTTAGAGCCATGTCACCAGATCTTGCTACAGCTGTAGTGTAAACAGCGTGCATCCAAGAGACTCCGATTGTTGCTTTCTCACTGAAAAATGTATGGAATTGGATGAGATTGTCATGAAGACGGCTCCCAGTGTTCACATTCCGAGAGTCAGCGCCTCTGATGGTGTGATGTTTACTTCATAAATCCTAATGGAATAAGTGAGACGCATAGCCCACAATACTTAAGTGTTGCAGCCTTTGTTTTTTATTTACTTTTGTTATTGTACCTAGTTTTTTTTAAAGGCATGAGTTCTTAAATTTGTAATATATAAGGTTAAATGAAGATGTTAACACTGACTTGAAAATTATCCAAGAGTAGAGCTGTAAGAAATTAGGGTAAATTAATTGGCTAATGATCTATTAAGCTAGATTCATGATACTATCCCAAGTTCCAGAAATGCCAAATCCTAGAGACTAAAGTAAAGATCTCTGTTTTGGGATGCTTGTCTGAGAACCTTTGTTCTCCTTTTCTACAACTAAATTCCCACTAAAAAAAAACAAATTATATATATTTTTATTTATTTATGTCACATATATATAGCTCATCATATATATGAATAAATACATAGTTGTGCTTGGAAATTGTAGGTTTTATTATCAGTGGATGTAAGAAGATTCTTCGGAAGATACTGAAGATATCTGAGAACAACAAAGCAGATGAAAGTGTATTGGTGGGGCATTCGAATAAATATAAAGAAACGTATTAAATAGTTAAAAAGGCCAGAATGCTTTAAAAGAAGGAGGAGGAGGGAATTTTCCAAACAGATTCCCTGAGGAAGTCCAAAGTCTGAGAGAGCAGTCTAGGGCAATGAAGCTATTCTCGGCTTTTGGGCAGACACAGAGGTAAATTTGCTGCAGCCTGGAACCCCATCCCGGGCCCCACACTGTTGATTTCCATTCCACTACAATTTTCATCACTGACTGAACATTAGGGCCCCCTGGTGAGCTTCAAAAGTTGTACTAATTATACCTGGTGATTCCAATGTACAGGCAGGTTTAGGAGCCTCTGGTCTACACTCGTAAGTATGAACTTTCAATGCAGTCAAGAGTAACCGGATTTTCAAAGGAAAAGGTAGCATGAAAAAAAAAAAAAAATACAAACTCCTCAGAGGCAAGTTTTCCCTCTCTGAGAAAACAGAGCTAAAGAGAACACAGAAAATAAAATTTAAAACAATAATTATTATCCTTAGAAAGATCCAGAAGACTAGCCCATTCATAAAATTGTTGTGAAAAAGAATCAGATGAAAAATAGTAAAGAATTCTTGGGAGTAAAAGACGCTGCAGGCAGCATGGGTTTTAAATGTTGGAAGCACTTGATGCAGCTCAACCTCACATTCCAAAAGGTAAACACAGCAATTTTTTTATTATGTGGAATTTATCATAATTTTAAAAAACAACAGAGGGGCAAGATTTGCAATCTGGCTGATCAAACTGAGGAATTCTTTAAGCACGCATGACACAAAGATAGAGAAATGAAGATAGGAGGCAAGAGACTACGGAGGCTAGATCCAGAAAATTCCCTTATTCATGTGCCAGTGCTAACAGCAGACAAGGTAAATTGGATCAACACTTCAGGGGAAATTTAGAGAAGTTGGACAAACATGAATAGAAAGTCTAAGCATCAGAGAGCTAACGAGAGCTCAGCCCTTCCCCGTCCACTTCCCCTCTACCTGACTACTAGTCTGATGCGCCATGGTTGTTTGTGGGACCCCCCTACTCCTGCACTGACACCTGAGCTGCTGCAGACAGGACTAAGCCTCTGCCCATTCACAGCAGCCACGTGGTCCTGGGGTCCAGGAGAGCAAGGCACTGGGCAGCCACTTACCAGGTACTCAACGGATATTCACCTTCATTAATGATATTCACCTTCATTCACATCAGCACCATTAGTACTCAGGGTTCCGTATCAAAGTGACATGCAAATATCCTGGCAATTAAATGCACTTGCAGACAACCCCCCTCCACTTGTTTAGTGAAAATCACCTAATTATCCGTGGAAATATATTTGCCATGGGAACATAAAATGCCTGTGTGTGTATGTGTGTGTGTGTGCATACAATTAGAAAAATAAAATTACTATAAGACACTCAGGAATATTGAGTTCCCGGCTTTGCATTCTGGAGCAAAGTGAAGAATGTGCAACTTAGAGAGTTCTATAGAATACAACTGTCTTCCCGCAGAAGCCCCTGTCAAGTGGGGAGACAAACATGTATTGCGATGGTGTGCCAGCTCTGTTAAGCCACATTGAGATGACAGGGCTGAACTTTCCCTTCCATGCCCACTGCTGTCATGCTCGATGTCAAGCATGGAAAACCATTGAACGTGAAAGAATGTCTCCCAAGGTGGTTCTGAGCAGGCTTGGCATCATGGCTGGATGTGGGGGAAAGTACCTGGATAGTACTGGACAGCACTATCCAGTGCTGGATAGTACCTGGACAGCAGCTTCACCTGATGGAGGACAAGAATAGGAAAAAAAAAACAAACTGAAAAGGAGGCAAGACCAGAAAGAACAACACACAAGCCTCCTGACTCACACAAGGAGGTGGGGGTAGAAGAGATTAGCATAGCCATTGACACAGCTGTGGAAACCAAGATCGTTGGTTATGGCACAGTTATGGAAACTAAGATTCTTAGGCACAGACAACAGAGTTTGAACACTGTTTTGGAAACGAGTATACTTAGGGGCAGACTATGATCCTGAGGCGCAGGCGCCTAGATTACAAAGCATGACATCCAAGCAGGTATCCAAGGGCACATCCAAAGGTAAAGATATGGAGATTGAGCCCATTGTGGAATCTCAGGTTCCTTTCAAATTCTACCTAGTTATCCAAAATCAGCAACTAACCCGAAGGCTCCCAAACAGAAGACTATATCAGCGCAGTCTCTGCACCGGCTGGAGCAGCACACCCTCTGCCCACCTGTGCCTATGCAGGTACCTCTTTTCCAACTCTCTTGCAGGGCAGCTGACCTGTCAAGGCTGCCCGCCTGCAACCATGCAGGCCTCTCTCAGCAAACCTGTCCCTTCTGGGCAGCTCTTCCTGCCCGCTTGTGTCTACGCAAGTGTCTTTCATTCTTCCATCCCTTTCCCCTATAAACCTGTTCTTTAAATATAACTAATGTCTGTCTCATGGGGAAACTTGCCACGTGTCGCTGAAACGGGAGCTCTGGTGACACCTTTCCCAGAGTGACCCCAAGGGTCCCCACACGCCAAACCCACAGACTCAAAAAAAAACACATCACACCCACACATCAGGGTGAAGAGCACAATGCCAGGGCAGCACCCTGTAGACACTGATTCCGATTCATCTGCGATTCAGGAACTGCCCCAAGAGCCGTGGCGGGCACGGCAGGGTCCCGACGAAGCACTGGTCTCCACAACAGCCCACCAGGTCACGTGCTCGCCTCGCTGGTCCCCACCAGCAACCCCTCCAGCCCTCCAGGCGTGGGCTGGTCTTGCTCTTCTATGGTGTCTTCATTTCCACTACACCTCCTCGGGCCTTCTGCTTTGATTCTACGAAGAATGTTTTGGAAGTCAAACAAAACCCTGAAAATACTCTCTTCCATTTTATTCTTCATATTATTTTAGTTCTACTCCCACATGATCCAGAGGAGATATGAATGTGGAAAAGCAGGAGAAGAAAATCACCAACATCAACATTGCTGGATGCTACCTCTTTCTACTTGCAAATGCCTAAGTCCCCAGTGTGATTCTACTGCAGTGATTAAATCCTCTCTAAGGTTCTATCAGAATAAAGTTAACACTACCTGGAGGGAGATTGTGGAGAAAGGCTTTGAACACAAAGTGATCCTTGCGCTGGGTGGGGAAAGAGATGGGAATTTACCAGAGGGAAATTGGGACAGAGCAGAGAGAGTGATGTAAACAAAGAGCAAAATAACCAAATATACTGATTTTTGAAGATGTGAGACAAGGAAGGACAGAGGTAGTGAGCTATGGAAAAGAGAATCTCCTTTGAGTTACATCAGCCTGCCTCTTTTGTATCTTGTATATGGCGAGGAGTTGTAGGATTCTACCAGTCTCCATGAGCCCTTAGCTACCCAAACAAAATTTTACACTCATTTTCCAACCGGATTTGAAGACTAAAAGCTCTCTCCAGCCTACTGCAGAAAGTCCAGATGTGACAAATACCTGCCTCGTTAAAGATAATTAAAATAGAGAGAAATAGTTTCTGTAGGAAAGGCAACTTTGAATAAAAGTAGCAGACACTTGTCCCTCTGTATATAATACAGTTACCTGTGTGGGAAAACTGAACACTTCGTGTTGTTTTTCTTTGGACTGCTGTCTTTGTTTTCTGGCTTAATTGAAACTTTCAGGTTTTTGGGGGGTCATATTTTAAGCAGCACCCACTGTTGTTATTAGTATAAAGATTATAGGTACACTATAGGGAAGTCCAATCATTTCTAAGCTTGAAAAAAATAAGGGGGATTTAAGAAGTGAAGTTATATGTATAGATGGGACACAATCATGTATTTTAAACTGTTTCTTTTATTATGTCCAATGGCTGGCTTTTTTTTTTTTTTTAACACCACTCCTATGTATGTTTCCCAACACAATCAAGAAATGAACTCAATTCTGACACTAGCTGGAGACAGTGTCGGGTCCCTCAAGTAAAGGGCTCAGCACCCCCAACTGCCCCCACTTCAGACATCAATCTCAAGTCCAAGTTGTCACCTGTGCTTCTAAGGGACAGTCTGTAAATGGGAGGTTCCTAGGACCACCTCCTTGGGTTTGACTGATTGGCTAGAGAAGCTCACAGAACTCAGAGAAATGATTTCTTATGTTTATAATGTTACTCATAATAAACTAGAAAAGGATTCAGATGAGCAGCCAAATGAGAAGGTACACATGGTGAGGTCTGGAAGTGTTCTAAGCACAGGAGCTTTTGTTCCTGTGAAAGTGGGTGCACCACCCTCCAGGCATGTGGAAGGGTTTCTCAATCAAGAAACTCATCAAATCTCCTTGTTCATGAGTTTTTACGGAGCTTAAGCTGCAGCCTATTCTTCTCCCCTTTCCAGAAGTCAGTATGTGGGGCTGAAAATTCAACCCTCTAATTAGTCAGTCTTTCTGGTGACCAGCCCCATCACGAGGCCAACTAAGATTCTATATAGTTATTCACTACCAAAACTCAGGTGGGCTCAAAATGGGCTCCTTGACCATAACAAAAGACACTTTGGAACTCCTAAGGGTTTTAAGATCTCTGTACCAGGAACCAAATTTATTTCTTCTTCTTATACCACAACCACACATCTATTTCTTATCTAGGGTTTGCCAAACACATTTTAAATTCCAGTTCCACATTTTAAATTCCATGCAGTTTTTAGCATGCAGTTTCTCTGATTTCTATATTGAATTTTTAAACTTTTTTTTAACTTTCTTTAAAAGTTCTTTGTTTTTAAAGATTACAGAAGATTTTGTAAAGTATGACTTACGTGTGATGATGTGTGTATATTATTAATGTGTAAATGTTTAAAAAAAAGTAAGGAAGAAAGATGAAAGATTGGGCCTCCCCTGGTGGCTCAGGTGGTTGAGTGCAGCGCTGTGAAGCTGTCCACAGCCTCTGCAGTGCACGTTTGATCCCTGCCAGCCGGCAAGATACCCACATGGCATGGCAGACCTCTCCTGTCTCGCCTGCTGCTCCCCTCAGCAGTGTACTTCAGTCTGTCTGTTCTGTTCCCCACTCTGTCTCTGGTGAATCCTCTTACCCTTCTACACATCTGGCCTGCACCCTGGTTCTTATATGCATGAATAAATAAATCTTAATGCATACAAGAACTGGGGTATAGGCCAGATGCGTAGGAGGGTGAGAGGATTCACCAGAGACAGAGTGGGGAACAGAACAGGCAGACTGACTGACTGAAATACACAGCTGAGAGGAGCAGCAGGCACGACAGGAGAGGTCTGCCCTGCCATGTGGGACCCTCACCGGCTGGCCGGGATCAAACCAGCACTGCAGAGGTAGCGGACAGCTTCACAGCACTGCGCTCAACTGCCTGCTCCACCAGGGGAGGCCTTGAATAAATAAATCTTTTTAAAAAAAGATGAAAGAGAGAAAGACCTTGGCAACTTCCACATCTAACCATGATGGAGCAAGTGGTACCAGACTCTCCATTTCACCATAAACAACCACTGTATATAAATATAACAGACAAATTTTTGCAAAGTTTAATAAAAACATAAACTCCCATAGATTCTAAAAAGTTCAGAAAATTACAGCCATGATGAATAAAATCAAAATACTACTGGATATTAAACTGCTGAAAATCAAAAATAAGGAAAAAAATCTCAAAAACATCCAGACAAAAGCAAACATATAGATACAGAGGAATGATATGAAAATCAGCTAATTCTTATCTGAAACAATAGACACCAGAAGACAAAGAATGATGCTTGTAAAAAACTGATAGAAAACCCTGTCAATTCAGAAATTTTATAGCCAGCAAAAAAAAAAAAAAAAAAACCAACTGTCAAAAATGAAGGTAAATAAAGACAGTTTAAAGTAAATCAAAGCTGAGAGAATTCATTAATGAATGGTCTGAATTGAAAGAGAAGCTACCAGGAGATTTTAAGCCTGAAGGGAAATAAAACAATGTAGAAACCCAGATTAGCAGAAAGTAATGAAGACTAGAGGATATAGTAAATATAAAATATTAAAGACTCCATATTATACTTTCTATCTTTATAAGACAAATGAATAACTAAAAATTATACCAATTTACTGTGAGGTTTATCACTTATGTAAATTTAAAATAGAAAATAATAGCACAAAAAGTGAAAGTAAAATGCATCTGCATTATTGTTACAACCTCCAGGTATTAAAAGAATAATGAGGAAACACTGTGAATAGCTTTATGCCAATATTTCAGCAAAGTATACAAAATGGATAATTTCCTTAGAAATGCACACACACATAACTAAAATCAGTATAATATGAATAGGAAATCTGAATAGCTCTATGGGACTATTAGGTTCATATAATAGTTATTTTCCCATAAAAGAAACTCCAGACCCAGGTGATACTACTACAAACACTAGAATGGCTAGCCTGAAAGGGAAGGACAACACTAAATGTTGGCAAAGGATGTGGAACAACTAGATCTTCTATGTGCTGCTGGAAATGCAAACTTGGTACAACCACATACGAGAAAACAGTTGGTAGTTTTTCATTTAATTAAACATCTATTATCAGCAATTCTCCTGGACATTTACTCTAAAGAGAGGAAAATATATATGCACAAAATGATTTGTTTATTGCAGCTTTACTCAAAATAGTTAAAACCAGAAACTACCACATTGCCTATCAGCAAACGAATGTATAGACTGATGTGGTATGCATGACTAGACAGCACTAGACAGCAGTAAAAAAGATATCTGCAATGGAATACTATACACAATAAAATAGATACACTTGAGCATGCAGAGGGGTCTCAAAACATGCTGAGTGAGAGAACCAGGCAGAAAAGACTAATAGTGCTTGATTCTATTTACAGTTCAAAAATAGGTAAAACTAGAAGAACTTGAAAAAATAATCTGAACACTGGTTGCCTCTAAAGTGGGGTGGAGAGGATTGGACGGTAAAGGATTTTCAGGCTTTTTCTGCCCACCCACCATTAGAATTGCCCTGTCTGATGGGGGCACCTGCATTTTGTTACATTGTTATAAGTTGTATTGTTTACTTCTATGGGCCATGGCAGCAGTATTGAGATATTCCCCAAGAGAAGCAGAGGCAGGAGAAAGAACACCAGAGAAGTCCAGAATGAAGACTTGCGCAAGGACAGGGGGGGCTTGGAGGACTACCAGTCTCCTGGGCCCCCAGCACCCCTGCCTGGCATGTACCTGGTTGCTGCAGTACATGTAAAAGCTCAATAAAATCCTGAGAAAGCCACCGAGGGCTCCAGGACTCTCTACCCAGTCTGCTCGGATCATAAAGAAACCAGCACTGTCCCTGTCCAGCCACTACAGAGATAGACTGGAAAGGGTCACTCAAGACCTTTGTACAGTTTTCTAATTTTTCTATACCTAGATAGAAGGTATATTACATGGGCACTTGCATATCTACTATGTTGGTGTTAGTCTGTGGGAAGGAGGGGTGTCAGTCACTGGGAAGGGGCACAAGGATTCTTCTAAGATGATGGCAATGTTCTATTTGTTGACAGGAGTGTATTACTTTATGATAATCCTTTAGCTGTGTATTTGTGACTCCTTCACTTTCCTAAATATACATTATACTTTAAAAATAGAAATTAGAACCCCCTGTGGAAGACATACAGTCCATACATGCTATTTTCCTAGAGTAGAGTTAAGTGGGTCATCTTTCCAATAGAAGCAAGACAGTCTCCTTGTTACCCCTGAAGTTCCTCAACTGTGCTGGATCCAATACTTCCTACTGCTGAAAGCTTTAGGGGTCGACTTGAATTCTCTAGTAAACCTGGTTGTTTATCTT
Source organism: Talpa occidentalis (assembly GCF_014898055.3). Taxonomy (NCBI): domain Eukaryota; kingdom Metazoa; phylum Chordata; class Mammalia; order Eulipotyphla; family Talpidae; genus Talpa; species Talpa occidentalis. Next base: position 15,368,901 of record NW_023601433.1, read on the forward strand.
CCCAGGAAATAACTGATGGTATTGACTGACTGAAGCCAATAACCGAAGTTCAGGTCTCTTTTGGCAACAAAGTGATATTAGGTAATTAAATTTTTGACTACCATATGGAAAGGCTGACTTGTTCTTGTTCCATTAAGTTGTAAACCAAAATATACACTAAAGGAGTGAGAACACTCCTGCATAGATCTGCTTCCCAGCCTTAGTCTTGGTATCCTCTGCACCCCACCTTTCCAATTCGGTTCTGCATCTTGATCCAGCTTTGTTAGCGTGCTTAGCTCATGCCTCTCCAGCCTAGAGAGACCATGCACCTGGCCACATTTCTTTCAAGGGAGCAGAGAGAAAACTTGTCAGAAACAATCTTTGCTGCAACACATGTCCTACTTTAATGCAGTTGCTGTTCGCAATACAATGGATTCTTCTCTTTTAATAAGCTGTAGATTAGCCCTATAACAGACTTGTAATAGACTTGGCCTATAACAAATCTTCTTGTTATAGGGCAACCCCAAGATAAAATAGGTTGCCTGACTGTGGGTCATCACCCCACACTTAAAGGGGACTTAAACTGCAGGCACACACAAAAGGTTAACAAAAGGTTTATTTACAAAGGAAGGGGAAATGAAGAAATGTACAACCCAGGGAGAAAAGAGGGAGATAAATTCTTAAATGTGTCCTACTGGTTCTGCCAACCTGGAATCCCAGATGACCTGCCAAGACCAAACGCTGCCTAGCCAACAGCATGAGCCAAGAGCACGAGACCCCACTGACATGGCTGGTTATAAACACAAGCACCCAGAAAATGGCTGCTTAAGTACACTCTTAGGTCCTCGCAACTTCCCTTTGAGAATCATGGGATTTGTAGTTCCCAGTGTCTTGCTGCTCTTGGGTTGGCATCCACAAAGCCTGCATGGAGTTTGCTCAGGACATCCTTTCCCCCTAACATTCTCACAAATCAAATCCTGTTTAACTGTCATTGTCAGTGCACTTAGCTAAATCAGATTTTCCAAGGACCTCTCTTACTATGTTGAATTCAAGTCAATTTCTATTTATTTATTTTAAAGATTTATTTATTTATACAAGAACTGGGGTACAGGCCAGAGGCGCAGGAGGGTGAGAATATTCACCAGAGACAGAGCGGGGAGCAGAACAGGCAGATGGACTGAAAACACTGCTGAGGGGAGCAGCGGGTGAGACAGGAGAGGTCTGCCATATCATGTGGGTTGCTCCCTGGGCAGTTGGGAATGGAATGCACGCTGCAGAGGCTGTGGACAGCTTCATAGCGCTGCACTCAACTGTTGCACCACCGGGGAGGCCCTTCAATTTCTATTTAAAATGCAGATCGTGTCCTTGTATTTATTGGTATTTAGAATAATGAATTGGTTCCATAGCATCCTCAAGTGGTGACCAATTGGGCATTTTTGTTTAGTGAATTCATGGATTTTAATATATTTGAAGAATTTTAATGACAGCAGGTAACATTTTGGTGCTCCAATTACTGGCCCAATTATTTGATCTTATTATTGGTTATGAGGGTCTCTTCAGGTTGGTTTCTGAGTCTTTTTTACATGATTCCAATTATGTTTGACAGCTTCCCTCATCTCTTAGATAACATGATGTTCCAGGCTCATCTTGTACAGGCCCTCCCTTAGCTCTGAAATAAACCATTTCTCCAAAGAGTTGAGTGTGGAAAATGATATTTAGAAAATTCAGCCTGGATGATGGAGTATTCATAGCCACTGCATGTACTTCCTTCATCTGCAGCACAAAGATGTCTCTTATATTTCTATGTGCAAAAGACAGGTGCTTTAATTTAGAAGGAAAAATAAGAAGAAAAATGGTCCCTGGCACACTGATAAAAGCGATTGAACAACGTATGTAAATCAGAGAAGGCAATACTATCACAAACATCAATAAATTATTTTTTCTTCTAAATAAATTATAATATCAAAAGAGGCATTCACAGTTAAGGCATGAAGCTTCCCCCCCCCCAGAAACACTAATAAATATACAACATTTAATTCAGATCTTTATTTTTTTTAAAGATTTATTTATTTATACATACAAGAACTGGGGTACAGGCCAGAGATGCGGAGGGTGAGAGGATTCACCAGAGACAGAGTGGGGAACAGAACAGGCAGACTGACTGAAATACACTGCTGAGGGGAGCAGCAGGCGAGACAGGAGAGGTCTGCTGCACTATGTGGGACCCTCGCCAGCCATCTGGCCGGGATCGAAACGGCGCTGCAGAGGCTGCGGACAGCTTCATAGTGCGACGCCCAACCGCCCGGGCCACCAGGGGAGGCCCAGATCTTTATATTTTTTAAGTTAAAATAAAAGAGGGATTAAAGAGGTTTTTCAAGACCATGAAATAAAGCAGTGGGCAGACAGCCCACTTTCTTTTTTGTCCCACAAACCTACCTACACGGATCCTACAGGTGCTAACCTTAAAAGGTACCACTTCTTCTCACGTGTTTCTGTCTCTATGGCTACCACCCCAACTGAAGGTACCCCCTTCCCTTAAAGAAGTAAAGCCCCATCACCAGCTTCATTCCGCCTGAAACCACATTCCACAGAAGTCCCCCCTTCCTCTGCCCAACCCCCACCCCCACCCCGCCACCCCATGTCTTTGCCCCCACAGCAGCCAGAGTCACCTTTTGAAATAACCATATACGATGAAGTTACTCCTCTGTTCAAAACCCTCTGCTGACCTTCCAATGTCCTTTTCTTGGGCTACAAACTCAGTGTGCTTCGCCTTCAGTTGTTTCCAAGTCCCAGTATCTCACTTCCCTCCCTTAATCACACCTGTACATAAGCCACGCTGACTTCCGGCTGCTCCTTAACCACCCAGCACCTGCTCCAAGCCTCCCAGTCCTGGCTGTGCTGACCCCCAGGCCTGTGTGCTCCACTCCACCCCTTGGCGGCCTCCCCATATGACCCCTCCCAGCTTGCCTGCTCCACCCCCAGCCTGCTGCTCTCCCCAACCCCACAGGCTCCCTGCTCCCCAGTGTGCTGACCTCCCCTATGTCTACATGCTTGAATGTCCCTCCTCCCAGGCCACCACCTGCCGGTGTCTGTGTGAAATTCCATCTTCCTCTCTGTCTTCCACTCACTTTCCCTCTTTATTTCTCTTCAAAGTCTTTATCACCATCTAATATTATAGTCTATTGTTGATTTTGTTTATTATATGTGTTTCCTGCATACCCCCAACATATTTAATGTCTGAAAACATAAGGATAGAAATTATGCTGTTTTGTGCAGTCCTATAGCAGCAATGCTTAAAACAGTGTTCGGTACATAATATGTGTTCAGTGATAATTTGAGGAATGAATATGTGAGACAATTGGAAAAGAGAATGTGAAGCTTGAAAGCACACACACGTATGCAAACCATATAATTGTAATAATAATAATAATAATAATAATAATGTATATGAATTTGAGAAAAGGACAGCAGAGGACTCTGGAAGTAGGACTGAAAGGCAGCACGACAAACAGATATGACAAACAGACATTGTAAGACTGAATAAGAGGGAAAAGTCCAGGGCAGGAAGAAATCAGTGAGAGGGACACTCCAGAGGGGTCTTTTCTCCCTCGACCTGTTCCTCTGGGGGCCTTCTCTCCTCTGTCTGGCACCTCTGTCAAGTTTCCCAAAGGACTCCTCGCACCGCCTTCCCTAAGGTCTCTCTCACCTAGTTTTCTCTGCCCTCATGTTTCAAAGGTCTGTTTTGGGAATTCAAAACAGATGCCCTCCTGGCCACTCTTACTGAACTGGTAGGACAGGACTTTCCAGATGCTGCTTAAACAGAATGTCCAAAGAGAAAATGAGATGACAGATACCTTGGTGTCTGTCGACATCTCATCTCATTATCTAGGTGTTTGTTAGAACATACACTTGTTTGTTCTTCTCCCTCCAACAGGAAAGGCAAAGACTTGGGACACTGGAATTCATGTTGAAGAAAAAGCTAGATGACCAGTGAGATGGGACATTCAAAGCCTCCAGCCAAGTTCCTCCTGGAACCTGTTCCTGGACTCCTCTCTCTGTTCTCTTCCCACTCAAAGTTTTGCCCAACATCCCTCTTCTGTGCTGGGGGTGGGCATGGGGGTGGAGGGGAGCCACTGGAGACCAGTTTGTACCCACAAGGGCACCATCTTCCACAGCACTCACAAATTTGGGATTTTCAACATTACATATTTATTAAATTATTAGGTATAAATTAACTTTATTGCCTTAATTTGCATTTTTACTACTTGTAGCTATTTTCCCAAGTGGCTGCTGTTTTGCATGTACTGAGTGCTCACATGCTTAGTGGACTTTTCTTCCGATGCTTTACGTTTGATTTTTGTACATTTTTCCACTGCATTTTCCAGATTCTCTCTGAAATACCAAATTTCTAGTTTGCACTTGATGTTTCCTAATGTTTATTTTTCTATTCTTAGAAACCTGAGCTCCCCTCTGCTGCACCTCCCCCTGCAGTTGCAACAGGGTGGTCCCCAGGAAAGGGGGAGGTTCCCTGCCCCACCCAAGGGAGGGTGGAGCTGAGCAGCAAGAGAAGAAGCTGCAGGAAGAGACGGAGGAAGGAAGCAGGATGGAGCCAGGAGACCTGGAGGAGGCGCATGGAGCCTAGAAACACGTAAAGAAACTGCGCTTGTCTTTTGGTCGTGGACTGGGTGACACAGATGTGGGTGAGACCTGTGGGGAGGTGACAATGGCAGCTTTTATCTTGATGTTGATTTTGCTCTTTTCCTTCCGGGCTTGTCTGGTTGTTTGTGACCCTTTTCTGTGGGTCCCCACTGGAAGATGCTTTAGACTTGTGGCAGGCTTTGGGGCCTTGTTCTGGGCCAATCCCATATGGATGGACTTTTACCCACGAGGGGATGGGTAACTTTGGGTGCTTCATTTAGAAACTAGACTCTTTGCCTCACCTGTATTGTTTCCTAGTTTTTATTAAAGATCCTTCCCATTAAAGTGTCATATGTTTTGTGTTGATGCGGCGGATGGCAGAACCCATTTAGAATAGGCAGGTTTGCGGGGTTTGGGCTGCCCCTCTCCCTGTCCTATAACACAGTGACCTTTAGGGCTAACCTTCCCTAGGTCCGGCTGGGCAACCAGCGCGCAGGGGGAGAACAGCAAAACCCTACCTGCTGCACCTCCCCCCGCAGTGATCTTTAGGAATGGCTTTTGCCATGGTCCCTAGATCCGGCTGGGCAACCAGCGCGCGCGGGGGGGGGGGGGGGGGGGGGGGGGGGGGGGCGGGGAGAACAGCCTGAAGCAGAGGAAGTGCAGCGGAAGTTCCCTGAAAAGGCAGAAGCTTATCAAGAGATAATGACCACCAAGAACCACTACAAGAATGCTAAAAATCTTATCCTGTCTTTCTAGAACTACGAACTTTAATCCCTTATCTGTCTTTCTAAACTTCCTTCTTTCTTCTATAATGGTCATTGTTTGTTATGTAGATCACCTCCCTGATGGTGATAGACTGAGCCCATGGGCAAGCTAATTTCTTTGATATTCATTCCTGTGCTTTTGGAAAACATATATATACTGGTCACAAACTCAAAGAAAATGACACTCAGATTTTCACTCTTGAAGTGTGTCTGTTTGTCATTTCTTTCACCGACGCCCTGACCACCCTGCACGCTTCTCTCAACCCTGAGGTGGCCTCATCGTCTACTGCTGTGCTGGTCCGGGGCAGGTGGTGCCCAACGTGGGGCCCCGACATTTCATTTCATTTCATTGTGTCTTCCACCCAAAGAAGAGGTGAGTAACGAAGAAGAGATCGTGTTGGGTAAGCTATCTCCCTTCTTGTGTGTGAGTGTGAATGTGATTCCCTTTAAATACCCTCTTTTAAACAGTCAGGGATAGGATCCTCACTGGAGCGTCCGTAGCTCGCTGTTAAAGGATGATCAGTTCAAGATAGTGAGAAGTTTTTCTAAGAGTGAATGCTCGTGGTGCTGTGTGTGTGTGAGAGTGTATGAATACGGCTCCACGGCCTCGTGGCTACGGAGTCTGAGTGGGCTGCACCCGCGATTCCTGTGGAGGAATGTCATATGACATAACGGTCATCTGCTCTTCGGAGTAGCCTGGTCCGGGACTTATACGGACAGACCTTAGCTAAGACGCCTCCGCAAGTTCCCGCGAGGGACACGGGCCGGACAGCACAGTTGAAAGAAATCTTTGCTTGAGTGAACAAAAGCACCACGAGACCATGGGTCAATTACAGACCCAAAACAAAAATCTTTTTCTATCTATATTAAAAAATATGATTGAAACACGAGGTATTAAAGTAAATAAGAAAGCTCTACTGCAACTTTATAAATTTATATTACGGGTATGCCCGTGGTTTCCAGAAGAAGGTAGTTTTGTCACTGGAAACTTGGAAAAAAGTAGGAAAAGAAGTAAGAGTTTTATGCCCTTCATGGACCATCTCAGGTTCCAAGACAGACTCTGTCTTTGTGGGTACAAATTAGAGATTTGTTGGTTGATGCCACTGAGGCAGAATTGTGGGAAGGCCAACAGGATGAAGTTCAGGATAATCCTAAAAACATTAATGATCTACTCAAGCCTCTGCTCCCGTATCAAAGGAATCCCTTTCCCAGTCAGAGGATGAGTTTAATGATCATGAATATATTGAAATGCTAAATAAATTAACTTTCAAAAATGATAAACCCTCCCGCCCACCCGCTAACTTTTTTCCAGTTGTTACCAAACCTAAAATTGCATTACATAATAATCCTAATCATATCAAAGCCCATCAAGGGCCCCTAGGTGGCATTTTGGTCCGCGGCACCCCTCTTGTCACTGTTTAGATTTCCCATCTAGTGATTTCCCATTTAGATTTCCCATCTAGTGACTGTTTGGTAATTCCAGTGCATGATAGTTCTCAATCTCAGTCTACTGCATTTTGTTTTAAAAATATATATTCATTTGTTCAGCCTCAGTGTATACTTTTTGTTTTCTAAGACAGAATCATGGTTGTTCTCTATTTTTTTGGATTGAGGAGGGGGCGTGAGTCAGAGAAGAAATCTGCAGGTATGAGGGACAGGATGGTGACCTCTGATGGAGCCCGGTCACTATTTGGAAGACTGTTTCTGAGGTTGTTGAGAAATGAGGTGTGACAGCCCCAATGTGGGAGGTGGGGTGGGTTATGATATACGTGGTCCCTGACACAGGACTCTTAGAAATATGTGTGTGTGAGTGTGTGTGTGTGTATACATATACATATATTTGTATTCCGTTCAGAAGAAGGATATGATCATAAGGGTTTTGTAAAAATTTCCAACAGTATTGAAAACTACAGACTGGAAGCTGGGAGCCTGCTGTACCTATTCTCTCCAGAAATACCACCCTGTTTCTGAGCATTGGCTTAAGGGTAAGCTTGCGGCTAGTATGCCTGCAATGAAATGAGACTTTTGCAGCAAGGAAGAAAAATCAGAATTTATTTTTGATCTTATACTGATTGAAACATATTTATTACATAGGAGAAGAGCCTTAATGGTTCAGTGTCTGGTTGTGAACAAAATTACCTGTGGATCATGTCCATAGGAATATAGTTTTTCCTAATATAACTGGCTGTCAGTGCTGACTGGGTGTCAGCACTGTGTGAAAAGGGAGTGTGAAAAGGGATAATGTTTCTTGAAGAGCCTATAGATTCAGCTTACCCTTTGCTGTAGATCTGTCTTGTTCTACGTGTTCCCCAATCTTATTTGGTTATTTACGTATTCATAAGCATTGAGGTCATATTGAATGTCTTCCTATTGCAAACAATGTGCAGAAGCTGCAGAATTTATGTAAGTTAGATTCCTAGAAATGGGTTCTCAGTCAAAGGAAACATGCATTTTGAACTCAGAAGGCCCTTCCAAAATGCTGTACCACTGCATGGAGTGAGCTGCTTTCCTCACATCCAGCCATCTGTCTATTTTTGCTCATTCAATGAAGGAAATTGATATTTTATGGTTCCCAAACAATTTCGCATGCCAATGGATTTTAACTTTGTAACTGTACTTCAGAGACCTTCGCTGGTGACACTACGGAAAGTAGATTAAAGGAATGTATGGAGGGTGGAATGTTTGTCAGAGAGGCTTAAGAAGGAAAAGAACTATTTAAGTGAGAAGAAAGGAATAATGGATTCAGAGGGTAGCCACGGGCCTGGCAAAACATGATGGAACTCCATGCACATGATGGAACTCCCATATGTTAGGATGGAGTCTGAAGTAGCTGCAGAAGTGGAATGCTCATGGCAGCAGATCTGAGACTTAGTCTCTTCTCAGACAGCCACCTACAAGAGGTTTGCATCAACTAGGAGGTTGACCAGATGATTTCCAAGCTCCCCTGCTGTCCCACAGTCCTGGGCACTGAGTGCAGAATTGTGATCTTGGATGAAAAGAAGGCAGTCTTTACTGTGTCACCAAACTCTCTTTCATATTTCTCAATGAAGGGAAATGTGTACAGAGTCATAAGTTGCCAAGATATTTTTAAAAAATGAGTTGGGAAATTTCTATTGAATGCTAATTTTTTTAACCTTCAATTTATTTCTCCTGAGTTGGGGAACTAAATAAAAGATCAGGAAGCATAAAAGGAAGGTGTTCAGGCTGGAATGGAGCTGTTTAATAATACTGGTTGTGAGTTGGGTGGGCCAACCTGTGAGTCAAGTCAGCCTTCGTAGGAATTAGAAATCTTGGAATGGTAAAACTAAGCAACTGGCATTTTTATATAACATTCTACCCACCTGATTAACACTTAACAATTTCCCTAGTATTTTCTACTTATCAACATAATTTCGTTTAGGGGTGTGTGTGTGTGTGTGTATGTGTGTTTTGGGAGAGCTGATGAGGGTAGGGTATATGCTTGAGCTGAGGCAAGGGACCTAACAGTCCTACTGAACCTTGTAATGCTCTTGCTCATGAGCAGTGTTGCCAAAAGCCCCAGAAAGAGAGGCTTTGGGACTGTGAAGTACTGAAAAGATAAGATATGTCTCAAGCTATAGCAACAACATTTCATTGCAGTCTCGCCCAGACAACCAGGTATGGTGCCAACTGGAATCGATGCAGCCAGCGGAAGCCTGAAGGGCAGCCAGGCTCATAAATTTGAAGAGTGGAAAAGAATTGCGATGGCAACAAAATATTTCTTGTAAAGTAGCCAGGCCTAAGTCTTATACAAGAGTGGCTTTCAAACTTTAGAACACTCAATACTCCCCAAGTGGGTGGCTGTTGTAAGCTCTGAATCAGTATAGGTCACCCTCAGATCTTTGATTCAACAAAAGAGGCCCTTGGGGTGAATAATACAAGCATCATTTATTGACCTTTCTCCAGGTCTGGGTATTTAACATATTATTATAAAAATAGTTTAAGCAAATACAAAAGTCAAGAGAATAATATGGCAATCCTCATGTAACTACTACTAAGATTCTTCTTTTCTCCCTACTACTTCTTCATACGCATGTTCATTTGAACATCTTCCACATTTGATATGTGGGCAGTTCCTGGTTCTTTGTGTCAATAAATACACTTTTGCCTACATCTTTTTGCATGTTTGCAAGTGTATTTTTGAGCTAGATTCCTAGAAGTGTGACTGTAGGGTCAAAGAATAAACATATATGTGGTTTTGCTTGATGTTGTCAAATTTTCCCCCACTGTATTGCCACCTCTAATATTTTAGTGTTGCTTCCTTAGAGCTTCTCAGCAGCTTGTTGTCAATGTTCTGCCCACTGAGTAGGTAAGACATGGTAACTCATTTCAGTTTCATTTTGTATTTCTCACATTTTGAGTGAGTGGTCATCTTTTTCGTGGTAAAGGGCTCTTTATCAATTCACTCTTTATATCTTGCCCACTTTTCTATTTGGTGATCTTTTCTTTCATTGCTTCGAAATTTTGAACTTTGAGTCATAACTAAGAAAGTTGTAATTTGAGTCATTCTTAGGGAAGTTTTCTTTTTTTTAATTTATTTTTTATTTTTTAAAAATATTTATTTATTTATTTATACAAGCACTAGGTACAGTCAGAAGTGCGGGAGGCTGAGTTATTTCACCAGAGCCAGAGCAGGGAGCAGAACAGTCAGACAGAGGACACTACTGAGGGGAGCAGAGAGTACGGCAGGAGAGGTCTGCATGCCATGTGGGACCCTCGCCTGCGGCCGGGGATTGAACCGGTGCTGCAGAGGCTGCGGGCAGCCCCGCAGCCCAGTGCTCAACTGTTGCGCCACCAGGGAGGCCCCTTAGGGAGGTTTTCTTAGTCCAGGTGATAAAGAGTTTTACTACTATTTCTTCGAGAACTTACTATCAAAACTCTCCACTTAAATTTCTGTTATATTTGTAAAATATTCTGGTGTAGAGAGTAAACTATAGATCTGTCCCAATAGCATTTATTTGAGAAGTCTTATCGTTTACCGATTTAAGGAGTAGTCACTCTATCTCTAGATGTACTTGATTCTGCTTCAGAACTCTGTATTTTGCTTCACTGGCCTTTTGTGTAGCAATCCCATGCTATTTCAATTAAGGAAAGTTAGTACCATTTAATATATGGTATGGATTGGGGTAGTTCCCTCCCCTGTTATTGTCTTCCAGGATATTTTCTGATTTTTCTTGCTTGTTTTCCTTTCCATTGAAAGATGATGGACATTATCAACATTATGATCAACTTGTACGTTTGGATCTTCTTTTATTGCTGGATTGTTTTCTGAAATCACTTTCCATGATCCCCAGGTGCCAAGAGTAGCTTGCTGGATGTGAACTAATTTGTAGTGGCACTGGCTTCTTTCAGCATTGGTCAATATCCAGGCACAAAGCTAGGAGAAGAACCTCTAACCTCAGTGAGTGTTAATTTATGGAGAAGAATGAACACAAATTGCTGCAACATAAGGAAAAAAAAAAAAAAACTATTAGTAGAGGACAGGGGCCCTTAAGTGTAAAGCTGCCCAAACACATGTGCTAGAATCCAATAAATTGCCAAGGCCCAATAAAAATGCTCAATTAAATAGAATGAATGGAAGTAATAAAGGCTAGAATAAGATGACTATGCCTTGGGGGAAAAAAAAAAGAGAAGGTATTCATTTGGAATTGGAATTCTTTGATAAAAGAATGTCATTTGTGATTGACCTTGAAGAATTATTGTATTCTCATATAGGCTACATGGGAGAAGAAAAAGTCAGATAGAGAAACAAAGTCTGTAAACACAGGGAGACAAGAACTCTTTTGGTATGTTTAGGAAATGGTGATGAATCTTCAGTGCTGGGATTAAATAACGTTACGATTGGGGTATGAGAATATGAAGGAGCAGGAGTACCTTGGGGATAGCAGGAAATGAGTTTGGAAATGAGGGCTGGAGTCAGAAGATAGGAGATGAGATGCTTGAAACTTTGAAATCTTGGGGAGAAGACACCAGAAACATGGCTAATGTGCATAGGGGCAGTTAAGGTTTGGATGTGATTAATTTCAGAGATAATAAGTGATTCTTTATTGCTTCAATTCTCAGTCAAAGGAAACATGCATTTTGAACTCAGAAGGCCCTTGATGATATTTAAAATATCATCAACAACTTGGGGTCTTCTGAGCTTCATACCCAAAGTCAACATGGTTCATACTCAAAGTAGGAAAACAGTCTGAATTCAGGTTCTTTTATTTTTGGGTTCCTTTAAATGAAAGTTAAAGGAGTAAATTTACATCTCTCTTGGGTTCTTTCCAAAAAATGTAGTATTATTGGAGAACTAGGCCCCAATACTATTGGAAGTTGTAGCTGATCTCAGTACAAAAAAAGTAACATCTTTATTGCTCATTGACTTCTAATTTTCTACTTTAAGTTATAACATGATAAAATGTGGCATTTTTATAAAATGTCATCTTTTATACATTAGGACGTTCAAGGTCTTTTTTCTGCCAAAGGGAATTTATTTTTTACTCCCACATATTTAGAGGGAAAATATCTTTCTTTTTTTAAAAAAAGATTTATTTATTTATATAAGATCTGGGGTACAGTCAGAGGCATGGGAGGGTGAGAGAATTCGTCCGAGACAGAGCAGGGAGCAAAACATGCAGATGGACCAAAGACCCACTGAGGGGAGCAGTGGGTGAGACAGGAGAGGTCTGCTGCGCCATATGGGTTTCTCCCTGGTGGGCCGGGAATCGAACCAGTGCTGCAGAGGCTGTGGACAGCTTCACAGTGTGTCGCTCAACCCACTGCACCACCAGGGAGGCCCAAATATATCCTTTTTTTTAAAAATTAATTTATTTATTTATACAAGCGCTGGATACAGTCAGAAGCGCGGGAGGGTGAGAGAATTCACCAGAGCCAGAGCGGGGAGCAGAACAGGCAGACGGATGAAGTACACTGCTGAGGGGAGCAGTGGGCATGGCAGGAGAGGTCTGTGCACCATGTGGGATACTCGCCTGACGGCCGGGATTGAACCGGTGCTGCAGAGGCTGCCGGTAGCTTTGCAGCCCAGCGCTCAACCGCTGCGCCAAAGGGGAGGCCCCAAAAATATCCTTCTTAATCCCTGGCTTTTCTAGAACAAGACATAGGGTTCCAAGATATAAGTGTTTGTTGCAGTTAATCTTTGAGTTTTCCATTTTTTGATCCTAAGAGCATATAATGAAAGCTGTATGAAAATTATTTCCCCACCTATATCTTTTCTCAGGACAGCTGTGACTGATGAGCAAGTGTGTGGTTTCTGTTGCTGACTGGCATGCTACTCTCCAAGAGGCTGGGATGAAGGAAAGAAGAGACAGACACCTGCTTATTTGCTGTGCTCTTGTGCTCCTGAGCTCGAATTGGAAGACAGAACAGAAGCGAATAGCTGAAGAAACCACTTAGAAAATTAAGTAAAATAGCATTTTAATTCTGCACTAGGAATTCAAATCAAAATCACAATTAAATTCAAACAAATCAAAATGATCACAAAAGGACTATGATTATTTCAAATTCCACATGTTCATTATAGTAAATAAGAAAGTCATCCATTTTTGTATATTAAACTTATATTCTGCAACCTTGCTGTAATCTTAGTTTCAGAGGTGTTTCTGTCAATTCTATCAGATTTTCTACATAGACAAACATGCCATTTGCAAACAAAGACAGTTTAATTTCTTCCTTCCCAGTCTGTGTATCATTTATTTTCTTGTATTATTGTTGTATTGTTGGATTTGCTGGGTCTTCTAGTATGCTGTTGAAAAGCAAAGGGGGCTTATCCTTACCTTGTTCCTGATCTTAGTGGAAAGCATCTTGTTTCGTACCACTTAGTGTGAGATTAACTGTAGGGTTTTTGTACATGTTCTTCATCAAGTTGAGGATATCCACCTCTCTTCTTAGTCCAGTGGGTGTAGATAATATGCAGTGCCTTTTCTGTATCTATTGGAATCATCATGTGATTTTTCCTCTTTCATCTGTTGATGTCATGGGTTCCATTAATTGATTTTCAAACTATGAAGCAACCTTGTATACCTGAGAAAAATCTCATTTGATTGTGATTATATAATTCTTTTTATTGTTGGTGAATTTGAAAGAATGTTACTAATATTATAAAAAGTTATGCCAATATTTCTCGTAAACAATGTATTTGGTGGGAATCAATAGTTCTGGGGGTACTGACTGCTTTGTGTGATGGTGAAGAGTAGAGAACTACAGAGCAGAGAGAGGAATCTCCACTCTAAATCCACAGTCAAAAGTGTGTATGTAAAAATCATAGAAAGAAATACTGAAAATATAGGTATATTTGAAAAGCCTTTCAGTGTCGGAATTCAAGTTCTCTAACCTCATCAATGGAGGCTGCCTCCCTGGCTCTCTCTCCCAGCCTCAGGGCTAATGGGACAGGAGCACTTGGTGGTTGAGAGAAGTTGCCCACCTTTGAGCCGAATAGCTTGAAGTCAGCCCCAGCTGGTTATCATGTGCGGCATGGGTGCCTGTACTTTGCTGGCACCTCTGGGCTCATGGTCTGAGGATGCCCTTTTGTTCCCTGAGGAACTGCTGCTTCTCTGTACCTAGTGCTAGCTTCCTTGCCCCTTCTTTCCTCTCTCTTTTCTTTCTTGGATGGGATCATGTTTTCCGGAGTAGACATTATTTAATCTGACATCTATTTTATCATGACATATTTTTATCTTTCAGCTTCATGGCAGGATCAAAGAAATAAGGGTGTGTTTGGAAACAACCTCCTTTCTCCTTTGAAGAGCTATGCACCAACAATTTAAAGCAAGGCCATTCCTTGCCTTTGAAATTTATCAAGATGAACTGTGACCCAATAGTTCTAATATTCCACATCAGTTTTCTTTTCCAAACACTGACATTCATGTAAGATCAGAAAGGAAAACCTTTCTCTATTTCTCTATTTCATCTTAATCACCTGATTTATCCCCTGTGGATGTCTTCTCCTCTTTACAAAGTACATTGAGATCCTATCATTCATTTCCACAGCATAGAACTCTGGTCTCTGATTTCTGCTATCTGTTGGGCATAGTTTTGTATTTAGCATTCAGGGGTTACTTCAAAACTTCTGGAATTATTATCCAACTCTGTCTCATGACAAAACGGCTATATACAATAGCATTTAGATGAGGGCTTCTTCCTCATGGAAAATGAAGGGGCTGAAATGAAGTGAGATATTCTTTACAGCACACTATTCCCTAAGGCATGTGGGGGAAAATGCACTCACAGATGTGAGTGAGAGGGAGACACGCTGAAGTTATCATCCACTTGATCCAAACAATCAGCCAATGGGATCAAAGACTGAATAGCTACCCTACTTTTTCTTTTAATTTGGGCAGAGTTCTAACATGCTGGGTGTTTGGTTTTACTCAGAATAATAGATTAGTAATTGCAAATTAGCCAAGTGAATTAGAGGTGGATGTTTGCCTGCTGAAAGAATTAATGACCAACAGCCTGTCATCGAAGGAGGGGTCAGAATGACCGGGAAACAACATCATAAGAACTCAAGTGGCATCCAGCCAGAGTCCCTTTGCGAAGAGAATGTTCTCCATGCTCCACTGGCAAATGAAGATATCACATAACTGTACAACTTGAGCTTCATGGCTTAAGGGCTCCAATTCAGAGTACCCAGTTAAAACCCACCTCCCAAGCATGGAGCAGCAGCTAGGATACACTCACCAGAACCTCGGTGCTTCCAACTTGCAGTTCTCTATCATCTGCTGCATTTCACCACTTTAATCGTTCACGCAAACTCATAAAGCCAGGACCACTGTTCTCTCCTTGCCACAGGTTGGAGACTGTACTCTAATTTCCAAGAGTGCACAGTTAGTAAGCGATGGAGGAGGATGAATATGGCCACTGGCTCCAGAATAGCCTTGTTCACAGCAAGTGGTCAAAGTCCTGTAGTCTAATTACAGGCGGCCTTTGTTAAAAACCTATTAGATCTGAATATTTGATAATGGACCCTTGGGATCTGCATTTTACCAGCAGTACCCTGAGCATTGAGAACCACTGCTGCCTGTTGTAGTCCCTGCTTCCCTGAGGAAGGCCTGACATTCCCAGGCATGGAGTACAAGAGATTGTTTGGCTCTCAGCCATGCCCAAAGTCCAGGTTTCAGGAGACAAGGTGAATTCAGAAAACATGCTAGATGTCAGGTAGATAATGGCCATGTCAGGACTGGTTGACAACGCCAATGGTGGGGATGACCCTGCACCTCTGCCCCTTCCCCCAGAAACTCCCTTGAAATGACA
The DNA here is from genome assembly GCF_014898055.3 of Talpa occidentalis. Taxonomy (NCBI): domain Eukaryota; kingdom Metazoa; phylum Chordata; class Mammalia; order Eulipotyphla; family Talpidae; genus Talpa; species Talpa occidentalis. The sequence continues at coordinate 15,384,554 of NW_023601433.1, forward strand.
TAAAGGATACTCTTCTTGAAAAGTAAGAATAATACACAATGTAGGAGCACAGGAAAGAGACCAGCATTGGTCATGAATTTTGAGGACATCTTAAGAGACAGAACACAGAGAGGTCTCAACCACAAGTGATAACCTACAATCTGAATTCTGATGTCAATAAGCTGTTCTCTCTGGGAAAGCGACAAGCTCAGGTCTCAGTACAAAGACAGGAGTGGTGTGGAGAGATCCAGGGAATAGCCCTTGGGGACACTGCCCGCATTGGGTCCTTTCTACCCTTTGCCTACAGGTGAGCAGAAGGATGCATGTGGCCCTCAGAAAAGCCTTGGTCCCTGATGGGGCTCAGCCCCTTTGGAACAAAGTTCCAACAGCTTGGACTCCTAGCATCTCCTGGCGGTCTGAATGTTGGTGAGTCCACCCTCTTCCCTACCACCTGTTCTAGTCCCAAAACTGCCAATAGCAGAGAAAGAGGGAAATAAACAAACTGACTTCAATGGAGAGGGATTCTAGACACAGGAAAAAACTTAAATGGACATAAATAAATATAAACTGGATATAAATATAAATATAATTGAATGGTTATATGTGTGCAATAGTATATATTAATATTATGTGTATATATTATATATATGTGACATATATAAACCTCTAATATTATTATAGATACTTGTTATTGAAGATTATATATTAATATTAATATATAGGCCATATATATAAAATTAACACATAAATTACATATCACTGCATACATATGTTGTAATAACATTGTAGGTATATATTATATCACATGCATACTGCATAGAAATACATGTTACATATACATGTGTGGCATGTGCATATACATATTATAGGAAAACATTTGTAAGGTGACAGTGGACCTCTATGTAAAAGGAAGCTTAGAGCACTTGAATATATTCTTAGAAATTCAAAACATCATCAATCAAATTTAAGTCAAAGGGAAGGTCAGAATAATAAATTGGGGATGGCTAAAGATCAAGTTGCAAATGTGGAGGCTGAAACTGGAAATCTCATAGGACTTAATGCAAAAGGACATACAGGGAAATCTCCCAAACACCTGAGCCAGAAACCAAGACCAGTGGTTCCCCAGCAGAGTGTGACTCCAGGGAGAGAAAAAGAACTTAGTCTTTTATTGTTGCCCTTCTGAATCAAGAAATTTATATCTTCCTTTACCATGTGCACACATCACTTAACACAAACAATAGATTAAACTTGCATGTTCTGCTGGCCATGGTGGGGGAGGCTGCGTCCAGGAACATTCAATCAAACTTGGCACAGTTCTTCTGGGCTCTTGTGGACCAGCAGAGGAGTCAAATTTCATTTAATAGTCCCAATTTCCATACCAGTTACATAAGCTGCCCAGTATTAAGACTTTGTGCCCCCTTTGTCTCAGAAAGCTTGCCTCCCTTGAGCCCTAGTTGGTGCCTGGCTTGATAGGCATTTGGAAATCATGCAATCTTTGATGCTTCATGTGGAGGAGAATCCACGTGATGTGGCGGGAGACAAGGTGTTGAACAAAACCCTTATCAAGGCAGACGTCAGTCCTCACAGGTAATGATTCACACCTAAGTGAATAAATCTCCCAGTGGGGCAAGATCAGGCAGAAGGTCAACTCAACCCAGGCTTCCTTGATGCCAGGATGGTGGGAGGGGATGGGGTATAAAGAGCATGTGTTCTCCAAGGTCCAAGCATGTGTCCTTCAGGTCCAGTGTGGCCTATGACCTGCAGACTCACTCATTCCTCTGCAGGTCCTCTGCCTCCTGCCCACCCCCCCCCTGCCCGCCCCAAAGCCCCTGCACGACCCAGAGCCCTGGTACCAGCCTCAGGGAGCAAGGTGTCACTGTGGGTGCCCCACAGGAGTTTCAATAGCTTAGCCATTGGCTTCAAGTCATCCACCATGAGATGGGCTTTAAATGTCACCTGGTTTCAAACCCTTCAAGCTCTTCCACCTCGGCCATCTTCCTCATAACCACAAAGGTTACCACCCACTGATGGGCCTTTCATTTTGGCAAGGTTCACTGAAGGTTTCCTGAGAGGCCCTGGGCCCCACCCTCATGTCCTCTGGGCATTAGGCCACAGCTTTTCTTAATGGCTGGATGCTGGATTGTGAGCAGGGGTGCTGAATAGCTCCTTATGTTCACCCCTAACTTCTATTATGACATTAGAGAAGTTCCTGCCAGAAAAAAGCAACTGACCTCTAGGCCAAAGAATATCAAATATATACATATATGCTATATCTCTTATGTGTATGTGGCATGTATGTATAAGCATGTGTGTATGTATGTGTTTATACGTACTTTGCATGGTGTACCACATATATACACACCGGCATATCATATATGTCTGCGTGTATATATGTAATTTTTAAACATGCTTGTAGTGCTGTGAGCATGACTACTGAGAGTGCACTGTATTTATATCAAATATTGTGCTAACAACAGTTGTGCTACCACGCAGTCAGCAACTGGTTTTAATTAAGAGAATGAGAACAAAGGCAGTGGTGTTTGCCTGTCTGCAGAGAGGGCCTCCTGGCTAGGCTCTGCGTCTCTGCCGGGCTGTGTTGGACAGGGAGGAAGCCCTGTGGGTCTGTGCTCTGAGGACGGTGTCCTCCCCTGCCCAAGGGCAATCCATCCCCACAGCTATGGCCCCCAAGCTCTGCTACCAGGGCAGCTCATTTTTGTGCTTTTTAAAAAAATTTATATTAATTAAAATTTTTTTCTTACATCATTGTGGTCCCTTATTTCTCCTGCCACCCTATCACCTATGAACCATTAGCATTTTCCCTTATGTTTATCCGTTCTCTGTTTTGCAACCCCTCCTGCCCCCTCCTCTGCTATAGACCGCAGTTCTATGTCAGCTTGCTAGTTTTCACTTTTTCTTGACCTTTGTTTGGTTTCTCTATATTCCACATATAAGTGAGACCATCCAGTATTTACCTTTTCCTTCTGACTAATTTCGGCTAGCACCATCCATTCCAGCTCCATCCACGTTGCTGCAAATGGCAAGAGTTTGTCTTCTTTGGTGCCAGTATAAGGCAGGGCCCACAGCAGAGGGATTGGGCATAGGTGTAGTGTCCTCCAAAGAAGTTTGCTGACTGTGTGGAAAAAGAAAGAAAGAAAAAGAGGAGAAGCAACAGTGAGTGGGGTGGGGATGGAGCAAGGGAGGTAAGGAGCAAAGGAAGTGGGCCCCCCTGGTGGCACATGGGGCTCAGTCTCAGCACTATGAAGCTATCAGCAGCAGGAGTTCGATCCCCGGCCTGGGGAGATACCCACATGGCCCAGAAGACCCTTCCTGACTCTCCTGCTGCTGCTCCCCTCAGCAGTATTTCAGTCAGTCTGCCTGTTCTGCTCCCCACTCTGTCTCTGGTAAATCCTTTCACCCCACCTCCCCGCACCTCTGGCCTGTACCCCAGTTCTTGTATTGCATAAATCAATCTTCTTTTTTTTTTTAAAGGAGCAAAGGAGGAAGATTGGGTGATGTACTTTTGTCCTTATCTGCGGAGCAGAGTCTGTGCAGTGTGGCCATTTGCAAATCTCAAGGAGACACAGATTTCCAAGGATGCTGGCAGTTTTAAGGAAACTGTTCTGCAGCCAGACGCTAATGGAGGTGTAGTTCTTCTCCCTCAGAGACTCCCATCTCTTCTGCGGGCAAGAATGGGGCAATGATGCAATACTCGCCCAAGGCAGGGAGGGCAAAGGCCTCAGAAAGCAGCCGACCAGAGGGTGTTCGTAGAATTGGGCAAGTGTTGAGAAAGTGAATGACTAAATGGTTGGGCAACAGATGCTTTCGCAAATCAGATAGTTCTAGTTCTTTGCTTTTCGTGAACTAAGGAGTATCTAGTCAATTTATAAACTGATAAATTATATAGTTTAAAATAATGTTTCATGTTATATAATTTAAAATAATTTTCCATGATACATCACTGGGTCACTTCCAGCCTGTAATGTGGAAAAAGCAGAATCCTTACAACAAAATTCCTTTCATTTACTTGTATGTATTTGTGTGAAGATTTTTTTCATGCTTACATATAAAAAAGTATAGGAATACAATTGATAGCTAACACGATCTCATGTTACTCATAAGTAATATTCACTCATGAAATAATTCAATTCTATTCATCTCATTTAAAGATGGATTTCTGGTAAAAGTATAATTTAGCAATTATTAGTAACTATCAAAATTTATAATATCATCATTAATATTAGCAAATTGATTGTTAATAACAATTACAATGATAAATTAATCTGGAAAAATAATTTAACATTTAGAGGCATGTTTATAACATATTAAAATTTTAAATTTCTACACATATTTCTTGCTGCAGAAAAACTGATAGTGTGAACTACCATAGACTTCAGAACATAAAAAAAATGTATAATAGTCAAATCTTTGGCAGAAGGGAAGTGAAAATATAAGTTAAAAAGGAAAAAGCAGGGGTCTCTCTGGTGGCGCAGGGGGTTGAGACGCAACCTGGGAAGCTATCCACGGCCTCTGCACCATGAGTTTGATCCCCGGCCAGGGAGCTACACACATGGTGCCGCAGACCTCTCCTGATTTGCCTGCTGCTCCCCTCAGCAGTGTGTTTCAGTCGATCTGCCTGTTCTGTTCCCTGCTCTGGCTCTGGTGAATCCTCTCACACACACCGCCCCCACACCTCTGGCCTGCACCCCAGTTCTTGTATGCATGAATAAATAAATCTTTAAAAAAAAGAAAACGAAAGAAATATACAAAATTAAGGAAGAGCTTGTTTGTGCATTTCAAAAATAGATGGTGGCTGACATCAAATTTTTAGGGTATTTAGAGGTCATTGGACAAATGTCAAAGAGTATTTTTTTTTTTTGGGGATGGCAGCCTACGCTATCTGCTGAAAATTACATATTTGATAGGATTTCATGTATGATGTCGGGTTTTCATGTATGTAATGTATGATTAAAAATGTGCAAGGGGGTACTTGTTACCTCCACATTCTTCTAGGGTGAGAGTCCAAAGAAAGAGAAACAGGCTCAAGAGGGTCAGGAAAGGACTAGAGTTGGGGTTCGTAGGAGACAGTGCTCCAAGCCCTTAGGGGTGCTGCTGGGGTTCCTTCCCAGGAAGTTACAACTCTGGACTATATAAATGAATGAGGACCAACTATCTCAGTCTCATCAAAGTAATCACAGGAGGGAAATCACAGGATTTAAGAGCAAATTTAAACTTATGTATATCAAAAGACACCCCAACTAAATATCAGCATCAATAGTTATAGTAACGGTTTTCAATTTTTTCTTACAAATTCCTAAAGCTAAAATGGAAAAGTGCATACTTCTCACATATTATAAAAAGAACTTTTGACATTTTTCATTTTAAGTTCAATATTTGAAAAAGATGTAATTTCTCCTATCTTGCGAATATACACATGGTTTATAACATTCTTTGAAATGCATACAGTGAAATCCAAATCTTCTCCTAATATGAAATACATGGACAAACTTTTGACAGCTGGAAATTCTAAATTTTCTTTTATATTCTTCTATATTTATTTCTTTTTTGCTTCCCCATACAATTTTACACAAACAAAATTTATTTCTTGCTTGAATGTCTTTTATTGATTATTCCATCATACTGTGCTGTCACAAAATATTGTGTTTCAAAATATATCTCAAAATATTATGAAAACAAGGACATTGAAACTGTTATTAAATAATTATGAAAATTATATTGGAAATGTATCACTGAATGAAATGGATGAAGATTTTTTCGCAATTAGTCCATACACCCATGGATAAACATCATTTAATACCAGAATGTGATAAGAGTTCAATATTGAGTCTATTCCAAGTGTAGATTTTTATAGTTATACACTGAAAAGTCATGATGTAAACAGGTTGATTTTTATTATAGACACTATTCAATTCTTCGGATGCCTTTGGAATTACATGCTCCGAATTCTATAATAATCCATCATGACATTATTTTCAAGAATCTGCTGAGTGTTTGATTCAGTATTGCTAAACGTGGAAATTGGAAGCCACGTACATACCACAGGGTTTGTTACCACGTTAGTAAAGTCACATACTTACTCGATTTCTGGGAAATACATAAGCAATAGGCTTTATCAGCATTAACCATCTGAAAAGATAATTTTCAAAAAGATGAAATTATGATTCTGATACAGTTGTAAAATAAATACTTGATAATTTTTTAACTCATTGCCAATATGAGGACTAGTAAGATGGCCAGTACAAGGGAGAGTCCAAGACCAGGCTCACTTATAGATCAGAGATATTGACAGAAATATGGAAATGGAGGCAAACCTGTCTCTTTCCACAGTGAGGAGGAAGTCAGCTGGGACTTTACAGGAAGGCAGAGTGTACCTGTGCACAGGTACAGACAGGAAATATCTCACATTAGGATCAGTTGCCTGTAACTTGCTGAGATGTAAAATAGCTCCATGGCAGGGAAAGGCCCGAACTGCATACATCTCAAGGGAGGGTTTTAGGTCTAAACAATGCACACACTTTTATAATGACTGCCCTTATTTCCTTTTCATTTTCAGGCATGTTAACAGGTATAAAAATGATAATTAGATAAAGTGTTTGTAGATAATCAAAGTGAGGACTCAAACTAGGGAAGTAATGTGACATAGTTTACTCTGTAAGAATTATTCCAATAATTCACTAATTTGAATAGTTATAGAATAGTATAACTATACTAGTACTACTATACTACTATACTAGTATAGTATAGTATAGTAATTTATATAGATAAGGAACATTGAGATGCTGACAATGAAAAATATAATTATTTGGTGGGAGTAGGAGAAAGCTTCTGGTCCTAAGTTATTTTGACCTAAAGATATATTGGTGCAAATCATGTGCAAAGAAAGGCAAATGTTTGAGTTTAATCCCTTCCTTTCTGAACAAGGCACTGTGCAGATACAAAATCTGGGTTCCCATTGTTTAAATCTTCTTGAATTGACTCCTTGGTCATTAGTGGGGGTTGAAAAGGCAGCTTTACCCACAGGCGGTAGATTTTTGCACAGCTGCTTCACAGACTTCACATCTATACCTATGTTTGTCTGCTTTTCTCTCCTACCTGTTAGACCCGGGTTGTTAGAGGGCCAAGGAGGGAAGAGGAGAGATGTTCCCAAAATATTTTACAATATTTTTACAATATGTTCACAGGTTCTTATATAAAGGTACTGTTAGGGGGAACAGGATGTCCTAAAGCTAATTCCATACAGGCTTTGTGGACTCCACCCCCACCCCAGACCAAAGCCAAAAGACACTGGGAACTCCAAATCCCATCACCACCAAAGGGAAGGTGGCTGGAACCTGAGGGTGGGGTTAAGCAGCCAGGTTTGGTATAAAACCAGACACGTGGGCTTTGGGAGGGGTCCCCTTTTTGGCTCTCCACCAGCTTGCAGCTCTCAGCCAGTTCTGAGAGTGCCTTTGGATTTCCAGGTAAGCAGATCAGGTAGGACGCATTAAAGACTTCATTTCCCTATTTTCTCCCTGGGTTGTACATTTCTTCAATTCCCTTTCCCTTGTAAATAAACCTTTTATTAACCTTTTGTGTGTGCCTGTAGTGGAGTATTAGTAAGTCCCTTTTAAGCTTGCGGGTGAGGACCCACAGCCAGGCAATCCGTTTTATATCGGGGCTGCTCTGTAACAGTTGGGGTAATTAAAACATTAATCTCCAAAATATCTTTGCTAATATAATATTTTTTGATAGCACACTTTGATCACAATCTTTTTTTTTTTTTTTTTTTTTTTTTTTTTTTTAAAGATTTATTTATTTATTTTTACAAGCACTGGGCACAGTCAGAAGTGCAGGAGGGTGAGAGAATTCACCAGAGTCAGAGCGGGGAGCAGAGCAGGCAGAAGGACCGAAGTACACTGCTGAGGGGAGCAGCGGGCGGCAGGAGAGGTCTGTGCGCCATGTGGGACCCTCCTCTGGTGGCCGGGGAGCAGCCGGGGATTGAACAGGCGCTGCAGAGGCTTCAGGCAGCTTCGCAACCCAGCGCTCAACCGCTGCGCCACCGGGGAGGCCCACTTTGATCACAATCTTTTAAGGATTTCTTTTTGATCAAATGTTAAAGCTGTAGATTGAGATTCTCAAACTATGAAAAATAACTACCTATCATTTCTGTTAGAAAAAAATAAATAGGCTTCATTTTTATTTATAACAAATGGATATAAATATAACATATATTTTTCTGGGGACCCATGCCTGGTCTGGGGGGCAAGCAAGCAGAGTCATCTTCATAGACTCCACAGTTCGCAGGAATAAACTGCCTGAAGGTAAAGTCAGTCCTTTCAGATTAAAACAAACAAGATTGTAGCAAGGGGTACTCAACCTTTGCACCTTTGCAGTGCACTCAGCAAATGGAAGAGATTAGATCCTGCCTTCCTTCCTCTAGCATCAGCAAATCTTTAGGTCAAGACAGCTTAGAACTAGAAGCCCCTCTTGTCAACAATAATTACATTCTTAATGCCCATGATTCACCTCTTCTACTAACTAAATTAAACTTGTGTTTACTGGAACAGCTGTCACAGAGTAAAATCTGTTCAAGTGCTTCCTGGGTTCGAATCCTTACTTTATTTGATCAACTCGTTTTTTAACTATGGTTGATATTTTTTTCCAGTTACCATGAGTTAGTATGCATTTTGAAGAATATTACAAAAAGCACTGAGAAATAAACCATGACACTTATCTTTGAAGATGGACTTCCAATAGCAAGATTAAATGACACCAATTAAATATTACCCAAGTATCCATTCAAGTTATAAAAAGAAGATAATAATGTGATTAGATCACTTTGTAATAATGAAATGTTTTTGTAGTTAGACATATATATGGGTAGGCAAGTATGCATTTAACTCCAACGTTTGACCTAAAGAATAATTAAACAAGAATTAAAAAAAATAAGAATAATTAAGCAAGAATTATTTTTAAACACTAGAGAAGAAATTCACTTTTTAGACAACACAGCTACAATTTTCATCGGTTGCACCCCTAGGGTATCATTTTTGGTTTTCATCAATAAAAAGCAGAATATATTGAACATTCTATGTGATCCAATGAAAGCGAGGATTATTTATGATTGGAATAAATATTTCCATGATCTTGTTTGATGACATAGATTCATGCTCCTCATGGAACAATACACTGAATCTGAACAAGGGCTCATGTAATATTTATTTACCAGTCTTATAAGTCTTAAAAAAATGGATAGTCTTGAAAAAAGACTATTTACAACAAAAAGAATCAGCATCATTAACATGCATTGTTCCTGCTGTTTGGAGAGACTTGTTTCTTGCAAATTATATTATTTCTAATGCATTCAGAGGAAAGAACAAAAGATATTTTTAGAATCTGACACTTAGCTTTGGTCTCACAGGACCCTCAGGAGCTTTGTGCCCTTTGTCAACAGGGGGCGGGGGCAGGGTGGGGTGGGAGAGGGGGTGGTAGGGATGAGGCGCTTCCACTGCTACACAGAATTCAATGTCCCAACAAACACCACACCCTCAGCCTATGGGGCAGCATCACCAGGCACAGCTCTGTGCCCAAGGAGGATTACAGCAGGCCAAAGCTGATTTTATTATATTATTCTGTGTTTTTCTCCATGATTGGAGAAAATTCACCATTTAATGGTGAATTTAAACTGCTTTGTGGAAAGGAAGGAATATAGAGAAAAAGAAATGACCTGGTAACTGTCTATACTGTTGGGGCACAGGGGAAAGTTCCCCCACCCCATTTGGGTTCTTCTGAGGCTAAATGAATGAAAACATTAACATCAGACTCATTGGTAGAAAAAACAGCCAAAAGTTCTTAACATATGGAGAACTTAGATGCTATAAATTTTAACATAAAATGAGGCAGAATAGGGGTAGACATCCTGTTAAGAGAGACCTGGGCATGAAGGAGAGAGGAAGTGGGTTTCACATGAGTAGGAGGGATGACTTTAGCTTTATTCAGAGTGAAATGAGTTTTTGAGATTGGGAGTGTAACAGGGTGGTCCCCAGGAAAGGGGGAGGTTCCCTGCCCCACCCAAGGGAGGGTGGAGCTGAGCAGGAAGAGGAGAAGCTGCAGAAGAGACTGAGGAAGGAAGGAAGCAGGATGGAGCCAGGAGACCTGGAGGAGGCGCATGGAGCCTAGAGACACGGGAAGAAACTGCGCTTGTCTTTTGGTCGTGGACTAGGTGACACAGATGTGGGTGAGACCCGTGGGGAGGTGACCATGGCAGCTTTTATCTTGATGTTGATTTTGCTCTTTTCCTTCTGGGCTTGTCCAGTTGTTTGTGACCCTTTTCTGTGGGTCCCCACTGGAAGATGCTTTAGACTTGTGGCAGGCTTTGGGGCCTTGCTCTGGGCCAATCCCATATGGATGGACTTTTACCCACGAGGGGACGGGTAACTTTGGGTGCTTCATTTAGAAACTAGACTCTTTGCCTTACCTGTATTGTTTCCTAGTTTTATTAAAGATCCTTCCCATTAGTCTCATGTGTTTTGTGTTGATGCGGCGGATGGCAGAACCCATTTAGAATAGGCAGGTTTGCGGGGTTTGGGCTGCCCCTCTCCCTGTCCTATAACAGGAGGACACACTTGTCACTTATACTCCGCAAACCACATTCTTCTGGGTCACTAGACACAGCAGCAATGAGATCACTTCCTTGGTGTAGGAGTAGGGCAAAGGGTTTAGGGGAAAGGCAAGAGCACCTCCTTAGCCTCCAGAGCCTCTGTGGATTTTAGTGCCATATACTAAGATGGCATGTATTGGAAAAAGCTTAGCTTACCCTTTTGGGGGGACTGGTTCTATAGTACCCATGTTCTTCTCAGAAAAGCATTGACTGTCCCCTGGGTTAGCTTAAGAGCCTCTCAGGAGGAAGCAAAGAGCAGACGCAGGTGAGTTAGGTGCTTATACCTGATAGGACATAGACCCTACCCCTTACCCCCCAGCCAGCAGCACTAGGCATTCAGGGAAGAAAGAGCAGAAATGAACACTCTTGGAAGGTGCCCCAGACCAGCTGAATCCAGCTCCATGGAGAATCAGGTCCTTTGCTGGCTGTTCAGAAGATTTCTCAACTGGAGGAGACTTTGAGGGAGAGGGAGACTGGTAAGCTTCATTAAAGAAATTTCACCAAAAATTGAGGGAAATACTGAATATTGTTAACATCAACAAATAAAAATTGAGCGGAACATGACAAAGGATGAAATACAATCTCTTCATAAATATAAATAAATTTCTACCATTTAAATATAAATAGGAGGGCCTCCCCTGGTGGCGCAGCAGTTGAGCTCTGGGCTGAGAAGCTGCCCGTGGCCTCTGCAGCGCCGGTTCGATCCCCGGCTGCCAGCGAGGGTCCCACATGGCATGCAGACCTCTCCTGCTGTGCCCGCTGCTCCCCTCAGCAGTGTATTTCGTCAGTCTGCCTGCTCTGTTCCCTGCTCTGGCTCTGGTGAATCCTCTCACCCTCCTGCGCTTCTGACTATACCCCGGTTCTTGTATAAGTAAATAAGTAAATCTTTAAAAAATAAAAAAATATAAATAGGAAAGAATGATAGCATTTTGTCCGCAGGTGGATGGGCACATAATGAGATAACAGGCAGTATGAGCAAGGGTGCTGGAAAGATAACACAGTCCCTTTATACCTTACTTGTGCAAATGTACTTTTGCAAGGATGGTATTTCTGGAGAGAAATTTGACGAACAGATCAAGTATCATACAAATAATAACCTTGCAAGCCATATTTCACAATTTAAGCATTTTGACTCCCCCAATAAATCACATATAAGTTTTCTCTATAGGATATTAATTGTAGCATGACTTATCGATGATAAAAATTGCCCATACTGTGACTATTAACTTAAGGGGCATAGCTCAATTTAAATAGTTAAATTTTGGTTTTCTAAATTCCCGCTATGAGTGAGACCATCTGGTATTTTTCTTTTTCTTTCTGGCTTATTTCACTGACCATGATCCGACCAGCAAAAAGACTAATTATAATAATGTAAAAATCAAAATCAACAAGCAACTATAAACCAGAGACACACTGTGGGGAAGTGGGGAGGCGAGGAGGGATTAGAGTCAAAATAGGGGGGGTGGGAATTGTATGGGGACTACAACCAAGATGAAAATGCATACATTGTGCAAAAATGAAAAATGATGTAAAAATATATAAAAAATTAAAAAAAAAGAATGCAGAAGCAAAGAATAGAAAACAGCCTTTTCAATTAAATCAGACATTAGGTTTACAAATCAGTGCAATTATTGTTACTTTTTTTTGTCTTGGAAAATAGTTACTGTTACAAATAACATGACTGTGAACATAGCATGGGTTTATTTGTAAGTAGCTCAATAAATTAAAAAAAATTAAATTTCTCTAAAAAATAGTTAAATTTTGAAGTTAGAAATTTATCAGCTGGATACTAAACATCCATAATGACATAGCAGGAAGGTCAACAATACATCTTATGCAAAGAATGGGAATCAACATTTAACACAACATATACTTCCTAGGAGGAGAAAAATCAAAATCTTGAATTTCTTCTGTTTGACTTGCACTTTCTCCCTCAATTGGCAATTTACATGCTGATTAAACACTTTATTTTAAGCTCTCTCCTGGGGTCACTGCTTGCTGGCCAAACATTTAATTTTAGCAACATCATCACTGCACTATTTGTGCAACTATTTAAACATCTCTTGTTATATTTTGTACCTCTTATTTTATAAACGAGAGGAGATGCAGCCATGAAAGGGCTCTGGCAAAAGACGTCATTCTCATAAGCATAATGGGAACCACATGACATAGAGATCTGAAGGGACATTAGCTGCAGTCATATCTGCTTTTCTTCAGTGTGTGCTCCATTGATTAGGAGATTCCAAATTAATGATGCTGTTCCTACTGCCAGAAATAAACTTTGAAGATTATGCCTGAAAGGCAAGAATTGATGAGGAAATTGTAATATTCTTTGTATTACGTTTGCAAGGAGGAATGTGTCTATGCAGAGAACAAATCTTGGAAGGCGATGTAGCAGAATATGAAAATACTGAAATGGTTATTTCTGGATGGTGGGACCACTCTCATCTGTATTTTCTAAATGTTTGCAAGAGAATGTGATGCCTTTAATTGGATAAATCAGGGTATGTTTATTCTTAAGGGGGAAAGAACAAAACTCACCCTATTAATGTGGTAAAGTAACTGAATACAAAGATTTGGTGATAATAGGAGGTTGCGCTTTGCTGAGCCTGTTCCAGCTTGTCAAAATTCTTTTTGAAATGTGATCTTCAGAGGCCAACACAAGTCTCCAGGTGCAGCTGATTCTGGGGGTGCAGGGAGACTAGATGGACTCAGAGACTCTCATGATCATTTGTAGGAATAAGCTCCCTTGACATTTGAATCACCAGTATTTATCCATTAGTCCTAATTTACGATTCTCTGAGAGCCCTTCAGTTGTATGAAGTCAGCTCGCCTATCTCCTGCTTTTATTTTTTTCCTAAAATTTACTGATACTCACAATGCACCAGGCATTGGAATATATCATAGACTGTAACACATTTTAAAAACATTTGCTTGAGTTAACATTGCATTCTAACATTGCGTATGTTTCTGGTGTGCATCATTATAAATCAACATCTGTATATACCAAACTAAGTTCACCACAAAAGTACAATTCTATCCTTCACCACATAATTGATGCCTTTTACTGAACTTACCTCTCTTCTGTCTTCCTTTGTGATAACCACTAATCAGTCCCATGATCCAAACATTTATTTTTTGTTTTAGTTCATTTGTTTGTTTTGCTTATTTATGTATCACCCATGAGTGAAATCATATGAGGTTTGTCTTTCTCAACTGATGCATTTTAGGAACATAATATCCTTTAGCTCCATCCATGTTGTTGCAAAGGACAGGACTTCATCCTCTTCATAGTAGTATTCCATTGCAAATGTGTGTATACAACATACAATATATATATATAGACATATATATATATATATATATCACATCTTCTTTTTCCAGCATCACTTTAACATTTTTTAATGACATTAATGCACAGAAAAGTCTCTCATAACAAAGAACAATCCAGGCCAAAGCATAGCCCTGTTGGGAATGACACAGTCTTCCTAGGGTGATGAGGAATAAAAATTAATAAATGTAAAGTGTTTAGGAGGCCTTTGAACCAAGACTCCTTTAATAAGGGCTGAATGAATAGAAATTGAGGAAAACACATGAAAGATGAAATACAATCTCCTCATAAATATAAAGAAATTTCTACCGCTTAATATAAACAGGCAAGGAAGAAAAATCACATTTTTCTTACATCATATTTCACACCTAAGCACTGTGCCCATCGAATAATTTACATTTAAGTTTTCTCTATAGGAAGATTTACTGATGATAAAAATTGCCTATACCATAACTATTAATTTAAAGGGCATGGTTAAATTTAAATAGTAAAATTTCTGATGAAGAAAGTCATCAGATGGCTAAAAAGCATCCATTTCCAATCTGAGCTCAAGGAAAGTGTGAATCTTTAATGGGTCCTAGTGTAACAGGGTGGTCCCCAGGAAAGGGGGAGGTTCCAGGTTCCCTGCCCCACCCAAGGGAGGGTGGAGCTGAGCAGGGAGAGAAGAAGCTGCAGAGGAGACTGAGGAAGGAAGGAAGCAGGATGGAGCCAGGAGACCTGGAGGAGGCACATGGAGCCTAGAGACACATGAAGAAACTGCGCTTGTCTTTTGGTCATGGACTGGATGACACAGATGTGGGTGAGACCCGTGGGGAGGAGACAATGGCGGGTTTTGTCTTGATTTTGATTTTGCTCTTTTCCTCCCGGACTTGTCTGGTTGTTTCTGACCCTTTTCTGTGGGTCCCCACTGGAAGATGCTTTAGACTCGTGGCAGGCTTTGGGGCCTTGCTCTGGACCAATCCCACTTGGATGGACTTTTACCCAGGAGGGGACGGGTAACTTTGGGTGCTTGATTTAGAAACTAGATTCTTTGCCTTTCCTGTATTGTTTCCTAATTGTGTTAAAGTTCCTTCCCATTAAAGTCTCATATGTTTTGTGTTGATGCAGCGGATGGCAGAACCCATTTAGAGCAGGCAGGTTTGGGGGTTCTGGGGTGCCCCTCTCCCTGCCCTGTAACACTAGGATTTCAGGATGGGCTGAAACAGGTTTCTCTCATTTCTTGCACCAAACTTCATGTAGACATGCAATTTCACATTTCACTCGGGTGGCTTAGAGACATTCCAACCTAGTATGGGCACAGATCCCCCTGGAAAATAGTCCCCAGTGCAGTCAGGGCAGGAGGAGGGTGCAGCCAGGGGAAGAAGACAGTTGACCATCTGGTGGGGAACAGCCACTCCCAGTTCTCTCAAATTCTAAGCAGAAAGACAACTAGATAGCTGACTACATAGCCGACTAAAGAACTGAGGCTGTTGGGGTGGGGTGCAAGGAGAGGGGAGGAGTCACGTGAGGGGGAGGGGAAAACAGGGCAAGATAAGGGGTGGGGGGAGGGAGGGGAAAGTGGGGAGCAAGCACAAAGGACTACGGGAAGGGCTGTGGGTGTTTTGGTGATGGGTGTGATGTGGCAGCAGCACTCGAGGGGGAGATCCTAGACTTCTTATACACAAACAACCTGGAAAGCCCATGTTATAGCAAAAAATAAAACTTGAAAAAGAAATGGTTGGAGCACACTTAAGATTAATTTCACTAACCCAGGGAGGGGTTAGTGGGTAGAGAGCAGAATGGGGTATGGTGGGGTGCTTCGGTGGTGGGGTCACCATAGATGGCAGGGGGGTGGGGTGGGGGATGGGAAGTGGGGGAGATGGGGGTGGGGGATGGGAGGTGGGGAGATGGGGTGGGGGATGGGGAGTAGGGAATGGGAGGTGGGGGAGATGAGGATGGGGTGGGGGAGATGGGGGTGGGGTGGGAAGATGGGGGTGCGGTGGGGGAGGAACCTGTACTTGCAACTTGGAAACCAGTGAAGTGCATTTGAATTAGGCACTAAAAAAAGTAGACAATTACACATTTTATAAAGGAAATGTGGATTTTCCTGTCTTCACGTCTGGAGCTGGCTGTGACTTACAGGGGCAGCAGGCTACCATTTCCACACCAATGGTGACTGTTCTCAGCGGGAAATCCAGGCCAAAAGCAAACCAAAGGAGCTCTTAGCCTGCACCTGTGTCTCTCCAGGGGAGCCTGTGATCCCAGCAGTTTCTCTGGGACTCCCTGCCCCCCTCCCTGGCACAGCCAGCCTTATCTTTGCTAATTAAAACGCTTGCATCATGACTGTAGCTTTCTCTTGGGAACATGGGAAGTTCTTCCTTACGCAAGAAATTGGATGATCCAGGACAGAAATAGCTTTCTTTGAAAGTACTCAGCGTGTTTGGGGCTCTGGGAAATTTTACATCTTAAAATAAGACTGCAGTTGCCCGTCTGGTTCCGGAGGGCCTGTCCAGGGTGGCAGTTGCCAGGGTGGAGAGCGAGTGGCTGAAGTGCCTGTGTCCATGTCCAAGCAGCGAGGAAGCCTTGCTGGGCCGCACACCGCTTGCCAGCACTGGAACTGCCAGGCTCCCCTCCAGGGGAAGGTGTGGAGAGGCCTAGAGGCCTCCACAGAACCCACATATTTTCCCATCTTAAAGGGGGATTGTGCTGGTACTGGGGGGTGGGGCACCTACATGAGGTGAGGCGCTACCTCTCCTGTTCCCAAACCGCAGCAAAGCACAGCACACGGGTTGGGAGTCACATGGCGGT
The DNA here is from genome assembly GCF_014898055.3 of Talpa occidentalis. Lineage (NCBI taxonomy): Eukaryota > Metazoa > Chordata > Mammalia > Eulipotyphla > Talpidae > Talpa > Talpa occidentalis. The sequence continues at coordinate 15,401,308 of NW_023601433.1, forward strand.
GCCCCTGAAGGGCTCTCTGGAATCTCAGAACCACAGGCAGGAACAGACTTGGAGCACACACTCTGGGGGTGCACCACCGCTACCCCCCTTCTCCTCTCCTTCTGCACACCTATCAGGAATTATTCAGCGCCCCCGATGTAGGAGCCAGCACACTGATTCTTGCAAGGGGCTCTTAAAAGCTACTGTAGCTTCAAAGTTACAGCTCCCCCCAAAATGCTTAGATGGACTTTTCCCAAGATGCCCAGATGTCCCAAGATGTCCAGAGCTGGCTTTTTCCAGCACATGTGACCTTAGTATGTAGGGCTAAGTTTGAAGGAAGCTCTGGAGTCTCAGGAGAAACTCTTGCCATCGTCTTTAAGGCTATAGATCACCTACATTTAGGGAAATCTCCAGAAATAATCATTTTATTACAGAAACCGATCATTAGGAAAGGCAAACATCTAGAGGCAAACATTTGTCCTAGGAAGTGCTCCTCTCCTGGTTCATGAGACGCTCCCCTGGTCCTCGATGGCAGGCCCCTAATCCTTAGCATAGACTCAAACCCCGGTTTGCCCCATTTCTTCAAAATTTATAGCCACTGTAAATTCTCCACACGTACGTAATTAAATTGGCTCTTTCCTCCTACTCATCCGTCTGATGTTAATTTGTTTGCTCATCCAACCTGAGAAGAGCCCAGTGGGGTGGGAGCTGTTCCCTGTACCCCGACACTACCTGTGCTAATATTTGCCTGAAAACTGATGACTATTTCCTAGCAATGTGCTCATTGCAGGGTGCAGCCGAGGAGACACGGCCTCTGTCACACTCAGGCCCAGGGACAGTCCTTCCTGGTGGCGCCTCCTACTCACCGCCCCCCCCAGGGTCTATAATCCCACACCTCCTGGGCCCCACACCTACTTTTTGAGGGGCAAGACAAAGGAGAGCCATAGGTGTCACCCGAAGGGCTGGCAGTGCTTCCTGTCCTGAGGCCAGGGCATTCATGCACAGCTGCTTCTCACCACCCAGGCTCGAGACCGAGTCTCTTCCCTTCCTTTAATTCTCTCTCCTTCAGCTAAATCACTCCCTTCCAGGCATCTGTCTCTCCCAAACAGCATTGCTACCCGCTTGTTGCTCTCAGGATGAATTCTTCCATGCATTTTTGAACTTGGTCCTTCCTCCCTTTGGAATTCCAGTTGATGCAGCCTGCCGGTGATGCCTCTGTGTGTGTGTGGTTAGCATAAACTGATGTCTGATTGTTGTGCAAACAGGCATGGGGCAGGTTCACTTTGATTTGGGCAGATGGAGAAGAGAGTCCTGGAGCTCTTCTTGGATTTTTTAGGCTTTAATGCTCTGCCAAGGAACCAGGACACAGACACACCAGGCAGGGAGGCTGGCACGCCAAGGAGGTAGGCGATGGTTGGGCAGGGGGTTGCTGGGAGGCAGGCAGTTATCTGAGCCTCCCAGCCCCTCAGGAATCTTTATGCTTTTTCTCTGTGCTCGCTCTGGCATTCTCTCGTGGTCTCACCTCTTCTGTAGTCACGCTGCTTGTCCTCTTGTAGCCATCACCTGTCTCTGAGCACCACCACCCTATAGCCCTGGCCTCTAGGCTCAGCTGTACACACTTACCCATGCCCATACCCATATCCATATCCACGTGTCCACAATCAGGCACATGTGCCCCTCACCCACACTCCCAAGCACCTTTGTATTAAAACTATCAAGGCCGCAGGTGATAGATAGAGGCTAATGGTGCAAAAAGTCTGATCAATTCACTTACCGGACACTGGTCTTCACCCAAGCCCTGGTGGAGGGTTGTAGAGGGTAAGGAGTTCTGCTAAGGGTCTGTGACAGGTAGGACACAACTCCAAGGTGGAGTGGTTCTTTAATGCTGAGCACAGGTCAGTGTTTGTGGGTAAACTGGGGGATCTTTCTTCAGCCCATCAGGAAGGCAAACTGTGCAGAGGTGTGGACTGTGCTGTGAGCAACAGTGCCATCTAGTGGTGCAGCATAGTCTGCATCGCTAATTACAGGACAGAAGGAGTTGCTGGAAAAATCCAAAGAGAATGCAGTCCTGTCTTGACTTCCGCTAGCTGCAGAACTCCTTATGGGGTAAACATTGGATAAAAAAATGGCTTAGCTCCAAATATTGCTTTGATTTTCATTTGGATCCTTTCCTAGACTTTAAGATGTAACTGTCGTCAAATATCTAGCTCTGTGTACATCTTTCTCTGAAATTGTCTTATTTGTGAAAAGAAAAAAAGGAGCTAATGTTTTTAAAATGAAATCACCCTTCAATTACTTGTTACCTGTATGGTAGCCATTGCCAAGAGGCCGTTTTTGGGAAAATTTCATAAAGAAAAATTTTTCTTTCCATATTTGTTTTCGATAGAAAGATTTTCTAAGAAATGAGCAAGCTCTGTGTACAAATCAAAGACCCAATCGTCAAACACTTGAGATATTTAAGAAGAGCAAACATGGATGCACTGGTAGGTGTGAAGGAGGGTGGGTTGCCCTGGTGTTCAGGGGCTATTGTGGTCATGGAAGGCAGAGGAAGGGCCCTAGCTAGGAGGAGGAGGCAGCCCGAGGCAGTCCAGGTATCATACAAGGAGGGTAAGGGAGGGGAAGTCAACAAACAAGACAGAAAGCCTGGATCCCACTTCTTACAATTTCAGAAGACAAAATATCCCCCATCCCATGTGAGCTGTCCTTACCCATACATTTTTAGCTACTTAATTCATAAAGAGAGTTCTAATGTTGATGTGAGAACAAATTAAGTCTCTAATGTATTTGGTAGGTTAGACACTAGAAGTTCTAATTAAATTTATTTCTAATGACATTAAGCTCTCAGCCAAAGAAACATTTCCATCCCAAAGCAGCATTTGCAGTGAGAGGATTTTGAAAGTAAAGATGGACTCTATTCCAGCTCTGGGAATGATGTAAAAATCCAGAAAAGCAGCTAGAAGGTTTGGTATCCTGATGACATGGCCATTTGTCAAAGATTCCTAAAGAATGTTCACTGACATTCTAAATGTGTGTCATGATTCCATTTCCTTCAAACTTGTGGCTTTCCCATGAACAATCTTCCTTGTAAAAATAAATTTAATTTGACATCCTCCCAGTCAGAATAACACAATGTTCTGTGCCAATGTGAGAGTCCACTGTAGGGTAGTTGGGGGGCTAATAGAGCTTTGGACAAGGAAGAGCTACCAAGTGGACATTTGAAAATGAAACCAGTTCTATATGAGGCAGAATGTGTATCTTACAAAAAAGAAAAAATCATCTCCTAATTTCCCCCCAGTTTGTTTGCATCTGATCTATTATGCCATCATTGTAACAAGATATATGTCTCCAGCCCAGTGACTTTATCAGGAAATAACTTTTAGTGACACAAACCAAGAATTTTATAGTGATTGAGAATTAGATGTCAAACTGGCCTGGAAATGAATACAGTTGAGCAATTTAACAATATAAATATCCAGTGTTTATCTTTTAACGAATTTTAATTCCCCAGGAAATCTCATTATCTCATCTTTCATTTTTATTTGAGGAAATAAAATCCTACTTGTTTGAAAAGATTTGGATCCAGAAAGGTCAAGCAGATCCATTCTGATTCCTGTCCAAGTCACTCCCCCAACCAACCCCAGCTCAGTACCCCTCCTCTGCTCTCCCACCCTCTGCATTCTCTCCCAGCACCCACGCACAGGCAGAAGCCCTGTTCCTTGTCTCGGGTGAGGTCCCTTGCTGTCTCCCGAGAACCCTCAGGGTGCTATTAGGCTAAATAAATATCTATCTTTCATCAACATATACTCTTTCATAAGTCTCTACAGATCTTATCTAGACTAATGAACAATAACTTAATTGAAAAGTATCACTGAGCTAGTGGTGTTTTTTATTCTTTTTACAACCTTCAAGTAAAGGCTCCTAAAAGCACACCCTCCACACTAATACCAGAAACATTTGCCTGCCACTGTCCTGGCATCTGATTTTAAACACAATCCCAATCTATAATGTGACTTCCAAATCATTTTGATAGTCTGTACATTGTAAATCATTATCTGCCACTTTGGCCTGTGGTTTTATGACAAAGGAATGGTTGTGCTCATGACCTTTGGCGGCTGGTCATCAGGAACATACGACCTAATGGGCATCGCAGCAAAACCGCGCAACTTGGGTGAAGTCTGTGCCCCTGGAGAGCGTCTACAGCCACACTCATAGCATCTTAGAGTCCAGGTGTGTTGTGTCACAAGTATTTGTGGGTCACACCAGGCTTCCCTCTGAAAGTCCCTTGAAGAGGGTGTAGGGCAAATGATTTTCAGGCTTTTCTGCCCTCCTGCAATTAGGATTGCCCTGCCTAATGGGCACCTGCATTTTGTTACATTGTTATAAGTTATATTGTTTATTTCTGTGGGCCATGGCTGCTGTATTGATACATTCCCCAAAAAAAGCAGAGGCAGGAGAGAGAAGGGAGGAAAGCAAGCAGAGAAGCCCAGAGGCTGGCTGGCTTCCTGGTCCCTCTGGCCCCCCTGCCTGCTGTGTACCTAGTTGCTGCACTACATGTGAAAGCTCAATAAAAGACTGTGTAGGGTCAGGAAAAATGTCAGGCTTTTCTGCCCTCCTGTCATCAGGATAGATGATAGATCCTTGTGGTCCTGAATGCATGCCTGATGGCGGCATCTGGAATAGGGTGTGGGCATAGGTAGGTGGGATTCACCTGGGCTAAGACTGGGCTTTTAAGGGTGGCGTCCCAGGGATGCCAGCAGAAGCCAAAAGAGAAGCTGAGAAAGAAGCAGCAGAAGCTGGAAGAGAGGCTGAGAGAGAAGCAAGAGAAGCAGAAGCTGAGAGAAGGCCGGAGAGTCCAGAGTGAAGACCTGCTGGGGGCTGGGAGGCCTGCCAGCCTACCGGCCCCCCAGCACCCCTGCCTGCTGTGTACCTGGTAATCCCAATAAAAACCTGCAAAACCACTGAGGACTCTGACTCCTCCTTTACCCGGTCTGCTGGATCCTAGAAACCTGCCCCGTGTCCATTCCTGCCACTATAGCCTGGGAAAGCCACTGAGGGCCCCAGGACTCCTCCTTTACCCAGTCTGCTCGAATCATTATCCTGTTCTGTGCCTTCCTGGCACTACAAGGGTTATCTCAGGAATCTTAGTTGACTGGACAGGGATGAGGCTGAGCCTGGTAGTCAGGAGTGCTGTCTTCCCTGGAATAGGATGCAGAGTCAGGGGAAGCTCTAGCTCCTCTCACCTTGACAGTGAGAGGCCTCCTACTCCGTTATGCTGGAGTTAGAATATTACAGTTCCTCGAGGACAGTAGTGGTTAAAGCATTGAAACTGGAGCGAATTAACAGGAGAAACTTCCTCAAATCAGAGGTTGTCCCTGTGATGTGACTAAATTTTTTTGGTAGGTACAACAGAACTTTCAGCTTTCATTGATTTATTTCCAATTGAGGTAAGGTTGGTTTACATTGGTGTGTGTGTTTTGGGAAGAAGAGGGTCCTCCCTGCCTGAGCAACCTCCAACAAAACACCCATCACTCCCCCATCTCACACATAGTCTATGGTTCTCCCTCCCCATTTTGTGTCCACTCTTCCCCTCTCTCTCTCTGAATTCCACAGTTCTAGAATCAGCTTTCAAGGGTTAATTTTTAAGTTTGGTTTTATCTGACCCTTTTTTGACTTTTCTATATTCCACTTATAACTGATACCATCAAGTATTTGTGTGACATTAATTTTATGCCTCAGCCTGACTGGGTTTAGGGATGCCCAGATGGCTCGTAAAACATTTCTGGGTGTGTCTGGGGTGGTATGTCCAGAAGAGATTAATCAACTTATTTTTAATTCATTTCAGTTAATGAATTAGAATTGGCAGACTGAGTAAGAAGATGGCCCCCACCAGAGCAGGCCGGCAGCCTCCAACCTGCTGAGGGTCTGAATAGGACACCATGTGAGGGAGGAGGCAGTCACCCTCTGTGCTGGAGTTGGCTCTGGTTCCTGTTTTGGTCTTCAGACCAGCCTGGAGCTACCTCCCTTTCTTCCTAGCCTGCTGGCTGCAGACCAGGCACTTCTCAGTCTCTAGGACTACAAGAGCCAATATGTCATAATAAATCTCTTTCTGTGTATCTATATCCTGCTGGGTTTGTTTCTCTTGGAATCCCTGTCTGATAAAGGTGAAATCTCCTTAAAACTCCAAGATGGTGTTAGAAACAGATCAGCTTGTGTCTGAAGAAATTTGAATCTACCTGGTTGACCAGTGTGCCTTTTTTTTTTTTTAAGATTTATTTTATTTATGCATAGAAGAACTGGGGTGTAAGCCAGAGGGGCGGGGGCGAGAGGATTCACTAGGGACAGAGTGGGGAGCAGAGCAGGCGAATCTCTGAACTACACTGCTGAGGGGAGCAGCAGGTGAGACAGGAGAGGTCGGCTGTGCCATGTGGGTCGGCTCCCTGGCTAGGGATCGAACTCAGGTCACAGTGGTGTTAGTACTGAGACTTACCCCTAGGCCACCAGGGAAGTCCGTGACCAGTGTGTTAAAGAAAGAAAAGGCAGCAAAAAAGGACACTCTCCCAGGCCTCATCTCTCATGGCTGGTGACTGAGTAGGTTGGTGGGGGGCCCCAGCTTCACAGGACGGGTGGGGGGAAGCTGTGAACCCTTTCCCCAGCTTCCACTCCCTTCTTCCCACCCAGTCACTCCCTCTAGAGAAATATTTTTCCCAGACACCCTGACCCACATTCCTTCCACTTTCATTCAGGCGTTGAGCTATTTTTGTGGAGTCAGACTTTTTTTGGTTGTGGGGAGGAAAGGAAGGATCGTGTTCTGCTATGCAGTGCTGCTAAAAATACAGAAGCATTCTTATTTTTGATGGTATAAACCACCTTTTCAGGATTTACTCAAGAGTATTTTCATGTGGCGAGTCATAAACTCCATGCAGTGTTACATCTAACAGAGGTCGGCCCTTTCAGAAATTGTTTTGACCACATGCTTCTCTATTTAAAGTACTTTCCAGTTTCTCTTGCTGTGGTTTTAATTCCCAGCTCTCAGCTTACCAGTGAGGTGTACCATGTTTTCTCACATCTCCGTTTCTCCAGGAGCAGACCTGGACTCAGGTGGTTTCTGAAGGGCCTCCTCTTGCGGCCTTGGTGGGAGGAACAGATGGGGAAGGGGGAAGAAAGTGTGGGATCCAGCTCCCAGCTCCACCGAGGGTGCAGCCCCTTCTCTGTCGGATTCATCCACTCTGGGTTGACTCCCTTTTCCCAGGCTAAGTTACTGCTCCCCCAATTACTCATCAGGGAAGTGTACCTGGAAGGAGCGACCCTCCCTCCTGACACACTGTCTCTTGGGCAGCATCTGCCCTTTTTATCGTGCTGGCTCAGTGTCTGAGGACAAAGTGGAGAAACTAAGCGTGAACCTGCATGCCTCTCTAACGGGAACTACTGTAGGCCTCTCTGCCCCCTACTCATGGGGGAGATCTTCCAAGATCCCCAGTGGCTACCTGAAAATACAGGTAGTCCTGAGCCTACAGTGCTAGGTGTCTTTCCTATACGTACATACGGAAGATGAAGATAATGAGTTAGGCACAGTGAGAGATTAATATCAATAATAATAAAGCAACTATTTTATTATATACTGTAGCAAAATTTATGTGACTGTGGTCCCTCTCAAAATATCTTATTTACAAGATATTTGGGGTCTGTAGTTGACCACAAGTAGCTGAAACTTCGTAAACAGAAACCTCGGATAACGGGGCAGGGGTGGTGGAGTGGGGTTACTATAACAACATTTACCATGGCAAGCATTTTGCATGAGGGGTCAATTTATTTTTCTCTGGGGTGGTATTCAGGGGGAGACCGGGGCTGTGTGGAGGAGAATGGAGGAAAAGACTTCCTCTGAAAGCTGTCTGAGGGAAGCGCAGCTGAGCGCTTCACAAAATGGCCGGTCTGTGGGGACCTCCAACAGGGAAGGCACTGGAAGGGGTAGGCGGCCAGACACCTCGACCTGCCTCTTGGAGTCAGGCAAGGCAGCCTGCTGGAGAGCAAGTTAAGGGAAGCGTGAAGTGTCTGAACACAAGCTCTCTGTTACACACCAGGTTTTCCACACCAGGTTTTCCACAGCAGTTGGCAGAGGTAGAACTTGGATTAGAATTTAGGGATGACCCCAGAGGCTCTGAGCCCATTCTCACCTGACCTGGGGAAACAGACATTGCCTGAAGAGAAAAAGGGTCTCCCAGCTGGTTTCTTGAGGAGAAAAAGAGGGTCTCCCAGTTGGTTTCTTGATTCTACATGTATTTTAAAGCAGGTCACTGTGAATGACTCTTTTGAAGAAACAAATTTTAAAGCTGTGGTAAAATATCCATAACATAAAATTTACCATTTTTAAGTTTCCAGTTCAGCGGCATGAAGTACATCCACAGGATTGCATGACCATCAGCACCATTCAGTCCGGGAACTCTTGTTTTCTTGCAAAATGAAAACTCTGTGCCCATTAAACACCAACTTCTTATTCCCCCGCCCCAGGCCCTGGTTACCACCATTCTATTTTCTGTCTCTGTGAATTTGACAGCCCTAGGGACCTCTTCTAAGTGCAGTCCTAAAGTATTTGTCCTTTTGTGACCAGCTATTTCACTTAACATAATGTCTTCAAGGTTCATTTATGCAGCATGGAGCAGAATTTCATTCAAGTAGCAGAATTTACTTCTTTTTTTTAAGACCGAATAACATTCCATTGCATGGATGGATGGACTACATTTTCCTTATCCATTTATCTGTCAATAGACATTTGACATGTTTCCATCTGTTGGTTATTGTGAAAAAAGCTGTTATGAACATGGGCACACGGATATCCCTTCTAATTCCTGCCTTCAGTTCTTCTGGGGAGATACACAGAAATGGAATGACTGGATCTCATGGTAATTCTATTTTAAATTTTTTGTGGAACCACAATCCCTGAATACTTCTACGTTCAAATCAGACTTGGTGGGTGGGGACACTTTCCTCTTTTACTTTTACCCCATGTTTTCAATTGGATTCACTGAGCGTGTTCTACCCCTTAGGAAACAGGCTTTGGAAAACTAAGGGTGAGTGAAGTTTGCTACATTAGCCAGCAGCATCTGCCCTTTTCAGTGAGTCCTGTTAAGGGCACCACATTGAAAGTACTTAATTACTCTATTAAAGTGAAGATTGTCACTCAAACAGCCTAAATGTTTGACTACAAGTTCTTTAGAATGTTTTTCTCTATGTGCGTAGAAGAATTAGGGTATAGGCCAAAGGTGTGGGGGGACAAGAGGATTCACCAGAGACAGAGTGGGGGGCACTAAAATACACTGCTGAGGGGAGCAGCGGGCGAGACTGGAGAGGTCTGCTGTGCCATGTGGAGTTATCTCCCCAGCTGAGGAGCCAACTCAGGCCGTTGTGGTAGTAATTCTGAGACTTAACTTCTAAGCCACCAGGGAGACCCCCAGTGCCTTACAATTATTTCAAGTCTTTCTTAGGTTGGTACAAAAAAAAGATTTTGGGGCCAGCACCAGCTTGACAGAGCCAAGAGCTGGGTAGCTCATAAATTGTGGATCTTCTCTGTCACCTGAGCAGTTCATCATGTAAATAACTTTAAGTTATCCAGGGAAAGCCTTAAGTAATAGTTCTCCCCAATGGTGAAAGATGCCCCAAACTTTGCCAACCCCTTTACAGTACAGGTCACTCTTAGGTGGTCTTCACAAACACATGAAGTAGAAGGAAGATAGCACTCTCCCTTAATTAAAAAATAAAAAAAAATAAAAAAATATAACAGGGCCTCCCCGGTGGCGCAGCGGTTGAGCGCTGGGCTGCGAAGCTGGCCGCGGCCTCTGCAGCGCCGGTTCAATCCCCGGCTGCTCCCCGGTCACGGGAGGAGGGTCCCACATGGCGCTCAGACCTCTCCTGCCGCCCGCTGCTCCCCTCAGCAGTGTACTTCGGTCCTTCTGCCTGCTCTGCTCCCCGCTCTGGCTCTGGTGAATTCTCTCACCCTCCCGCGCTTCTGACTGTACCCAGTGCATGTATAAATAAATAAAAAAATCTTAAAAAAATAAAAATAAATAAATAAATAAATAAATAAATAAAACAATTAAAGAACATTTCCACATTAACAAAAGAAGATGGTGCTGATCATCTTCATCCCCAGCTCTGACATCATCTGCTTCATCCATCTCTTCCACTACTAATTTTTTTTGGGGGGTACATAAAAGCAAAACCCAGACATTATACCATATCACCAATGAATACTACAGTGTGTATCTGTACTAGACAAGAACATGTTTTTCTGTTTGTTTTTCTCTACTTTATCTCCCTGCTGGATGAAATTAGCAACAGTTCCTTAATATTTTCTTATGTGCAACCTCATAAAAATGTCTGGTATATCTGGAAAATATCATCTACCATCAGTTTGTTCAAATGTGAACCTAAACAAGGTCTAGATCTGGCTCTGGTTGTTATGTGTCTAAAGTCACTCCCCCCTCTCAGTTCTTACCAGACCTCATTTTTTAGTAGTTTCAGATCTACGAAAAAATTTGGAAGATGGTACAGAGAGTTCCTGTAAATCTCTGTGCAGTACTTCCCCATTATTAACATCTGACATTGCTGAAATTAATGAACTAATATGGTTCTATGTATTAGTTAGAGTTCTCCAGAGAAACCTGGTCAGAAGCAGTTGCAAGCCAGGAACAACTCTTCCCCACTCCAGGGAGGGTCCACCCATCCCTATCTAAGTTTATCTATCTATCTATCTATCTATCTATCTATCTATCTATCAATCTATCTAACAATCCATCTATCTATCTATATTGAAACTTAATATGGGGACTGACCCACACAGTTACAGAGACTCAGAAGTCTGATAATCTGTATTCTGCAAGGTGCAGAACCAGGAAACAGTGGTATAATTCAGTCTGAGTCTGAAGTCCAGAGAATCAGGAGCCTTCAATCCTGTCTAATGTCTTTTTCTGTTTTAGGATCCCATCCAGAATCCATCATGTATCCTTAGGTTCTTCTGGGAAAGTCAGTTTCTCAGACTTTCTCTATTTTTCATGACCTTGACAGGTATTTTAGAGGATGTTTCTATATTAGGATTTGTCTGATATTTCTCTCACTACTAGACTGGGGTTATGGGTTTCAGGAGGAAGACTGCAGAGGGCAAGGGCCATCTCCATCACCTCGTGTCAAGGACACATTCAACAATGTGACTCATCACTGTTGATGTTGACCTTGGTTGCTTCGTTAGGGTGGTGTCTGCTGGACTTCTCTGCTGTGAAGTTACTCTTTCTCCCTTCCTATATTATGTTTCTTGGAAGGAAGTCTCTGTTGCAGTCCACACTTGAGGGGGTTATGTTCTCCCACTAATTTATTTATTTTTAAGAAGATTTATTTATTTATTTATTTATACAAGAACCAGGGTACAGACCAGATGTGTGGGAGGGTGAGAGGATCCCCCAGAGACAGAGCAGGTAACAGAACAGGCAGACTGATGAAATACACTGCTGAGGGGAGCAGCGGGCGAGACAGGAGAGATCTGCCGTGCCATGTGGGACCCTTGCCGGCCAGCCGGGTTCGAACCGGTGCTGCAGAGGCTGTGGACTGCTTCACAGCGCTGCCCTCAACTGCCTGCGCCACCAGGGGAGGCCCTCTCCCACTAATTTATTGGAGAACCTATGTCATATGTCTTAAGCTTCCCATGTCTGGAATTTAGTTGATTGCTTCCTCATGGGGGTATTTAACTTGCTGTTTCTTTCTTGTACATTCTATTGTATAAATAAGTCATTATGTCTCCAGGTTCTAATTGATTTAAATTCAGCTTTTGGGCACCTCTGTCTCTCTGTCTACCTACCTACCTACCTACCTACCTACCTACCTATTTATCATCTTTATATCTATCTAGAAACTTAATATGGGAACTGGCCCACACAGTTATGGAGACCCAGAAGTCTGCTAATCTGTAGTCTGCAAGATACAGATCCAGGAAATATAATCTTAATTATAGTTTGTAGGGAGAGTCTTGCTTTATACCTGGTGCCTTGAAGTAACTATACATATGTCCTTCTTTGGGGAGAAATCACAAGACCACCTGATTCATGCTGTGTCGTGCCACATGGTGTGCACTGTCTAGCTGTCCCACTTTCAGTAATAGGAAGGCTGATCAGTGAGTTTGAATAGGCAAAAACTATTTTTATATTCAGTTAAGAGTTAAGGAAATTGAGATGAGCAGTGATCTGTCTAATGGCACGTGATACATGTTAGAAAGAGGACAGGACCCCATGTCTTGCCTTGTTGTTTCTTTCTGACTTCTGCGGTGAAGAACATTGTCAAGGTGTTGTAATTGGGAGAACTGTGCCACATTAACACTGTTGAGATGTATGTTCCCTGGGGCATGACCCACCAAGCTCAGGGGTAGAATAGAGTCAAGGATGAAGCTACGGAGGAAAACATTTTGTTGAGTGAGAATGATTGATGGGATGGTTATTTGGGAAGTTTCTGAAATCCCAGTTGCTTTCCAGAAAAGATGTGGGCAGGGGGTCCAGGTGTGGGAGCCATTGTATGTACAAAGCAGGGCCCAGCATGGCCTAAGGTGGGGCTTCTTGGCTCCACTTCCTTCTGCACTAGAGTTTTGACATTTAAATTAACTCAGTGGAGTAGACAGTGACCATTTTATTAATTTTCAAAGAATCTCTGAGATATACCAGCTGGACAGACACTGCAGTTGGGCAGCTGCGTGGGCTGGCAGACCCTGATGTTTATAGATTTGGTGATTCCTCTTTAATTAAAGTGTTGGGTAGCTACATTAAATACCAGATGCTTCATATTGCATCTGTGTTCAAGCTTCAAAGTTGCCTGCCCAGGGAGTGTGACCTGGTCCTTGATTTGTACTTCCTGTTACTGATTGAGGCATCTTAATTTGAGAAATAAATAAATAAATAAATAAATAAATAAATAAATAAAGTGTGTGTGTGTGTGCGTGTACATATATATGAGGCTCCAGGGCCTCATTGATTTAACTTCAAATGTTAGATTTCTTCTTATAAGTTGTTTTTTTTTTTTTTTTTTTTTTGTATATTCTTGATCTTTGTTACACAAAAATGGGACTGGCAATGTTATCTTGGAGCTTATGAAAAAGAAGAATCTTAGATCCTACCTGAGGCCCGGAGTTGAAGTTAGAATCTGAGTTTTCACAAACCACTTGGTGTTTTGGTTCAAATAAAAAGGACTGACACTATGGAGCAGAGACAGCATGGCCAGCACTATCCTAAGTGTTATAAGGGATCAGTGTACTTCTCCCTCACCCAGTCTGTTCAGGAACAGAGTCCCATCCCAAGATGCAGGGACCCATGGGGAGTTCCACGAAGCTCTGTCCTCCACTCCCATCTGGCACAGACCACAGGGCCTTCATCTGACACTCCACAACTGACCCTTTTGTGCATCAATGCCTGATTCATAGAAGATCCAAAAGATTCAGGATGCTCTATGGGGGAATTGTTCATAGTCATTACCTCCATGATTCCTACCAGTACATGATGATGATGATGATGATAGTGGTGGTTTTGGTGTTAGTGGTGGTGGTGGTGGTAATGATGGCATTCATTCTAAACTTTCAGTTTTCCAGCTCTTTAAGGAAATGAAACTTGGTAATTTTGACAATGTCCTACTTTTAGAAATGCTATAAGCTCTGACTTGGTTTTAATATCATTTCTTGTGTGTTCAGTAGAGAAGTGATTTCTCCAAGCCTGGATATACTACTTTTTCCCAAAGCATCAAATTGGACATCAAAACTGAAGACCCACTCCTTGCCTTCCTATTTACAGTATGACATGGCAATAACATATGACCCTTTTGAGAGTGGGATCAATGCCTCAGAAAGAGCTAAGAAAAGGCGGCTTGTCTCTCCTTCGACTCACGTTCATATACTCTTTTTTTTCCCCAAAGAGAATTAGGAGGTATTATTATTTATGTTTGTGTCAAGAATGATTGAAGTTTATTTCTCCTATTAAAAGTATTAGAGCCTATGACTCAAGGCAATTTCCTATATTGTTCATATACAAGTTTTCATTTTTAAAGCTACTGGTCTACATGTCTTATTATTGCTATCTACCTGAGAATTAGCAGATTTTGCAAGACAAGGACTGGGTTTCACATGATTTCCCCCAAAATCAGACACCAACTGCAAGTCCAAGTTGTCCCCTGTGCTTCTAACCATCTGGATATTAATCAGAAGTTCTAAAAATCCTCTCCTCAGGTTTGGTTAATTTGGTAGAGCAAGTTAAAGAATTCAGAGAAAGCTTTACTTACTAGGTCAACAGCTTATTATAATTGGCTATAACTCGGGACTAGCCAGCTGAATAGGCACACAGGGCCAGATGTGTGGGAAGGAGCACAGAGCTTCCATAGTCTCTCTGAGCACCATTCTCCCTGATCTCCACATGTTCTCCAACATCTCTTTTAACCCCATCCTTTTGAAGGTTTATGGATGCACCTTACGTAGTCATGAGTAATTAAGTCATTGGCCACTGGCAATTAATTTCTATCTCCAGTTCCACTCCTTCCCCAGAGGTCAAAGGACTGGGACAGAAAGTTCCCCTGGTAACCAACCCCATCTTTAGATACTTGCCAAATGGCATCTCATTAACATAACAAGAGACATTTAGGAAACTCCAAGGGTTCTGGGAGTTGCAAGCATGGAACTATGGATTAAGACCAAATATGTATGAGAAATTATGTTTTGGTCATTTGAATAACCAACTATACATTTTTTTATAAGTCATAAAATTACACTGTCCTTCAGTTAAACTGTGAGATTCTTTGTAATGTGGTTATATGCCTTTTACAAACTTAGTTGTTTTCCTTATGTCAGACATACAGCAGATAAGCCAGTGTAGATTAATTGATTTCAATGATGTATGAGTGAATAATTGAAGGAATGGAGGAAGCAAATGAAACCCTAGATTTCAGCATTTACATCCAAAACATTTTCTACTTTATGGTATTGATGTTCCAATAGTGGACAACTCATATTAAATAAGTGAACAACAGCAACTCAAATTGGAAATGAGTATTTTACTTATGAAAATGGATAATACTTGTCAAGTTGTAACACATTTAGATGAATATTATTATATTTTATTACATTGCCAAGCTCATGGAAACTGTTGAGAGGGAGAAAATACATATAAAATGAAATGTGACCAACTTGAAAATGTCAAATGATTATTGCATCTCATTATAAATTATTTTAGCTCTATAAGCTTCTATAACAACTAAAGCTACTTGAGTTCCAGGATGTAAGCACAGTTTTACCAACAGTGAACTGAGAGGTCTTATAAAAGTCCTTCTCCTTCTACCTTTCAGTGTCCTTTCCTGGAAAATGTGGTCTTTATACCAGAGCCCCTACTACTTTTTATTTAAATCTTTAATTTAATCAAGGGAGTGACATAAGCATAACTGTTTACACTTATTGTAATTTTAAATTAATCAGTGTTAATGTCATTAGGGAAAGCAACTAACATTTTTCTTTTTGTTTATTTTTTAATTTTTTTAAGGTTTATTTTTTTAAAGATTCATTTATTTATATAAGAACTGGGGTACAGGTCAGAGGCGCGGGAGGGTGAGAGAATTCACCAGAGACAGAGTGGGGAGCAGAACAGGCAGACGGGCCAAAGACACTGCTGAGGGGAGCAGCGGGCGCAACAGGAGAGGTCTGCCGTGCCATGTGGGTATCTCCTTGGCCGGCCAGGAATCGAACCCACGCTGACAGCAGCTGCAGCGTGGTTCTCAACCCACTGCACCACCACGGAGGCTCCATTTTTCTTTTTTTAACCAAGAAAAGACATACCCTAAAAATCAAGTTGTGGCAACAGAAGTGATTCTGAGAAAATGAGCCCCAGATACATTTGTTCTCATTTTACTGAGAAACACTATTTCTCATGCACCGAATTTGTATTTTTTTTTTTCAGTTTAAAAAATTGAGATGGAATCCATATAACATAAAAATAACCCTTTACGGAGTACAATTCAGTGCAATTTAGTGCCTGCATAATGTGCAATCTGTATTTGGTTTGATAACTGTGATTGAAGGTGGGGAGGTAAAAACCACAGTATGTTCTTTGCACAGATGTACTGGCTAGTGAAGCAGAGAGGCATCCAAATTTAAGTGGCATTCAAATAGGAACCAGAGAATTAGGTCCAAAACAACAAAAAAATTAGAGAAAATTCTGGAATTCAAAGACAATAGGATCAAATTTTTACTATCACACATTCAACTAGGCTTTGCTGGCTTCTGGTCAAGCTGTAGTTGAACTGACTGGAAATAAAAGGTGACACTTATGAAAAATAGCATCAGTGAGGTTCTGTTGGGAATGAGAAGAACTGCCCTACCTCTCTGGGTGGGCAAACAAACCAATGAACATCAGACAGATGAGTAGGAGAAAAAGAACAAATTTAATAGCATACGTATGGAAAATTTACATGGCCATAAATTCTAAAGTAAATGGGATTTGTATCCTGTGTTAAGGGACCTAAGGCATCAAGGAGAGAAGAGGGGGGTCTCACCTGCCAAGGAGGGCATAACTTGATGTGACAAAATCTTCCCTTTCTTTTTTTGCCTTGCCTTAAGATAAGCTTCTCTAATAAAATGGTTATTTCTGGACAGTTTGCTAAATCTAAATAATCTGCATTCTTTTATGTTATAGTTTCAGTTTCTCCCAAAGCTCACAGCCTCCATGGACCTTGGCTCCACCTGCCAAGATGACATACAATAGAAAAGGCTCATTCTGGATATCTTGGAAAAAGCCTATCTGAGCTTTTTGGCGAACACCAACCCTACAGTTGCTTGGAAAAATGATTGAAGACAGAGAAAGTCCAAAAGTACCATTTTCCATTGACATACAAGTTCAGACTCTTCGAGAACTGGCAGGCCACACACATGAGCCACCAAGTGACACACACAGCCAGTCATGTACTTGTTATGGCTTTTTGACGAAAGCACAGAGACTATGCACTTGACAGTGAGTTTGGTGAATGTCCAATTCAGCATGCTGGTGGTGGGAAAGAAGAATTTTGTTTTCTGGCTTCATTATTGATAAACACAAGCTCTGAACTGTAT
The DNA here is from genome assembly GCF_014898055.3 of Talpa occidentalis. NCBI lineage: Eukaryota > Metazoa > Chordata > Mammalia > Eulipotyphla > Talpidae > Talpa > Talpa occidentalis. The sequence goes on from NW_023601433.1 coordinate 15,418,391, forward strand.
AAAGCCATGAAAGATTTTATAATCAGCAAAAGTGGTTTGGCGTTTCTTAATTTTTCAAAGGCAGATGTACCGCGGGTGCAGCTTCAAGGACAGAAGCCATTCTGGAGCAGGTACCCAGATGGGGGGGCTTATGCCAAGATGTAAATCAATTCATGGATTTTTCCATTGAGAAAGTTGTTCTTTCTCCCTGTAAATGTCAGCTGACTTAAGTAAGGCATTTAAAGATAGGAAGATTCATTAGAAAGATGCATCCAATTCTCTGCCTCTCCCAATGTCTGTGCCCTGTGAATTTTGTCCCAACAAGAATGAAGTCCGTATATCTTCTCTGTGAATCTTGTTGGTTTTGAATATTAGCTTTAAGGGGATATACATGCTTTTATCCTGGACCCCTTCCAAATCAGCCAATGGCAGATGCAGGTGGCTATCACCTCTGTGATGCCACATCCTGTCCACTTCCAGACAGGTGGCACCTCCGAGCACAGCCAATTCCTCACTGAATAACGAGGTGATGATGGTTAGTTACCTCAAGAAGCCTGACCACAGGAGACCCCGTCTGGCCCAGACGCTAGAACTCAACAACTTACCCAGAGGGCCAAGAGCAATCACCAACCGTGATTGCTAAGTCTAAGCCCTTACATTTGGGGATGATGTAGTAAAATGGCGACTTATGTAAAAGTTGGGGTGTTACATTTGAAGTGATTCTTTATGTGATATTTAACTGAAAGCTGACCCCTCCATCAAGAAATTGTACTGCTTACTAATGTATGACATTAGAAAAATTCTGCCAATAATGTTTAAACTTTAGAACAAATTCTGGAGTGTTTGTTATAAGATGGGAAACTGATTTGGTTCCAAGTTTTCTATGGTGTGATTTAGAGTCTGGTCTGTGTACTTGTCTGTTTACCTGCTGTGTTTTCTGTGGTCCTAATATTCTCTGCAAGGAAGGCAGACAAAATATGATTGAAAGGTAGAAGTAAAAGTGAGGAAGGAATTGTTTCTACTCATTGTGTGTAGTAGGATAGCCCAAGGTAGCAAATGAAAATACAGAATGTCCGATAAATTTGAATTTATATTGATAAAAAGTAATTTTTACTTTGTCACAAATAGTGCATGGCACCTACTTACACTACAAAATATATTTTGTTTTTATCTGAAATTCAAATTTAAGTGAGTCACCTGCAATTTATGTGGCAACCCCATTACATAGGCTAGCTGACCTGTAACTCATCTATGATTTCCAGTTGTCCTTGCCTTGTGCTGTAATTCCTATGGGCTCAACACTGGCTTTAGCAAAGTGTGTCTAACCTAGACTAAGTAATGTTTGGGTGATCCATTGCACACTTGCTCATGGGTGTAAACTCGCTTACTAGAACTTAGAGACCAGAATGATGATGGGGGAGAAGAGATGGTGAGGAAGCAATGGAGCTTGTCATGTGTGGGGTGGAGGAGAATTTTCCCTCTGCCCTTCTGATTCTTCTCAGGCTGGCCAATCCAGTTAACAGAGATGAGTAGGAGAAAAGAATACACTTAATTCCATACATATGGAGAAACTACATGGCTACATAATTTAAAGTAAATAGGGATGAATTAGGGCATTTTATCCTGAGAGAAGGAAAGAGATCAGAATCTGGAAGTTCAAAGAGGAAAGAGGGGACCCACAAGGCGAGAGAGTCACCTGAGGAAGAATCAGATGCTGTGTAATTACCTGTTAGCCTTGCGTGTGGATTAGTTGCTTCAACAGAAAGGTTTTTTCTATGTTGGTATCTGGGCAATAGTCCTATTTTCATTCTTCTGGGTAGTTAAGGGTGGTAAAAGACTGTATTTGTGCAGGTATTGATTGAACTTAGTTAGAAATAATCCACATGCCAAAGTGACATGTCTTGCACATCACGTGAGCTCTGTATTTCACATGTCATAAATAGGCTAGAACTGAGCAAGGACTCCAAAAGGAACACTTTCTTTCCCTATCAGGGCAAAATTGAAACTTTCACCCACCCACACACATGCACACCTCCCCATACATACACACACTTTTGGACCATCGCCCCATGCAATCCACCCTACATGCACACCCGCATGCTCACATGTACACCCCACAGTGCACATACATGCACATCCACATATGCACACACACATCCACATGCCCACCACAAGCCTCCTCACTCTCTTCCCATCCCATGTTGCTTCATGAGTCCTTCAAGCTCATACCTATAAAGGAAAATATGTCAACAGCTCTACTATATTCTGGTGAACTGACATGGTATCCTCAGTCCCTGATTTTTCAGATTTGCAGTTGAGCAATAAATAAGAACTCTTCCTGAAGGAGGAGGGGAAGGGGCAGCCATATTTTCTACATGTGCAGCATGTTTTTAAAACATACATATATCTGTACATGTAATATATGTTATATATTACATAGGTGTGTACACACATATACACACAAATACACAATATATGTGTATATATAATTTCTTAAAGTATATACACATACTTAAATGCAGATATATATATATATACGTACTTTAAATAAATATTTATGTATATATATATATATATATAAAACACACACACACGCACTATAGTGGACATATGCTTATATACACACTTCTTTTTTTTTGGCCTAGAATATAAAAAGAGTTCTTGCACTGAACATAAGATCATTTCATTCTCTGTATTGAAAAAAATTGTATTTAAAAATAGTATATCCATTCACAGAGGCAAGCATACTCAGTTATGTATTTCAACCAGTGATTCTGAAATGTTGAATGTTGACTTTGTGAAAGCCTTCCTCATGGGTCAGGGCCCTGTGACACCATGACTGGGGTGTGTAGTAATGACACACCCAGCCCTCCCCAAAGGATGCATGGCCATTCACTCAGGCAGCCGTCTGTGGGGAAGTGGCACCTTTGGGTTGTACCTACTTTCTGGGTGCTCCTGCACCCAGTGACTAGTCTGGAGGAGGCTATAAATGCCAGCTTCTGCCTTGTAGGTGGACAACTACGAGGCTGGTATATATAGCCCCGTCCCAGAGTTCCCTGTGGGCTCCATGGAGGCATCACAGCGCGTGGTCCCTCAGCCCCACCCTGCTTCCTCTCTCCTGCAGTGGCTCCTGGGAGCTCCTCCACTAAGCCCACAGAGCCCCCATGGTTCTTAGGGCCCATTTCCCAGGGATCCCCAACCTTAGGAACATGGCACTACATCGCATTACGTGACTCTCACTTGGATAAACGAAAATTGCAAGTATCCTTTAGATTCCTCAGTAACTGGCATTTGTGAATGAAAATTGCTTAAGGCTATTTGTTCACCACATTGTTGACTCAAGTCTCTGTGGGGTCAGTGGCACTGATGAGCTACAAATCATCAAACACAGTGCCCTGCCTTCTGCCTGCTGTGTCCTCACAAACAATATCTAATGATCTTCCACAGAGCCTGGCAAACAGGACCTGCTAGCACATTCTTTACATTATGAAATATTTTTACTACTGTTTTTTCAGTCTATAAGGGACATCTGAGGCAGGAATAGAGGGAGCCAAAGTGAAAATGTCTCCCTCTCTCCTTCCCAGAAAATGGCAGATAGTTTTCTTGAACTAACCATCTTCCCTCTGCGGAGGAAGATACGCTGTGTCTCCTTCTATGGAAAGGAAGAATGGAGTGGGGTTGTGTTCTTGGTGGGTGGAGGTGTCTTCCCTAAGGAGGGGTGGAGTGGGGGTGTAGCGCTAGTTATTTTCATTTGGAGTCTAAACAACATCCAAGATTTAGCATCTGCTTAAGAGTTCCCAACTTGGGCTTCCCCTGTGGCGCAGCAGTTGAGCACTGGCCTGCAAAGCTGCCTGCAGCCTCTGCAGTGCCGGTTTGATCCCCACCTGCTGGGGAGGGTCCCACATGGCGCGCAGACATCTCCTGCCACGCCCGCTGCTCCCCTCAGCAGTGTATTTTGTCAGTCTGCTTGTTCTGTTCCCCGCTCTGGCTCTGGTGAATCCTCTCACCCTCCTGCGCTTCTGTACCCAATGCTTGCATAAATAAATAAATAAATCTTTAAAAAAAAAAAAAGTTCCCAACTTCTTTCCTGTGTGTTCAATTACTACTGGACACTACCGATCCCACAGTTATATCAAACTCAACATGTTTCAAAATATACTCAATCTCTTTGCTCCTGATTGCCATCCTTGCTCATCTTGTGTTCCATATCATGGCTGTTAGTATCTGCAATCATGATTTCCACCCCCAAGTCAGAAACCTGAGATTGCACTTGACTCTATACTCTCTCTATCCTTTTGCCAACCTTCATTTAATTAGTTGCTCAGTCTTATTGAAACTCCCAAATAGTTCCAAAATCCATCACCTCTGCATTATCCCAGAGTCTTTGTAGATTTCTGTAGGTCCTTCTCTCAGACTTTGAGTATTCAAAGAATCTCTTATTCAAGACAATTTGCCTTCCACAGGCTTTCTCTTCTGTCACTTCTTCACTAAAGTTTCTAGAAAACACTTGGTTTGGCATCAGGTAGTGACAAGGCCCCTCATCACTGGTTACTTACCCAGGTGATTTTCAAAATGTGGTCCATGGAGTTTGGACCAAGACTGGCTTCATCTGTTTAGACTCTGAGCTTGAAAAAATTCTGGCTGGTTAAAGTGTGAAAACCACTGTGATGCAATACTGACTTCATGCATCCCCCAAACACTAGAAGTTGCTTCACAAATGTTTTGTCTTGTGTTTCACAAATATTTTCTCTGTTTGTGCATCTATCCTTTCTGACTAAAATGATCTTCACCATTCTTACAACTTCTAGTTCCCTGATTGTATTTCAAAATAGAACTTTGTGATTTTCAACACAGAAAAAGGGAAACACAGAGAGGAGTACATGTTGTTTGAATAATCAAATTTTAAGATTTATTTATTTATTTATTTATTTATTTATACAAGCACTGGGTAAGTCAGAAGCGAGGGAGGGTGAGAGAATTCACCAGAGCCAGAGTGAAGAACAGAACAGGCAGACTGACGAAATACACTGCTGAGGGGAGCAGCAGGCAGGAGGAGAGGTCTGCATGCTACGTGGGACCCTCGCCGGTGCCTGGGGATTGAACCGGTGCTGCAGAGGCTGTGGGCAGCTTTGAAGCCCAGCGCTCAACTGCTGCGCCAACAGGGGAGGCCCTGAATAATCAAATTTTGAACTGCCATTGCTTTCATTCATTTTCAGTCATGGTCTTCATTTAGATATCCCAGATAAAGCAGACCATGGGATATTTCTGTTTGTTAAAAGGGCTCAAACACCTACTTGCATTGTGCAATTGCCTTTTGTCTGTTGTGTATACACCCATGAATGCATATAACATGTGCATATTTTGCTTTCAGACAAGACACCTCTAATGAATAGGGGTCATGTCATCTTCCACCTGGAGTCCTGGAAAACATGGCGTTTGCTTATGACACAGCCTTAATTTCTTCCATTGTAAATGCAGAATAACAGCTATGTCTTTCACAGCAAGTAGGTGGCTTTAAGTGAGAATGTCCAAGAGGATGTTTATAAAGTTTCCAGGACTTACCGTGATGTTTTCAGTGAAGAAAGGAGGGTGAAGGCAGGGATGGGGGCTCCTTCTGTGAGGCATTCTTTGCACAGAGTTTCAATGACCAGGAGAGGCTGTGGGCCTGAAGAGGAACAGGACACTGAGGTGCAAAGTAATTGACCATGAGCAGAGATGGCATCTCTGTGTTCTCAAGAGACTAGATTGTGGAGTGACATATGTATAGTCCAGTTGTAGGGACAGCAATGGCCTTTGTGGCTGTGTGGTGCCTGAATCAACTTGCTTCCTGTCCTGGGTTTCTCTCCAGTGCCCTATCTTGGAGAAAGTTATGGCTGAGCCCACTATAGTCAATTCAAGTAAAGACTTAGAATGGCAGATCAAGGTTAATGGGGATGAATTTGGGTTCATATTAGCTTTATTACTGGGAAGAACATTGACCATAAGTTTGTAAGGTTTAACAATAAAAATACAGGAAGCTGATTACATTTGAATTTCATATAAATGACAAATAATGTCTTAGTATAAGTATGTCCCAAATATTGCAAATGTAACTGGGTGTCTTCTAATTCTAGGGTAAGCCTAGAAATAGGATACACCTACTAGGGCAACCCTAGTTGATTTATATTTCAACATCAGCTGTGGCATATAAGTGGAGTTAGGGGACATTTAGAACCTATTTACTCATTACATTACTTTAGCTAAGCATATCCGAACTGCTTAAAGCAAGTTAACATCTTCCCTCTCTTAAAGAACTCCTTCAAGGAAATTCTTGCATCTCTCCTAAATCCATTCTTGTGCGATCTTTAATGTGCAGACATGCACAAATGTGTTGAGACCAAAGAAAGGCAGCTCGAGGATGTGCTTAGTGGTATGTTAATTATTTTGAATGAAAAGAAGTTAAGGTTCAAGGATGATGTTTTACCTAATTATCTATTTCCCTAAAAACAGGAAATCTCTGTAGTGGCCTGGAAGGTGGGAGACAGTCCTATAAATAGCCTTATTTCAGACCAAGGCTTGCAAAGTCTGTTTTCCTTGCAAATAGGTAAGTCCTGCAAAATCTCTTTTTGTTTACATTACGAAATTCTTTGTTCTGCTTTTCCCTTCTAAATTATTGACCCCTTTCTAAAAACTATATAGCCTCACCTTGATTACCAGATTACCGGTTCCATTAGCCTATATATAGGACTCTGAGCATGTAATTAAAGTTTGCTTTACGAAAGAAATCAATTTTTAGGCAAAGGTCTTGCAGACACAGAAGTCAGCAGATCAAAGAGAACAGCTGTGGAGGTCCCTGCGGTCAGTGGAACCCATTGTCATAGATCAACAGCAATCACTGTCCGCAGGCCTGGAACCTCGCCAACCTCCCAGGAGCCACCTGCGGTGTCCTACCAAATAGGCATTTTGATAAGATCTTTTATCTCCTAAGTTCTTGCCTGTATCACAAACTAATCACACCTAACACACAGTGAATTTGGATCATGTTTGTTTTTCCCTAGTATTTGGGTATGGCTTTCCAAACTGTTTTGATTTTTTTGTTTGTTTGTTTGTTTTTTACCTCCCAATCATTTGTCTTCAATGGATTAAAACCCTTAGTGTCATTTTCTGAAACCACCAGGCTGGATACAGAGACCCTGATGTCCAATGGAGCGATATCAACACAGGCAGGCACGGATGTGACTGAATGCTGTTTGCTAAGTATCCAATGGGGTCTGGGAATTGCATCATCTGGCTGCTGTCAGGGCAGGAGGCCCGCCCTGTCCTGAGGACTGAGTCTTCAATCAGGAATTGAGTGTGTGATCTGCTTCAATCTTTAACCTTTGCTTTCCCCTTTGTTTCTATAAAAGTGCCATTTTTATTACTGCTTATACCTACCGTCAGGACTGCTTCTTGGAGTTATACATAATAGTTTAATTGGACCCTGAACTATATAACACGGTTACAATGGGTACAATCTATAACTAGCTGGGAGACTGAAGTGAAATCTCCAAATAAAATTGTTGCCCTGGGTGATTTCCTGCCTTTCTTAGGGGAAATATTAGAAACTTGGTCTCTGGAATTCAAGCTGGTTCAAATTTATACTTCTTTTTCTTGTAGTAAATGTAGTTATACTTAGGTGCTTTTTGTGCTATCACATGTGATTTTTGTAACTGGTTATATTAGCAGGCAAGTTACTTGTCTCAGTGTGATGACTGCCCAGTATATAGCTAAGATTCATCATATCTTGTTTTCCTTTCAGTGGAGACTTATAATCAGCTTGGTCTCCAGTATAAGGTCTCAGTCTGGTTGTGAGAAAAGGCAACCATAAGGAGTCTATCAAATCCTAATATTTGGATCAGAATGAACTTGAAGCATAGATTTTCCCTTGGCCGCGTAAAAGAATATATACTGTGTCTGATGATGTGGACTGGCCATGACAATGCAACTTGATCACCTCACCAAAGGAAGAAATTATGACAGAAAATCAACAAGGTTTTGGGCAAAGGAAAGGATTTGCCGAGGCAGCTGTCAACAGATCAAAGACAACTGCAGTGGAGGTCCCTGTGGTCAGCCCTGCCCATTGTCACAGATCAACCGAAGTCACTGTCTGGAAGGCTGGCGCTTCCCCTCCCCCTGGGAGCTACCTGCAGACGTTTGGTCAAACAGGTATTTCTTGATTCAATCCTCTATCAGTGGACACTTAGATTGTTTTTATATTCTAGCTATTATAAATAAGTCTGCAACATATGTTGTAGAACACGTAACATTTTGATTTGATGGTTTTGATGGAGGACAAGAATAGAAAGATTGGAGAGGGGGTGTCCCAAGACCAGAACCTGACTCACACAAGGAGGTGGGGGTCGAGGCGAATAACATGACCATTAACCCAGCTGTAGAGGTCGGGACCCTTAGGTGCCAGTGCCTTGTCACAAGGCATGAGACCCAAGCAGGATCAGATGCTACAGGGAGTGGAGCACAGGCCTGAGGGGAAAGGTATGGGGATTGGGCCCATTCTGGAATCTCTGGTCCCTTTCTAGTTTTGCCTGTTACCCAACATCAGCAACAAGCAGGCCACTCCACGGAGGAGTGACCCCTCCCAAGAGAAAAGGACTATATCGGTACAGTCTCTGCACAGGCTGGTGCAGCACTCCCACTGCCCACCTGTGACTATGCAGGTGCCTCTTCTCACCAACCCTCTCCCTTTGCAGGGCAGCAGCCTTCCTGCCTGCCTGTGACCTGGCAAGGTTGGGACTTCTCCTCACTGACCTCCCTCAGCAGGGCAGCTCTCCTCAAGGCCGCCCGCCTGCAACCATGCAGGCCTCTCTCAGCAAACCCTGTCCTTTTCCCTTTCCCTAATAAACCTGCTCTTTAAATATAACGACCGTCTCTGCCTCATGGAGAAACTTGCCTGGGAAACTCACCGCAAGTCGCTGAAACGGGAGCTCTGGTGACACCTTTCCGAGAGTGACCCCAAAGACCCCGCAGTCCAAACCCAGACTCCAAAAACCTCATCAGTTTCATGTTCTTGGCTAGATGCCCAAGGGCGGGACTGCTGGGTAAATCCAGATGGTTCTCCAGAATGTTTGTAGCAGTTCCCATACCCAGCAGCAGTGTGTTAAGGCTCCTTTTTCTCCAAATCCTCTCTGGCACTTACTGTTGGGGGACTTTTTAATATAAGCCATGCTCATGGGTGTGAGATGATATCTCATTGTTTTGACCTACATCTCCCTTATCGAAAACAATAATGAACATTTTCTTATTTCTCTATTGTTCTTTTGGATATCATTTTTGGTTCTTTGATATCTGCTGCACATTTATTAATTTGATTATTTGCTGTTTTATTGTCTGATTGTCTTTTATCTCCTAAGTTCTTGCCTTTCTCAAATGTAAACTAAACCTACCAGAGACATACATGTCACCCAGATTGGAGAAAGCAATGCCTGCTACACCTCTCCTGCATGAACACTTTATAATCTATGCCCTACAGAGGGAGAGGTGACAGTCACATGTGGTCAAAAAAGCAGGTGGGTGGACCTCTTTCCCATCAGTATGGTCCCCCTTCATTGAACCCTCACTTCAATTACCTGATAAGCTCTTCGTCTATCACAGAGACTTTTATTCCTGTTACAGCTTTTTTTTTCTTGTGTCAATTTACTTTCCAGCCTAAGGACCTAGAGAGATAGAGGGAGATTAGCTTCCCCCCTAACACGCACATATATGCACATGTGGGTGTTCAAGCTTATGTGTATCTGCACAAGCATATGGGTGCCTGTGTATGCACAGGGGTGTGCCTGTTTATGCATGTGTGCACACACATGTGTGTGCATGTGTGTACAATGAGTGCTAGAAAGAAAGAGCACCTGACATCGTTCCTCTGGAGAGCAAAGAAGCGTGCATTTGCTGTCCTGTGTTTGAGACTGTTAGACTTGAATTCTGTCATTTGTGAACATGGGGCTCATTGGCAAGTCACAGGGCCAGGCAGAATGGAACACTCTTTGGGGCCTCCCTGATGGTGCAGGGGTTAAAGTCTTAATGCTATCAAGCTATCGCCAGCCAACCAGCCTAGACAGGGAGCTACCCACATGGCACAGCAGACCTCTCCTGTCTCGCCCACTGCTTCCTTCAGCAGTGTTTTAGTAGATCCACCTGTTCTGTTCCCCACTCTGTCTCTGGTGAATCCTTTCACCCCCTGCACCTCTGGCCTATACCCCAGTTCTTGTATGTATATATATATATATATATATATTTTTTTTTTTTAAATAGGATACTCTGCAGTAGTTACAGACGTTAGAAGATGATCTTGACAGAGACCTAATTATTCCAAACTTGCAAGCAAAATTTTCTTCAAAAAAGTAAACATGAAGATGGAAAAATAGCCAAATGATACTTTAAAAGACAGGAGCATCGTGTTTCTTGCACCTTAGCATGTAATTTACCAAACGGAGATGTCAGTCATCACAAACGCATGTGCTCACTTGTTTTTTTGAGGTGAATAAACCTTCTAAAATGAGAAATGAGGAATTACTTGTGAGCAATTCATGCCAGGCATCTGTTTATAAAGAAAAAGAATTTTGCATGCTGAAGGTTGGCGCTTGCAAATCTGATGGAACATCTTCCTACACATGGAGAAAGAAATGCCTATTTTGACCTTCAAAGGAGAAAAAGACACTTCATGGCTTTATCCAATTTCATGGCAGACACCTGTGTAAATGATGCCTGTGCTCTGGAGGCAGCAGGGTGCTCTCTAGATGTTTTATTCCCTCCCCCCCACCTTGGTTTAGTCCTGGCATGAAAAAGTTGATGCAGCTGACTGGAAATAACTTTTCATTATTACCTTCTTCAAATTTTTATCCACATAGATTGTTTTCCTCAAAGAATACAAAAGAATGATATAAACCATCAGCGAGGTTGCCATTAACTCTCCAGGTTTTTCTCTATTCTTCAGCTCAGAATGAGGGACGCATACCTTCAGCGTTTCCTTTCTACATCCACTCCTGGATATGTTGGATTTAGAATGCCGAGGGGCCTTTCTTCTAATTCAAAGATATTGTTTCTGCTTTGAATTTCTGCACAGACTGCCTCAGTGACTGATCTCCTTCCCTGGGGCCATTGGCTGGACGTCAGTTGCGCCTTCCCTCACTGACTTCCTGGGGCTCCTTTTGTAAGCTGGACAGCTTGTCTCCAATGCCAGAACATCACCCCCTACCCCCTTTTGTTTTTTCAGTATTCACTAATACTTTATTCTACAAATATCTGTTGAAGATTATGTTCTGGGCTACAGTAGTGAGGGGGGAAATAAACAAGGACTTGGTCCTTCCTATAGAACTTTTTACTCACGTAGAGATGGACAGGAATCCAATAATCATGCAAACATGAGATTCTGTTTGTGGAAGGTAAACCTGCCCTAGGAAGGATACCTGACCTGAGAAATGTGTAACTGGCGGGGATGTGAAGCTAAGTGATTTAACTTGGCAAAGGCAGGAGGTGGGGCTATGAGAATGAGTGATGATATTTTAGATGAACCTCTGGAGTGTCTTCTTTCAGATACTACTCACACACTCTTTGGTGACATTACCCCAAGCACAAGCAAGACTCTTGTGCAGTCATAGATGTAATCTTTCCAGAACTGCATCATTGTCTTAGTTTCTTCCTCATGGGCAAAAGTCCTCCTGAGGTCATAGGACTTGAGAATCTCTATTGTGACTTGATCCATTGGTTAGATCAAAAGGTGGTATTGAGAGAAAATATCGCTCTAATATTGGAATGGAGATGATCAATAAGAGAAATAAGTCTTAAAGGTGTGTTATTCTATGATAGCAGTTCCCCATTCTATTGGCATAGCAATTCAGGAGGGCATCTTGGAAGAAAGCTGAGTTGTCCATGACTTCTTATTGTTCCTGTAGTACACTGGCAGTTTGTGCTTATTGATATACTTGAAAGCCTTGGGGTTCTCAATATGCCAGATCAAAAAAGGTTTTAATTTGTAGCCTGCACTATTGTCCCCAAGCAATATTGTTAGCCTGTTCCTAAAAGCCTTGAAGCTTGGCATGACTTGGCCTCCTTATGGATGAAAGTCCTTCCAGGCATCTGTTTCCAGAATAAGGAAGTTTCATCCATTATTGAAGATTTGTTCCAGCAAGTAATTTTCCTCTACAATCAACTTGTCTAGAATTTCTTTAAAAATCTTGATCGTTTTTACATCAACACACACAAATCCACCATTCATTTTCACATTATGTAATGAATAACAATTCTTGAATCATTTAAGTTACCTAGAGCTAGCAGTAAATTCAACACAGTAGTTAAATTCAGCCTTTCTTTCAACATCTCAAGCAAATCTTTTGCTTTAGTCATACATTAAGTACTGGAAGGATATCTCCAATACGTGTCTATTTAATACAGACCCTTCTCCAACTTTTGTTAGTCTCATTGCTTTCAATTGAGCAGATCCTTATGCAGTTTTGGTCACTTCGTTCTTGTTCTTTAAGACTATATCTATGGGGCCTCCCTGGTGGAGCAGTGGTTGAGCACTGGGCTGCGAAGCTGCCCGCAGCCTCTGCAGCGCCAGTTTGATCCCCGGCCACCGGCGAGGGTCCCGCATGGCGTGACAGACCTCTCCTGCCATGCCCGCTGCTCCCCTCAGCAGTGTATTTCGTCAGTCTGCCTGTTCTGCTCCCTGCTCTGGCTCTGGTGAATTCTCTCACCCTCCCGCGTTTCTGACTGTACCCAGTGCTTGTATAAATAAATAAATAATCTTAAAAAAAAAAAAAAGACTATATCGATGGTGGAAAGAAAGGGGCTTGGCTGACTGGTGATGAATAACTGTCACTCATCTTTTAATTTCATCTTTTACTTAACCATTTTTATTTTTGTTTTCAGGCCAATCACTTATTTTGATCTCTTACTGGCAACATTTACAGTGGATTCTGTAGCTTAGGGACTATGATAAAAAAAAAAACACAACTCAAAATTAAAACAAACACAAAGGAAAATGGTGTTATAAAGAGAAGTTGTACATGAGCAGTATGAGACTGCTGATGGCATAAAATGCTATGATCTACAATAGCTACAGCCTCAAGAGGCAATAGGAATTTGGGTATAAGCATCACAGATACAGTCTACTGTTGACTGAAACATTGTTATGTAGTAATGACTGTACTCTGTTGTAAGTCTGAATTATTTTTTTCTTACAGGCAGTCAATTTAGTAGCTAAATTAGCTGAACATCCATTGAGACTTAGTTTTATTAGGGTAAGCTTTATTGGGGTAAATCAAGCGTATTAATGGCAAATCTAGAGTAGCTAGATTAGATCAGGGTTTCTCAACAGTGGTGGTAGTGGATTTTGAAATGAATGATTCCTTGTTGAGAGGGGCTCATATGTGCTCATATGTGCTATTGGGTGGTATTTAGCAACATCCCTAAATCCTACTCATTGAATAAGTGTAGCATCCTCATAGTTGTAACAACCAAAAATAATTGTAAACACTACTTAATGTTCCCTGGGGGATAAAACTGCCTCCAATTGAGAACCACTAGGCTAGAGCTACAGTAGGTCATCTTTATGGAACTCAGTGGAATGCCTGAGATATATAACAGGGTCTCACTAATCTGGGTGTCTGGAAGTTTGAAATCTCTGGGTCACAACCTCAGTAGTTGTTCTTTAGCTACCTTCATGGATTCCCACCCATATAGTGTTGAAGTAGATCATTCGATCAAACTTGAGATTCCCTTGCAAACACATCAGGTTTTCCCTCCATGACATTCCCCTTCCCCTAAGCCATGTTCTGCAAGTTCCATCCTCTATGATAGCTTAGAATTCAGATTTTCCTTTGGGTTCTCTCCCTCCAGTTTGGAAAGTATCCCAGGCAGGAAGCTAGGGTAAATGTAGACCCACCTTATGTATTTCCTTTCCTTAAGGATCACAGTCCTGTTATGTCTGCTTTTCAATACCTAAAAATTGTTTTATGTATTTTGTCCAATTTTATAATTGTTTACAGAGTGAGATAATTTTGATGATTATTACTCTGTTGTGGAAAGTTACTTGACTGACTCTTTAATGCCATATTTTTTTCAATCAATGATTAATTATTTAAGTGGACACATTTATCATCATGCATGAAGAGGCAGAAATGCCAGTAGGAAAAAAACAACAACACATAGCTGAAAATGTAATATTTCATATGTTTGGAGTACTTTTACAACTAACATTTCAATTTCTTCATTTTAGATTTCTTGTTACTAACTCAGAAACTGGTACTATGTTGTAATAACATCACTGTTGTTTCTATGCAATGAAATTAATAGCTCCATTTGATCATTTATCAAATGCTTCTCACTGCAAGAAAACAGATCATCTGATAATACCAACTCCTTTAAATGAAAAAATTGAGACCCAGTGATGGTAAATGACTTGTCCATGACCCCACAGAGTTCATCTCAGAGCCGAGTCAGTTCGTTTATCATTATTATTATTATTATTATTGAGGTGCCACTGATTTGCAATACAGTAATTTTCAGGAGTATAAGTATACTCAATAATGTGTATGCCACTTCACACCTACTACACTCTAGTTGCCACTCACCATTATCCAATGGACTCTCTCTGCCTGTTCTTCCCATCACCCAAAGCTGAGTCTTGAGTAAGTTTCCTGCTTCCTCTGCTTCTCTTTCCAGTCTAGTTCGCCCACCCTTGGCCTCTGAAGCTCTTCCTCCACTACGCACACCACAATCTGGATATGAAATGTTAGACGGGAGTTTGGTGTTTTCAATCAGTTGATTTTTAGGTTGGTTCAATAAATTTCCTGTAACAGAGATAACTTGCTGCAATGGAAAGAATTTTGGCCCGGGCGGTAAGAGCTCTGAGTCCTCTTTCCTGAGTGCAGCCGCATGCTTCCGTACCGTGACAAGTAGCACTTCACTGCTCTAAATCCCAGTTTCCACCCTCTTAAAACAAGGACCTGGGGTGTATCATTCTGATGTTCCTGCCAGTTCTAGCATCCAACAGGATATTGGAATATGAATATGCTTATATTTCTGAAAAAGGTAGTAAAAGTGAAAGGGAACCAATGTTTTATCCCTATGAATATTTAATCAGCTGTAATCATGGGAGAACTGCTCCTTCCTGGGGTGTGTGTATGTGTGTGTGTGTGTGTGTGTGTATTGGGTAGATAGGGAGAAAGTGTCAGCAGCATTATGAAACTTTTAAGGTTACTTTGAGATGTGTGTACGAAAACTGATAACACACAATGTTTAAAGAGAATATGCTGTAGGGCCTCCGCGGTGGCACAAGGGGTTAAGCACAGCATTATGAAGGTATCCACAGTCTCTGCAGCACAAGTTCGATTGCCTGACCAGCCAGGAAGCTACCCACATGTCACAGCAGACCTCTCCTGACTCTTCTGCTGCTCCCCTCAGCAGTGTACTTCCATCAATCTGCCTGTTCTGTTCCCCACTAATTCTCTGGTAAATCCTCTCACCCCCCACACCTCTGGCCTGTACCCCAGTTCTTGTATGCATAAATAAATAAATCTTTTTTTAAAAAAAGAGAGAATATGCTGTAAATCACCTGACAGGGGAGGCTATGCTATTTTCCTATTTAAAACCCGCTCAATTTACTGATGAGTCTATTAAAAGTAAGGTTTACTGTATTTCCCTTCCTGTTGTCAGGAAAGAAATGCAATTTTAAAAAAACCTTAAGTTACTATGGAAATGAACTGCTTTAGTTATCTACTGGGTCTAAAAACACACAGAAAACCTTAGTAGCTGTCTTCCTTTTTTTAATCTTTTCCTACCCTACTTGGGTTACCTTTGCCATAGAAATGACAGATCATATTGATAATACTGCTGAGTTTACAAGTGCTGCAGTGAGGTCAGAGCAAGAAGAGGAAACGTTGAAATTAGAACGGAAGCCTTGAAGATAAATATAAAAGAAATGTTCCCTTTGTATCTTAGTGTTTCATTTATGAGTTATTTCCCCAAGTACTTCCAGTTGATGTGACTCTGTAACTCTCCTATGCAGCCTAACAGTTAATATAAGCTCATCTTCTTCAATGTACAGGGAGAGATTTATTGAGCTGATAATATTTGCTCACTCTTCTATTCAGTGATGATTTATTTAAACTCTCCAACTAATTTAAATTTAATAAAAAAGGAACTTTGCACATTGCTTTATTGAAGTTAGATTCATCATCTCCAAAAACACTGCAGTCTTTGAGATTAGTGCACAAGTGGCAATAACTGTTACTGGATTTAATTAAAAACAACAAATCATTTGGTCAGTGATAATGGATGCTCCACACAACCTATTGGCTACATGGCTATTTAAAGAGCCAATATTTCAATCTTAAAACATTTGATTAGGCAAGATTATTGGACTGATGACTGTTCTATAAAGCAATGGTTTTCCTTTGATGTGGGGCCATGAGAACTAGCTGGCCAGTGGGAAAATCAGCACTGGTTTGTGTCTCCTTAATTTGAGGACTAAGGGGGAAAAAAAAAAACAGGGTGGCATTTTGTGGATGAAAGTCAGTAACGGAGGGGATTTTCTGGGGAAGTCATTTACTGCTAATTATAGAATGTGCCCACAGCTCTCTGTGCTACTATGAGCTTTGAACTCAGCTCTTTTATGCAGGACAAGAGATGGATTAAAAAGTGTTGAGATTTATGTGTAGCTATTCATAGTGCGACCATCATTTATCTCTTACTTGAACTTTTCAGAGGGAATAGCCTCTCATGCCTGCTTCTCCCCTTTTCTATCTCCTCTCCAGTGTATGGCCTGATTACCTGATAAGGGAGGAAGATGCAGTCAATGAAGGTATGTGCTCATCCATCTAAGATGACCACAAAAGGAGCGCTTTCTTTGAAATAAACAAATGAGATCTTTGGACTGTTTGAACTAATAAGTATTTCTACAAATCCGCAGGAGAAATCACGTAATGTTCATGTCTTATAAATCACACATGAGATAGGATTGGGTTCAGGAAGCCAAGCGACAGGTGATGAGACAGATGAGTGAAGAAAGGAGTTAGCTCTAAGTCTGATTGGTCCTATATCCTCCAAGTAATCTTTTTTTCTGCAGGGAAATTTCAGAGAGCAGGGATTCACAGGTGATCCAAAGTGGAGGCAAACAATCCTGGCAGACGTGAGTGTGCCCCATCCCCTTCTGATCTGGAATGTTCCAGAGTCCCACCTCCTTTCAGGTATGAAGCAAATTTTAATTGAACAAATATATATATATTATCATATATAATATTAAAAATATATATTTAATGTTAACTACACATAATAATAATCTGTTGACTGATTATTTTGCTGAAATCAGAACTTAGAGTTTAGCTAATAAAACTCATGCATACTGCTTGATGTCCACCCAAAATCATTCCTGTGACCTTTCGACATAAGAACTTTGGACTAGAAGAGCGGACTCCTATGTGATGCTTGTCTCTACGATAACAGGCTCCTTTCCTCACTGCTCACCTTTCCCTTCACCTTCCTACCCACAGGTGACCTGTGCCACTCTGCTTTTTCTATTTTTTTCATCTTTTTGGCAAGAGCTTAATTATGAATGTTTTAGTAGTCACTGACTGATCATCTTTCCCTGGGATCTTCACCCTTAGACTAATATAGAACTGGAGAGTAAATGAGGTATGTCTTTAAAGATATTTCAGGCGTTCCCCTCTGAATAAAGAGATGTGAGGAAGAAAGAAATGTTAAATAACAAAAATCTAACCAAGTTAATTGGCTCCATTAAATGATTCATGAGTCGGGCAGCATCCCAGCTAGCAAGCAGAAAGGTGCCCTGATAAGCCATACAAAATGAACATTTTTATAGGCAAAATTGGGGAAAGGGAATTATTTTAGGCTTGAGTAACCTACCTATGGGGATGGAAAAAATGACAGATTAGCTCATCTTCCTTTGGGAATGGAAAAGTTTACTTCATTGGTGCTGACCAGAAAGTTCCATACTGGGAGATTTCTCAAAATATGATAAATGGATCTACCATATGATCCAGCAATTCCACCCTTAGGTATCTACCCAAAGAAAGAAAAGACACTGATTCAAGGGACATATACACTCCTATGTTGTTATTGCAGCACTCTTTACAATAGCCAAGCTGTGGAAACAACCTAAGTGCCCAAAGACTGATGACTGGATTAGGATGACAAGGTATATATATCCCCAGTGGAACACCACTCATCTATAATACAAGATAACTCTTGCCATCTGTGACTACATGGATGGAACTGGAAGGGATGATTCTAAGCAAAATAAGTCAGAAGGAGAAAGACAAATACCTGGAGTCACTTAATGTGGAATAAAGTGAGACAAAACAAAGTGTCAAATAAAGTCAAATCAAAAATAAGCCCTAGGAAACTGACTATGGAACTGAGGCTACCGGAGTAGAGGGGAGAGCACAGTGTGGAGCGAACACCATGGACTATAGTAGAGGACTGTGGGTGTCCTGGTGGTGGGCATGGTGGGTAACAACACATGAAGTATATGGTCCTATATCTCCAAATCATATGCAGTGTTATAAATCAGTGTTACCTCAATAATGATGATGATGATGATGATAACAATAATAAAATAAAAATAAATAAAAAGGAAATTCCATATTGTCCACTTAAGACAACATTCTTGGTACAAACTAAAACTGCAGTTAGGTTAGGTACTGAGTCTTGGTGGCCTTAGCACAAGCATGTCCATTTGACAATTGTCCTTGTTTTAATAGAGGACTAGAAAGCGACTTCTCACCTCAGAGAGTGCCTTTCTCCTTTCGAGGACCAAGTTGATTTCAAAGCTCAGTGTTTTCTTCTTCTTTTTTTTTTTTTTTTTTTTAAAGATTTATTTATTTATTTATACAAGCACTGGGTACAGTGAAAAGTGCGGGAGAATGAGAGAATTCACCAGAGCCAGAGCGGGGAGCAGAACAAGCAGACTGACAAAACACACTTCTGAGGGGAGCAGTGGGCACGGCAGGAGAGGCCTGCGCACCATGTGGGACCCTTGCCGGTGGCCGGGAATTGAACCAGCACTGCAGAGGCTGCAGGCAGCTTCGCAGCCCAGCGCTCAACCACTGCGCCACCAGGGGAGGCCCTCAGAGTTTTCTTCTAAGACATAAACTGGAATGGTTTGATCCCACATTTTTTTCCTACAAGCATAGATATTTTTGCATGAACATCACTTACTTGTAAACGCCAAAAACTAAAATGAAAAGAATGCATGGATCCTGCCACCTATTTATTCTATGAAGGTAGAAATAGGCCACTTAATATCAGGACACAAGTGCCGATGCAAATCTGAAAGAAAAATGGGAGCTTGGATTTTGCACGAAACCTTTTGTTAATGCTGAGAGTTTATAACAAAGGCACAGCTCCCTTTTTGCTGGGGCTGTATAATTATAAGAAGTGAAATACAGCAGATTCCCTCAGCAGGATTGAAATTTATGGTGAGGATTCAGAGGACAGCCTTTGAGATTCATGGGCTTCTCAATGTGCAGGCCAGAGATTGCTCAAATGGTAATTTTTATTTTCCTTTGTAGCTATGTCTATAATTTTGTTTATACCTCCTGCCAAATATAATTTAGAAGAGTAGAATATTACATGTTCAGTGATTGGAAAGGCCAAGGCGATGGAACATAAACATGAACTCTTGATAGCATTAGAATGCAAGGAATAGGGCCTCCCCTGGTGGCGCAGGTGGTGGAGTGCAGCGCTGTGAAGCTGTCCACAGTCTCTGCAGTGCTGGTTTGATCCTGGTCGGCTGGCGAGGGTCCCACATGGAGCCATAGACCTCTCCTGACTCACCCGCTGCTCCCCTCAGCAGTGTATTTTGTCAGTCTGCCTGGTCTGTTCCCTGCTCTGTCTCTGGTGAATGCTCTCACCCTCCCGCGCTTCTGGCCTATACTCCAGTTCTTGTATGAATGAATAAATAAATCTTTAAAAAAAAGAAGATTGTGAGGAATACAGGACACTGACTATGTGCCTTCATTGAAGGAAGAGCTTGAGAACAAGCCCGGCTTTTTGGTCTCCATTTGTGCCTGGAGGAGTCACTTTTCCATCCAGGAGCTCGGGCAGTTGGAAGAGTGGTGAGTCCAGTGATTGGCAGTTAAGATTTAATGCCCTTCTGGGTCCTGCAGGCATCAAAGCTGAGGTGCTTTGAAAATAGGCCCCAGTTCCCTACTTATCCTCCCTCCAGAATGAGAAAGGAAACATAATCATCTTGTACAGAGGACACTTATGGGTACAGGACACACTCAAATGGGGAGCTGCTCAGCCTGTGGGTGTAGGAAGAGCCCACAGAAGGCAAAAGGTCAACTCATAATACCAAAGGTCATCAAAACTCAGTGTTTGTGTATGGCCTTTCCCCAACAAGCCCCCTCCTTAAGATTTGAGAATCCTGCGGGAAAATTGAGTACCAGTTATGCCACATGATTCAATAAGTTTCCAAACTTAAGTTTAGCCTATGTTGCAGAGATACTCTTAGTTCTTTGCTACAAACGTAGATTTATCGATGATTTCACACATGTGTGGACTTGGGAGTTTTCTTTTTAAAACTCAAAAACTAAAATAAAATGCAAAGATATGGGGGTAAGTAGAGGAGTAATTATTTTTTCTGGATTGACCAGAGTTGATATTTGATTAATTTCAAATGACCCATAGCTCTTATAAAAGGCACATGAATCTGTTTCCTTATACCACAACTAAGGATTCTGCATCAAGATGTATTGCCACTAAGCCTTAACATATAACTACAGAAATCTCAGGAGTGTGCAATGTGTCTGTGTGTATCTCCTTTATGAGACTAATTGGCAATGAATGCAATAATATTAGTAAAGCATTTAACATAGTCTGGGTGTACCGTAAGGTGACTTCCGTTATTTAATTGTCTGCTTTTGTTCCTTCCTAGTTAGGATGGAAGGAGGGGAAATAGGGAGAAAGCGCCCTATCCATGGTGCAGAGGGGAGGAAAGCATATTCTGGTAGGTGGGGTAGGGGAAGACAGGACGCCCAGCCCTCAGTGCCAGCCAAGGTTGCCCCTGTTTGTACCTGTCTGCTGCTTCATGCAAAATTGTGTCCTCTCTTCTTTTGCTAGTAATTATTTTAAATTGAAAAACTAGACCTTCTCATAAATAAGAGGTCAAGCAATCACAAAGACTATATTAAATAAAGAACAAATAACCAAGTTACAAGTATTCCTCGGATAGTAATTAGTTGCAACCATTTGCCATAATGTAAAATGCATCACTTTTCAAGAGCACCAAAATTAATTGTATTCCAAATTGGTTTCTATCTTAGGTTGTCAATTCACTTTCTTTCCTACAAATCTTTCGTGGTTAAAGACATTTTAGTGCTGTTCGGAAATAGCAGGATCACTGTCCCATTATTCTTACATTAATAATCATATTTTTTAATTACTTAGATTCTCTCCCTGAGGAAGAAACTGATTGCTCTCAAATTATAAATGTCTACAATAGTCATCTCCCCCATGCACAAGGCAGTTAGAGAGGAAAATTTCCCTCCAAATTCTATCATTCAAATGGGTCCCAAGGCAACAGCAGAGATGCACTGTGATGAGAGCCAAAGAATTTTCAGATAAGTGGGATTGAAGGCTAAGCCAGATGGGACAGCTTTTGTTTTTAAAATTTGGTATTGTCAGGAAAGGCAAATGGGAAATGATTGTGTCTTTTGCCCTCATCAGGCACATCTGGGAGCATGGAGAGATGAGCCAGCTGTGTGGACCACGCTTCTGGCTTCCGTACGTGGGATTCTGTAACATGTGCCTGCTGGACACGCCTCATTCCAGATAATCCAGTGTCTTGCCTGAGTACCCTGATCTTGGCCTTCTGCCTCCCTTCCTTGGAAAGATTCTTTCTGCCAGGAGTTTTCTTTTCAAATATAGATGAACTGAATCAGAGCCCACACCCCAACCACTTTCTCTTTCAACATCTCTTTGTTCTACTCTGTTGTAATCACCTCAGAGCCAGGTACCAGACAACGAGGTACTCCCTTGAGCCCCAGAATCCTAAAATTATTTAAAGGAGCCCAAGCCAAGCCTGCTGACTCTGCTTCAGATTCCTCCTTATGGAAACCACAACAAAGGCTCTTGCCCACGTTCACCTTCCTCTCGCTCTGCCCCATGTCCGATGCCAGCTCTCCTGTCTGGCCCCCATGGTCTCTTGAAATCCCTGAGTATAAAACTATCATTCAGTGGCACTTGTCTCCTGATCTGTTGGCCTTACCATACCTAAAAATAATGAAACTGAAACAAGAAAAGAGGCAAATCTGAGAGAGTTGGTTAATGAGGGTCTCTGCTGTGTGCCCTGGAGGTTCTGGGAAGAATGGGCTGGCAAGGGTGACCTGCCACCAATTTGCAGGGAGTATTATAGGGGAGTGAGATGATCCTATGAGGAAGCCATGTCTCCAGTCTAGAAATGGGTGGGGGAAGGTGTATTCCAGAGACTGGGGTTACCCACAAATCGAAGGCCTGGAGGAAAGGAGTAGGGGGACTCAGAGAATAAAAGAAACCAGAATTATAAAAATCAAAGCAATATGCGGACTTATTTGGGTCTGATTCAAAGCAAATCAACTGTGAAATGCTGTCTCCGAGACAACTGGGAAGATTTAGTAAGGACTGGGTATTAGGTGGAGGTAATGGCTCACTAACAGTTGATTCTGTTAGGTATAATTAGGTCATAGTGGTGACAGTAAAAAAAAAAAAGTCATTATCAGAGACACGAAGTATTTAAGGAGTGATATGACACATCTTTCAAATTCTCTAGCAAGCAACCTAGCACAAAATCAAACAAAATATAAATGGAAGTGAGTGTGGTAGATGAAAGCAAAAGATTGATCACTGTTGAAGCTGGAACATGGGTGCATGGATATTCGTTAAACTGCTCTATCATTTTGTTTATTTGGAATTTCCATAATATATTTTTTTAAAAGGTTTTTAGATTTATTTCATTTATTTATGCATACATGAACAGGAGTACAGGCCAGAGGTGCAGGGATGAGAGAATTCACCAGAGACAGAGTGGGAAGCAGAGCAGGTGGATCTACCAAAATACACTGCTGAGATGAGCAGTGGGTGAGACAGGCCAGGTCTGCTTCACCATATGTGGGTTAACTCCATGGCTAGGGTTTGAAACTCTTGCTACAGTGGCTGCCAATAGCTTCATAGTGCTGAGACTTAATCCTTTGTGTCCATAATATATTTTTTTAATCCAGAAAGGAAAGGGGTTGATATTGTGACCTGTCCTGTTAACAGACTTTTATGTTTCTGAAGGAATTATTCTTTAAATATAGCTTGTATTTCTTGGTGGAAAATCCCAGAAATCCCCACACAATCTCATAGTAGGATAAGGTCTGGAACAAGTAAAGAACCAATAAGGACTGACAGTCTGGAAAAGTTTGGGATAGAGTGCCAAGAACTGGTCTGGTCTCTGATGATGGAAATGTTCTCTTTCCTTCCAAAGGCACACAGTCTTGTGAGACTATTAACCTCAACACTGGGTTAAATTCAATTCACAGAGGTAAAGGACATTCTAGAACATCCACAAATAAATACTGAGGGCTTTAATTGCAACAACAACCAAAAGAAAATCATAAGAAGCATATAGCCAAGAGGAAATCACATACAGTTAAATGGCTAGAAAACACATTTACTTAAATGGCGATGCAATTTGGAGTTGTGTCTTAAGTATTGTACTGTGAAATTTCAATTAGGAGCTAAGTGCTGTGAAATGGGCTGTGCTCAAGGACTTTGGCCAGCCATTAGAAGTGCACTAGGATTTTCCCAGTGTGAGAGAGACAGAGAAAAATACCAGGATGAAAATGTGTATTTTGGTTGCATCTAAATGTTTGAATGCCTTTCAGAGGTGTGCTTTCTCTCAGGCATGGTATGATACTGGAGCACCTGTTTATAAATGTGATGAATAAGATAGACACGATGTCGTGTGAAGTGTCAGGCTGGGAATAAAGCAAAAAAGTGAGGAGGTTCCCAGTGACTTGGCACACTTGAGTTCCCTTAATAGAAAGAGAAGGAAAGGACTTCATTATGGTCCCTTCAGGCAGGTTATCATTTGAAACAAAAAGGCAGGAAATGCAAAGTCAAAGCGTATTGGCAACACATTTTGTTTTACTGTAGACAACAGCACCCTAAAATCAGCCACTCCAGAACTGATTGTGATAAAATGGAACCCCTTCAAATGCTTCTTTGTCTCTACCTCCTGGGGTGCCTGGAAAGTAGTTTTATTTCATGACTATTCTTGGAGTTGGTGAATTTTGTCAAAGTTATGGATCTGTCCCTCTGTTTCAGGATGCCAAGATAGGATTGCAGGAAAGGAGTTAACTTTGCCAGATAACATTGAGACCAGCATAGCCATCTTGCTGGAAAATCCCAGAAGATTGCCAACAATGGCCAAGATAATCTTCCTGTCATAGGCTGGAGCTCAATCTGAGTCTTTCTAACTATTGTGTTCATGCAGACGACAAATTCAGCCAGCATCTTTTGCCAGGCATTAGAAGGTGTTGGCAAAACAAGAAAATGAAGACATTTCCAGTCTCATAAAGAAAGAGCATGATGTAGAGAGAAATGTGGGATTTGGAATCTGAGTTATCCAAGCTCAAATTCAGTCCTATAGCTCACAAACTATGTGACCTTGTGCTGATCTAATTAAGTCTTAGTTGGTGTGGGGCTGTTAACAGAATGCCAGAGTGGGTGGTTTAAACAACAAACATTTATTCCTCACAATTCTGGAGGCTGAAGTCCAAGATCAAGGTGCTGGCTGATTCAGTTCCTAGTGAAATGTCTCTTATGGATAGTAGGTCTTTTTAGCTGTACCTACTCATGGTCAAGAGAAAAAGGATGCTGATATCTTCTCCTTATAAGAGTACTGATCTCATGAGGGTGATTCCACCCTGATGACCTAATCACTTCCCCAACCCCCCACCTCCAAACACTATCATATCAGAGGTTGGTGCTTTAATATATGCAATTTGGGGAGACACAATTACTCAGTCAATAATGAGCCTCCTAGCTTCCATTTGTAATGGAAAACTCATTAAATTTGGTGGCCATCAGAATCAATAATAAATAGCAAGTTTTTCTAAGGGGATAGTTATTAAGAAGACAAATATATAATCAGAAAACCATAATGCCACTGAAGATGCCTTAATCAGATCACCCCAAGATTCTCAGAACTGGTCTCCTCCAGATGCCCTGCTCTGGCTTGCAGGGTATTTTGAGCTAAGAGTAATGAAGTCCCTTGAGGCTGAGGAGGAGTTGCTGTCCTTGCCTAAGTCCTTGAACTTAGCCAAAGATGAGATTTTTGAGAAGAGCTTCTGCTCTTCTCCTAATCAGAGAAGTAAGCATTGCTCCTCCTTCTATGAGCTGAAGAGTGTAGTTTGGGGGTCTCACCCAATTGTTGATTTAAGAGTGCACACGTCCTCTCTAAGAATCTCATCTCTTTCAAAGTAAGGATGAGGTCACCCGTCTTGTCTGTCACTTAAAGTTCCCTCCCTTGTTGCCTCTGTTAAATATCCCTGGTCTACTCCAATATTTTTCAATTCTGTAAATTCTCCATACATGTTATTAAATTGATTATTTTTCCTTTTTGTGTGCTACAGTTTTGATTACTTGTCCACTCCAAGACCAATGCAGAGGGTATCAGATGTTTTCCTTTGTGGCCCAAACCATGCACTATATGGTTGGGACATAAAGAAGGTGCAACGGGGGGCCTCCCTGGTTTCGCAGCGGTTGAGCGCTGGGTTGCGAAGCTGCCCGCAGCCTCTGCAGCGCCGGTTTGATCCCTGGCTGCTCCTCGGCCACCAGAGGAGGATCCCACATGGCGCGCAGACCTCTCCTGGTGCCCGCTGCTCCCCTCAGCAGTGTACTTCGGTCTTCTGCCTGCTCTGCTCCCCGCTCTGGCTCTGGTGAATTCTCTCACCCTCCCGCGCTTCTGACTGTACCCAGTGCTTGCATAAATAAATAAATAAATAAATCTTTTAAAAAAAAAAAAAGAAGGTGCAATGGGGGTGGACAGTAGCAGTGATTATCCAGGTGATGACCTCTGAGCGTGTGGCAGGGAAGAGCTGAGGCAGGCGGTAGGTCTGTGGGATTTGGCAGGAAAGCCAGCTGGGGTTGACCTGCCTCACTGACTTGTCAGCGACACCCGTGGCCTCAAATGGAGACCTGGCTTCCTGGATCTTTATCTTCTTCATCTGTAAATCCTCCCACAAATCAATGAAGAGCTTTAAAATCCTTTACCTTGTTTGAAATGGTACATTCACGCGGTTCATGTATCGAAAATGAGAAAAGGAAAAAAAGGTCCGAAAAGTCTCCTTGGGGCCTCTCCTACCTGCCCAGGTTCCATTTCTCCACACCACTACCTGATCCTTCCAGAAACACTTTGTTTTGTTGTCTGTGTCTGGTTTTGTTTTTACAAGTCATGTGTATTTTTTTTCTCTCCTTTTCTTATTTAAGCAAAACGACTGCAGAGAGCACACACTGTTCTACAGTTTGCTCTTTTCACTTAACATATTTTGTGAGAGGATTTTGGAATAAATGCTTGAAAGCTGGTCTCAGAACCCACAAGCTAGAGGGTGAGCTATGGGAAAGTCCTTGTGAGTTGGTTCCAGAGCACAGAGCCCCAGGAGGGATGTTGTCACTGGTGATACCCTGAAACTTGGGTGCCCCAGCCACTGCGTAGTCCCCTGGGATATCACCCACATGTGTGGCTGGCCCTCCAGATGCCCACTGTCTGCCACTCCCCCACCCCAGTGCTCCAGCCCAGGTGACACTCATGTCTTTACAGCTGGATACCCATGAGCCCTGACCCATCCTTCCTCAAGCCAGTGCCACACTTTAAAGAATACAGCCACATGAGGGGCCTCCCTGGTGGTGCAAGGGGTTAAGCAGCAGCACTATGAAGATATCCACAGCTACTGCAGCACTAGAGTTTGATCCCCAGCCAGGGAGTTGACCCACATGGCACAGCAGACCTCTCCTGTCTCTCCCGCTGCTCCCCTCAGAAGTTTATTTCCATTAATCTGCCTGTGCTGTTCCCCACTCTGTCTCTGGTGAATTCTCTCACCCCCTCTGCCCCCATTCCTCTGGCCCATACCCCAGCTCTTGCATGCATAAATAAATAAACCTTTTTTTTTTTTTTTTAAAGAATACAACCACATGAGCATGGCATGTGCCATGCTGGGGGCTTCCAGTCAGACTTTAGAAGCCAACTGTCTCCTTCAGTGGTGCTAATCAGGTCACTACAACAGTAGTCTGGGGTTTTCTCAGTGCGTCTAAAACAGAATTCCTCACCCACAGAGCCCTGTGTTGGCCTTTAAAGCCAGAGTCAGCGGTAGTTAATATGATTTGCCCTGAACAAACCTGTGAGGTTCTTGAAGCTAGGCCTTTACCTTTCTTGGCTCTGGACACCTGTGTCGGGCAGGCGAAGGTGATAGGAATCAACCGTATCTTCCAAAAGCCCCTTGTCATCAGCCAATGATGCACTCAGAAATGAGCCCCTAAACTTCTCTGGACAGACACTCTATAGGGTCAGTCCTCAAGGCCTGTCAGCAACTTGGGCCCCTCACTCAGTACTAGTTGACTGGGTGAGTGGATGGCAAGGTCTTTGAATTCTACTCCTTTTTTAACACAATATAAGGCATGTATCTGCAACCATCCCAGGCCAGGTAGGTCCATCTTTAGTTCTCACAGATGAAAAAATAACTTTGGAGACTTTGGTAGATTTTTACAGGTTTTTAATGCTAAGTTAGGGGACAGATCAGCTTGCTCTCTCAGTGTTTCTCTGGCTGTCTCTTCCCGTTCCCTGTGTTGACACT
Organism: Talpa occidentalis; assembly: GCF_014898055.3. NCBI lineage: Eukaryota > Metazoa > Chordata > Mammalia > Eulipotyphla > Talpidae > Talpa > Talpa occidentalis. The sequence continues at coordinate 15,446,233 of NW_023601433.1, forward strand.
GTACTGCCTCAGAGTGATGCCACCCTTTCATGCCCTCACCCCTTGGCACAGGTGTCCCTACTTACACAAGCACGTGCCCCGTGCTCCCTGGACCCAGGTGTCCAAAATTATAGGTGCGTATTCAAGGCTACAGGTCCCAGTCATAGATGCTAAGGGTGGGAGGGCATAAAAAACCCAATACTTCATTTATCCTACAGCATGTGATGATGGCAAAGCAAGAAAAATACATAAAACTAAACCCACCACCACAAAAACAATATTTTATTGAAGAGACACAGTAATGTTTAATGGCTGACTCTGAATGTTGTGTGGCCACATAAAAGATCCTTCACCATCTTTCTGTAGCCACTAAGTCAGCGAGCCTTTCACCATGACTGGAGATCATCCTCATCTTTCAGGCTTCCCCCTGATGCCTTTAGTCACCTGGAGGGCAAGCTTCTGCCTAATAAAATGATTTGAAAACACATTTTTGCCTCTCTGTCCCCAGACGTGGACCATTCTTTCAGGAGGGGCACTGTGACAAATGACAAGATCTTCCACTAATCCTTGTCTCCCTTCTAGGTCTATCCAGGTTTTAGACATGCTGGATGCTTTTTGAGTGAATAAATGAAAGAATGAACGAATGAAGTATGACTGCACCCTGACAGTCACCGTGCTTGGAAGGTTAAGAGGATGAGGGCTGTCCCTGTCTGCTCTAAACCTATAACTAAGATTCAGGAGGCAATAAGTGTTTCTCTCATCTGCTGCATCAAGAGTTCTAGCTCTCAGTGACCTGGCTTAAATTTAAATATTCCAGAGTGAGAGAGACACACAGGCTGAAAGGACATTCTCCCTAGTCCTATTGTTAGGGGGAAAAGGATGTCCTAAAGCTAATTCCATACGGGCTTTGTGGACTCCACCCCCACCCCAGACCAAAGCCAAAGCCACTGAGAACTCCAAATCCCATCCCCACCAAAGGGAAGGTGGCTGGGACCTGAGGGTGGGGTTAAGCAGCCAGGTTGGTATAAAGCCAGACACGTGGGCTTTGGGGGCGTTCCCCCATTTTGGCTCTCCACCAGCTCGCAGTGTCTGGCCAGCTCGGAGAGTGCTTTTTGGGTCTCCAGGTCGGCGGATCGGGTAGGACGCATTAAAGACCTTATTTCCCTATTTTCTCCCTGAGTTGTACATTTTCCTTATTTCCTTTTCCCTTGTAAATAAACCTTTTATGAACCTTTTGTGTGTGCCTGTAGTGGAGTATTCATAAGTCCCTTGTAAGCGCGCAGGTGAGGACCCACAGCCAGGCAACCTGTTCAATATCGGGGCTGCTCTATAACACTACTGAGCAGGAGGAAGCAATATTTCATTTTTCTACTATTTGTTTTTATGAAACAAACAACATTCGTTATCGAAGATGGTGCGTGGCATTTGTAATGTTCTGGAGATGAATTTGTTTTCACAAAGTGGAAATTAGACAAAAGAAAAATCTAACCGAAGGCAAATGCTAGGGATCACACAAGGTATGCTGTAATTTTCGACACAAGTAAAGAGTCACAGAGACCATAAACACATATCTAGCCTTGAAAAACCATTAGGGAAACATCGCCGGTGGTAACCAGGAGACCCCGCTCTTTCATAACTGGACCTTTTATGACTTGTTTCTATGGTGACGGAAGGTCTGCCATTTAAACACACTATTGTTCCCAGGAGGAGCTGATGAACAAACTACAAAAACTATAAGTGGAATGTTGGGGGAAAAAAAAACAACAAAATTCCTTCCCTTTCTGTCTTTCCTCTCCTACCTCAATTTACTCCAAGGAGGGAAGGGGAATGACTTGAAGAAACATCTCTTGAATTTCAAATCCTTCCACTGAGATTGTTCTGTCTTGAAAAGTGTGAGCCTGTGTCTCTAAATCACAATTTCAATCATTACTAGTTCAGGATGGGTTTCTAAACAAGGGCTGCTTAGGATGACAAATTCAGGACTGGCTGATGATTGAGCAGTGGAACATGTGCACATAGGGAGGAGCAAAAATGTCACCCCAAAATAAAAATTAAAATAAATTATTTAAAAAAGGAAGCAGGCTGCAGTATGAGAACTGGACCAAGAAGGCAGGGCATTGCCTTGTTCACCTCAGCTGGGAGCATGCACGTGGGAGACTCAAATTTTCCCTACTCTGGACCGATTGCCAAAGTGCCTGGAGTATTGATTTTGGAGTGACAAATAAATTTCAGCAAGTAGGTAAAAATGCAGACATGGAATCTGTGAATAGTGGCGCTTGCATTTAAATGCCTAATGTTTACTGACACAGTGGGACTTCTCAGTTTTTTAAAAACACATTTAAATAAAACTCTTGTTTCTTTTGCTGGTGAATGAATTTAGACCTGGCATATGCTAATCAAAATTAATTGAGCCTTAATTTTGTGCTGGATGTTTTGCTTGGTGCAGGGGAATAAGGACCTAGGACACATGCCTGTTCTCAAGGGGGGCCACCCTATTTGGGGTTCTAGGCAGTGTGACAAATACTAGGATGGGAGAAGTGGATTGTCCTGACAGGGCAGAAAATGTCTCCCACATCTGGAGAGACGGTCCCTGAGCTGAGTCTTGAGCAACATGGACACTGAGGAACCTATTTGGAATCAGACACCCCACCATGTCACTATATGTCTGAGAAAGCTGTTGAGGCAGCCTGACTCAGCAATTTCTTATTTCCCCTTATCAGCAATTAGGAAAGAAACAGATCATCTGCTGATTGTTACAAAGACCCCACACTGCAGCCTTCTGTGTACACTTTGTCAATCAGTCCTAAGGAAGACAAATGAACTTAAAAACCAAAGCAAAAAATGCAAAAAATTTAAAAATAAGTGACCCAAACTCTCAGACCATTTCTTTGCTCGATCCCTTAGAACTTCCCCATCCCCCTGTTCCAGCAAGAACACACAGTGGAACCACTCCTGGACTGTGGATCCCATTACAAGGCCTGCTCTCCAACAAGTGAGTTCTTGACTATATCACAGTCTGATTATTCCTCATGGACAGCATGTGGCAACTGGGCAACATGTTCTCAGCAGAGGCCCTGTGCTGTCCTGGCCCCACAGCACCCGTGGGAATGAGCACATCTGGAAGGCAGGCCTGGGTCAGGAAAAGCTTTCTGTGGACTTCCAAACTGGGGAACAGGGGAATTATTACTTAAACAATTTCTCTGGTAGGTGGCAGGATATGTACCAAACAGATCATTCTGATTTCTGATTTAAAAAAAAAAAATCTAAGTAGAAGGGCATGAAGGAAGGCAGCCTGAATGAGAAGAATGTTCATTCATTAAGTTGTAGTTCATTTCTTTGCTCCTCATTTATTTGGTCATTCAACTAATATTTATTTCTTGAGGGTGTTTATGGGTTTCCAGGCTTTGGGGATTTGCAACAAATAAAACAACCAGATGCATGACCTTTGAGGAGTTTCTAATCTAAAGAGGGAGATGGTAAAATAAGGATGTAGTGGTGGATGATTCCAACATCCATGGATAATAGGGGAGATCACCTCAATAGTCAGTGACCCTGAGGAGTTCTGGCTCGTGGGTGTGCAGAAATGAACAGATAGGTCCGGTGATCTCAAATTCATCACAAGGGAGACAGCCAACTCCTGCAAATTGGGACTGGGTGGGGAAGAGATAACATGATCACCAGCAGCCCATGGGTGCTGGGCTGTCCTTGACTCAGCAGGAGACAGATCAGTGCAAGGTCAGTTCTCCCAAGCCAAGAAATGTATGATTTAATTTTTTTCTTTCTGAAAATTGCACTGCAGAGATATAAAGGCTGGGTACCATGGTCAAATCTTCTTTGGTAAGTGTAAAAAGACTGGCTTTACCTTCAGGCAGCAGATACCTGCACACAGGATGGCGCCTGCAAAGCTTTGCTGTTTTGCATACCAAAGTAGGGGATGTGTCCCAGAAAATTTTACAATATATTCACACTAGAGCTTTGGAGTTGGAGCTTTGTGGTCTGGAGGAGAGCATGGGAGTCTTAAAAGCTCCCCTGTTTGCTCCAACATGAAGCATGGGTTGAGTGAGGATTCACAGCAATGGGGCCCTCAATGCCTAAACCAGTTCAAAGTGGGGGACCCAGAGAGACAGTGACATGTGTCCTGGCCGGCTCTTCTGTGTGTCACTGTGTGCTTTCACCAACAGAAATTGAATTGCTGATGGCTGATAACATTCTCTAGATCTAATGATGCCCTCGGTTTTGCAAATAAAATTTCCATGAGAAATAGGAGGGTCATGTCTTTGTACCCCTTACCAGTTTCAGAAGGCTGTGACGTGGACCCTGCACAGCGGCTCTCCTGCCCCTCTGAGCGCTCTTGGGCACACGGGGAAAAGGGGTCAGTCGCCCTGCCATGCCCAGGCACCACTGCAGCTCCTGCCCCAACCTCCTCACCAGCTTTGTGGCTGCGCCATACATCACTGTTACCATGCAAATTGAAAAATCTGCCTGTGGCTCCTGAAAGGAGAAATCTCCCACAAATGTGGATTTCCATGGAAACCAAACTCAAAATGCAACAGGAAGGAGGGAGAAATTAGACCTGCTACCTAGTTTTCGCCAGTGAAACAGTTTCTCATTATCACTGTCCCCCCATTTCTTTAAGTGTATTCAATTTTAGAGCCGAGTGGTTTGTTTTTGTACCTTCTTCTCGGTGGGGTTCTAGGAGTTCAATTTATTTAGCCTGGTAAAGGATGATTTATTTATAGGGCTTATCTTTGAGAAAAGGTATCATATGGAGTATGGAGAATTTTCTCATTATTATTAAAGAAAGACAAAAAATGAACCGTCATCCAGCAGGAAGAATGCATGTAGGTTTTAAGGAAGAGTTTCCCAATTGATATGCTAAAATGCTATTTAGAGATTCCAGGGAGGACGGAGAATATTGCCTCTGGGAATCCTGTCTTGTAGACTAGTGACCTCCCCCACTGGCTTGGCCATGCCACAGCAGGGCAGACTAGGTGGTTTAAACAACAGGGGTTCATTCACTCACAATTCTGGAGACTGAAGTCTGGAATCAAGACTCTCAAATGCAGTTTCTCTTGAGGTCTCTCTCAGCAGAAGACTCTCTTCTTCTGTCTACAGGGTCTTCCCTCTGGGTGTGTCCAGGTGCAAATCTTTTTTTTTTCTTTTTTTTTTTTTTAGAGGCATGTTTTATCCATTTATTCATTTATTTGTTTGTTTGTTTGTTTTGTTTACACATGCACTGGGTACAGTCAGAAGCGCGGGAGGGTGAGAGAATTCACCAGAGCCAGAGCGGGGAGCAGAGCAGGCAGAAAGACCGAAATACACTGCTGAGGGGAGCAGCAGGCGACAGGAGAGGTCTGCGCGCCATGTGGGACCCTCCTCCGGTGGCCGGGGAGCAGCCGGGGATCGAACCGGCGCCGCAGAGGCCGCTGGCAGCTTCGCAACCCAGCGCTCAACCGCTGCGCCACCGGGGAGGCCCAGGTGCTAATTTTTTTTTTTTTTTTTTTTTTTATAAGAAGACCAGTCTGCCTGGATTAGCACCCACCTGAGGACCTCCTTTTAACCTAATTAGCTTCTTAAAGTGGTAGTTAAAGGTTAATCTCTGAACACAGTCACATTCTGAGGTTCTGGGGATTAGGACTCCTACATATGAAATTTGGGGGAACACAATTTAGTTCACAGCAGATAGATTGATTCCATTTCGAGCAGACGATTTAGAATTTACCACATCAGAGATAAAGGAAATTTTGCTTAGAAATCTGGCCACAAAGCTGGATTTCTCGGACAGCACACGAGGACCTGCAGGAGTCACTCAGCGCAGCCCACCGGGAGGGGAGGAAGAGGAAGCCCTGCACGCTCCCTCCCCATCCTGTCAGTGCATATAGATTGTGTGGAAGTCTCCAGAAGGACGTGCCACTGAAATGAATATGACATTGCTCTGCCTGGGACATGTCCTAGGCGTGACAGTGTCTGAAAGCGACACTGCAGTCCCCTCAGCACAAGAAGAGACGTGATTCCATGTAGGTCAATAGCCCCTCACAGGATGTGCTTCTTCACATCATTCTGGAACACCTTCCCCCAAATTCTGCAGTTGTGATCTGGTGACAGTGATTCTAGGAATCTCCTTACTTACATCATTCTCTTAGGTCTTTGAAGTGATAAGGCAGAGGACCTGGACTCCTCCAGTTGGAGACCAGCTACTGGAGCTTGCATTCATTGAAAAACCAGGTGGGGGTGGTGGCCTCTCAATGTTTGTGAGCAAAAGGACTGTTTTGACTTTTATTGGAAGTGCAGTCTTATTGAGGAGCTTTATCTTGCCTTCAGAGCTGTGATGCTGGAGCATCTCTTTTTAATAAGCACCCAGTGTTAAATTTTAATCTGATTCTCCTGTGACCACACCGAAAGCAATGATGTAGATAGACCCTTCTGCTAGGAGTGTGGTCCCTGCATCATCTGGAAGGTATGGGAATTTCAGAATCTCATCCCCATGACAGCATAACAAAGTGAGGATCTGAATTCTCATCCAAGTCTGAGCAGCTCTGTTTGACCAGGACTGTATCTTTGTGGTCCTGTGGACGTGGTAATGGTGGGATGGTCTGAATCAATCCTTAAGAGGATGCTTGAAAAATACCCAAATACTTCAGAAATTATCATTAGTCACACTGAGGAAGTTGCTATCAAAAACTAGGATATTTTTCTTTTTTTCTGGCTTATTTCACTGAGCATGATGATCCCTTCCAGCTCCATCCATGTTGCTGCAAATTGCATGCATTTATCTTTTTTGATAGCTGAGTAATATTCCACTGTGCATATGTACCACATCTTCTTGATCCGGTCATCTATTTTAAGGCATTTGGGTTGTTTCCATAGCTTACCTATTGTAAATAGTGCCACGATAAACACAGGGGTGCAGATGCCCTTTTGAATTAATGTTTCTGTGTCCTAAGGAAAAAGGAAAATACCAGATGGTTGCACTCATAGCAGGAATTTAGAAAACCTAAATAAGGGACCAGGAAAAAGGCTAATTATAATAAAGTAAAAATCAAAATCAATAAGCAGCTATAAACCAGAGACACACTACGGGGTGGTGGGGGGATAGAAGGGAGTAGGATCAAAACAAGGGGGGTGGGAATTGTGGGGACTATAACCAAGATGAAAATGTATACATTGTGCATAAACAAAAAAATGATGTAAAATATTTAAAATTAAAAAAAACTAGGATAGGGGCCTCCTAACCTTAGGCAGCGTTGTAAAACTGTCTACAGCCTCTGCAATGCAGGTTCGATCTCTGCCAGCCGGGGAGATACCCACATGGTATGGCAGACCTCTCCTGTCTCGCCTGCTCCCCCGCCCAGCAGTGTATTTCAGTCAGTCTGCCTGTTCTGCTCCCCACTCTGTCTCTGGTGAATCCTCTCACCCTCCCACACATCTGGCCTGTATCGGGGTTTTTGTATGCATGAATAAATAAATCTTTAAAACAAACAAAAAGAACTAGGATAATCTGAGGTCTTATAGTGCCATCAAGCTAATCAAGTTAGCCAGCATTTTCTAGATGCTGGGAGAAGGTGCCGGACTTCTGGGTAAGAGGCAAAAGGCTGTTTTAGCACAAGAGGCACCACAAACTTGAAATTCATGTTGGTCTCCCTTGCCCTCCACATCCTTTGGGGTGACGCAGAGGAGGGGTGCCCATGCACAGTGAGTTTGTATTATGACTGGGGAACACTGAGCTCCAGAAACCCCAATCAATGTCCAGAAGAAGACATCATCTTTATTATCCTGATAGGGAAATATTTCCACTCTCTGCCCCCCTGGGAGACACAGCCCCTGTCTTCCAAAGCTGTGAGCTGTAAGACAGCCTAGAAACGATAACCTGGAACAAAAGCTGATTTAAGAGGTACAGTAACACCAAGGGGAATTGTGTCCTAGTGGTGAATCTCTTGCCCACCTGATGTTCTCTCAATGTCCATCATTGCAGCAAACGCATGTGCTGGGGTTGACATGATTATCCTTGAGTCAGCACAAGGATAATCAATGAATGGTTTAATTCAGGTATATTTTGAGTCTGAAGGAAACTTGCATGAGGGCATCGCATCTATGTAAAGGTTCTAACTACATCTCACACGTTTCACAACAGAGACCTGTTGGGACTCTGTTTTTCTAGAAAGGTAATGGGTGGGTCAACTCCTCTGTCAGCTTAATCAGATGATGAATTAGTTAACAGAATACAAATTGAACTAGCATTAATATACTAGTGTTTATTTTTTTTTATTTAATTTTTTTTAAGTTTTTTTTTTTGTGGACCCTCGCCGGCGGCCGGGGAACGAACCGGCGCTGCAGAGGCTGCGGGCAGCCTCACAGCCCAGCGCTCAACCGCTGCACCACCAGGGGAGGCCCTACTAGTGTTTATTTTTAATGCTTTACATTTATGTACTTTTATATTCGTTGTCTAATCCTTAAAGCATGATTGCTTCTTTTTTCTTATGAAGATGCTCAGAGATGCAGTAATTTCTTTCAAATCACAGCTATTTCAAGAAGAGTCAGATTCCACATCCAGAGGCTGCAACTGTCTAGGAGGGAAATTTTAACTGGCACATTTATTTAATCAAGGGACAAAATATGGAGCTATCTTGATTCTTACAAATAAAATTCAATACCACAGATTCTACCAGAAAAGAGAGTAACCAAAAGGCACCAATGAATTAATTTTTCCCATCTATACCCATTTTTATGGCAACTTAAACTTCCCAGGGAACATTTTTTTTTTTCTCATATGCAGGATCTTTCATAAGATTTAGCTGCTTCTCATGACATCAGGTCCTCTGGTATCAGGAATCTTATTGAAAGTGAATCTAGAAGGAAAGTTTTGTTGTATTAGAAACCTGACTCTGAATTCATTCACAGTATGCTTCTAAATATTCTACGAGCACCTGTTGTAGTACCATGCTAATGTCCATAAGGCATCTGCGCGGAGCCTTTTCTAAGGAAGCAAACTCTAGCCACAGGCTCATTAAGTCATATTTGGGGGCCTCCCTGGTGGTGCAGCAATTGAGCGCTGGGCTGTGAAGCTGCCCGCAGCCTCTGCAGCACCGGTTCCATGCCCGGCCGCTGGTGAGGGTCCCACATGGCGCGCAGACCTCTCCTGCCACGCCCGCTGCTCCCCTCAGCAGTTTACTTCGTCACTTTGCCTGTTCTGTTCCCCGCTCTGGCTCTGGTGAATTCTCTCACCCTCCCGTGCTTCTGACTGTACCCAGTGCTTGTATAAATAAATAAATAAATATTTTTTAAAAAAAGGTAAAAAATAAATCTTAAAAAATAAAAGTCATATTTGGGAGCAAATTTGAAAAATTCCTTAATATCCTATTCAGTGTATTTAGGAGAGTTTTAATGCCAGCTTTCTGAAGACATTTTTCTGTCTTCTTATTTTTAGTCTCCATGTTATTCTCTGAACACCAGTGGGCTCCTCTCAGGGGATGTGGTTTTCTACTGATGTAGCTATTTCCCTTTCTTTTCTTCCTCACTTCGTCCCTTCTCCCCTCCCTGCCTTCTTTCTCTCTCTCTTTACTTCTCCTGACAGGCATCCCCGTGACAAGTGTTAGCGACACAGAGCTGCTTCTTCCTCACACTCCAGGACCATGGTCTGCCCCATCTCTAAGGTTAAAAATAGTTGGGGGAGGAAAACAAATGGTGTATTTTGAGAACTTCTTGTTTGAAGTTCCCAGAATCAGTTTTTACCCTGATGTCATTTTCTTAACACCCTTTCAGCTGTGTTCTCAAGTGAGACAGCTGCTTGGAAAATCCCGAGGCCAAAGAATGTGCCGTCAGTGTTGTGGACTTGATATTTAGATTAAAATGTTCTGCTAGAGGCTGACTCCCATGAGGGTGTGTAGCGGCAGGATGAGATGGAGCAGGATCTCTATGATTCCAGCAGATGGCGGAAGGAGGAGCCCTGGAGCCCTCTCTGGCTTTTGCAGGCTTTTATTGGCTTTACCAGGTCCATGGCATGCAGGGGTGCCGGCCTCCCAGCCCCCAGTAAGTCTCTGCTTCTCTGCCCCCATGACACCGCCCATATAAGCCGTCTTAACCCAGGTGAATCCCACCTACAGATGCCCACACCCTATTCCAGGTGCCCGCCATCAGGCACGCATCAGGACCGCAGCTCCATCATCAATCCTAATGGCGGGAGGGCAGAGAAGCCTGATACTTTTCCTTATCATACAGGGTGGCTTTGCCATTTAGGGAAGGAGAGACAATTAAAAACCAAACTAGAGTTTGTGACTTGCACAGAAGCTTCTCTGTGCTGGTGGTATTGTCATCTTGGAGGATGTCTTGGACAGTTGTCAGGGCCACAGAGCTGTGGCCTGTGAGTGTTGTGTGTGAGAGAGTAAATATGGATAAGGGTGTGTGAGAGTGTATGTGTGTGTGTGTAAGACAATGTGGTAAACATGTGAGTCTGTGTGTGTGAGTCTGTATGTGAAAGTGTATGAGAGTCTGTGTGCATGTGAGAAGATGTGTGTGTGTGTGTGTGTGTGTGAGTCGGTGTGCAAGTGGCAGTGTTTGTAAGAGAGAGAGATTGTGGGGGTGGAGCAGGGAGAGGGCCATAAAGGCCAGCCTCTGGGGTTCAGGTATTTATGCAACCCACTGTGCTCCAGGCTGGAGCTGTCCGAATTTGTACAGTCTCCCGCACCTTAATGCTTCAGCCTCTGCTGGCTGCCAGGGTTTTTAGAAAGAAAAGTCTAGTTCATGGCTCAGTTTCCTGCATCACCGCCTGAAGGATACAATTCTTTCCCTGTTTCTCCAACAGGGGAGGGAAGAAGCATAAGAAGAGTTCTCATGCCCTCAAGCAAGACAGCCCCTCCCCACAACACGCTCATCTGCAGTAGCATTTCTCCAATTTTAATGTGTCCCCAGGATGACGGGGCCTGTGGAAACGCAGTCTGGCTCAGAGCAGAGCCTGAGATCTTGCATTTATTGCAGTCTTCTGGGTGATATGGGATGCTGTCTCCACATGGACCACTGTAAAGGGCAGGAAAGAACACTGAGCAGGTTTTCTGATCTCATGCAGACTGGGTAAAGGAGGAATCAGAGTCCTTAGTAGCTCTTTGCAGGTCTTTTTAATTGGGATTTACCCGGTACACAGCAGGTAAGGGTGCTGGGGGCCGGGAGGCTGGCAGGCCTCCCAGCCCCCAGCAAGTCTTCACTCTATCTGGGCTCTCTGGCGTTCTCTGCTTCGGCTTCTTCTCTGCTTCTCTCTCGGCTTCTGCTGCTGCAGGCATCCCCGTGACACCGCCCTTGAAAGCACAGTCTTAGCCCAGGTGAATCCCATCTACCTATGCCCACACCCTATTCCAGGTGCCCGCCATCGGGCATGCATTCAGGACCGCAAGATTCCATCATCTACCCTGATGGTGGGAGGGCAGAAAAGCCTGACCTTTTTCCTTACCTTACAACCACACTTTAATGACGAGGGTTAGAGAAATTTTTTTTTTTAAGATTTATTTATTTATGTATTTATACAAGCACTGGGTACATTTCCGGCGCGGGAGGGTGAGAGAATTCACCAGAGCCAGAGCGGGGAACAGAACAGGCAGACTGATGAAGTACACTGCTGAGGGGAGCAGGAGAGGTGTGTGTGCCATGTGGGACCCTCGCCCGGTGGCCAGGTATCGAACCGGCGCTGCAGAGGCTGCTTGCAGCTTCGCAACCCAGAGCTCAACTGCTGCGCCACCGGGGAGGCCCAGGTTAGAGAACTTTTGCCTATAATTTCTTAAGAGTTGAATTTTTGACTTTAAAAGAACTTACTGAGTTGCAATTGACATACAATAAGGTGCAGCAGCCCCCCAGTCAAGATACTCCACATATTGATGAGTTTCCAGTACTTCCTTGTAATCTTTCCCACTTGCCTCCAAAGCTCCCAGGCAACTATTATCTGCTCTGTCCCTATTGATTAGTTTGCATTTTCTAGAGTTTAAATAAATAAAGTGGAATTCTTTCTGTTTGTTTGGGTTTCTTCCCTTGGGCATAATTATTTGAGATTCAATTAGGTTGTAGCTTGAACCATTAGGTTCATTCATTTGTGTGTGTGTGTGTGTGTGTGTGTGTGTGTGTGTGATGGACACTGGGATTGTCTGCAGGCTTTAGTTATTACAAACAAAGCTACAAGGGGTGGAAGCCCTGATGACCTAGGGGTTAAGTCTCAGCGCTATCACAGCTAAGGCCTGAGTTAGATCGCAGGCCAGGGAGCTACCCACATGGTGCAGCAGACCTCTCCTGTCTTGCCCGCTGCTCCCCTCAGCAGTGTATTTCAGTCAATCTGCCTGTTCGTTCCCCATTCTGTCTCTGGTGAGTCCTCTCACCTCCACAGCACCTCTGTTCTATGCCCCAGATTTTCTTTACAAAAACAAAAGAAATTTTTTTTAAAAAAACAACAAATAAAATTACAATGAACACTTATTGCATATTTTGTATGGCATGCATCCCCAGTCCTCTTAGATAAATGCCAAACTATGGAATGAGTGGATTGTATGGTAGATAAATTTTTGACTTTCCAAGGTACTATATTTTCCAAAATGATCATACCATTTCTCATTTCTATCAGTGCTGTATAGCTTTCCAGTTCTTCCTAATCCTTGCTAACTTTTGTTATAGTCAGTCTTTTAAATTTATTCTTCCTAATTAATGTGAAGTGCTATTTCATGAAGGTATTAATTTGCAAGTCCCTGGTAACTAATGATATTGAGTGTCTTTTCATGTCATAACTGCCTTGCATGCGTTTTCCTCAATGAAGTGCCAATTCAAATTTTTGACACATTAAAAAATTGGGCTGTTTATTTTCTCTTTAATTTTGGGATTTTTTAAAATTCTAGATACATAATCTTATCTTTTGATGAGCAGAATTACTATTTTTTATAAAGTTCCATTTACTCATCTTTTTAATGGATTGGCCTTTTGGTATCTTAAATATGAAATATTTGCCTAACCAAAGATCAGAAATATTTTTATATAAGTACTTCTGAATTCTATACTTTAAGTTTCACATTTTAGTTTATGACTCATTCTGAGTTATTGTTGTATGTCTACCTACCTACCTAGCTAGCTAGCTACCTACCTACCTGCAGTTGTTCTAGTGCCATTTGTAAAAATTGTCCTGTTTCCTCTGCCCTGATACACCAAAAATCAGCTGCCCATATATGTGTGGATATTTTGATAATCTGCATAATCACTCGACTCTTTTCCATGCCTTTCATTTAATTCTTTCTCTATATACTAGTACCACACTATCTTGGTTACTTGGGTCTTACAATGTCTTGAAATTGGGACATCTTATCCTCTGACTTGGTTATCTTTCACAGTATCTTAGGTAGACCAGAACCTTTTGCATTTCTATGTGCATTTTTAGAATCAACTTGTCAATTTCTATAAACAAATCTACTGAGAGTCTGATTGGAAACACATCAGACCTATGGATCAATTGAGGAGAATAGGCATCTTAACAATATTGATTCTTCTTGCATAAATAAATCATATCTTTTCATTTATTTAGGTCTCTCATTTTTCAGAAATTCCAGAGAAATCTTACTTGAAATTTGTCATTTTATTTTAATATTTGTTGCTGTGACATAAAAGAAAAGGCCAGAAATAAACTCACAGATTATTCCTGAAATCAGAAACTTTGACCTGACATCTTCATGATATCACCTTGGATTCTTCGGGAGAAATAATTTCAATCTCCCTTTCACTTACAGTTTACCCATCAGTGAATATGTTTTTTCATCCCACAGATATGTCATAAGTTCAGTTATTTATAATAATTATTTTAAAAACCCAAGGTGTCATCACCTTATTCTTGCTTTTTATCTGTAAATTATAATTTTAGTATTTGAAATATTATTCTTATTTTCTTTTGCCATTAGGTTGGTGATAATGGCAGTTGATTGTACAAATACATTACAATTAAAGAACAAAGGAAAACATCATTATAAAGAAATATATTCTCTGTGATCAGCATCCCATTAAAATCTGCTGACTATTTTAAGACATAATAATGTTTTTAATTAACTTACAATAGACTTTTCTATTATATAGAATTAAACTGTCAGATTTACATTAAAGAACTGCTAACCAAGTCACTTTAAATGGTGGAAGTTAGGAAATGACACCTGGTATTAGCAACACCTTTTATTATGAATGGGGAGGCTGGGGACAAGCAGAACTTTTTTGTTTCATCTCACAGTTAAGGTAACTTCATCTTGTAGCCGATGCTCTAACTAAATCAGGCATCAGAAGACCTGAACTTGAATCCTCTGCTCCCTGCAGGCAATTTCTAGGGCTAGGACTGACCATGCATGGTTGCTGCTCGGCCTGGCTTTCTTTCTAGATACTATCAGGTTGAGAGTGCAGGTGAGAAGTTCACCCCTACCTTTGGTATCTCTTCCCTCTGTAGCCATGGGTAAGTTACATACTTATGCAATCCTCGGTTTGTTCATCTGTAAAATACAGATAAAAATACTGTCAGGTTGTACAAGGTTATCGGGAAGTTAAAGACACAGAACACAAGTAACAAGTTTAGTATACTATCTGGGCAAAAAAATTACTACTGCTGCTGCTGCTTCACATGTATTCCAATTAGAACCTTGTTACGGAGAAACATGATTCTAGTTTTGATGACTTCTGGGAAGGTAGGTAAGAAATTCGCTGTAAGAATATGAAATTTGATTATTCCCTACAGCTATTATATTTTGTTGTTGTCATCATTCCTTAGACTTTGGATTATTTGGACTATTAAGTGAAGACTAAATTTTTACTTAAGATTTCAGACAACATTTCAGATTCTATGCTGCTTTACAGAGTTCACCAGAGAATGAACAAGGAGACTAAATTCAGAGATTGTTTATTCAGCTGCAAATAAGCCCCTTCTGCAATTTCACTGAAATATATATAAAGATAGTGGATAAGATAATGTTTTCAAAAGACACATGCTTTGATTTATCAGTGCTGGTCTGTGCTGATCTGGACCATCCAGTTTGTCTCCATTCTGCATTATGACTCACAGTTCAGCTACAAGACAGCTCAAGTGCCATTGCCAGGGCTGTCGTGTGTGGGTGAGAAAAAGGTACTGGAGTGTTTTTCCCTCCACTTAGGTAGCATAATAAACCAAAGGAAGATGACGAGGGGCAGAAAGATATTCTTTTATTATTAAGATAATTACTAATGACTACAATAGCAGTCATTAGATTTAATTTAGTTTCCAAAGATATGTCAAAACATGTTTCTAACATCAGTTAGTATATGCAAGGCAAGCCTTCACCCCACATCTGATGCAAGGAACATCTTTTCTTTTTGGAGGATGTTTGGATCTCCTGGATGTGCTGTGACCATCACCTTTAACCCACTGTGTGGCACCCCCAAAGCATGGACTACCTGGTAACTGGTCACATCCTCCCCAGAGCTCTGGCTCTGTCCCAGCTTCTGACCAATGTCCCTATCTCCACAGTGTGCAAAGGAGTGGAAAGCTCTTTGTAAGCAGAAGAGGGAGAACTAGCAAGGCCGATTAGATTTTCCCTCTTTGAATCTGGGGTGGGGATATGCAAAGAGGTCCAGCCAGTTTCCAGAGAAAAGGCTGGACGGAAGCAGTAAGAGGGACTGTAACAGACCACAAGAAGCAGAAACTATTTAAAAAGAGCAGCTCAGGGAGCCAGGTGAGGTCTGCCGCTGGGGCAAAGGAATGTCATTATCTGAAAGGGGAGGTTGAATGAGCACAGACAGCCACATCCTACTGCATGGGTCTTCATGGTGGTGAGAGATTGCTGGGACAAATACAGTTTTGTTTTCTTGTAAAGCCCGTCTAACACTGCTCCTGAGTTCCTATGAGATTTTGCCTCCCTTATTCATTTCCACATTTATCCTCACTCCTCGTTGCTGAAAGTAAATGAAAATCACTTTTCTTTTTAGTTTCCTAAAAGACCTAAAGAACACATTAGCGACATGTCCTTAAAAGAGTCAGCACTGTTGAAGGGAAGTTCTCCTGCCTTCTAGCATGGCTTGAATGGTTTCCTTATATTCTAGAATGTCCTAATACCTCTTGTGTTGGCCTGAGATCAGCCTGGTTCCATGGGGACAATCTGCTGGATGTGGTTCCTGAAGCTTTATGGGAAGAAATTCCAATCATGTCTGCGAATTTCCTCAGAGACTCAACTTTCACGCCTTCTACTCATGATTGGGAAGTAACTTTGGATGTAAAACTAGCTTACAGAGAAAGCAGTAGAGGCAGTCCTCGCTGTGCATGCAGTGCAGGATCCTGCAAATGCCTCACAGGTGGAGACTATGCAAAATGGAACAAAGGTATCATCCCAAAATCTTTTAAAAAATTTCCTTACACATGAAAATTAGCTGAAACATTAAACATTAAGACATTAAACATTTGAGGGCCTCCCCATTGGTGCAGCAGGTTGGGCGCAGCACTGTGAAGATGTCCGCAGCCTCTGCAGTGCGGGTTTGATTCCCAGCCAGCCAGGGATATACCCACATAGCGCTGCAGACCTCGCCGGTCTCGCCCGCTGCTCCTCTCAGCACTGTTTTTGGATTTTTGTCTGTTCTGCTCCCCTCTCTGTCTCTGGTGAATCCTCTCACCCTCCTGCGCCTCTGGCCTGTACCCCAGTTGTTGTATAAGCAAATAAATCTTTAAAAAAAGATATTAAACATTTGAATATTAAACACAATATTAACATTTTTAAATATAATTTAATTTAAACTTGTAATTCTAATAATTCAAAAATTGTAATCCTAATAAACATCATATTTTTAATGTTTTAGTATTAAAACATTAAACTGTCATTACATTTTAATATAAATTTAAGTACACATCAAAATGTTTAAAATAGTCACCTTTGTTGAAAGATTAAATTCTTTTGAATCTTGAAATGCATATAGAATTAAATGAGTAAACTAATTCATTTAGTACACTGTATTCTTCTGCAACCTCCTCAAAATTTCCAATTTACAGGAAAGAATGGTGTGAGAAGCTTTATCCAGTTGTTTGTAATTTGCTCATATGCTCTTTGAAAAGAGCATCATCATCTCTTCTTCCCTCTGCTTCCTGCCCACACCTTTTTAAAATCATTTCAAGTCATCAGTAGAAATTGGGAGACACTGTGCTCCTTTGCCTGGAAATACTCCAGGTTGTGTTTCATCCCAACAAGGACTTCTTCTACACTACCCCCATACAGTTATCCAAACAGGAAATGCAGCATCCATAACCGCCATCTAACCCACGATCCAGAGTCAAATTTCCTCAATTGTGCCAACAATGTCTTTTATAGATATTTCCCCCCAGCGTAGGATCCGGTCCAAGATCCAGACTTACTGTCAAGTATCATCTCTCTTCAGTGGTTTTTAACCTAAAAAACTTCACACCATTTTTGGGTTTTTTTTTTTAAGATTTATTTATTTATTTATACAAACATTGGATACAGTCAGAGGCGCGGGAGGGTGAGAGAATTCACCAGAGCCAGAGCAGGGAGCAGACCAGGCAGACCTATGAAGTACACTGCTGAGGGGAGCAGTGGGGGCAGCAGGAGAGGTCTGTGCGCCATGTGGGACTCTCGCGGGGGGCTGGGGTTCGAGCTGGCGCTGCAGAGGCTGCCGGCAGCCTCACAGCCCAGCGCTCAACCACTGCGCACCCGGGAGGCCCCATTTTTGGGTCTTAAAAAAAAAATTAGTTGCCCCCCACACCGGCTTTATCCAGATATAATTGACATTTAACATGTATACATATAAGGAACACATTGTAACTGAAAACATTTGAAACATTGAGAGCAAAAGTGCTTTTATTTCATTGTATTTCGGGAGGATGTTTGAACAGTGCTTGCCTTCCGCAGGCATAGTTTATGACTCAGAGTGAGCCTCTTTTTCAATTCTTGGCCACTTGTCATGGTCCTCTCTGGATTGCTTTCTGCCTTTTATTCTATGTGCTTTCAGTGCCAGAAGTATCTCTGATTGTTTTTATCATATACAGTTTTTGCTGACTTCACTTCCTCTGAGATGCCTTCATACTCTCTGTTGCCACCCCTCTCTTTTGTGCTGATAACCTTCTTCACTAAGACAGCTGACCACTTATCTTAGTTTCCCACTAACATGGCTGACCACCGTAGGCCTAGAATTTCCCCAAAGGTGGTCATGTCAACATTCCCATGGTCAGCCTGACCTTCTATAATTCGATTTACTTTTTGATTCAAATTTCTTTTGTACAGTCACCGCTTGCTGTTCATTTTGGCATTTTCATCTTCCTTCTTTTGATGATTCATTTTTATAGACTCTCACACGGGTTAGTCACTGGGAGATAAGGAAGCAACATAGTTCTCTGTTTTGCTTTCTGAAAGTGAACTGATAACAATAGCTTTGTGACTGTCCCTGCCCTCTTGATCATGTTGCTGAGCTATTATGTACGGAGTGATTTGCAGATTAATGAGTTAGCCCACGATGCTCATGTTATGCACATGTTTCTATGTTGTCTATCGAGGAACTTGGATATATACATGTGGGAACTGTGCATCCCGAGGACTGCCTTGTCTGATCCAAATACTCATAAGCTTACAACAGCTGAGAACTATTTCTGGGTCAGAGGAACCCTCCTTGTTTTCCATCAAGAAAGACCCAGAAATTCCAGAGCATGTGGCTGAAGAATCTGTGTATACCAAAATATTAGTGTTATCTAGGAGATAAATTTCAGCTCTTGGGGATCACTTTTGCTGACCTTTCTTTGAAACCTGTTAATGTTGGGATTATCATCTCTCTGGTTGCAAAACAATATAAATTTTCTTTCTTAAATTTAAAATAAAAATAATTTCTTCAAAGCATGCTTTAACTATGTTTCATTTTTGAGACACTGACTAATATTTTCTCAGAACAAAATATATATATATATATGTAATTGTAGGAGCACAGGGAAAAATTTCTCCCACCCCTTCTGGGTTCTTCTGAGACTGGACAGATAAACAAATCATCACCAAACGGATTAGAAGGAGAAAAGGTCAAAGTTTAATAAGATAGGTTTGGAGAATCCACATGGTTGTAAATTATAAAGAATAATGGAGCTGACTGGGGATATTTATTCTGTGTTAGGGACCTGAGGCATGAAGGGCAGAGAGAGGGGGAGACTTCAAATGACTGACAAGGAGAGGATGATCATGTAATCTTCACTCTGACAGTTAAAATGAGATTCTCAGATAGAGATAACCTACACTAGGTGCATACTCCCCAAACCACATTCCTTTAGGTCATAAAAGGGAGATTAGGAAAAAGTGCAAAGAACAAAAAGCTCCTAAGATCTTCACCACTCTTAAAACAATCTTCACTCTTTAAGTAATGGTAATAGACTTCCAGCATCTAGGCTCAAGAGGTCTCCGTGGACCTTCAGTTTAAATGGAGGTGACAATAACTGGAAGAGGTCTACTCTGGGCATATTTTGAAAAGCCTATAAGCCTACTTAACATTTTTGGGGTGCTCTAACCCACAAACAAACACCACACACACACACACACACACACACACTCAGGGTTTTCTTTTCCTTATTGTAATACAGAAGAGAACAGGCTGGGGGATTAAGTGAAATCATTGACTCAAACCACCATTCCCTTTACTGATTTTGACAGGAATCTATGTCAGTAAAACTTTCTTACTCTCGTTTTGGTTTCTAGGAGACCCTCAGCTGGAACAAAGTGCATGTGACATGCTTTGCTCGCAAAGGTTCACTGCAGACCCACTCCAGTCCTCACTGTAGGTGCAACCAAGGACTGGCAGCTCCTCTGTCCTCCCTCCCCCAATGTTTTTGCTTCTAACTAACTATCTTTAGCCAAGAGATGATAATAAAGGGGCAGGAAGGGCCTCCTCTGGTGGCACAGTGGCTGAGCGCTGGGCTGTGAAGCTGCCCGCAGCCTCTTCATCACTGGTTCGATCCCCAGCCGCCAACAAGGGTCCCTCATGGCACGCAGACCTCTCCTGCCGCACCTGTTGCTCTCTTCAGCAGTGTATTTCATCCGTCTGTCTGTCCTGTTCCCAGCTCTGGCTCTGGTGAATTCTCTCACCCTCCTGTGCTTCTGACTGTACCCAGTGCTTGTATAAATAAATAATCTTTTAAAAAAAGGGCGGCAGGAAGAGGGATGCATCACTGATATGCATTTCTTGCTTTTCAGCCTTGGAACTGTGCAGGAGCACTAGTAGAGGAGATTAAGTTAGCACAATGGACCCACTCTCCAAAGGGGTTTGAACTTGTGGAGTAAGTTTTCATTTTCAGGGTGACTGAGGGGTCTTCTGGCAATTAGTGACCCTGGTCCAGAAAAGCTGCTCACCTTGCCATGGGAAGGAAAGTCCCCAAAAGGAGTTGTTTGATGACCGCATGACTACCAATGTCTTGCTGGACATTGAGTAGGTGTTATGCCTTTTTGTAATGATGTAAGCCAGCTCTGTTTTACATTAAGCATGGTTTTCCAGGAATACAATTACTGTGAAAATTGAGAAAAGATTATATTTTTCAGAACTTTATTTTAAAAACCTTATTACCAAAAGCAATGCTGCTCATGGGATCTTAGTCATTATTTCAAGATGTCAGTTAGAAATATGTCCACAGTAGTTGAAAATGTTCTTGTCAAAATCCAAATGTATTTATGCAATATTGTCTACTTCCTTAGGTTTGTCTTTGCCCAGGAATCTGCTACCAAAATACCTATTTTATTATAAAACACTTTAAGATTTCCTTTATACCACTGGCATGGGATTATGGTTATTTTTTTTTTTTTACTTAAAAAAAGCATAGAAGTAACTATTTTAAAGTACAAATCAGTAGCATCCAGTGCATTCAAGATGCTGAGCACCCACCACATTTATGTTACCCCCAGTCATGTCCATCACCCCAAAAGGAAATCCCATACCCATTAGGCAATTGCTCCCCATTCTCTCTTCCTCCAATACCTGATAAAGAACAATTCTTTTTCTAACTCAATGAGTTTACCTATTCTGGATATTTCAAATAAATGAAATCATATAATACGGGACCTTTGGTGTCTGACATCTTTTTTGTTTTTGTGTTTTCTCCACAAAAAGAAGTGTAGTGTGTATCAGTATTTCATTTCTTTTATGACTGGATAATATTCCTGTGTATGCGCATACCACAATTTGTTTATGTAGTCATCCACTGTTGGATGTATGGACTGTTTCCATTTTTTAAAAAAGATTTATTTATGCATACAAGAGATGGAGTATAGGCCAGAGATGCGGGAGGTAAGAGGATTCACCAGAGACAGAATGGGGAACAGAACAGGCAGACTGACTGAAATAAACTGCTGAGGGGAGCAGCTAGGGAGACAGGACAGGTCTGCTGTGCCATGTGGGTCAGCTCTCTGGCTGGCGGGGGATCGAACTTATGCTGCAGAGGCTGCAGATTGCTTCATAGTGCGGTGCTTAACCCCTTGCACCACTAGGGAAGCCCATGTTTCCATTTTTTTGGTTATTGTGAATAATGTTGCTATGAACATGCATCTACAAATATTTGTTTGAGAAACTGTTTTTAGTTGCTTAATATACATACCTGGGAGCAAAAATGCTGAGTATTATGGTAATTCTATGTTTAGCCTTTTGAGGAATTACCCAACTGTTTTTCACACTGCTTAAACCCACCAGTAGTGTATGAGAATTCCAATTTCTCTACATCCTCACCAGTACTTAACTTTTTCCATTTTGTAAATTATAACCATCCCAGTGGGTGTGAAGTTTCAGTTTGCATTTCTTTAATGAGTAATTATGTTAACTATCCATTTCTTGTTAGACATTCTTTTAATCTTATTTGAAAAATGTTTATTTTATTTTTCTACTCATTTTTAAAATTGGTTTCTTTGCTTTTTTGTTGGTGAATTGTGAGTTATTTATATATTCTGAATGCTAGACCTTTTATCAGATACCTAATTTACAAATATTTTCTCCAGTCCAACAGTTTGTCTTTTCACTTTCTTAATAATGTCCTTCATTGCACAAATTTTTTTTAATTTTTATGAAGTCCAGTGTGTCTATTTTTTTCATTTTGTTGCTCATGTTTTTGATGTCTTCTATAAGAATCCTTTGCCAAATGGAAGGTCATGAAAATTTATACCTAAGCTTTCTTCTAAGGGTTTTATTATTTTAACTGTTATATTTAGGTTGTCTTGACTTTGGGTTAACGTTTAAAAACA
The DNA here is from genome assembly GCF_014898055.3 of Talpa occidentalis. Lineage (NCBI taxonomy): Eukaryota > Metazoa > Chordata > Mammalia > Eulipotyphla > Talpidae > Talpa > Talpa occidentalis. Next base: position 15,468,423 of record NW_023601433.1, read on the forward strand.
TTTATACTGAAGTAACACTAGTTTATGAACACTATGGAATATAGCATTGTGATTCCCCTAAAAACGAAGGCTAGAAATGCCACATCCTGCTATTTTATTTCTGGTTATTTACCTGAAGAATATGGAAACACTAATCTGAACAACAGATATGCATATCTATGTTCATTGCAACATTATTTATAATAGCTAATATATAGAAATAACATAAGTGTCCATTGATGGATGAGTAAAGATTTACTATGTATACACAATGGACTACTGCCCAGTTATTAAAAAGTTGTCATTTGTAACAACATGAATTGACCTTGAGTAAATTTTTGATAGAGTGTATAGTGTCCAACTTCATTCTTTTGCATATTAATATCCAGTTGTTCTAGCACCATTTGTGAAAAAAGACTTCTTTTTTCCATCAAGATGTCTTGGCACCCTTGTTGAAAATCAATTGACTCTAAATGTGAGGTTTTATTTCAGGACTCTCAGTTCTTTTTACTAGTCTATAGGTCTATCCTTGTGTCAGAACCATGGTATTTTTATTTCTGTAGTTTGTATTGGGTTTTGAACTTTAGGAGTATTAGTCTTTGGGGTTTCCAGACTTACTCTGCCTTGAGTCATTTGAGGTCTGGTCCTTTATTTACTCTGGTGCCCACACTCATTTCAATCACAGGGCCTTGTACACGGGAGCCTTGCTGAGTGATCTGAATGAAAAAAAAAGAATGTTGAATTCTAGTCATCAGAAAAGAAATAAATCATACCCAGCAGATTCAACAATTCACTGAGTATTTGGCCTGGAAGGTTTACAGGCACCATAAATGTCTCAGGGAAACAACAGGAGAAATGGAGTTTCCCTCGAGCCACACGGGAGTGGCAACCAAGGCAATGAGGAATAGACATTTTCAGAGGCTAGGCTGGTAGCTCTTTTCCCATTTCAAATCTCATTTTTTTAAAAAAAATTTATTTACATTAGAATAAATGCACATTTTGGAAAACACAAGAAATGGGGTTGGGATGTAACAATATAGAAAGATGTGAACTTTGAAGATTCTGAACAGAATTAACATTGAAGGGTCCTTGCTGGCTTTGAAAAAACTGCTTTCACCATCAAGCAAGCAAGTGCAGTGATGGAGCAAGTATATAGACACACACCCGTACACTCACACTCAGCTGCATGCACAGTTGCATGCTCACACTGTACCCTGAGGCCAGGCAGCAACTTCAACAGAAAGTTCGTAGAAGTACAGCATCAGGAGTTAGACCACAAGTCAACCAGCTGCACTTATTGAGCACCTACTGTGTGCCAGGCATTGTGCCAGGGGCTGAGGATTGACTGTTGCATGCATCAGAAATGATCATCTCCATGGTCTAACAGAGGACAGGCTTAGAGAATTGATGGGAAATCATGGAATATTAGAATTGCTGAAGACAAGCACTAAGCCTTTGGGTAAGTATTACAGAGAGTGGGAAGGTTTCCCCAAAGTGGTAAAAGCCTCTACGCTTCAACTAGATGCATGTTGAGATGATAGTGTGGTCTGAATACAGAGCAGACAGAGAAGGGGCTGGAGGAAGGGGTAGGGGCTGGTGGGGTGAGGGGGACTCCTACTGCTAAAGATGGTGGCTGAACACAGCATCTTGATTCATGGCAGTTGCCTTACCTGGTTCCCCTGCACTTGGATTTTGTGGGTCTCCCTGGCCACTGCTGTATCACAGGCCAGCTTGCTTCTGCAAATAGCAGTGTCCCCCGGCTGTGTAGTGGACCAGGGATCCTGCAAGCTGGACCTTGAATGCTCCTGGGCAGGAAAGGTGGCCACTGCAGCTGGAAAGATCAGAACCACATAGACTATGTCCTAAGTCCAAGTTTCAGTGCGAGAAATTTGAGAATGATCAAAGCCTGCTTGAACGATCTACCCATCCTGTGAATGACTCTGCCTTCACACACCACCTCCACCAACTCTGATGTGAAAAGCAATTTAGGTGTCTGGCCTGAGGCAAGTTTGCCTAGTAAGGGAGATGAGCTTTCCAGAAACACCCTTCATGTTCGTGTGCTGGGAATCATGTCACTGTTTGCCCCTTTCCTCCAAAAAGAAAGAGGAGGCTTTAAGGTTAAGACCAGGTTCTAAATCCTGGTGGCACTGCCTGGTGCACATGCAGCCCTTTCAGCCGCACAGGCTCAGTGAAGACATTTTGTAAGCAGAGAAAAAAGGAAAAAGTATCTTCTGGATTTTCTTTTTAGCGTTTTTTGAAAATAAAAATTAAACAAGATAGGATACACTGTTTATGTAGTTTTACTTTCTAAATTTTTTAAAAAGATTTTATTTATTTATACAAGAATTGGGGTACAGGCCAGATGTGCGGGAGGGTGAGAGGATTCACCAGAGGCAGAGTGGGGAGCAGAACAGGCAGACCAAAACACTGCTGAAGGGAGCAGCTGGCAAGACAGGAGAGGTCTGCCACGCCATATGGGTATCTCCCTGGCCGGCGGGGATCAAACCCATGCTGCAGAGGCTGTGGACAGCGTCACAGCGCTATGCTCAACCACCTGCACCACCAGGGGAGGCCCCTACTTTTTAAATTACTTAAGCTTAACATTACTTAACATTCTACCACATTTTCCCAGGTTATTATCCTAGCACTCACACAGATGTTTTTTGCATGGCATTTCATTGAGTGGAACTTAATCATATTACTTGTATGTTATAACCTACCCTTGGGAGTAATCATTATCTGTGGAGCGAGAGGGGTTTTTCAGTGGTTTTCCAGGGGAGCCAAAATCACTCAGTATGTTTACACAATGACTCGGAAAACAGGTACAGGTTCACTCCAATTAATGACTGAGGTTCTCAAAGTACCCCCACCAGAACCCCATCATTGCTCCCATTTAGGTCTCAGTTCTGTCCTCAGGAAGTAGCATTCAGCTGTAACACAAGCTGTAAAAAACTATTTCCTTTTGCTGTACAGACGATTTTCAGTTTGATGTAATCCCAGGTGTTTATCTTTGTCTTCACTATCACTGCTTTGAGTGATGAGTTTTTAAAGATGTTTCTGAGATGTATGTCTTGTAGTGGTTTTTTTTTTTTTTTTGTGATTCAAATGAATTTATTTTTTTTTTTTTTTTGCTTTTTACCTCCGGAGGATTAATTTTATTTTTTTATTTTTTTTTTCTTTTATATATTTATTACATCATTGTTCATTTTTTTTTATATTCCCCATACAATTGCAGCCCCCCCATTCTGACCCCAATCCCTCCCCTCCCGCCCCGGCCCCCCTAAAAGTGTCTCTGGTTCATAGTTTTTTGCTGATTTTGATTTTCACTTTCTTATAGTTATTCATTTTCCTGGTCCCTTATTTAAGTTTTCTAGATTCCTGCTATGAGTGAGACCATCCGGTATTTTTCTTTTTCTTTTTGGCTTATTTCAGTGAGCATGATCCCTTCCAGTGCCATCCATGTTGCTGCAAATTGCATGTGTTTATCTTTTTTGAATGCTGAGTAATATTCCATGGTATATATGTACCACATCTTCTTGATCCAGTCATCTATTTTTGGGCATTTGGGTTGTTTCCAAAGCTTAGCTATTGTAATCAGTGCTGCTATAAACATAGGGGTGCAGGTGTTCTTTGGAATTGATGTTTCTGTGTCCTTTGGGTAAATTCCTAGGAGTGGAATTGCTGGATCATATGGAAGCTCTATGTTTAGTAGGTCCAGAAATCTCCACACAGCTTTCCACAGTGGTTGGACCAGTTTGTACTCCCACCAACAGTGCAGAAGAGTTCCTTTTTCTCCACACCCTCGCCAACATTTGTTGTTGCTAGTTTTTTTAATATGTGCCATTCTCACTGGTGTAAGATGGTATCTCATGGTAGTTTTGATTTGCATTTCCCTGATGACAAGTGATGTTGAACATTTTTTCATATGCCTGTTGGCCATTTGCATTTCCTCTTCAGAGAAGTTTCTTTTTAGCTCTTCTGCCCATTTTTTGACAGGATTATTTTCTTTGTTGTTGTTGGGTCTCATTAGCTCTTTGCAGATTTTTGTGATCAGTCCTTTATCATTAGTGTTGGGTGCAAAAATGTTCTCCCAGTTGGTGGGGTTTCTCTTTGTTTTTGTTATTGTCTCTTTTGCTATGCAGAAGCTCTTTAATTTGATGTAGTCCCATCTATTTATCTTCGCCTTCACTATCACTGCTTTGGGTGATGTGTCTGTAAAGATGTCTTTGATGTGCAAATCACGTAGTGTTTCGCCTATATTTCCTTCTATATATTTTATGGTTTCAGGTCTTATGTCTAGTTCTTTAATCCATTTTGAGTTGATTTTTGTGTATGGTGTGAGGTAGTGGTCAAGCTTCATTCTTTTGCATGTAGCGACCCAGTTTTCCCAGCACCATTTATTGAACAAACTTTCTTTGCTCCAATGCATAGTCTTTGCTCCTTTGTCAAAGATTAGTTGACCATAAATCTGTGGGTTTATTTCTGGATTTTCTATTCGATTCCATTGGTCTGTATGTCTGTTCTTGTTCCAATACCATGCAGTTTTGATGATTATGGCTTTGTAGTAGAGTTTGAAGTCTGGGAGTGTGATGCCTCCATTCCCTTCTTTTTTTTTCAGGAGAGCTTTGGCTATTCGGGGTTTTTTGTGATTCCATATGAATTTCATCAATAATTGTTCTATTTCTTTGAAGAATGACATTGAAATTTTGATTGGAATAGCATTGAATCTGTATATTGCTTTTGGAAGGATGGCCATTTTAATAATGTTTATTCTTCCAATCCATGAGCAGGGGATGTCTCTCCATTTCTTTGTGTCTTCTTCTATTTCTTTTAACAGTGTTTTATAGTTTTCTTTGTATAGGTCCTTTACCTCTTTTGTTAGATTTATTCCCAAATATTTGATTTTTTTTGTTTCAATAACGAAAGGGATGGTTTTTTTGATTTCTTCTTCTTCAGATTTATTGTTTGTGTATAGGAAGGCTACTGACTTTTGCGTGTTGATTTTGTATCCTGCCACTTTACTGAACTGATTGATGAGTTGAATTAGCTTTTCTGTGGAGTTTTTGGGGTTCTCTATGTATAATATCATATCGTCTGCAAATAGTGATGGTTTGACTTCTTCTTTTCCTATTTGGATTCCTTGGATGTCTTTCTCTTGTCTTATTGCCCTGGCTAGGACTTCTAGTATTATATTGAAAAGCAGTGGTGAGAGTGGACATCCTTGTCTTGTTCCAGATCTTAATGGAATTGCTTTCAGCTTTTCACCATTGAGAATGATACTGGCTGTTGGCTTGTCATAGATGGCCTTTATGATGTTAAGGTATGTTCCTTGTATCCCAAGAATTTCAAGGGCTTTTATCATGAATGGGTGTTGCACTTTGTCGAAAGCTTTCTCAGCATCTATTGATATTATCATATGGTTTTTATATTTCTTTTTGTTGATGTGTTGGATAACGTTGATTGCTTTTCGGATGTTAAACCATCCTTGTGTCCCTGGAATGAATCCTACTTGGTCGTGGTGAATTATCTTATGGATACATTGTTGGATTCTGATGGCTAGAATTTTATTGAGGATTTTTGCATCAGTGTTCATTAGGGAGATTGGCCTGTAGTTTTCCTTTTTTGTGTTGTCCTTGTTTGGTTTTGGTATTAGTGTAATGTTGGCTTCATAGAACGTGTTTGGTATTGTCCCTTCCTTCTCAATTTTTTGGAAGAGTTTGTGAAGGATAGGCACTAATTCGTCTCTGAATGTTTGGTAGAATTCATTTGTAAATCCATCAGGTCCTGGGCTTTTGTTTTTGGGAGGTTTTTGATTACCATTTCAATTTCGCTAATTGTAATTGGTCTGTTTAGGTGCTCTATTTCTTCTTTATCTAGCTTTGGGTGATTGTAGAGTTGTAGGAATTTGTCCATCTCCTCTAGATTGTTAAACTTGTTTCCATATAACTGTTCATAGTAGTTACTGATTATTCTTTTGATTTCTGCTGTGTCCGTTGTGATTTCTCCTCTTTCATTGATGATCCTGTTTATTTGTGCTTTCTCCCTTTTTTCCTTTGTGAGCCTGGCTAGGGGTTTGTCTATTTTATTGATGTTTTCAAAGAACCAGCTCTTGGTTTCATTGATCTTTTGGATTGTTTTTTTAGTTTCAATTTCATTTATTTCTGCTTTTGTTTTTATTATTTCTTTTCTTCTACTGGTTTTGGGGTTTTTTTGTTGTTCTTTTTCTAGATCTTTGAGCTTCGAGATTAGGTTGTTTCTTTGAGTTCTTTCTTCTTTCTTGATGTGAGCTTCTATTGCTATATATTTTCCTCTTATTACTGCTTTTGCTGCATCCCATACATTTAGGATATTGGTGTCCTCCTTGTCGTTCAATTCAAAGAATTTTTTAATTTCTTCTTTGATCTCCTCATTAGTCCAGTGGTCTTCCAGTAGTGTGGTTTTTAATCTCCATGAGGTAGGAAAGTTCCTTGCCTTCTTTTTATGGTTTATTTCTAGTTTGATGCCTTCATGGTCAGAAAAGATGGTTGATATGATTTCAATCTTGGTGTATCTGTTGATGTTTGTCTTGTGCCCCAGTATGTGATCGATCCTGGAGAATGATCCGTGTGCACTTGATAAAAATGTGTACTCCGTTTTTTTGGGGTTTAGTGTTCTATAGATGTCTGTTAAGCCCAATTGCTCTAGGTCCTTATTTAGAGCTTTGGTTTCTTTACTTATTTTTTGTCTTGTTGATCTATCCATTGTTGATAGTGGTGTGTTGAAGTCTCCCACTACGTATGTGTTTTCTCTGATGTCTGTTTTCAGAGAGGACAACAGTTGTCTGATATATTTTGGTGCTCCTTCGTTTGGTGAGTATATGTTAATGAGTGTTATTTCTTCTTGAAGTATTGTCCCCTTGATCATAATGTAGTGACCATTGGGGTCTCTTTTTATCTTTTTGAGTTTGAAATCTGTTTTTCTGATATAAGTATAGCTGTTCCTGCTTTCTTTTTTGGTCCATTTGCTTGTAGGATTGTTTTCCATCCTTTAACTTTGAGCCTATTTTTATCTTTTGTAGCTAAATGTGTTTCCTGGAGACAGCAAAAGGTTGGGTTTTGTTTCTTAATCCAGGCTGCAACTCTGTCTGTGTCTTTTTATTGAAGAGTTTAGTCCATTTACATTTAGAGTTAATATTGATATGTTAACATCTGTATTTGCCATTGTGTTTGTCTTTCCTTTGTTTTTATTTATTTATTCTTTTAATAACTTTTTTTTTTTTGGCCTTCTTTCATTGTTATTCGTCCCTCTGAGGTTCTGGCTTTAGGACTCCTTGTAGTATTTTTTGGAGTGGGGGTTTAGTTGCAATGAAATTCTGGAGTTTCTGTTTGTCTGGGAAGGTCCATATTCTTTCTTCAAAGAGGAAGGAGAGCTTTGCGGGATAGAGTATTCTTGGTTGGCATCTGTTTTCTTGGAGTCTGTTGACTATGTCCCTCCACTCTCTCCTTGCCCGTAGTGTTTCTTCGGAGAAGTCTGATGTCAGCCTGATTGGCTTTCCTTTGAATGTTATCTGTTTCTTCCCTCTTGCCAGCTTCATTATTTTTTCCTTGTCCTGGATTCTTGGGAGCTTTACTATTATGTGTCTTGCTGTATTTTTCCTTTTGTCGTGGAAGTTTGGTGTTCTTCTTGCTTCTTGTATATCAATTTTCAGCTCCTTCTTCACATTTGGGAAGTTCTCTTCAATTATCTCTTTGAATATTTTCTCTGTTCCTACTTCTCTCTCCTCTCCTTCTGGTATTCCTATAACTCTTATATTTCCTTTCCTCATGGAGTCAGATAGTTCCCGAAGTCTTTCTTCATTCTTTTTCCTTCGTACTTCTCTTTCCTTTTCTGTTTTGGTTCTTTTTATTTCTGTGTCTTCAAGAGTACTTATTCGTTCTTCCATTTCATCAATTCTGCTTTCATTGCTTTTCCCAGAATTCTTTAGTTCTTCCATTAATTCTTTGATCTCCTGCATTTCTTTTACTTCCCTCTTTAGGGACTCAATTTCATTCTTCTGATCGTTGATTATTTTTCCCTTATCATTGTTTTCCTTTATGACTTCTGTCAGTTTTTTAATCATGGCAATTTTAAATTCTCTTTCTGGAAGGCTCAGAAGTTCTTCCAAGTTACTGTCGTTGCAATCTGGGGGCTGGTTTTCTTTTTGTGGTGTGCTTTTTCTCTGGAGAGTTGCTAGGTTGCGTGTGGTTCTTCTCCTCCCTACTGTCTGTTTTCTAATTTGCCGTATGCGTTGGGACACTGTGTTGTTGGGACTGGCCGGCAACTTGGGTGGGCTTCTCTGCAACCCTCTGGTTCCTCCAGGAGTCATCTGTCAGTTTCAAGCAGTCTTTACTGGAGAAAGGTCCCTGTTCTAAAATGCCGATGTGGGGACACACTCCCCTGTGCGCCTGGTCTGCCCCGGCGGTGGGTTCCTGCTCCCCCTCTGGGCTTGGACTGCAGGCCAGAGGGGGTCTGGCATGGGCGAACTTCCCCCGCTCACCTCTGGCTCCTGAGGAAGCCTTCTGCAGGTAGTCTTTACTGAAGAAATGTCCCTATTCTATAATGGTGATGTGGGACACACTCCCTGCGCGTCCGGTCTCAGGCACACTCTTCTGCGCGCTTGGTCTGCCCCGGCTGTGGGTGCTCGCTCTCCCTGTGGGCTCAGACTACTTGTTTGGAAGGGGCCCGGCGTGGGCTAACTCCCCAGCTGGCCACTAGCTCCTTCAGGAGCCTGTGCTGGCTTCAAGTCGCTAGGTGGCGCCAGAGATCTCTCCTAGAGCCCTTGGGGAGCTGATTTTCCACCCCGTGGGACAGGGAGCAGAGCGGGGATGGTAGGGTACACCTCAACGGCTTTGGGGTGCTGTGTTTGCCTTGTGCCCCACCGTCGTGGGGAACCCACGCCCCTAATTTCGTGCCCCGGGTCTCAGTTCCAAAGCCCTCAGTTCCAGGACGCAGGCTGTAGCCCAGATCAGTGGCGCGGGAATGGCGCCTTTTGAATCCCGCTCCCCTGCCTGGGCGCCTGGTTCCTGCTCACTCAGGGAGGGCCTCCGCGCCTCTCCCCGCAAGCCTAGGTTGCAGGCGCGGGGACCTGGGCAGCTGCGATCCGATCCGGATCCGCGTTTGCTTTTCAACCTCACTGCTTTTCAGCGCGATCCGCGCCGCTTTCCGCGCAATCCCGCTCCGCGTCTGCTTTTCCAGCGCGCCGCTTTCCGTGCAAGCTTACCGGGCGGCCGGGGCTGTGTGCTGGTGCTGGTCTCCTCCCCGGGGGCGGGGCTCTCTTTAATGGCGCCTGGAGCTCACCTCCGCGGTGGATCCTGCAGGATTCTCCACAGCCCCCGTTCACGGGGTGTGGTGGCTGCAATAGTTCCTTTCCACTCCCAGTCCCGCTTGCTGCGTCGTTTGTTCTTGTTGGCCGTTTTGGTTTGTTGTTTTCCTCCTCTCTGCGGGTCGGAGAGTGCCACCTCTGTGAGCGGGGGAGGGGAGCAGGGTTCTGCGCTTCCCTCCCTTCTGGTCCTCTTTTATGGCCACTTTCTTCTTTGGGCAGTTTGCTGGAGTCACCCGTTTATCTTCCGTGTCCCGGTTCTCTCTGGGACCTGCCGCTTTTCCTCCCTATTAACTTTTTTTAATGGGAGATCTTACTCGCAGCGTCTCCTCGCCGCAATGTTGCTCTCTTGTAGTGTTTTACCTATATTTTCTTCTATAAATTTTATGGTTTCAGGTCTAATGTCTAGTTCTTTTATCCATTTTGAGTTGATTTTTGTGCATGGTGAGAGGTAGTGGTCTAGTTTCATTTTTTTTGCATGTGGAGGTCCAGTTTTCCCAGCACCATTTACTGAACAAACTGTCCATGTTCCATTGCATATTCTTTGCTCCTTTGTAAAAGATTAGTTGTTCATATAAGTGTGGTATATATACACAATGGAATATTATTCAGCAGTCAAAAAAGAAAAACTCATGGCATTCGCAGCAACGTGGATGGAGCTAGAAGGAATTATGCTCAGTGAAATAAGCCAGAAGGATAAAGAAAAATATTGGATGGTTTCACTTATAGCAGGAATATAGGGGAACCAAATAAGACATCAGTGTGAAAAATAATAACAGTACAAAACACAACAAAGCAAAAATGGACAATTATAAATCAGAGACATCCTGCAGGGGAGGACGTAGGAGAGGGATCAGAGGGAGGGAGGGAGGAGCACAGGGGACTGTGGTGATGGTGCACGGGTGCCTTGGGGAAGGAAATTCTTTGGGGGCTCAATCTGAGGGAGTGAGGGGAAGCAAATATTGTTTAAAAAAAAATAAACAAAAAAGAATAAATGGTTGAAACCACAAAAAAAAAAAACCCTATTTCCTTCTAGTATGATATTGAGATGTTCGCTTTTCTAGACTTTTAAATATTCTTCTAAAACAAAACTGCTTAATAAACCTATTAATTCTGAAAGAATTAGAATATATCAAGGCAGAAGATGATTTCTAATGGCACACAAACTGGAAGAGAAAACAGGACAAGGGCATCTGCGCACTTACTGCCACAGGAGCTAGTGTCCTGCATGCTTAGTGCGCCTGGCCCTCTGGCTTCGGGATGGCTGTATCTGCAGTCCAGAGTAAGACAGCACATGTTTATGTGCTGGCTCAAGTTTTTCTTAGAAGAAATGCGTTTAGAAACTGAGCAATATTAAGGCATCTTTTTCTCGCCAGCAGCACAATCTGCCACCCCGGAAGACTTTAAATGTCCTCCTTATAAACAGTGACTGCCTGAATTATGTGGTAATTAATCATTCATAATACCTTAAATTCTGCATGGGCGGATGGGTGAAAACCCTCCAGCAGTTGGTAGCTGGAAGTCTGTGCCTCCTATTTAGAGAGTAAGAAAAATAAGAGAGTGTTCTTTTTGTCTGTTTTTAATAAGCCACCAGGCAAGTGTGTGATCTTTGCAATTATCCTTCCATTGTATTGGCACCAATCAGTTGCAGATAGTTAACACATATTTGACTATGGGATCTTAAAAAAATGGATAATTCATTGCCTTGGCAGGCACCACATTATTTCCATATAAGAAGATTAAATGCTATAATCTGTCTGTGATTTGATTGGGTTTATTTGTTTTTTTTTAAATATTTATTTATTTATGCATACAAGAACTGGGGTACAGGCCAGAGGTGTGGGGATTGAGAGGATTCACCAGAGACAGAGCAGGGAACAGAACAGGCAGATTGACTGAAATACACTGCTGAGAGGAGCAGTGGGCGAGTCAGGAGAGGTCTGCTGTGCCATGTGGGTAACTCCCTAGCTGGGGATCGAACTTGTGCTGCAGTGGCTGCGGATTGCTTCATAGGTTGCCTCTTAACCCCTTGCACCACCCGGGAGGCACTGCTTGGGTTTATTTGAAGTGTTAAATTATATCACTCCTCTGTTATGTTTATTTAGCTTTGTTGAGATGATAATGATGAAGGTGGTGGTGGTGATGATGGTGATAATGATAGAAATGATGGTGGTGATGGTGATGATTAAAACTTTGGATTATATAGCAGCTTCTCCTGATGGTTTAGAGAATGTCTATGTACATAATTATTACATTCAGGACAAGGTAGGTATTAGTACACCAGTTTTTAAAATTTATGAAATTAAATTTGATAAAATCAAAGGAAGTTGCCCATGGTCACAGAAAACCTCCTGTCCCCTCTGATAGCTGGCCCACTTCCCCCCACTGGCTTCAGCTGATGACCATATTGCATGGACATTATTTAGTCTTCCCACATAGCACAAGCATTGCATAGACACTCTTGGGGTTCTTTAATACCTCCTTAAAACTGAAGTTGGTGTTTCTAGGTTTTTTTTCACTTTTAGCTTTTCAGTACATCTTGAGTGTCAACAGAGATTTATTATTCTTTGTTTCTGAATTGGTGAGAATTAGGGTTGATCCTGCATAGCCAATCTAGTATAGTGTTACTACAATGAACAGAGTTCCAGGTTTTTACCATTTTCCCAACCAAATCACTCCCATCCTTCTCCCCTGTTCCACATTGTGATTCAGGTATCTGGGGAAATAGTAGGTTGTCTAACTTCTTCTCACTATTAGAAGAACTTTGATTTATTACCAGATAAGGCATTTTAGTACACATTGTAAAGTTATTTAACTTGCAATGTCATTAGAAATTACAGCTATTTATACATGTGAATAATGCTATCAAATTGAAGTCACATCATTAGTTAAATTTGTTGCTTTCTTTTTTTTAATGTTTTGTTGGGGACTCTGATGAACTCCCTTGATCATCCCATTGTCTGAATAATGGCTGGATGGGATCAATGAGGAGTGCTGTGTGAAAACTGTTCTCCCGCACAGAGCAGGACATGGTGGAACTCAGTTCCAGAAGTTCTATCATTGAGCCACAGGCCTGATGAAGACCAGCTCACAGTTTTCCCATCACCAGGCTCACACCCTCTCCCCTTCATCAAATCTGCATTCCAGCTTCTGCTCACTCAGTTCAGTGAGCCGTCCCTCCTTCCACCACCACACCTTTCAGCATTTGTAGCTATCTCCATGATTTGGGGAATTCTACTAGTTTTCTAACGACTGGACAACAAATTGCATAAACTTCATAGTTTTAAACTACACAGTATGTAAGTCAGAAATCAAGGTGGATTTGAAGAGAAAGCCAAGTCATAGCCCACCAATGAGAGTGTTTGTGGTCTGGGAACCCTCAAAGTGTGTTGTTGTCTGATGTAAGGGCATTCTTGCTGGGGACCCTGCCTTTTAACTTGTGGGGTCTTTACTATCTCTGGGTGGTAGTCCTGGCACTGATTTGCAGTAAAACCAGTTGAGTTTTACCAGTTAGTTTTATTTTAAGGAGAAAATGCAAAGCTAACATATGAGGTATATCAGGTTTTTAAATAGAAATCACAAAAAGATGTCTTTATTATTTATTTTACCAGCTTCTCCTTCACTTTAAGATATTCACTTTCTAAATATCATGGTAATACAGTTCTCAGGGTGAAAATTACTTCAGAAGTTGCATATTTAGGTATATTGCCTTCCAAATGCTGTTTCCATGATGAATCCTTATGTTCATTTACTGCAGCTCAAGTTGGAAAGCAGATGACTCTATTCAAACAACTGACAACATTTCCAATCTCCATAATGTCTCAGTTTTTCTTCCTCATTTAAAAAAGATAATCTTATAAACCAGAAAATCCAGCAGGGGGGTGTAGCATTCCGGTTTCTAGGATAGTACATATTTGCTTTGAGTATGAGTTCTTTATTGCTGCAACTGAGTAATCCTGCCCAATATTGGCCAAAACATGGAAAGCACCCCTTAAGTGTCATTGTGCCTAAACAGTGATTAAAATGCCCCCTCTCTGAAAGGACTCAATTCTTTCCTGGGGTTACCGTGAATAGATATGTTCTTGTGGTTGCTTTGCAAGCAAATATTAGTCAGACTGAAATTTCTTTTAAATTTTCATACCACATGTGACTTTGTTGAGAGAGTTATCATGTGGCTTGAGAGGTAAGATTCTCTCCACACAATGCTAACGCTTGTGTTCTCACCCTAGGAGCTCCACCACCTATGTTCGGTACCCATGAACCCTATATTCTTTTTTATAAAATTTAGATATAATTGACATATAACATTATATTCACTTCATATGTATAGCGTAATGGGTTTGTTATTCATATAGATGGCAAAATGGTCACCATCATAAGTCTAGTCAACATCCATCACCACTTATAGCTGTACAATTTTTCTTGTGATGAGAATTTTTAACTTCTATTCTCTAAGCAACTTTCAAATGTAAAATGCAATATTATTAACTATAGTTGCCATACTGTAACTTAGCATTTGTCCACCCTTGTCCATTTTACCCACACCCCCCAATCCTGTCTCTGGCAACCACTAATCTGAATTTTTAGATTCTGTGTATAGTGAGATTATAAGGTTTTTTTCTTTCTCTGCCTAACTTATTTTTTTTAGCATAATATCCTCGATATTCACCCATGTTTTGCAAATGGCAACATTTTGATCTTTTTATGACTGCGTAATATTCCATTATATATTATATGCTATATGTGGTGTATGTTATACTTACATGTGTGTACGTATACGTAAGTATAACATACACCACATATAGCATATAATACACACACACACACACACACACATACTACAACTTATCCATTGATTCATGAATGAAAAGAAGTCAGGCTGCTTAGTTCTGGTAAATAATGCTGCTAAGAACATCAACAGGTGGATATCTTTTTGAATTAATGTTTTTGCTTCCTGCAGATAAATTGGGAAAAAGTGAAAATGCAGGATCATATGGTGCTTCAATTTTTAAATTTTTTATAATATTTATACTATTCCCACAGTGCTTGTACCAATTTACATTTATCCAACAATGCACAAGGCATCCCTTTTCCTCACAGTGTTCCCCAACACTTATTATTTCTTGTTTATTTTTATAATAACTATCCTAACAGGTGTGTGTGGTTTTAATTTGCATCTCCCCAATGATAAGAGATGCCGAGCAACTTTTCTTATATTTGTTGACCATCTGTGTGTGTTCTTTGGAAAACTGTTTAATAAGATGCCCTGTCTAATTTTTATTATTTTTTAAAAATTTATTTATTTATTTATACAAGAACTGGGGTACAGGCTAGAGGTGTGGGGGTGAGAGGATTCACAGAGACAGAGCGGGGAATGGAACAGGCAGACTGATGAAATACACTGCTGAGGGGAGCAGCAGGTGAGACAGGAGAGGTCTGCCGTGCCATGTGGGACCCTTGCCGGCTGGCTAGGATCGAACTGGCGCTGCAGAGGCTGCGGACAGCTTCACAGAGCTGCGCTCAACTGCCTGCGCCACCAGGGGAGGCCTGTCCAATTTTTAGATCAGATATTTTTTCTATTGAATATATAACTTGTCATATATTTTGGATATTAATCTTTTATCATAAATGTGATTTGCAAATATTTTCTCCCATTCCATATGTTAACTTGTTGTTTAGTTGACAACTTCCTTTGCTGTGCAGAAGTTTTTAGTTTGATGTTGTGTAATTTTGCTTTTGTTGCTTATGTTGGTGTCAAATCCAAAAATTTTTACCAGGAACAATGTCAAGGAGATTACAACCTATGTTTCATTTATGAGTTTTATGATTTCAGGTTCAATTCTTTAATGTAGGTTCAACTATTTAATCTTTGTGAATGGTGTAGTATCTTGGGCCAGTTTCATTCTTTTGTATAGTCCATACAGTATATCTCTTGCAGGGAAAGATGAAGGCCACCCTTTGGGAAGTTCTTTGTGCCTTGTGTTCTTGTTCCCCCAGACAACACAGGAAAATGTTTGTCATCTTCCCACACCCTTATAGAGAGCTGAGAAACTGCACAAGCCTGAAGTCTGGTGCATGGGGGTAGGAAAGCTCTGAGGGTCTTGATGCCGAAGGAACAGTCCTCTGTGCTCCCATCCAAGCCCAGTTCTTCCGCTTCTTCCCAAATCATGTCTTGGCAGCTTACAAGACCTCACCAAGTATTCTCCTAAAACTTTTCTGTTTTCTTTTTTTTTTAAAGATTTATTTATTTATTTGTTTGTTTATACAAGCATTGGGTACAGTCAGAAGCGCGGGAGGGTAAGAGAATTCACAAGAGCCAGAGCGGGGAACAGAACAGGCAGAGTGACAAAATACACTGCTGAGGGGAGCAGCGGGCAGCAGGAGAGATCTGTGCACCATGTGGGACCCTCGCCGGCGGCCGGGGATCCAACTGGCACTGTAGAGGCTGCGGGCAGCTTTGCAGCCCAGCGCTCAACAGCTGCAACACCAGGAGGGAGGCCCAAAGTTTTCTGTTTTTTATATGCCTCTAAGTTAGTCATTCTTTTGAAGTCCTAAAAGCCAAGAATTGAATTTGACATCTACTTTCCTGAGCTGGCTAAACTGCTTCCCTTAGGGCCACAGCAGCTTCTTGTTCAGCTGCCTGCCTTGTGAAGAGGGGCCTTGGATGATGAGCTACTAACACAGGAAGCCATGCAGGGGGCATGTTAGTTAATCATGGGAAGTTATAATTCGTAGTTATAAAATCAGGTGATTACACTCATTTTCACAAAACAAGTGCTGTGTCAAGAGCTGAAGTTAGGATGACATTCTACAATTTTAGATCTAGGTCAGTCACAGCAGCACATAAATATATTTCTCCTGGCAAGATATTCAATAAATCACATTTTGATCATTTGTACTGATCAAATTCTGAGAGCAATTTCAGAAAAACATGTAAGAGCTACAAGAAGGTGACATATTACCTAGGCAAAGAAAAGAGGTCATTGGAATGTTTCTGCCTTAATTGAAATAAAACTGGACTTGAAATAAAGGGTGATTTGGTGTAGGGTAAGGAAAAATGTCAGGCTTTTCTGCCCTCCAGCCATCAGGATAGATGATGGATCCTTGCGGTCCTGAATGCATGCCTGATGGTGGGCACCTGGAGTAGGGTGTGGGCATAAGGAGATGGGATTCACCTGGGCTAAGACTGTGCTTTTAAGGGCGGTGTTACGGGGACGCCAGCAGAAGCTGAAAGAGAAGCCAAGAGAGAAGCAAAGGAGCAGAAGCAGAGATCACTGGAGAACCCAGATAGAGTGGAGACTTGCTGGGAGACTTGCCTCCCAGCCCCCCAGCATGCCTGCCTGCTGTGTACCGGGTAAACTCCAATAAAAGAGCTGCAAAAACCACTGAGGACTCTGACGACTCCTTTACCTGTTCTGTATGGGATCAGAAAACCTGCACTGTGTCCAGTCCTGCCTTTACATTTGGTCACACGAACAGGAGATTAACCCAGTTTTGCTCCTGGAGGCTATCCTAGCGAACTTTAAGTTCTCTGAGCAGGTGGCATTTCCTGCAACAGGAGGCCTCCTGGTAGTGGCCACATGTGACCTTGAGACGAGGCTGGCCTGGGTGGAGATCCAATGAACAACGTCTTCCTGATGCCTCTCTGCTTTTATGATTCTCACAAATCTTGAGCTTTAGAAGCACCAGGTGTTCTGTGGCTCTCTGGTGCCATTTGGACAACCCAATTCAGGTAAAAACTTGCTATCCACCTAGACAACTGAGAGGAATTGCTGATTTATAGAAATGTCACCGAATTGATGGCACAATGGTCTTCAGAACTGTTGTCACTTTCTGTGTAATATCTTAGTGGCACTTCAACCTGGATGCAGAAGGATCATTTGGAGAAAGAATTGAAAACTGGAGACTCCTGTTCAGTCAGCCCTTGGATTTGTGCCAATTCCAGATTTGGAAAATAGGGTTATTTTACAAAGAGAGATTGTGGGGGATCTAGGGAGGAGTCTGGTTCAGAAAAGGGTCCATTCCTTTCACCTAGAGAGTGGCATCCTCTGGAGTGCTTTACTTAACCCCCTACCTCCCCAAAACTCGTGTGTCATTACAAGGCTTCATTCCTGGGGACTATGTCTGTCCTGGAGGGATGGATCACCATGTTCTTCAAGCTATTTGCTGTCCTTAGGACTCTGCAGATGCATCAGTTACAATTTCTTCTTTGAAAATATATAACAGTCAGCATTCCTCTCCTCTTGAGAGCATGATTGAAAAGCTGAACTCTGAATCACATTTCTTCTCATGCACAACCCTTGACTTCTCATAGGTTTGCACCCTCTGCAAGGAGGGAGGAGCAACACTGCAGGGCTGGGCTAAACGCGCCCATGTCAGGTTCTCCTGCTCTTGGCTCTTTAGGGCAGAGAGCACTCTGGCTGCATCTTGGGAAAAGGTCACTGTGACCCAGCTGTTAGCACAGAGGACCTGCCTCTGAAACTGGGCCTCACAGTGCCATGTTGCCCTTGCTGCTTTGTGGTTTTACTTTTGTCCTACTGTTTGCTTTATAGACATCTTGCAACCTTCTAGCACCTGGCTCTGCCTGGAGCTTTGTTGGAGGCCCTGCGTTGGCACTGGTGGAGTCTATGGCATACACACCTCTTTCCATGGACTGCCGGAGGAGCTTTAAAAGACACATATGATCATGTCCATTATCCTGCACCCCTGCCCTGGCCTCCTATTCATCATCCTTACTGAGGTACAGCATAGCGATTTCCCTCAATGCTCTGATGCACTGCGCTCCCTCCCTGCCATTTCCACCTGATCTAAACTTTCCCTCCAGGTAGTTAAGTCTCGTTAGTTGTGACTTAAATCAGCTGTGACCAGCAAGGCCAGGTGAGGTTCCAACATCACTCATTTTCCTAAGCCCCAAGGGCTGTTCGGATAATGGACAACCAGCCACCATGATAATGTCTTGCATGCTTTGGCTGCTGCTTCTTCACTAGTCTGAAGTCTGAACATAAGGACCACATTGGTCTTTGCTCATAAATGAATCATTTGTGCTTGGCATTGAGTGGACCTGCAATAAATGCCCAGTGCATTTGGATGGCAGAACAAGTAGACTGTGATATTATATCGCCCTACTTCACTCCAGTCCTAAAGAGTGCTTGGAGTGTCCTGGTTGTTTGTAATTTGTCTAAATCAATTGTACTGGGGTGATAACTATATGATGAAAAGATTTACGGAATCACATGGACAACCAGAGAATGTTCCAACATCATTGGTAGTAAAATGTTATTTGTCACTATGTTATCACGGCTTTTAAAATCCCCTTTTCCCATCAACACGTAATGGTTGCTACCAGGAGACTTGTGGATCCAGCCAACGCCTAATGTATGTTTATTGATGATGGTGATGACAGCATCTTTAGTACAGAGGTGATTGATTTTCTCGGTGACAAGCCTGAGGCTCCAAGATGAATGAGCAAGCCGGGCACTACAAGATGCTGAAATGCTTCCCAAATAAAAGCAATTGTTTCCATGCAGTTTTGCTAAGTGCTTTTATTGGATTTCAATTTTTTTAAATTAGTAATTTCTGTGGGGTAGACACAGCAACCACACTAAGCAAGACACGTGATTGATATGGGGTGTGGAGATCTGTCCCTCAGCTGTGCCAGCTCACAGAACTGGTGCCAAGGGCTGGGCACACTCAAGCATTCACACTCGGACTGTGCACAGGAGCTCGAGCTTCACATTCTCAACCCTGCCTGCTTTCTTTCTCTGAGGCAAGAGCTGGCTTTTCTGAACCTTTCGGTGCTTTTTAAAATAATCACAGAGCAGTAGTTGACAAATCTGTGATTTAATTAAAAGATGGTTGCTTTAGGGTTTCCTTTCTGATGGTTCTCTCAGTGAAGTGGCCTTTTTTTCTGGATATTTCTGGGGTTAATAGGAGCAAGGAGAGCAGCTTAGATTCACATTCTACCTCCTGCTTCCTAGGTGATCTCCCCAATTGCCAGGTGCCCCTTAGTCCTCACCTTTTGACTGGTGGCACGTACGGGGTTTACTGCACGTCTTTGCTGACTGTAGAAGCTGGCGGCTGACACTAGAAAGCCTGGAGAACTTGCCTGGAAATTCTGTCTTCTGACTGGGAGGTCAATGTGGTCAGCTTCTAGTGATTTCTTTTTCCTTTTTTTAATTTTTTTGTAGAATCCTATAAGAAGCAAGACTGACCTTAGCTTTGGTAAATATTTCAGAGAGAGCGAGCCAGCAGAGGCAGATAAAACCTGACTCCTCAAACACTCAGTGAGGGTGGTTCTGTTGTGTGTGAACCGAGTCCAAAAATGTCAAACTCAAGCACAAAACGAGGCAGCTGGGCAAATCCTTTTAAGATCCTGACTGTGCATGTGGTAGTTGGTGACATTAATCTGTTATAATTTGTCAGTGCTTAAAAGCAATCGGTTTGAATCCATTGTGGAAAACTGCATGCAGGAAAGTGTAACAGAATATCATTAGGCAAAATGTTATCAGAAACCATTAACAAGAATTTAGGGAAAGATGAAAGACAAGCTGTCTCCTAATCCTACGCTGTTGACGGTTCCCTGAAAACGGCCAGCTGCCAATGAGAAATCAAGCTCAAGTGCCAAGTCAACCAATCACATGGCTTATCATGTAGGAAGATGTAGGCAAGGGGGGAAATCAGGGAGGAGAGATGCTTGGGGTCTCAGACTGCATTGTATGTGGAATCTGAACCCCCTGAAGGGGAGAGAATGTCCAGGCTACAGCAAATCATCTGAAAATTAGGACAGTGCACAAAGCAAATCCAATTAAAAAATGCACCCTTCTATTTTCCTTCTGCAGAGCATATTTTACAATAAAAGGTATTCAACCCCAGGGGTATCTTGCCACATCTTTTAAGAAATAAAGTCTTATAACATTTCTCCTTCCTCCTTCCCACCCTCTCCCTCCCTTTTGCCCATCTTCTTCTCTCTCTCCCCCTCCTTTCTTCCTTTATCTATTTTTACAACTTCCACCCATTTTTTTTTTTTACAGATTTATTTATTATTGCATACAAGAGCTGGGTATGGGCCAGAAATGCAGGGGTGAGAGGATTCACCAGAGACAGAGTGGGGAGCAGAACAGGCAGACTGACTGAAATACACTGCTGAGGGGAGCAGCGGGCAAGACAGGAGGGTTCTGCCTTGCCATGTAGGTTGCTCCCTGGCTGGCAAGGGATCGAACTCGCACTGCAGAGGCTGAGGATTGCTTCGTAGTGAGGTGCTTAACCCCTTGCGCCACCAGGGAGGCCCCTTCCACCCATTTCTTGTGTAATTCTCTTTTCCTGCCTCTTTTCCTCCATCACTCTCTGTGCCTCCATATATTTCTCTTCCCATTCATCCGTTCAACCATTCATCCGTCCATCGATTCATCCCCTACGCTGCACACATTCGCCAAATATATTTTTATTGCCTACATTGCTCCAGGGACTGGGTTCTGGAAATACAGCAGTTTAGAAGATCATTGTGGTGTCCATTCCTCTTGAAGTTTACAGACAAGTGACTGAACAATTCAAGTTCTTCCTGATAAATGCAGACTGTACCTCCCTTGCAGGGATTTGCAGCACTAAATACAAAGGTCCTGGTTGCAATCGCTATTGCTGCTGCTGCTACTTCAGGCTGCACTTACATGACACAAATGCTATGCCTCCTTGCTCTAAAAACTTCAAGTATAATGATCTACTTAGTCACATCATAACCCTCCAAAGTTTGTGCTTGTTGATCTTTTAACTGATGAGAAAACTGAGCTGCAGAGAGACTGAGTGACCTGTTGGGGTGCCTCACTTATGGCAGAGGGCCAGAGCACCCCTCCTCCTTCTCCAATGGGATGCATGCTATGGGAGTGAAGGAAGAGAGAAAGCATGACTTTATGAAGGGGAACAACCACATCACATCTGTGAGTGGGGTCATACCTGAATCACAGGAAGTAAATAGAGGACAATTTGTAGACTGAGAAAATGACCATGATGCTTCACAAGAAGCCAAAGGAGAGTTGTTGGGGCTTTGGTCTTCTGAAGGAAGAGTGGAGACCCAGAGTGGACAGCATGGTCGCCACTTCATTCCAGCTAACTCTCTCCTGCTGCCTCCCCACCGAGCAAATATCTCTAAACACTCCTCAGATTGCCAAGTCAGAAAAGTAGGGAACAATGATGTCATCAACAAAGACAGAGGTCCAGAAGTAAAGATTTGTGGGGGCAAAATATGAGCATGGATTTTTTTTAATGTCTGGATTTTATTTTTTTTATAATAAATTTTATTTTTACATTCCCCATACAATTGCAACCCCCTTATTTTGACCTCAATCCCTCCCCTCCCGCCCTCTACCCCCCATAGAGTGTCTCTGGTTCATAGTTTTTTGTTGATTTTGATTTTCACTTTCTTATAGTTATTCATTTTCCTAGTCCCTTATTTAAGTTTTCTAGATTCCTGCTATGAGTGAGACCATCCAGTATTTTTCTTTTTCTTTCTGGCTTATTTCGCTGAGCATGATCCCTTCCAGCGCCATCCATGTTGCTGAAAATGGCATGTGTTTATCTTTTTTGAATGCTGAGTAATATTCCATGGTGTATATGTACCACATCTTCTTGATCCAGTCATCTATTTTTGGGCATTTGGGCTGTTTCCAAAGCTTAGCTATTGTAAATAGTGCTGCTATAAACATAGGGGTGCAGATGCTCTTTGGAATTGATGTTTCTGTGTCCTTTGGGTAAATACCTAGGAGTGGAATTGCTGGATCATATGGAAGCTCTATGTTTAGTAGGTCCAGAAATCTCCACACAGCTCTCCACAGTGGTTGGACCAGTTTGCACGCCCACCAACAGTGCAGGAGAGTTCCTTTTTCTCCACACCCTCGCCAACATTTGTTGTTGCTAGTTTTTTTAATATGTGCCATTCTCACTGGTGTGAGATGGTATCTCTTTGTAGTTTTGATTTGTATTTCCCTGATGACAAGTGATGTTGAACATTTTTTCATATGCCTGTTGGCCATTTGCATTTCCTCTTCAGAGAAGTTTCTTTTTAGCTCTTCTGCCCATTTTTTGACTGGATTATTTTCTTTGTTGTTGTTGAATCTCATCAGCTCTTTGCAGATTTTTGTGATCAGTCCTTTATCATTAGTGTTGTGTGCAAAAATGTTCTCCCAGTTGGTGGGGTTTCTCTTTGTTTTTGTTATTGTCTCTTTTGCTGTGCAGAAGCTCTTTAATGTGATGTAGTCCCAGCTGTTTATCTTTGCCTTCACTATCACTGCTTTGGGTGATGTGTCTGTAAAGATGTCCTTGATGTGCATATCACGTAGTTTTTCGCTGAACATGGATTTTGATGCACCAAACTTGAGTTGCCTACAGGACACCTTGATGGATCACCCAGAAGGCAGGAGGGAGGTAAAGAATTAAAGTTTTGACTTTAATTTAAAAAGAACTAGTTGGAGCCTTGGGGAATGTGTGATATTTGGATATGAATATTAGCAGAGAAGAAGGTTAGAATTAGACTTTGATCCACATTCAGAAAGAAGAAAATGGATGGGTTCAAGTGTCATTTTAGTGTGTTTCCTCAGTACAAAAAAGACAATTGTGGACTTAATGGAAGTGTTGCTAACTAAATAGTAGCAATGGAAAGATTAAAACTTCACTACTCTGACCCATTAGAAATAGGACCTCTAAGTCCAGTTATTTGGCATGAAAATCATGATCAAATATCCATTATTGAAGAAGGAAGGAAACAGATTTATTGGAAGCATCAGAAAGACACTATATACAAGTCAGAAACTAGTATTTATAATATACTCTAGTGATTGTATATCCAGAAATTATCATTAGAGTGGATTTCATTATCTCTTTTTTTCTTTACCTTCTCAAGTGCTCAGTGAACTTTCTCACATATAAGAAATTTTCATTAAGTTAATAATTATAACATGTTTAATTAAAAAAGGGTTAAAGTGAAATAAAATAGGGAACAAATCATTTTATTTGCTCAAGTTTTCAAGACAGATTAAGTCATGATAGTTACAGCACAGAAATCTTGGTCTATACCAGCCTTTGTTTCTGATTTCAGTTGTAGACACTGTATTGTAGGATTGTTTAAAGCAGTCTGAAAGAGGAATGCTTTATATACATTTATGTCAAATGAGACTATATTTCTCAATATTTATTTGTTGCTCCAAACCTTTCAAGTTGAATGTAGCTCTTTTAAAAAGTACTTTTTATTTATTTTTAATTTTTTTTAATGTGAAAACTAAGATAATGTCTAAGTTTTAGAAGTTTTATCTTAAAACTTACTATAGTGTTTTTTAAAATTTTATATATTTTTTACATCATTTTTCATTTTTGCACAAGGTGTGCATTTTCATCCTGGTCATAGTCCCCATATGATTCCCACCCCCCCTTCTTTTGTTTCTCTCCTCCTCCCCCACGCCTGTAGTATGTCTCTGGCTTATAGTTGCTTGTTGGTTTTGATTTTTACTTTATTATAATTAGCCTTTTTTCCTGTCCCTTATTTAGGTTTTCTAGATTCCTGCTATGAGTGAGACCATCTGGTATTTTTCTTTTTCTTTCTGGCTTATTTTGCTGAGCATGATCCCTTCCAGTTTCATCCATGTTGCTGCAAATTGCATGAGTTTATCTTTTTGATTGCTGAGTAATATTCCATTGTGTATATGTACCACATCTTCTTGATCCAGTCATCTATTTTTGGGCATTTGGGCTGTTTCCAAAGCTTAGCTATTGTAAATAGCACTGTGATAAACATAGTGGTGCAGGTGCCCTTTTGAATTAATGTTTCTGTGTCCTTTGGGTAAATACCCAGGAGTGGAATTGCTGGATCATACGGAAGCTCCATTTTTAGCAGGTTGAGGCATCTCCACACAATTTTCCATAGTGGTTGGACCAGTTTGCACTCCCACCAGCAGTACAGGAGAGTTTCATTTTCTCCACATCCTTGCCAACATTTGTTGTTGCTAGTTTTTTTAATATGTGCCATTCTCACTGGTGTAAGATGGTGTCTCATTGTAATTTTGATTTGCATTTCCCTGATTACAAGTGAAGTTGAACATTTTTTCATATGCCTGTTGGCCATTTGCATTTCCTTTTTGGAGAAATTTCTTTTTAGCTCTTCTGCCCATTTTTTGACTGGGTTATTTACTTTGTTTTTGTTGAGTCTCATCAGCTCTTTTTAGATTTTTGTGATCAGTCCTTTATCATTAGTGTTGTGTGCAAAAATATTCCCCCAATTGGTGGTGTGTCTCTTTGTTTTGGTTACTGTTTCATTTGCTGTACAGAAGCTCTTTAATTTGATGTAGTCCCAGCTGTTTATCTTTGCCTTCGCTCTCAATGCTTTGGGTGATGTGTCTTTAAAGATGTTACTGAGGTGCATGTCATGCAGTGTTTCGCCTATATTTCCTTCTATATATTTTATGGTTTCAGGTTTTATATCTACTTCTTTAATCCATTTTGAGTTAGTTTTTGTGCATTGTGTGAGGTAGTAGCGAAGCTTCATTCTTTTGCATGTAGCAACCTAGTTTTCCCAGCACCATTTATTGAACAAACTTTCTTTGCTCCATTGCATATTCTTTGCTCCTTTGTCAAAGATTAGTTGACTGTAAATCTGTGGATTTATTTCTGGATTTTCCATTTGGTTCCATTGATCCGTGTGTCTGTTCTTGTTCCAATACCATGCAGTTTTGATTATAATGGCTTTGTAGTATGGTTTGAACTCTGGGAGTGTGATGCCTCCATTCCCTACTTCTTTTTTTTTTTTCAGAAGAGCTTTGGCTATTTGGGGTTTTTGGTGGCTCTGTATGAATTTCTTCAATATTTGTTCTATTTCTTTGAAGAATGTCATTGAAATTTTTACTGGAATAGCACTGAATCTGTAAATTGCTTTTGGTAGGATGGCCATTTTGATAATGCTAATTCTTACAGTCTATGAGCAGGGGATTTCTTCCCATTTCTTTGTGTCTTCTTCTATTTCTTTTTTTCTTTTAAGATTTATTTATTTATTTATACAAGCACTGGGTATAATCAGAAGTGTGGGAGGGTGAGAGAATTCACCAGAGCTAGAGCAGGGAACAGAACAGGCAGACTGACAAAATACACTGCTGAGAGGAGCAGTGGGAGTGGCAGGAGAAGTCTATGTGCCATGTGGGACCCTTGCCGGTGGCCAGGGATCGAATTGGTGCTGCAGAGGCTGCAGGCAGCTTCACAGCCCAGCGCTCAACTGCTGCACCACCAGGGGAGGCCCCTTCTTCTATTTCTTTTAACAGTGTTTTATAGTTTTCTTTGTATAGGTCCTTTATCTCTTTTGTTAGGTTTATTCCCAAGTATTTGATTTTTTTTTGTATCAATAATAAAAGGTTTTCTTGATTTCTTCTTCAGATTTATTGTTTGTGTATAGAAAGGCTACTGATATTTGCATGTTGATTTTGTATCCTGCCACTTTACTAAACTGATTGATTAGTTTAATTCATTTTTCTGTGGAGTTTTTGGGGTTCTCTAGGTAGATTATCATATCATCTGTGAATAGTGATAGTTTGACTTCTTCCTTCCCTATTTGGATTCCTTGTATGTCTTCTCTTGTCTTATTGCTCTGGCTAGGACTTCCAGTATTATACCGAAAAGCAGTGGTGAGAGTGGACATCCTTGTCATGTTCCAGATCTTTATGGAAATGCTTTTGGCTTTTCACCATTGAGAATGATATTGGCTGTGGGCTTGTCATATATGGCCTTTATGATGTTGAGGTATATTCCTGTATCCCGAGAATTTCAAGGGCCTTTATCATAAATGGGCGTTGTACTTTGTTGAAAGCTTTCTCAGCATCTATTGTTATTGTCATATGGTTTTTATATTTCTTTTTGTTGATGTGTTGGATTATATTGACTGATTTTTGGATGTTAAACCATCCTTGTGTTCCCGGAATAAATCCTGCTTGGCCACGGTGAATTATCTTATGGATACATTGTTGGATTCTGATAGCTGCAATTTTATTGCGGATTTTTGCATCAGTGTTCATTTGAGAGATTGGCCTGTAGTTTTCTTTTTTTGTGTTGTCATTGTTCAGTTTTGGTATTAGTGTAATGTTGGCTTCCTAGAAAGTGTTTGGTATTATCCCTTCCTTCTCAATTTTTTGAAAGAGTTTGTGAAAGATAGGCACTAATTCGTTTCTGAAAGTTTGGTAGAATTCATTGGTAAATCCATCTAGTCCTGGGCTTTTGTTTTTGGGGAGGGTTTTGATTACCATTTCAATTTCACTGCTTGTAATTGGTCTGTTTAGGTGTTCTATTTCTTCTTTATCTAGCTTTGGGTGATTGTAAAGTTGTAGGAATTTGTCTAAAGCGCTGGATCTCCCTCGGGCTCCAACTCTAGTTGCCAGGCAGGGCCTGGCTTGTGGGGTCCTTCAGCTCACCTCTGGCTGAGGGGACAGCCCTTTCCCAGTTCCACACAGTCTTGGTGGGTTCAGGGCTCAGAGATCCCTGTACTAAAATGGCGAGGCAGGCACTTCCCTTCACCTGCGGTCTGCCCCGGTGGTGGCTGGATTACCTTCTGGGTTCCAACTGATGGCCAGATGGGGCCTGGCTTGCTGGGGGCTTTTCAGCTCACCTCTGGCTGTGGGAACAGCCCTTTCCCAGTTCCACATAGTCTAGGTGGGTTCCAGATGCAGAGATCCCTGTTCTATAATCAAAAAGCACTTTTTAAATTGTTGAATATTATATACAGCTTAGGGCAATTTATCTAGAAAACTATGTGATGCCAAAGAAGATTTCTTATTCCCTAAGGTTATAAGTGTAGGCTCTTTAGATCTTTAGTGAGAAAATGACTTATAAATATAAGCTTATTAACTCTCTTTGTTTACTAACAACCTCTTATTTCACATCCACCACCATGATACAATAATTGGAAAGCGTGAGAAATATGAAAATATGTTAGGACAAATGTTAGGATATTGGAGGCGTAGTCTTAACCTCATTCAACTTAACAAATATTTTTTGAGTATCAGCCGTGAGAAAGGCTTTTAGGGTAGACTTGTTGATGCCAAGAATGGGAATAAGCCTCCTTCTTAAAAAGCATATGGTGTAATGTATTAGTTACAGATCACATTGCTCTAACTCACTCTCACACAAAGATGACACCTGGTAAGTGAGAAGAATAGAACATTTGTGCCTACGTCCTTTGTTGCTGTTTTTTTAAAAGATTTGTTTATTTATGCATACAAGAGCTGGAGTACAGGCCAGAGATATGGGGGGTGAGAGGACTCACCAGAGACAGAGTGGGGAGCAGAACAGGCAGACTGACTGAAATACACTGCTGAGGGGAGCAGCGGGAGAGACAGGAGAGGTCTGCTGCGCCATGTGGGTAGCTCCCTGGCCGGGGATTGAACTCATGCTCCAGAGACTGCAGACAGCTTCACAGTGCTGTGCTTAACCCCTTGTGCCCATGTCCTTTGTTTTATGTACTCCTTAGAAGACCGTGAATACAATGTATGTTCTTAGGGCTGATAAGGAGTTGAGCAGGGCTGTCCCTGTGTTCTCTGTTGCCTTCAGTTTTGTTGAATTACTTAATGAATTCACTGTAAATGCTGTTTCCTCAATAATAGTGTCTTCCCATGAGAAACAAATGTGAAAAATCAGGGAGTTAATTTAGAGGCATCTGTGCTTTTAATCTATTGAACCATCACACATTCACAGTACAAAAATGTACTCTTCATTCCCAATTTTGTTCTCCTATTCCCAACTTAAGTAATTTCTATTTGTGTTAAACAATTTTTAAAAAATGTTACAGCTAGAATTCCTGGATGTTTTTGTCTGATTTGTGACATTTCCTTGCATATCTTTGTGGACCCTCTGCTGTCCTATAGTCTGTTGACTTTTCTTTGTTTCTCTGGTTTGTTTCTTTGTTTCTATGCTATCTTTGGATGTTTCTCATTCCTGCACCAGACCACATGTTTGACACTGGTAGGCACCCCAGTTCTGCTTTCCTGGTACAACAGATGTACCCTAACTCACCTTTCCTGGACTAGTGTCTGCTGGTAACGGATCTTCATTACATCTTCAAGTCATTGCGCCTCACAGCCACAGAAGAACACCTGGCTGTCTTGTCACTGAGCCTTGTCTGATCTCAGACCTGTGCCTTGCTAGATACACACGTTATTTTAGCTTTACAAAATAATAGAGGATATTACAACCCCTGGAAGAGCAATCTGAAAATAGATTTTGTTTCTGTGAAAATTTAGTTGAATGTTTTCAAAGACTTTATAAGACTGCCTTGAAGAAAGGAGTGTCAAGGCAGGAAAAACATAATAATCTGGAGAGACTGGGACATTTTAATTGCTTTGCAAGTGTCTTTAGATTTTTCACTTTACTGAAAAGATCCCAAAGTGATCATTAGAGCTGATATATTATGAGATCAAGGCAAGATAAAGGAGGAACAACAACCATACTCAAATAATATAGTTCAAGCATTGTGAATAAACACCTATGTATCTGTTTAAAAATAACAGGATTTTCATAGTACATTCCCGTGCTTTTGTATCTTGCTTTTGTGACTTTGACAAACTAATTAACCAGATGCTGGTCTCAGCGGTGACATCAGCTGGGTAAGGCAATGCGGAGCCATAAGTCTCAGCAACCATTTCGACACATACTTTTGATTTTCATTTCTTCATGGAAATCAGAAGGCCATCCAAAAGTCCTCAGAGAATGCACCTAGAATACTAGCATTTTCTCAAAACCTGCCCTTGCCTTCATAGCTTGCATTTACTTTAATAATTTGCAGATTCCTCCTGTAAAACCCTACAAGGATTATTCTGAACTAGCTCTCCTTCTCATCTATTGTCTTTATTTGTCTCTTTTGTACCTTATTTATTATTGATTGTGTCAATGTTTGCTGTCCATTATTTTCTTGTTTAACATTTCCCACATCCTTACCCCTTCTAAATTCATCCCTATAGAGAGACTCATCTTCAAAATTTTCTGTTTGTGACAACAAATTCATTTCCCCCATGTTACCCAGGGATATGATAATGTGGGTAGCTTAACTTCAAGAAAGACCTGACCAGCAAGAACTGGAGAGATATTAAAACAAAATAAAATCTCATTTCAAACAAGAGGGCCTAAAATAGAGGACCGAAAATGTGAAAGAAATGTTGCACTACAGATTATGATTGACCTTGAAATCCTATGAAAAGAAGCAAGACTGACTGTTAAATGAAGTCTTAGAAAATTTTTAAATCAGACTAGAGACACCAGTTTTAACACTTGCCAAGAAAGCTCTGGGGTGAAGGGGACTGTCTTGAAATTTGCCTCTTGGTCTGATTAGAAATCAGATATTTGAAAAGTCAGTTCCTTTGAAAAGGGATTTTGCCATGGGGAATCTTCATATCCTGCACATGTCTTCCTGGTTAGAGAAGGTTTGGGTTTTCAGGATATTGGAACAGGAATGTTTGTCTTATAGAAACGTGTGCAATTGGATATGAGCTTGCCTGGAGAAGAAATATTTATGGAACCTTTCTGCTTATTTTGTGGGTAGAAAAAATAATTGCATTTGCTTTTGAGACTTAACTCCTCAGACACGGTTTTACTGCCCATACTTTACAAGAACTGAGAAGGTAAGCATTTCCCAAATGTGGCAAGAACAACCCACAGTTACTTTATTCAGCCTCCTATCATCTTATTATATCTACCTATCCACCTCACAAAAAGCTCTGTAATCCATGTATCACGGACTTGTAATTGAAAAGAGTGAGCTTTATGTTGTTGAATTGCATTGTGTTAGGGATAATTCTGGAAGGAAATGTGCTACTCTATGCTTAGAACTCTAGTTGCAAGAATTAAATGATAGGACCACAGTTTTGGGCTTAACTAGGGATAGAATTGACTTAATTTAAGTATTTCATGCCCAAGCATTTTATTTTTTGAAGGTACTTAATTATGGGGACCAGTTCAATTTAACATAATTCAATAGCACCTAGCAGGAGAAAGTCATATTATTTACTATAAGGGATACAAAGTTGGGGGGAATGGACTCTCCCTTTCTCCTGGTCTTGCACCTTGCAGAGTCCTGAGCTACATTTGAAGATCAACTTGTATGGTATGAGATTGTCATTTGCAAGTAAATTTGTCCAGAGCTCAGGTTTCTGTTTTGCATCTCTGGACACTGGACACATCATTAAAAGAACACATGACTAGATTAAACATGTCCCTTAATACCTGGGTGCTTTGAACACTAGCATTGGTATCTGAATTTTCAAGTAAAACTCTTTTGGGCTTTCTAGATTAAATCTTGTACAAATCTGTGATTTTCCAAGGTCCTCTATTTTAATTCACCTTTATATCTTCCATGAATGCTTCAAGAAACACCCTTGACATAACACACAGAAATAAATGATCTGACTTTCTAGATTTCCATGTTTACTTCTATGTCTATATTGCTTATTAAAACTGGACAAAGGGTAGTGACAAAGTCAAGGCTGCTGTGACAAATTTCCTTGTGTTATCTTAGGAAGTAATGGCCAGGGAACATTTATCCAGTATAAATATGTACCTTTGTCTTTAAGCAGACTTAGACAGATACAGTAGAAATATCTTCATTGCTAAGAAAAATCCACTGTAGAAACTCAGTTTCAACAATCATCACACTTCACTTAATTTTCTCTTTAAAATAATGATGTAGGTGTAGGTGACAGTTGATTTCTTTCATTATTTCCACGTTTGGTGTTCTTCTTTCCATGTTCATGGTTTCAGCCTACTGACAGATGTATTAATATAAACTTCTTTGTCTTCTAAATATTAAAGAACACAAATGAAGAGTTTGTATAAATAACTTGCAAAGGGCCTCCCCGGTGGGGCAACAGTTTGAGCACAGCACTGTGAAGCTGTCTACAGCCTTTGCAGTACCTGTTCGATTCCTGGCTGGCCAGGGAGATACCCACAGGGCATGGCAGACCTCTCCTGTCGTGCCCGCTGCTCCCCTCAGCCATGTATTTCGGTCTGTCTGCCTGTTCTGCTCCCTGCTCTGTCTCTGGTGAATCCTCTCCAGAGGATGCACTTCTGGCCTACACCCCAGCTCTTGTATAAAAATAAATAAATCTTTAAAAAAAATAAAATAAATAATTTGCAAGGAGTTCATGTCCCAAAATGTTTTTCCTTTAACTTTATAAAGTTGTCAGTATTCTAGAGAACAAAATGTGGTGCGCTTCTTTATCATATAGAAGCATGCATACTGAAAGAAAAAACCCTTGTTTTCTGTATTTATAATTATATCATCTCTGAATAAGGATGGTTTTACTTCTACCTTTTCAAGTTGAATATTGTTTATTTCCTTTTCTTGCCCATTTGCTCTGGCTTGTGTGGAAAATGAGTAGCAAAAGTATTAAAGCTTTTTAGACTTTCACCAGTGAGGATGATATTAGGTATGCGTTTTTCATAAATACACTTTATCAAGTTGACAAATTTGTAGGTTCCCCTTTACCTAGATTGGTAAATGTTTTTATTATGAAGGGTATTGAATTTTGTCAAATGTTTTTTATGCATCTTACAAGGTGATCATATGGTTTATCTTTTTTTCTATTAATATATTGCAAGGGGTTAAGACACAACCTGTGAGGCTGTTCACAGCCACTGCAGCATGAGTTCGATGCCTGGCCAGGGAGCAACCCACATGGCGCAGCAGACCTCTCCTGCCTTGCCCATTGCTCCCCTCAGCAGTGTTTTTCAGTCAATCTGCCTATTCTGTTCCCCATTCTGTCTCTGGTGAATCCTCTCACCCCCACACCTCTGGCCTATACCCCAGTTCTCATATGCATAAATAAATAAATCTTTAAAAAATAAAGATATAAAAAATTATATATATATATATATATATATATAAATATATATATATAACACTGATTTTCATGATGTCAACTCTTGCATTCCTGAGAGAAAGCCACTTGCTTATAGCACATACACCTTTAAATACAGTGTTCCATTCTGTTTGTTAGCGTTTTGTTGATTTTTGTATTTACATTCATATGTATTTTGGTCCATAGTTTTCTTTCTTTTTTTTTTTTTTTAAAGATTTGTTTATACAAGCACTGGGTACAGTCAGAAGCGCGAGAGGGTGAGAAAATTCACCAGAGCCAGAGTGGGGAGCAGAACAGGCAGACTGACAAAATACACTGCTGAGGGGAGCAGCAGGCATGGCAGGAGAGGCCTGTTGGGCCATGTGGGACCCTTGCCAGTGGCCGGGGATCAAATCAGTGCTGCAGAGGCTGCAGGCAGCCTCGCAGCCCAGCGCTCAACCGCTGCGCCACCAGGGGAGGCCCTTGGTCCGTAGTTTTCTTGTGATATTTCTGTTTGGCTTTGGTATCAGGATTAATGTGGCCTTATCAAATGAGTGAGAGAATGTTTGTTCCTCTTCTGTTTTTTATGAAGAACTTGAGAAAGGCTGGTGTTCTTTAAATGCTTGGTAGAATTCACCAGTGAAGATATTTGGTCCTGAATTTTCTTACTTGGGAGGTTTTTAATTGAATTTCTTTACTTTTTATAGGTCTGTTCAGATTTTTTAATTTTCCTGAAGTTTTGGTAGTTGGTGTGTTCTTAGGAGTTTGTCCATTTCATCCAGGGTTTCTAATTTGTTGGTATGTAATTGTTCATAGTATTTTCTTATAATCCCTTTTATTTCTGTAAGGTAAGTAACAATGTCTTTTCTTTCATTCCTTTTTTTTTTTTTTTTAAAGATTTATTTATTTGTTTATACAAGCACTGGGTACAGTCAGAAGCGCGGGAGGGTGAGAGAATTCACCAGAGCCAGAGCGGGCCGCAGAGCAGGCAGAAGGACCGAAGTACACTGCTGAGGGGAGCAGCGGGCGGCAGGAGAGGTCTGCGCGCCAAGTGGGACCCTCACCTGGTGGCTGGGGATTGAACCGGCGCTGCAGAGGCTGCGGGCAGCTTCGCAACCCAGTGCTCAACCGCTGTGCCACCGGGGAGGCCCTCATTCCTTATGTTAGTAATTTGAATCTGTTTTTTTTCCTTGGTCAATTTTGCTAAAGTTTTGTCAATTTTGTTGATTTTTTCCCAAAGAACTAACTAGCTTTTGTTGATTTTATCTATTGCTTTTCTATTTTCTCTTAATTTTCTCTGCACTAGTTCTCACATTTCCCTCCTCCTTTCTCTGTCTTAGTTTGCTCTTCTTTGTCTATTTCCTTAAGATGTAAATTTAGGTAATTGATTTAAGATCTTTCTTCTTTTCAATGTAAGTATGTGCAACTGTAAATTTCTGTGAGTACTGTTTTCATTGCATCTCAAAAGTTTTGGTCAATCTGTGTTGGATTATTTTTGAAAATAGGCTGTTTTAGGTCATCATGTTTTTGTAAGACCTGTATTTGCACACCCTCTGTGGGTATATCAGTAAGTCACAGCAAGTCAGTAGCAGTGGTTCATGGAAGACCCATGGATATTGAGAGTTTTATCTTTATAGATAGCAAATGATGGTATGAATAAAAATTTTTTTATACACCTCCTAGGAGAAGAAATAAATGCAATATATCAGTATATGGAAATTCTAGTGGTCCTGGGGATATAAAAAGAATTCTAACCTAAAAACAAATTCAAGCATGTCGTTTCCAAGCCAAGAGCCTTGTCTTGGCTCCTTATTTTTCCAAACAAGATCCAATTCCTTTTAAAGACAAGCAAAGATCTTTGATGCCTGGTTCCTATTCACATCTTCAGCTGCCTGTACCTCCCTCTTCATTTTCTAGCAATATCTATTGTGTTGTCTTGCACAGCCTGACATGCAGCCTCTGGACTGCTCAAGTTTTGGTTAAACATTCCCCATCTTTAAATATGCATTTCAGGTATTATTTCCTGCGTGAAATCCTAGATATTCCTAAATATAGTTTATACTTCTGCCTGAGAAATGGAAATCTCTTTCATTAAACTATACTGAAATTACCTGTTTTGTACTGGTTTTCCCCCTACAGACTGAAAGCTCTTAAGTCTAAAATTTTAAGTTGTCCATTTTTTTTCCCCTCCACAGTATCTCTTATAGGCTTAGGATATAGTAAGTGACCATAAGTACATGTTAATCTAAATGAAAGGAAGCCGGATATCTGATTGTTGAGTAGTGTGGAGGCCATAAGAGTAAGAGATAGTAACAAGGAGGTTAAGGATTTGGAGAAAGTTAAAGTATTAGAGGAGTTAGCAAGGAAATTGTACTTGGGTTGCTGCAGGTGAGTAGAATTTCAATGGGAAAATGGAGAAAATATCATTTCAGGCCAGGGGTTTACAATTAGAAGGTAAAAGGTAATAAGGAGAGGCCTGACTTGTCTTGGAGAAAATGAGACTGGATGGATCAAAAGGTCGAGGGGCAAAAATTTGGGGGCGAAAAGAGTGGTGCCAGTGGATGTAAGATGGGTTGCTATGGAGGTTGTTTCCATAGGGTATCCAGACACTGTCCTGCCTATGGTGTTTCCTCTTTTGGGCAGGTAGTTTGGAATCTTCTAGAATGTCACCTGCATTCTGCAGAAGGCTGCTGTTCACCAACTATCTGATCCAGGAAGGTTTTGTCCTAGGTGCACACTGGAATTGGCTCTGAGGAAGTGGTGGGGGAGGGGAGGAGGTGCTGAGAACCACAGAAGAGACCTGGGCTGAGTGGATGGTTTCAGCTTTGAGCTGAACATTGCTTGCTAGGCATACCTGAATCTCCCTTGAACCTGCAGTTGTTTTGTTTGCTATTTTAAAGGTTACTAATTACCTTCTAGTGCTACCCCAGCTTCTAATAAGCCAGTACCTGGAAGGTTGAACCTGGACTCACTTCTTCTTAGAGATGTTATTTTTTAAACAAAGCGTTTTAATATACAGATGTAAGATAATAATTTTTCATTTAACATGTAATATTCCTTTGTGGATCAACCTATCATTATGCCTGATTATTCTGCCACATTATGAGCTTTGTTAAAAGAAGAAAAAACAGCTAGTCTTCCTGATGGTTAAAAAAATGAAATGAAATAAACCAACTGAATGTAAGTGATGCTATATATAAAAGCTGCTATGGGTTGTCATAGTAACCAAAGTTCTAAAAATGACGGAAAGAAAAGAACATCAGGTTGTTGTGACAAATGACACTTGAAGTGACAGGTTTCTTGCGGTGCTTGCTTTTAATTAATGCAGCTCTGTAAGGAACATTATTATTGAATAATAGATTAATGTGAAATCAGGAAGGTGGCTGGAAGATTGTTTTTTCCAGCACGGAGATAACTAATAAGAGAATGCGGAGCACAACTGAAGAATGAAGCTCCGCTGTGAGGGAAGATGCTTGACAGTGGTTGTCCAAAATCACATGATAAATGTATGCACCAGACACTCTCGTGGATTGCGGAAACAGCTGTCTCCAGCAGCAGCAGTGGAGAGGAGCTAAAAATACTACAATCCCCACAAAGGGCAGTAGTTGTGTAACATCAAAAATCACTGGTTTAAAAAAAAATAGTATATTGTTTTTATTGTTGGTGTTTCTGGTATTTTTAACATCTGCCATTTAAAGTGAAAGCATATATATTTGTGTGTGTGTGTTTTTTTTTTTTGTCTCTTCTCTTTTGGTAACCCGAGATTCTCTCAGCAAAAAAAAAACGAGAGCTCCCCGCCCCCAACACTGAGAATTCTTAGTTAATAGGGTGCCCCATATTAGGAGGCTGAGCAGGCGTCTGCTCAGGTACTTACAGATACTAAAATGCAGAGACCGTGTCTAGACAAGACAATCAGGTTTATGTGTGGATCTTGGATCAGGCGGACCCAAGAGATGCCAAAGTAGCATATTGATTACTTTGAATTAATGAAATAGTTCATGAGAAAGATCTCCTAAACCTCCCTTTCTCTGAAAAGCAGGGATTTTTCTGATGTTCTTCTCTGTTCTCCCTGAAAGCAGGAAATAAGTCCCTGTGTGAAAGGGACCCTCCCTGCATGGAGACTGAGAGACACCCTTATCATCAGAGACAGATACCGGAAGCTGTGGAAAGCACCTCTGCTGAGCTCACTAAATTAGATGCCCAAACCAACACTCTAAGGCTGTCTTTGTCCTGTGTGTTCTTCACAGATTTATTGCTTCTTTGTCTAAAAATGGCATAAATAGGCTGTTTGAATCATTCACAAGATTCCACACTTTGGGACTTTTGGACACACAAAACTACATTTCCTTTCCTTTGCTAATCTCTCTTGTGTCAATTTATTATAGGATCAAAGGAACCAAAGGAGGTGAAGGGGGAATCCCTCCCCAAATTTCCCCTATATTGCATACACATGGGAAAAAAAAGATACGCAGGCTTTTCCTAGCATTGCGGAAATCGAGGACAATATAGGAGAGACCATGTGTCCACAGGCTATGAAGCTCCTTTTTATCTGCTGGATGGAATGCTGCTTGAGTCATGGATTCTTCAGTAAGACATCAAGAGCTTTACATTTACTAAATTGAATTTTGTTTTTTAACAATGGTAGACCTTGCTACTTATCTTTTTGAAAAAAAAATTTAAAAATCACAAACTTAAGGAAATATTGGATGTGCAATACAAAGAATCTTTTTCCCTGCACCCTTTGCCAGTAAGTTATCCACTCTGTGCATCCAGCTCTCCAGGTGCCACACAATTCCTATCAGCAAGGGCATTCACCATCTTGACCTCAACCTAATGCAATTCCTTCCATTGGTAGACAAATAAAGTTACGCCTCAGCCTCTTCTCTCTTCATGAATTATTGCTCTTGTTTCGTAAATGTCATAGGGTTGTGCAAACAGCGGAGGGCAGCAGATGGTTGTGGAGGTGAGTTAGTGGTTTCTAAAATTCCTTTTCAGGAGCCTGCTGTTCTTCTAAGCTTCGGATGATGTAATTATTCCCTTTTTAATCATGTTTTGTTAGAGGCTATGTCTTCACTCATCCTCAGCAATGTGAGGTTTGCCAGCTCATGGGTATGGGATGCTTTTATTCCCCTTCTCAGTTCTGCAGCTGGACCACAGTCTACTGTGTGGTGCTTTGGGCAAATTCCTTCTAAGTTACTCAGCTTAGAGAACTGAGGGACAGGTGTCAGAGAAGCTGGTTAAGGTAAGTCCAAAGGAAAGTCGGGTCAAGTCTTTAACCACCTAGTCAGATGGTGTCAGAGGCACCAGCCTCCCTGTTTCATTTCCCTCTTGGACAGAGTGGCTGCCAAGTGTCCATGGGTCACACAGACATTGCGGGTGGTGCATGTCTCACAGCTGAGGGAGGCCCAGAAAAACAACTCCTGTGTTTTAATGAACCTGAAGCCTTGGAGGAGGGAGAGAGTGAAGGGCCAGGAGTGAAAGGCACTGAACTCCAAGGTGGAGAAGTATTTCAACTTTTCCTTCTGTGCCCCAGGCCATATCCAGACACAGAATTCCTAAAACCCTTGATATTTCCTATGTAAGAGCAATAAAAATCCATATATATATATATGTAAATATATATATGTAAATATATATATATATATAATTGATATGTAATCAATCATGATGGGCCTTGAGCTGATCTTCTAAAGAATTCCCAGTCACCCCATCTCCCTGATCTTAGTTCTGGACTCCAAACATCCCACCTAAATAAAATGACCATCAGTTTCCTGCTGATTTTCTTAAACATTCAGTGGGGAGTCTCTGGGATTGGGATGGTGTCAGGGAGCAGTCTCTATTGAATACTTTAGCTATGCAGACACTTAAAAGGACACATCTGGCTGGAAACCAGGACTTTTTACACACTCCTGCATTTTCATCCCTGACAACAAAGGAGCCTGAGCCTGGTGCCCCAGATAAAGGGGAAGGCAGTGCCCCTTTATCTCAGGACTCCAGTGTCTGGGTTGCCACCATCTCCAGTGTAGGGAGGTGGCTTTCTGGGAGGCCCGCCAGGCAGGGCCTGATAATTGTGGTTGGACCTAAACAATCAATCATATGGGATCCAGCGTCTTTACTTCCACCCCTGGGTTTTTTTCAGGATCCAATTGAGGAACATAGCTACTTCCCATGGGCAATAAGAGATAGTTAATTAGTCTGAGCCATCATTCAACCAAGACCATGGCCAAGGTCAAAACCACACCATGCCAGATGACCAGACCTGCCTAGAGGACTGATGCTAGCCATTGGTCCCAACAACCACAAGCCAGGAAAGTGTGTCTTACAAGCTCTTTACAGCCAACTACAGAACATCAGCAGGATTCCTCCTTAAGTTTCCTTGTAAATCTCTTTTCACCTGGCCCAAGACCTCAGTTCAGACACAGCCGAGCTCTAGCCATTAAGTTGAAGCTGATCTAAATACCTGACCACCTCCCAAGACTGGGCAGTGCTGTGACAGGTGGGAAATCCATCTGTGTCAGTCTCTGGGCAGCCCTTTAGGATCTGGGGAGGGAGAATGGTGGCGGGGGCTGGTGATGCAGTTGGCCAGGCTGACAGCTGTTTTCTGGCTGCTGGTATTTGGGGGCAATGCAGGCTTTGTTCTGTGTGAGCTGAGTTGGGCTTCCCTGGAGGGGAGGACATGGTGCCAAGGCTGTGGCTGGTGCATGCACTCCTTTATCTTGGCAGGACTGCCATCCGGGTCCTCTGCAGAGAGGAGTTAGTCCGACATTGTGTTACTTTGTCTTGCTTTAGAAAGATTATTTCCATAAGGGGTCTAAATTTCTACTTTTTTTTTTTTTTTTTTAGGACCAAAGGACAAAGCAAACCCAAAGGATCCTATATTCGTTTTTTGCTCTTCTGAGTTTCAGGCTTGCTGCACCAAGAGTGTTTATGGACACAGGGATTTGCTTATAGTCACTTGGCTCACAAGAGCTCCCTGAACATCTTCAGTACCATCCATTGTCATTAGCAGTGGAGGAAGAACTATTTCCCTAACCTTCTCTAAAACCCTCTGCTGCACCTCTGATGGAGGTTAGAGAGTCAGGGCTAAGAAGAAGGGTCAATTGTCCCTACTGAAACAGAAAAGCTTATAGGATCAATTCACTAGCAGCCTCCAAGAATGCCCACAGAATCCACTAGCACTTTGAAAGTGCCATTGGCAACACACTCTCCGGGAGCAGCAGATCCTTGCACACAATCACCAGGATGCTCTAGAATGCCTTGTGGACTCTGAGGCTTTTTGCTCTTCTGGAATGGCACTGTGCTTAATCGACTTCCCTGCATACTACAGCAAACTATTAGGAGCTCGGCTGAGCTGACCTGTCCTCCAGGCCCACTGTCTAGAAGCACAGACGTGGAGATCGAAGTGCCAGCCCCTGTGGGCTTTCAAGGCCTTGCTCTTTTGGTCTTCATGTCTCAGGCACGAAGTCAGGAGCAGAATTTAACCCTCATTTGCAACTTTAACACTCATGCCTGTGCATCCTCCCCTCTTGGGTAGTACATTGTAAACTTCATGTGGGTATAACATTAACTCCTTGTTAAAAAGCAAAATTCAACTGAGTTCATTTTGAAGATCTTTAAGATTTTATTCAACAATATATGACTCAAGCAGCATCCAAGACCTGTAGAAAATGAAAGACTGAGCAGGAACAAGGGAGTGATAGTAGGCAAAGAATCAGGTTAGTTGTGGCAAGGTTACTCTTCTGTAGCTGCTGACAGATTACCTGACCAGAGCCAACAAGGTGATTCTGGACAGACTGGTTTAAAATTCCATTTGTGGGAGAGCCAAAACTGCAATTAAGTCTCGTTTTGGTGAGGTGGGGCTTAGGGCAAGCAACTCCATTTGGCAGGTGTTGTTTTGTTTTTAACACCTTTTAAAAATAACTTATAGGATTTATTAATGCATTACCATGAATGGTTTTAATTCTATTAAAAAAACAAACAAATAAACCAAATGGAGTGAGAAAAGTGTAACCCCACAAAGTAAAGTGTGATGTGCAGTGACAATGAACCAGCTGGTGAGAAAATAGGGTTTTTGCAGCTTATGCAAATATTAGGAAAATGGGTCACAGGCAGTTCTAGCCCACTTTAGGTTATATGCCACCAGATAATTTCAGTTGCTTTGCTCCTCCCTGAAGGAGTATTAAGAAGAACTCGTGCCTTTTAATAAAGCATATTTCAATAAAAGGTCAATGGCTTTTTCTATATATAAGCATTTTGCTTTATCAACAAAAATGAAATATCCTTTTTTGAGGCCGGAAATAAAGCCATTGTTCATTTCTGCATGAGATGCTCATAGACACAGTGGGGAGGGGGGCAGGAGCCTTCAGAGAGGACAGTGGGGGACAATACCTAGAAACTGGGGGTCAAGTTTGGAAGAAATACAAAAATAAAACAAACACCTTCTAAAGATTATAGCTTGTCTCAAAGATGGCTGCTGTCTTATTCCTCTCTGTAGAATAGAAGCACATGCTTCCCCTCGCTGATCAGTCAAGACTGTTTCTTCATTCCCTTGAATTTGAGCTGGCCTGGAGCTACATCGACCAACAGCATACAGCAGAAATGACACTAGGCCAGTTAATCTCCAGGCTTTTAAGAGAAAGGCAATTTCTGATACTTCCTTTTGGAAGCTGGCCACCATATAAAGAATAAAATCACAGGCGTGAGCAGCTCAGGGCATGTGGAAAGCCCTAGAGAAAAAGGAGTCATGTGGTGAAGTGCCAGCTTCAGCCTGGCCCGGACACCTGCTGAATCCAGCCTGTGAGTGACTGTGTCAGGAGTCACGTGAAACAGGAAAATTGCATTGCTGAGCCCTTTCCAAATCATAAGTAAAATAATATGGCTATTTCTAAGCTAGTATGTTTAGGGCCTGGTTTGTTATGTAAGCTCTAAACTAAGAACTGACAGTTTCAGGAAAGACTATCAGATAAGCAGGTAATAAAAATAATAAATGCTGGACGAATTTCCTCTGCTCTGCATCACAAGGGGCTGTAATCTGACAAACTCTTGCAGTGGGCCTGGCCAGCGGTCTTCCCCTAGATTCAGACAACTGGAGGCAGGGACTGGCAGTGGGAAAATAGGGGCATGGGGCACGGGGCACATTTTTCTGCTTCTTTTCTTAGGAATGGTAGTTCATTCTAGTTTCCAGCATCTTTGGCTTTTCCAACAGAGGTGACAGGAGTTGTCAGTGAACTTCAGCTGTTCTAGCAGATGAGGTAGTGTGTATAAATGAAAGGCATGTTTTACCAGTGGCCACCCAGAGTGGCTGAGTGACTGCAGAATTAACAGCTTGGGCAGTTTCAGCCGTGTTATATGCAGGTGCCAACAATGTCAGCAGTGAGATGCTCTTCAGATCCAGTCATGTCATCTTCTCCTGAATCCTCTACCCCTTCATCTGTTAGGAGTATCTAAAGTGTTTTCTGATTGTCTAAGTAAGACATTCATTCAAACAGTTTTTGTGGCCAATGGTACCTTCAGGAAACAGACACTCCAAGATGAAATTTTGAGATTGGTTATCTTTCCTTGGGCATAAACACAATAATGTTCTCATCACCAGTGGGAAATGAGATACTGGTAGTTCACATGTGAGCTGGCAATATAGCACCTAAATTATAACCTGGCGTTACCTGAGATAAAAGGTCTATTGAAGGGAAGGTATTAGGAGACCCAGAGGTTGCTATAATCAACTCTTATGATGGTGGGATGGTTGTTTCTGATGACTGCTCAAGAGGGATACATAAAGAAAATGTCTTCCTCAAGGCTAAAAACTCTCAACTCAAGGTCAGAGGATTAGAGTTCTCCTGAGATTGCCCTCAGATCATCTTCTATCCCTTACAGCTATAAGAAAAAAGAAATTCAGCTGAATGGAAAATCAAGTCCACAATTTGATCTAGAAGTTGCAGAATTACAATTTAAGGTAATGCTGTTTTCTGTTACTCTGCTCCTCCAGTACTTCTGTGGAATTCATTGCAACTTAGGACATATGTCAGATTTTGGCCTAACTGGATCTCCAAGTATTTCCAGTGGGTGCGTGGCTGTACAGCTTCTGGTATGTCAGTTAAGATACACTGCTTGGCAACTGACATTACCTTGCTGTTCCCTGGACCTGGGAGTGAGGATTACTATGATCAGAAAAGAAAAATGGTAGCCCTGGAACTTCTCCTTCCTACCAAAATAGTAAACTCAAAGTAAGGCTGTATCCCAGGGAGAATTAGAGTGATTAGTACCACCCAGGGCAGCTTGAAAGGTGCAGTTTGTCTTATCACAGCTATAATTAAGGGGCCTTCCTGGTGGCGCAAGGTGTTAAGCACCGCACTATGAAGCAATCCG
Source organism: Talpa occidentalis (assembly GCF_014898055.3). Taxonomy (NCBI): domain Eukaryota; kingdom Metazoa; phylum Chordata; class Mammalia; order Eulipotyphla; family Talpidae; genus Talpa; species Talpa occidentalis. The sequence goes on from NW_023601433.1 coordinate 15,510,945, forward strand.
CAGCCTCTGCAGCATGTGTCTGATCCTTAGCCAGCCAGTGAGCAACCCACTTGGCAAAACAAATCTCTCCTGACTTGCCCCTTGCTCCCCTCAGCAGTGTGTTTTGGTCAGTCTGCCAGTTCTGTTCCCCACTCTGTCTCTGCGAATCCTCTCACCCCCCCCGCAACTCTGGCCCGTACCCCAGCTCTTGTATGCATAAATGCCTGTACCCCAGCTCTTGTATGCATAAATTATTTATGCATACTCTGGCCTGTACCCCAGCTCTTGTAATTTGTGCATACAAGAGCTGGGGTACAGGCCAGAGTTGCGGGAGGTGAGAGGATTCACCAGAGACAGAGTGGGGAACAGAACAGGCAGACTGACTGAAACACACTGCTGAGGGGAGCAGGGGGCGAGTCAGGAGAGGTCTGCTGGACCACGTGGGTAGCTCGCTGGCCAGCTGGGATCAAACTCGTGCTGTAGAGGCTTTGGATAGCTTCATAGTGCTGAGACTTAACCCCTTGCACCACCAAGGAGGCCCCACAGATCTAATTATTAAGTCACCTACATGACCTGTGCAAAAGGTAAGCCGATCTTGACTCATGCCCATTTACACATCCCCTCACCCTTCTAATCTACCCTCAGGTCTCAGTTAAAATATTATTTCCCTAAGAACTTTCCCTGATGCATGGAATAAGTTATGCGCTCCTCCTACCCCCCACCCCACACACACTCACATGTCAATTAGACTAAAAGGATAATGGTGTAGTGGTAGATGATAATTACACAATAGAATATCTGTATAAATAATTCAAACAGGAAATATAATAGAGGGACTTGGATTCACATTTTGGGGAAGTGCCAGAGAAGGATAAAAATGAGGTTATTGAGATATTAGCAACTGCAGAGGCCACTACTCACTTAGGGCTCAGAGAATCAATATGAAGAGGCAGCAGTACCTGAAGGCAGGTGCTTTCTCTGCAAGGTCCCTGCTGGGCACTGCCATCGCCGCTGGAGTCGCACCATTACCTTCAAACCCACCTCTGCTCTGTGAAAACTTCTAGGGTCCTGGAGTGCATAGCTGCCCACTGGTACCACTGCTGGTATTTTGCAGCTGACAGCAAGCCCTGTGGGAATCATTGAGGGCACTGGAGGCTGCTGTTGTTGGCAGCCATCAGGCCCCACCCCTGTGACCGCAGACACCACCAGCTGCAGAAAACAAAAAAAAAATGTCTCCGACCGTATTTTTTATCAACACATTCCAATCTTTGTACTCGATTCCCTTGGGCAGAAACTAACCAGGAATGTATGGAAAGGGAATCTGGGAAATAAAGGCAGTGGAGATCCAGCTCTCTCAGATAGCAAAGCAATAGGAAGGATGCGAAAGAAGGCAAAGAGAAATAAAAAAATGACCTGGACTGTCCTCGCTTTTGTTTGGCCTTCCCCCCCACTTCCATTCTGGCACCAGGGCATAACGCTCAGGGTAGCGTGATGGATTATCTCAGGGGGTAAAGTATTCTCACCCATTTCCTCAAAAGGCGAGATGTGGAATCCCCTGTACATGCACCACTATAGCCTGGCTTGGGCAACAGTGTTAAGGGAGCTCTGACCGCCGCCTTGCACCCTGGAGATGCACAATAGGAATGAATGGGAAAAAGGCAGTCAGTCTGAAGGTATTAACAGAGGACAATTTTCAGAAATAAATCTTAAAGGAATTCATTCTATGTCGCACAATGAAAAGCGTCTGAAGAAATCATTTGCAAAACACTCCAAATGTCTTTATGGCCAAATCATATACGATTTCCCACACAACCTGAGAATGCAATTTCAATCAAGGGATGGAAGCCACTGCCTCTGCATGAACACTACCATTTCCCAATAAATAAAATGTTATCTCTGTCCTCAAATTCAAATTATGGCTTATGGTTGAGAGCCCCTTGATGCTGTCTCTGTTTCATTGTCTGAATCAAATTGAAGACAGCAACTGATGTATCATGTTTGTTTGTTGTGTGGTTTGATATTAATCCCAGTGAGTGGTATGCAAATTGGTTCAAATAATAGAACTTGCAAAGGAGATGACACGGCCTGCATTGACTGCGATCACCCAGACTTACTTTAATAAGAGCATATAGGACTATGCGCAGAAAGACATTTCATTCCCATCCTGGAAATGCTCAGAAGATGAGGTTTCTGAGAGTAGGAACTTGCTTGTAGCGCTAACTTCAATCTCACCACACCTGTGATTCTATCTATACCTCAGTGTCCCCATGCATGCAAGTTGGCTAGGTGAATGGATCTGATTTCACCCCCTTCCTGTTCATATGTTTGTGCAAATCTCAGTTAAAGTTGCTATCTGTCTGGGGATCTCTCATTTCTTCATCTCAGCCTTCCCTTGTGACGCCTGAGTCAGGCTCTGCTTTCCCTCCCACTTACTCCTCATACATCCCCTGCCTGTGTGTGGGCTCTTCCAGCCCGGCAGAGAGAGCAGTGAATTGGCAAGAACTTGAGACTTCCTTATCTAAAAGAAACAGTAATTATGTGAGGTGTTACACAGTATTACACATGAATTATAAATCTCAATAAAGCTAGGAGGGGAGAAAGAACTACTTGGACATAGGGGTGCAGGTGCTCTTTGGAGTTGATGCTTCTGTGTCCTTTGGGTAAACACTTAGGAGTGGAATTGCTGGATCATATGGAAGCTCTATGTTTAGTAGGTCCAGAAATCTCCACACAGCTCTCCATAGTGGTTGGACCAGTTTGCACTCCCACCAACAGTGCAGAAGAATTCCTTTTTCTCCACACCCTCGCCAACATTTGTTGTTGCTAGTTTTTTTAATATGTGCCATTCTCACTGGTGTGAGATGGTATCTCATGGTAGTTTTGATTTGCATTTCCCTGATTACAAATGATGTTGAACATTTTTTCATATGCCTGTTGGCCATTTGCATTTCCTCTTCAGAGAAGTTTCTTTTTAGCTCTTCTGCCCATTTTTTGACAGGATTATTTTCTTTGTTGTTGTTGGGTCTCATTAGCTCTTTGCAGATTTTTGTGATCAGTCCTTTATCATTAGTGTTGTGTGCAAAAATGTTCTCCCAGTTGGTGGGGTTTCTCTTTGTTTTTGTTATTGTCTCTTTTGCTGTGCAGAAGCTCTTTAATTTGATGTAGTCCCAGCTGTTTATCTTTGCCTTCACTATCACTGCTTTGGGTGATGTGTCTGTAAAGAAGTCTTTGAGGTGCATATCATGGATGTGGTACATATACACCATGGAATATTACTCAGCATTCAAAAAAGATAAACACATGCAATTTGCAGCACCATGGATGGCGCTGGAAGGGATCATGCTCAGCAAAATAAGCCAGAGAGAAAAAGAAAAATACCGGATGGTCTCACTCATAGCAGGAATCTAGAAAACTTAAATAAGGGACCAGGAAAAAGAATAACTATAAGAAAGAAAATATCAAAATCAACAAACAACTATGAACCAGAGACACTCTATGGGGGGTGGGGACCGGGAAAGGAGGGCTTGGGGTCAAAATAAGGGGGTTTTAATTGTATGGGGAATATAAAAAATAAAATTCAAATAAAATGTGAAAATAAATAAATAAATAAATCAAACTACAAAAATAAATAAATAAATGAAATTTGGTAGGCCCTGGGGGGAAAAAAAAAAAAGAAAGAAAGAACTACTTGGAGAGTTTCACCATTAAATGTTAACCAATCATATGTTGTGACATTTTAAATAAATCACACGAAGAAGGAAAAAGCATCAATATTAATTACATAAGCAGAAATCCCCGGAGATGAAACGCAGAGCATGGATTCAGGGTCCACATTCTTTCAAGGTATCACAGCTTTCAACCACAGTGTTCAGCGTTCCCTCCTCCTAGCAAAGAACGTAAATCTATTTGTGAGAGATTTTTTTGCTAAAAGGACTTGGCGTTCCCACACCGGGAGTCGAACCCGGGCCGCCTGGGTGAAAACCAGGAATCCTAACCGCTAGACCATGTGGGAGACGACGAGCGCCTGCTGCAGTGTAAGCAAATTGAATCATTCCGGTCGCTTCCGCCTTCCCCGCTCGGCTCCGCCTCTCCGGAGCGTCTGCTGTCTGCGCCTGCGCGGCCCCCGGGCGCTGCGCTGTCTGGGCGGGGCTGCTCCTTCCCGCGCGCGCTGCGCGGAGCTGCCCGCGGGCCGCGGTCCTCCCAGCGCCCCGGGAGCTCAGCAGGTGGGGGCCGACCTCTGCATGAGCGCCCCAGAAAAGCGCTGCTGACCCCCGCCCTCAGCTCCCGCCCCCCCTGGAAGACCAGCCCCTCCCCTGCCCCAACCCCCCGGGAGGCCGCCCGTGCCCCCCAGGCTCCCCACCTCCAGGAGCCGCAGCCTGGCCTCAGTTTCCAAAATCCAGTGAATTAGCTCCCCAGTGAGACTCGCAAGAAGCATGGTTTGGAAAAAAAAAAAAACCAAAAAAAAAAAAAAAAATCATGACAATTTTGACCCAGTACAGGGTGATTCTGAAAGACTATGCAGGCTCCACATAGCCTCACCAGGTTATAACTGAGATATTTTCAAGTCTGTAGAAATATTTTGACCTTTCCTTTTACTATCTCACTACTTTCTTTCACAAATATTGATCCCTAATACATAGCTCACATTCAAAATATTTTCCAGCATTTTCTTATGGAGAATATTACCTGTGACATACATCATTTATGTTGGATTGTGAGGAACAAATGTGATCATGCATATGGAGCATGTCCACTGAGAAATAATCGGATGATAATAATGAATAAAGTGTTCTTTGAGAATTTAAAAAAAAAAAAAAAAAGGCTCCGAAAAGTCAACGCAAGGTCCTGGACCCCAGGACTCAGCCCCAGGCTCGCCGCAAAGGGCGGCTCCTGTTAGGGCTTTTCCTATTGTGCGCTTTTAGGTCCGAGGCTTCCTCCTGGAATTTTGCATTTAGAACTCTGGGAGGGTGAAACCCCTCTTGGCCCACAGGGAACATTTTGGGACAAAAGACCTTTGGAGGTGAATGTTTTTGAGATCTTGTTTTAGCAGTGTCACATTACGAAACTAAGAGCACCCAAGATAGCAAAGGAAAAATGCACATCTTTCACTATGTTAACTGACACGTGGGGGGAGGGGGGAATTAAATAAACCACTGACTGGGGAACAAACATGTACAAGCCCTGTAAGAAGCTGGTATCACGCAGATAACGACCTTCACGTTAATTACGACAAACTGCAAGAGAAAACAGAACTTATGACCGGGCTGTGAGTTGAAAAGCCCCCCATAGCTTAAAAGCTTTTGGAAAAACTCTCCACCTCAAGGTCCCCAGATAGCATTTGGCAGAAAAACAAAGTGTGAAAATGCAAGTATGTGGGGAAAAGGAAACTCTCACAAAGTTACAAAACTTGCTCAGGGAAGCAGATTGTCAGGATTTCCTTCACAAGCTTATAAACAAGCAATTAAACATTTTTTTTTCTTTATTGGTAAAATCTGCATATTTCTAGAATTGCCTCTCAGGCAGGAACAGAAGAAACACTGCTAAGAAAAGTAAGAGGCAGGCCATGTGGCCCGCCCCATGACCACAATGGAGAGTCAGGGTCAGGCAAGCTACAGTCAAAGGATAGAGAGGTTAAGAGAGTTCTAATCTAAGAATTTCAAATGCGTGATTAAAAATAAGAATTCTGAAGAAGTTAAAACATTTGTGGAATGAAAGTCACCATAAATAATGTCAACAGACCAGCCACAGACCGGAAGAAAATATTTGAGATACATGTGCCTGTGCTGACTATGTAACTGAACCTAAGCATCTGGGAGAAACCCAAGATTAGGGGCCACGGATGTAAAATAGGGAGTGAGAGGCCACCAGTTCCCATTAGTCAAGATTAGTCAATTCAGAGATGAAACTCAGCCTCCCTTGTCACCATGGCAACACAATTTAAAATAATGCCACAGTGACCCATGCTAGGGAGGAAGTGAGAATGGACTCAGACCAGGGAAATGTGTAAGGCCCCTGTAGCAGGAAGGACATGGAGCAGGTTCTCTATGACCCAAGCAGACGGGGTAAGGAGGAGTCCAGGAGCCCCCGGTGGCTTTTGCAGGCTTCTATTGGGATTTACCGGGTACACAGCAGGCAGGGGTGCTGGGGGGCTGGCAGGCCTTCTAGCCCCCAGCGGGCAAGTCTTCACTCTTTCTGGGCCCTCCCCGGCGTTCTCTGGTGGCCTTGTTCTCTGCTGCTTTCGTGGTTCTCTGCTCTACTGGCGTCCCTATGATAGCGCCCTTATAAGTCCAGTCTTAGCCCAGGTGAATCCCATTTACATAAGCCCACACCCTATTCCAGGTGCCCGCCATCAGGCATGCATTCAGGACCGCAAGGAGCAAGGATACATCATCAATCCTAATGGCCAGAGGGCAGAAAAGCCTGATGCTTTTTCATTTACCCTACAGCCCCTTCCCAGAGATGTCAGGGAGCAACCTGGCAGTTATCTAGGGAAATGTGGAAGGTGTACATTGAATCCATTTTCTATTTCAGGCTGCCATGGCCAGATAGCCTGTGAGGAGGCATCCTTGGGAGGACCGCCCAGGAAGCAGTGCTCTGAAAGAGAAAACTGGGTGACGAGTCTTGTGGCCTCTTGAGCCTCTGCAGCCACCACAGTGGGAGGACAGGGCCACAGCCTAGAGTCGGAGATCCTTTATTACCACTGAGGACAGGCCTCCTTAAGATCTTCAGAACAGGCCTTCCCCAGACATGTCACTCCGTACAGTTATTTTGGATTGATGTCACTCAAGGCCCTGCAGACTCAAGAGAAACTTGTTGCCACTCTCTTAACCACCCAGAGTAAAAATTGGGAATATTACCCATATTTAGGGTTATCTCCAGAAATAGCCTTCCTATCAAGAAAGCCACCTATATAGCAGGACAAACATCTAGTTACAGAGCACCTGGATTTTGTCACATGAGTCATCCTCTCCTCTTCATGGAGTCTCCCTCCTCTCCTTGAAGCCCCTGTCCCATGTCATAGTTCAGGATAAATTCCCATGCCTTGTCCTATTTATTTTTTTTATTATTTTTTTTAAAGACCCATTTATTTTTATCCAAGACCTGAGGAACAGGCTAGAGGCGTGGGAGGGTGAGAAGATTCATCAGAGACAGAGCGGGGAGCAGAACAGGCAGGCAGATGGAAGATACTGCTGAGGGGCGTAGCGGGCATGACAGGAGAGGTCTGTGGTGCCACAGGAGAGGTCTGCAGTGCCATGTGGGTATCTCCCTGGCCAGCTGGGAATCAAACCCATGCTGCAGAGGCTGCGGACAGCTTCACAGTGCTGTGCTCAACCCACAGGACCACTGGGGAGGCCCATCCTATTTACTTTAGAATGTACCTCCATGTAGATGCTCCATACATTTATGTAATTAAATTTGTTCTTTTCCTCTATTAATCTGTCTGATAAATAATTTGATTGCTGGTCCAGGCTAATGTGAGAAGAAGCCAGGGTTCAGGGAATTACCTCTCCACCCCTATGTACTTCTGACAGATGGACAGGCCTGCCTGGCTTTCCAGCCCTCCCTTGATGGGCGTAGCATCTCTCTCAGACCCTTCCATCTCAGCTTCTCGTGAAGCTGGAGATCCTCTCCCACTGCTCCTGCACTGCCTGAATGCAGACACACCTGCAGCCTTAGAGAAGAGGCCAGATTCATAACATGGAAGAATTCCTGTGTGGAAGCCACTTGCCACCCACCAATACATACTGCGTCCTTACACTAGAGTTTTATTGTGTGTAATCACTATAATTTGGGACTTGTCAGTACTACTTGAGTAATGCTTTAGGTTAGTGAAATTGTTACAGGGAAAGAAGAGGGGCACCCCCAGAACCCCCAAACCTGCCCTCCCTAAATAGTTTCTGCCATCTCTCACCTCAAGACAAAACATACTCCAGTGCTGGAATGGAAAGGAACTTTAATACAATTAGTGTGTAACAAAGAGAAGGGAAAGAGTAGAGTTTCCATATCAAGGCCCCAGAGTTCCCCGTCCCTTCATGGGGAAATGCCCAGCCACACAGGGTGGCCCAAAGCAGGCACTGAGGCCCAAAAGCTGCCACAAGTTCAGAGCACCTTCCAGCAGGGACCCACAGAAAAGGGTCAGAAACAGCCAGACAAGTCTGGGAGGAAAAGAGCAAAATTAAAGCCAAGATAAAAGCTGCCACTGTCACCTCTCCACGGGTCTCTCATCCACATCTGTGTCACCTAGTCCAGGACTGAGAAGCAAGTGCAATTTCTTTGTGTGTCTCTCTGCTCCACGTGCCTCCTCCAGGTCTCCTACTTGCTCTCCATCCTGCAGGCTTCCTCTCCTAGTCTCCTCTGCAGCTTCTTCTCCTCCCTGCTCAGCTCTACCCTTCCTTGGGTGAGACAGGGAACCTGGAACCACCCCTTTCCCTGGGGACCACTGTTACAAAATGATGAAGGTGAGTGCCCTTGGAAAAGAATTTTCTAGTAGGTAATTAAATGCCTCAGTCAATGTTTTTTGTTGATTTTATTTTTGTTTTTCCTGTAAACTGAAGTACAACACTAAGACTTGAACATCTTGCTTTGTTTTACTGAGCAATGCTTTAGGAACTTTATCTTCCAATTGGCAATGTTGACTAATTAAAAAGAAAATGGGAATTAATATCCCTCATCTTTTTTTTTTTCCTGTTTGGTGTATTTTCATTTAGAATTTAGAATTTAAACTTAAGAAACTCCTACATTTTAAAGATAGTCTTGGGCATATGCAGCAGGTCAAAGTGACACCCTCCAAATCATGCAACTAATAGATTTAGGAAAATTCATTTAGGATATTATCTTGTATTGACTCCATGATAAGAATAATATTGGAAAATGCTGAAGTAACTGAAAAACTAGAAAGCAATTTCTCCATAAAGGCATGAAAAATTCCAAGACAGTATACATTTTGAATAAAAAGTCATTAAACTCTAGTGTTTTTCTTTCAGTTGTAATTGGGTGGTATAATATTACTGGGAATGAATTGCTTGTTAACTTGGATAGCCTGAAGTTTAAAATACAATACTATGAATGACAAGTGTGTCTATTTGTGCGTATAAATTTCTCCTTTCTTTTGAAATCAGATATTCCTGGCATAATCCTAAATCCAAAAGCTGAATAGCTGTTCATTTTTAGAAAAATTACTGAAACTTTAAAGATGAGCACCCACACATCCTCCAGAACAATATATAGCTTATGAATAATTTTGTTGGGGTTCTTGGTATCTGACCTGAAATGAAGGCAATAGTTGATTAATGTTAGTCAATCAGTGTCAGTGTGACTCATGGAGGCCCTGGTGTAAGGCTCTGGTCTGGCCACCTTCACACAGCTATGGGACAATGAATTGGATGGACCCCAACCTCCCGCACTGGAGAGCTTTGCAGAGGATCGCTTCTCCAGCTGGTGCTTGGTTCTGATTGGAGGCCTTACCGACTTTCCCTTATTGCTCAGTCAGACTGCCCGGAGCTCTGTGAGGCACATGGAAGCATTGTGGTTAGCTGCTCAGAACCAATACTTAACCATGATGCCTGGAAAGAGGTTGTGTTTGCTTTGCCTTTGTACGTTTTACTCTTTTGCTGGAATGGAGCAATGCTTCTTTTCTTTCTTATTTATTTGATAATTGTTTAAAGCCTTATGATTTTCATCATCTTTTCATATTTAAAAACCTTAAATAGAATACAAGCCTCCTGCGGAAATACTATGTCTGAGTGTTTTTTCTGCATTTCCACGCCAAGTATAGAGTATAGTATATAATAGATGTGCCATGTTTTTTTTATTATTTGATTATTTCCCTTTCAATAGTGAGATTATGGAAGTATTTTTCTGGTATGTCCAAGTTTCCAATTCCTGTTTCAAAAAATGTGTCCTGTTGGGAAAGGAAAGGAGATGTGATCACCCTTACTCTTGAGCTAACAAACACACAAAACAGAACCACCCCCCCAAACACACACACACAAAACTAAACTGGCATTGCCTCCAAAGAGCATTTGTAGTTACTCCCTGAGTCAAATCAAACTTCTGTTTCAAAAGTAATTGTTTGTTATGTTGGGTTGACCACATGAAATTGGCTATAATTCACTGGTTTTGACTAATAACCAAAGAAATTTCATGTGTTTCCACCAATTCCTCTCCCCCGATTGCCAGCATCCAGAATCACCAATTACATTGGAGAGACTTAATACAAAGTGTGCAGTTTCATTCAAATCTAAGTTTTTCCAACAGGGACAACAACAACTATGCTTGCTTCTGGGATATAGGTACTTTGTTTTTGTTTTTTTAATTTAACTATTTTATTTTATATAATTCTTTACATCTTTTTTCACCTTTGCACAATGTATGCATTTTCATTTTGGTTATATTCCCCATACAATTGCACCTCCCCCCCCTTATTTTGACTCTAGTCCTTCCTTTCCCTGCCCCCGCCCCCTGCCCCCCTGTCTCTGGTTTATAGTTGCTTGTTGATTTTGATTTTTACTTTGTATTGATTAGTCTTTTTCCTGGTCTCTTATTTAGGTTTTCTAAATTCCTGCTATGAGTGAGACCATCCGGTATTTTTCTTTTTCTTTCTGACTTATTTCGCTGAGCATGATCCCTTCCAGCTCCATCCATGATGCTGCAAATGGCATGTGTTTATCTTTTTTGATTGTTGAGTAATATTCCATTGTGTATATGTACCACATCTTCTTGATCCAGTCATCTATTTTTGGGCATTTGGGTTGCTTCCATAGCTTAGGTATTGTAAACAGTGCTGCTATAAACATAGGGGTGCAGGTGTCCTTTGGAATTACTGTTTCTGTGTCATTTGGGTAAATACCTAGCAGTGGAATTGCTGGATCATATGGAAGCTCTATGTTTAGTAGGTCAAGAAATCTCCACACAGCTCTCCATAGTGGTTGGACCAGTTTGCACTCCCACCAACAGTGCAGAAGAGTTCCTTTTTCTCCACACCCTCGCCAACATTTGTTGTTGCTAATTTTTTTAATATGTGCCATTCTCACTGGTGTAAGATGGTATCTCATGGTAGTTTTGATTTGCATTTCCCTGATTACAAGTGATGTTGAACATTTTTTCATATGCCTGTTGGTAGTTTGTTTTTAAAGGAAAATTCCACAGATGAAAATCTGGTGGGTAACATTAGTGCCAAAAGGCTGTCAGGTGGGGAATGAGCGGGCATAGAATATTTGTTTAACAGCTGTGTCCTGGGTTTGTAAGAGCAGAGTTAAGTGTAATTTACAACTCCAATGAAATCAAACATCCATATTATTAGTGGTAGAAAATATTTCTTTGCGCATATAAAAGCATTTATGGGTTCATCACTAAAATCTGGACTCTCCTATAAAATAATTTGCATGTCAAAGTATGTTAAAAAGGAAAGCAGTCATGGTTTCAAAACCTTAACAAGTGATTGAAGAGATCAACTATTACAAAAAAGATGATACTCACAGTTCTGCGTCTGAACCTGAGTAGGAGTGAAGTCAGTGAAGACAACTATTGAGAGAGCATAGACTTAGATTTCAGTCTGATGCAAACCTGCTGGAGTTTGTAGGACTTAGGGCTTCAACAAATGTTAGGATCCTATTACAGCAAAAGAATACAATATCACAAGTGGAAAATTCTGTATTAAAGTGGACTTTTTGAATATGAAAAAATCACAACTAATTACACATTAAAAATGAAAAAAACACAAATACCGACAATTAAAATATTTTCTGTAACTGTCCACTGCCTGCCTATTATTTTTTTTCTAATTTCTGCTATTCTCTTTTTGTTGTTGTTGTTATTTTGTTGTTGTAAGTTGTATTTATTGAGGAAATGTCCTTCAGAGTACAGGTTTACGACTCTACAAAAGTAAGTTATTGCACCATACCTTCCACGGAAGCCCCAATAAACCTCCATTGCACCCTGCTCTCCCCTCTGCTCCCACTGGAACACACCCCCATTCTGGTAGCCTTAGTCAAATTCCAATGTTTCTTCCCACCCTGTTTTCTTTTTTCTTTCTTTTTCTTTTATAAAGATTTGTTTTATTTATACAAGAACTGGGGTACAGACCAGATGCGTAGGAGGGTGAGAGGATTCACCAGAGGCAGAGTGGGAAGCAGAACAGGCAGACTGACGAAATACACTGCTGAGGGGAGCAGCGGGCGAGACAGGAGAGGTCTGCTGCGCCATGTGGGTTGCTCCAAGGCTGGCGGGGATGGAACCAGCACTGCAAAGGCTGAGGGCAGCTTCACAGCGCTGTGCTCAACCGCCTGTGCCACCAAGGAGGCCCCCCAACCCTGTTTTCAATCCTCCCCACCCTTCCACCTCTCCTGCCCCTCCTGGAAGCCTATGTGAGATTCAGCTTTCAAGGGTTGTCTTTGTCTGACCTTCTGTTTCGTTTCTCTATATTCCTCATAAAAGTGGATATCTTTCTATCTTTCTCCTTTTGACTTATTTTGCTTAATATCATCCCTCCCAGCTCCGTATACATTGCCACAAATGGCATGACTTTATCTCCTATTACTTTTTTTTCCTACAGTATTTTTTTGGGGACTGCATGCACTGCACATGCGTATTTCCTCATATCTTAAAATTTTAAGATTTATTTATTTGTGCATATAAGAGCTGGGGTACAGACCAGAGATGTGGGGTGTGAGAGGATTCACCAGAGACAGAGCGGGGAACTGAACAGGCAGACTGACTGAAATACACTGCTGAGGGTAGCAGCAGGTGAGACAGGAGAGGTCTGCTGTGCCATGCGCGTAACTCCCTGGCTGGGGATCGAACTTGTGCTGCAGTGGCTGCAGATGGCTTCATAGGTTGCGTCTTAACCCCTTGTGCCTCCAGGGAGGCCCCCTGAAAGCAATTCTTACACCAGGTGACAGGTCACACCTGTGCATGAAAATGACTGAACCACTAACATATGTCCCCTGAAGCCAAATTCAACAACCCTGACTAAACCTCCCATAGCCAGACCCTGAATCCTCACAGTTATTCCAATTCCACACAAACAGAGGAGAGCAGAATTCATGAAAGAAAGAGGCACTGAGCTGATTGCAGCTAAAAATATCTTGTTTTGTAAACTTTTCAAAAATATAAGACCATAAGAAGGCATATCAGGGGCTTGAAAGGGGCCAGTGCAAAGTGAGGCTCCTGAAGCTTATTAGCATCATAGAAAAGGCTCATTAGCATCATAGAAAATTCACCTCTGGCTCTAATGACTACAACTAAGACGTTTCTGTCACCTTTCTCCCTTTTGTCCATTAACAAAGCCCTACTTCAGTTTTCACTGGGTCACCCTAAACTATTGGGGGAAAAAATTCCAGGTTGATCTCCCTATACCTTGGGGTTTTCTTCTATTTAATGTGATTATTTTCATTCTTTTGCATAAAATGAAATTTCAAATGCCTGTACCCCAGCTCTTGCATGCATAAATAAATAAATCTTAAGTGGTTATTAATCACATATGATAAAATTTCTTAGCAGTTCAGGGCCTCCCTGGTGACACAAGGGGTTAAGCACCACACTATTAAGCAATCCACAGACTCTGCAGCACGAGTTTGATCCCTGACCGGCCAGGGAGAAAACCGCATGGCGAGGCAGACCTCTCCTGTCTCGCCCACTGCTCCCCTCAGCAGTGTACTTCAGTCAGTCTGCCTGTTCTATTCCCTACCCTGTCTCTGCTGGATCCTCTTACTCCCCACATCTCTGGCCTGTACCTCAGCTCTTGTATGCATAAACAAATAAATCTTTTTTTTCTTTTTTAAAGATTTATTTATTCATTTATTTATTTATACTCGCACTGGGTACAGTCAGAAGTGTGGGAGGGTGAGAGAATTCACCAGAGCCAGAGAGGGGAATAGAACAGGCAGACTGACGAAGTATACTGCTGAGGGGAGCAGCCGGTGTGTCAGGAGAGGTCTGTCGCGACATGTGGGACCCTCATCGATGGCCTGGGGATGGAACCGGTGCTGCAGAGGCTGTGGGCAGCTTCGCAGCCCAGCGCTCAACTGCAGTGCCACCAGGGGAGGCCCAAATAAATAAATCTTAAAAAAATAATTAAAAAAAAATCTTAGCAGTTCAGAAAGGTCATTAGCATTTGACTCATGCCCAGGACAGCCTCATCCCTCCATGCTTTGGAGTCTTTGCAGTTTCTGTTAATGTGCCATACTGTTTGAAAACTCCATGGCTTTGTATGTGCTGTTTATTTCTACCGAAAATGTCTTCTTCCCCACGCTCACTTCGTGCAGGTTCCTTGCCCATCTTATCGGTCAACACTCACCTGGAGTAAATACTCATTATAAACTTTTCCTATGCCTTGTGGGGCTCCCTTCTGCACCCCACACCACCTCTCTGCCTTGTACATAGTCTTGTCACTCATGACCTACCCTATATTACAATTATTAACTCAAATTTTGGGCTATTTCCCCCCAAAAATTAAGTTTTAAGGAAAAAAATAATAAACCCAGATATCTTAGAAGTTGGCCTGACACTCACAGCTGGACCATGTTGTTCTCCTGTTGGACATAACAATCTCATAGAACATGGACCCCAGGGACAAGATTCCTCTGAGGCCATGATAAAGACAGACAAATCAACGTACTTCATCATTGCGTAGAAGGGTTGACAAACCACAAGGTCCCTGTGCTACCCCCAAATACCAACATCCCCCTCTTTTGGCTAAAATAAGTAACTGCAATTTCCTGATCCATTACAATCTTTATCCTCTTCGAGTTGGCTCTACCCTCCCCTTAGATAAGATGAATTGGATTAGCCATTTATAGAATTGTCTCTGCTATCTGACAGCATCACACATAGAAGCAGTTCCAAATTCCCTTTACTCTCTATCAACAAACCCATCTGGAATTCAAATTATGATAGAAGCCTCTCTCAGAGATGCTGGGGTCTCTCTGTGTGGAGCTCTGTCTCATTGCAACTGGTAATAAACCCAGCATGTTCAGGGACAGATGTGGCCCTGGTGGTCTTTTGCTGAAGAGCATTGACAGAAATAGAAGCTCCCCTCAGGTATACTGAGAAATTCCCTGCTTTGTCCTAATTCATTCACCTCCATGGCCTCATGCACACCTGAGATCCTGTGCCTCTACCTGCACCAGGTGCCACTTGCCCTGTTAGGGAGACAAGGTCATGCTCAATTGAACTCCGATATTTCAGTGAAGCCTTGTGACATTGGGTTTATTTTGTTTTGCTTGGTGTTGTTTTTAGGAATTAGGGCCTGTGGGATTTTTCATTGTCAGATTTGTATTGTTCTTTGACAAAAGTGTTTTCTAGGACCTGACTCTTACTCTCTAATGCCTTGTCTATCTGCTTGTCTATGTCTCGTGAGTTATTTGCTTGTGTACAGGAAGAGAAGGGATCTAGACCTGGGAAATCCATCATCTAGTCAGCCTCAGGGGCTGAGAAATAGAGTTTTCCTCTTGCATCAGTGTCTTTTGGGCAAAATTTGCCCCAGGTCAGCATTTCAAATATGATGAGAACTTCTTTCTCTGTTTTGTTTTTATGTCCCTGAAAACTACTTTTCTTTATTTTGTCTGCTTAAAACCAGGAGCTTCTATCTGGCCCTGAGATGAATGGTCTTTGTCAAGCTCCAGAGACATGGACTTACATAAGAACCATCCTTATGGACACTTTTTCAGTTTTCATGGGGTCTTTCAATATAAACTGCACCTCCTCAAGGTTTGCCTCATGCTTTCTTCTGTCTAATCATTGTAACTAACTCTTGTGCTTATCTTTCCAACTGGCACAATTTCACCAAGACAATTTGAAACCATAGAGACAAATTTGGAGAGTTGTTAATATGGGCCAAATAGCTTATTTTAGTCCGTTAGAACAAAAAGGAAATGAAACTCCAACTGTTGAATGGTCTGCTTTCTTTAATCGGTGTAGGGAGGTTTCTAAATGCATTTTAACCCAAAATTTACCTCCTTAAAATATTCTTTAGCTACAGCTAATGAAAAGTGTGAGAAAATCTCTTTAAAAAATATCTTTAACATTATTCAAGATTAGCTATGGTTGATCTTTTCAAAGTCCTTCCCACTTTTACTCCATGGTTGGAACTAAAAAATTACAGATATGATCATTAATAAAAAGCTGGCCAGCAAATCACTCCATTGCATGAAATTCAACATTGCACTGAATATTTTCTAGACAATTAAAAAACAAAAAAATTAAAAAAGGTTTCACCAGGAAATTGTCTTATTTGTCTAAAAGAGGGATTGTTTTGTTTAATGTGGGAGGATTTCCTCCTTCATTTTCATCTTTGGGGATTACTCAGTGAAGGCTTTCGGATCAGATGACTTGGAAAACTTCTCAAGGATCCACATTATATCAAAACCAGTTGCATGATACTCTTTCGTGTTGGCATATGTCAAAATCTTTTTTTTTTTAATGCATCTAAACTTTCTTCCTTTTCCTTACAGAATAAGATAATTAGATATTTGTCTGGAGATTGGGCCCTCACATCTTTTGTCTCAATTTTCCCCTGTAGGAATATCAAGTACAGATAAACAGTCAAAGTGTCTAAAAAAGAAAGAAAACTTATCAAACTGTTTCTCTTTCTGAACACAAAAGTATATTTACATAATACCCTTTGTGACCGAGATATGAGAGTTATGAGATATGAGAGTTATGAGATAATAAGAAAAGATTTCAATTGCAGAATAAAAGAAAACCTTGACATGATTCAGAGTCTTCTATAATTAGTGCATGCTAAGAAAAGTTAGTAAGTACAATGTTCTGAATTGTTCACGATCAAGGTTACAATTCTTGACATTCAAACTTCCGGCATCAATTTTATAAGTTAAGTAAGTTTCGACCATTTCACATTTCTTAATTAAAAATTATATGTATAAACTTGTATTCAATTAAGCACAGTGATAGTATTAATGTCTTTTATTAATAGATTTATATTTTCTTTTTTTTTTTTTTTTAATTTTTTTTTTTTTTTTTTTTTATAGAGGCATGTTATTTATTTATTTATTTGTTTGTTTGTTTTGTTCACACATGCGCTGGGTACAGTCAGAAGCGCGGGAGGGTGAGAGAATTCACCAGAGCCAGAGCGGGGAGCAGAGCAGGCAGAGTGACGAAGTACACTGCTGAGGGGAGCAGCGGGCGGCAGGAGAGGTCTGCGCGCCATGTGGGACCCTCCTCAGGTGGCCGGGGAGCAGCCGGGGATCGAACTGGCGCCGCAGAGGTCGCGGGCAGCTTCGCAACCCAGCGCTCAACCGCTGCGCCACCGGGGAAGCCCCTAGATTTATATTTTCTAACAGTATTAGATGTACATAACAGTTGTGAAGATAATACACAGCCTCTCAGTGTATCCATAGTCAGTTTCCCCTGTTATAAATATCTTACTTTAGTATGGTATATTTTTCAGATATTGATACATTTCCATCAATTAGCATCATGCTTTATTCCAGTTGCCTTAATTTTTATCTAATGTCCATTTTCTGTTCCAGGGTCCCATCCAGGACACCACATGACATCTAGTTGTCATGATGTCTCCTTCGGCTTCTCTTGGCTGTGATAGTTTCTTAGACTATGTTTTAGGTGACTTGCACAGTTTTGAGCACTGCTGGCTAGGTGTTGTGTAGACTGTCTCCCAACTGGTATTAGCTGATGTTTTCCTCATGAGTAGACAGGGCATATGGGTTTTTGGAGAAAGACCATCGAGTATGATGCCCTCAACATATCCTATCAAGGGTCTTTGTTATTAACACAACACAACTTATAATTGTTGACATTGACCTTGATCATCTGACTAGGGTAGTTTTGTCAGGTTCTGTACAATAAAGTTGCTCTTTCCCCCCTTGCCTTTGTCTACTTTATTAATTTTTTAAAAATATTTATTTATTTATGGGGTATAGGCCAGAGGTTTGGGGGGTGAGACAATTCACCAGCGACAGAGTGGGGAGCAGGACAGGCAGACTGACTGACTGAAATACACTGCTGAGGGGAGCAGCGGATGCAGCAGGAGAGGTCTGCTATGCCATGTGGGTAGCTCCCTGGCCTGGGATCGAACTCGTGCTGCAGTGGCTGTGGATAGCTTCATAGGTTTCGTCTTAACCCCTTGCACCACCAGGGAGGCCCTTCCTTTGCCCACTTCAGAAGAAAGTCATTATGTACAGCCCTCCCTGAAGGAGGGGGCAGCTATGCTCCTCCTTTAATGCACAATATTTGCATGAACTATGTGAGGTTCTTCTACAAAGCAAATATGTCCACACTTATTTATTTATTCCATCATTGTATGTGTGCGCATGTACACTAGCACTTGCTTGTGTTTGGGTACAAGATGCTCCAGATTCACCTTGATCTTCTTTACCTCAAAAATTCATTTCTTCAAGGAGTCCTGCTTGGAGAGTGATATTAGAAACCAAGATCTGGGTGGTAAATGTGTCCATTGCTACTGCGATGTCATTTATTCTAAGAAATATGTGTTTACACATACTACATATTTGTCTCTATTTATAGTTGCTAATGGTTATAAATGTATAAATATATGATAAATATATATATAAATATATGATTATAAATATATAAATATATCTATATGTACCCAAGTACATGAAACTAAATGAGTTCATACTGCCATCTCCAATTGTAATCCATTACTATGGATCATTCCAGCATTCCACCTGTGCACATATGTAACACCCCACTTTAATAGTGAGAAAACTGACACCCACCATCCTCTGTTTACTTTTTCAATTGCATGTAGGTGTATAGTCCTTTCAGATGTGTTAATCCATATCTTAAAAGAAAACAGCATTTTCATTTAGATTAAAGTGGTAATGCACAGTTCCTTTAGCCTCTAGTCTTCCAATATACAGTTGACCTTTGAACAGCATAGTTTTGAAATGTGCGGATCCACTTACAAGTGGATTTTCTTATAAACAGACAACATAAACTTGCTGTATTGATAAATACACTGAAGTACTATAATTGAATTTACTCTTTCTTAGGATTTTCCTAGTATTTTCTTTCTTTTTTTTTTTTTTTAAGATTTTTTTATTTATTTATACAAGGACTGAGTACAGTCAGAAGCGTGGGAGGGTGAGAGAATTCACCAGAGCCAGAGAGAGAGCAGAGCAGGCAGACTGACGAAGACACTGCTGAGGGGAGCAGCAGTGGCGGCAGGAGAGGTTTGTGCGCCATGTGGGACCCTCGCTGTGGGCAGCCTCGCAGCCCAGTGCTCAACTGCTGTGTCACCAAGGGAGGCCCATTCCTAGTATTTTATTTCTCTAGTTTACTTGATTACAAGAATACAGTATATAGGGCCTCCCCTGGTGGCGCAGTGGTTGAGCGCTGGGCTGCGAAGCTGCCTGCAGCCGCGGTAGTGCCGGTTCGATCCCCAGGCCACATGGCGGGCAGACCTGTCCTGCCGCGCCCGCTACTGCTCCCCTCAGCAGTGTCCCTCTGCCTGTTCTGCTCCCCGCTCTGGCTCTGGTGAATTCTCTCGCCCTCCCGCGCTTCTAACTGTACGCAGTGCTTGTATAAAAAAAAAATAAATAAATAAATCTTGAAAAACAAAAAAAGAATACAGTATATAAATATGTAACATACGAAATATATGTTAATTTTTATGATATCAGAAAGGCTTTTTGTCAATAACACACTATTAGTAGTTTTAGGGGAGTAAAATGTTATATGAGGCTTTTCAATGGCACAGGGTTTGGTGTTCCTAACTTTCCTGTTGTGCATGAGTCCACTGCACACTCACTGCTAAAATTACTTAGCTCATACTTCTACTCCCTACTTTTTTGAAAAAGATCATGTCATATGTGAATAAAACCATTTGATTCTTTTGTCATGGTCTGAATCACAGCCTGGAAGACCCTGACTACCTGAGTGATTTTTAAACTGTTGTGTGTTTAAGTTTCCTCTTCCACTATAAACTTCAATGCATTTTGATAGACACATAGTTTCATGTAACCCTATTATGGTATACAGAATTTCACTACTCTAAAATGTTCCCTGTGACTCAATTATCTTCTCTCCCCAAGCCTCTGGCAACAACTGTTTATTATCTTTATAATTTTGTCTTTTCTGGAATGTCATGTAAATGGTATCACACCTTAGGTGGTCTTCTTAGACTGGCAGGTTCTTTGGGGCTGTATTCTGATTTTTTTGCCCCATCAGCACTCAATGATGTCCATACTACAGCATGAGGACATTCTTATGGGCTGTCCATGGGTGATTCTTTGTGCCAATTTTATTCTGTCAAAGCTTCCAGCAGGTCAGGCGAGGACCTGCCACATTTGAATGGACCATCAGATGACTTGTGGTTAATAATTTTAAAAACATACGTAATTATAGAAAGATGTACATACCCACATCTCCAGCTTGGAATAGGCAACCAATTTCTCACGATTCTTTTTCCTCCCATGGGATTATTTTTCTTTACACATTTTTTCTTTATGTTGGACATTTATTTTTAACTTTCTCTAATCTTAAATCATGCTGAAACAAGCCACATGCTTCATAAATCTTTGACCTTATTTCAGATGAAATTCTAGAATTAGAATTACCATGTAAAGTTTTAACAGCCCTTAAAAGGTTCTTTGATACACATCTCCAAGTGCATTTTCACCAAATTGCTAACATTTTATTTCCACTGTCAGGGACTGAAAATGCTCATTATTTACACTCCCACCAGCACTGAGTAAGGTCAGTGATTCTCATCTTTGTCAGGCTGTCAGCCAACATGATATCTTGTGTTAATTTAATGTATTTAATTTACTAGCCAGTTTTAACATTCTCTATTATGCTTGAAATTGTTTCCTATAATAGTTTGTGTAAAGTACTCATTTGTGGCCTCAGTGACGATTCACTTTAGCGTGAGTCACAGCCCCAAACGCTTCTCTAGCTGTCTTGAAAACGTGTCCTTAATCAGGAAGCAAGAGCAGGGGAAGGTACAAAGCACAGTGCCTGGTCTTCACATCAGACCACACCAGATCCGCACTGAGGCCTCTCCATGTGTCCCGATGGCACTATGGTGGTGACAGGAGATGATTGCCCTGGGCCTCGGGTTCTTCCTTTGACATCTAGGGACACTGTCTATGCTTCACAGGGCTTTTGTAGGGACAACATGTGACAATACTGTGACAGACCTTCCTCTTTTTAGGCTCTTTGTCCAGGGTTGTTTGAAGATTTCACTATTGTATAGACCTATTCATTGCCATGAACAAGGTTTTCACTGTTTATAGAAGGCTGGCGATAGGGGAGGCCTTCATTGAAGGTTGTATAAGGGATATCTTAGTAGGTTTCAGGCAATGGCTTATATCTGAGTAGATCATTTGTGTTCCTTTATTATAGGACCAGTTTGGAAGAACAGTAGTTATGGACTATACACACACACACACACACATATGTGTATAAAATTCTTTGTCCTTCTGCTCAAGAGAAACTTAATCATTTGCAAAATTGTTCGCTGCCAGTTAGTACAAAAGGAAGAAGATCAACCCACATTACTAGTTTATACTTCTTGATGGCCATAGCCAAGTGACCTGGCCACTGAATGTCTATATGGAATCATGAAAAGCTATAAAAGAATAATAGCAGAAGTGTGAGCTATAAGCCAGCATCAGTGAAGCACAACTGGCAGAAGAACCAGCTGACAATTTTAACCAAAAAAAGTAATAAGACTAAAGAGGAGATCTAATTAGAGCTCAAAAGTCTTTTCTGAATTTAAATTTTAGAGACAGACTGGAAAAATATTTCATATTTTAGAACAAAAGTGTCAAAGGAATAGAAATAATGAAAGAAAATACATTAGAAACTGAAGGTAATTTTAGGAAATATAACAAGCAAATAATTAAGCAGTCCCAGAGAGGTAAAAATAAACAGCTCAAAGAGAGACATTAATTGAATAACAAGGGAAATGTTCTTATTCAAAATTAAAGTCTTGACTCAAGGTCTGGACAGCCAAACGCAAAAGAATGAAATCAAGCCCTTATCTAATACCACACAAAAAAATCAAATAAAAAATAGATTAAAGATCTAAACATAAGAACTGAAACTGTAAAACTCCTAAAAAAAATCAGAGCAAAATTTCATGACATTGGCCATTCCAGTGATTTCATGAAATGACACCAAAACACAGGCAACAGAAAACCAAAATAAACAATAGGAACTATATCCACATCTTTCCTTAAAGGAAACAATCAACATAGTGAAAAGGCAACTTATTTAATGAGAAAAAATATTCTTTTTTTTTTTTTAATTTATTTATTTTTTTTATTTCTTTTTTTTTTTTAATAATAAATTTTATTTTTATATTCTCCATACAATTGCAGCCCCCCCATTCTGACCCCAATCCCTCCCCTCCCACCCCCGACCCCCTAAAAGTGTCTCTGGTTCATAGTTTTTTGTTGATTTTGATTTTCACTTTCTTATAGTTATTCGTTTTCCTGGTCCCTTATTTAAGTTTTCTAGATTCCTGCTATGAGTGAGACCATCCGGTATTTTTCTTTTTCTTTTTGGCTTATTTCGCTGAGCATGATCCCTTCCAGTGCCATCCATGTTGCTGCAAATTGCATGTGTTTATCTTTTTTGAATGCTGAGTAATATTCCATGGTATATATGAACCACATCTTCTTGATCCAGTCATCTATTTTTGGGCATTTGGGTTGTTTCCAAAGCTTAGCTATTGTAAACAGTGCTGCTATAAACATAGGGGTGCAGGTGTTCTTTGGAATTGATGTTTCTGTGTCCTTTGGGTAAATACCTAGGAGTGGAATTGCTGGATCATATGGAAGCTCTATGTTTAGTAGGTCCAGAAATCTCCACACAGCTCTCCACAGTGGTTGGACCAGTTTGCACTCCCACCAACAGTGCAGAAGAGTTCCTTTTTCTCCACACCCTCGCCAACATTTGTTGTTGCTAGTTTTTTAATATGTGCCATTCTCACTGGTGTAAGATGGTATCTCATGGTAGTTTTGATTTGCATTTCCCTGATGACAAGTGATGTTGAACATTTTTTCATATGCCTGTTGGCCATTTGCATTTCCTCTTCAGAGAAGTTTCTTTTTAGCTCTTCTGCCCATTTTTTGACTGGATTCTTTTCTTTGTTGTTGTTAAGTCTCATCAGCTCTTTGCAGATTTTTGTGATCAGTCCTTTATCATTAGTGTTGGGTTCAAAAATGTTCTCCCAGGTGGTGGGGTTTCTCTTTGTTTTTGTTATTGTCTCTTTTGCTGTGCAGAAGCTCTTTAATTTGATGTAGTCCCAGCTGTTTATCTTCGCCTTCACTATTGCTGCTTTGGGTGATGTGTCTGTAAAGATGTCTTTGATGTGCAAATCACGTAGTGTTTCGCCTATATTTCCTTCTATATATTTTATGGTTTCAGGTCTTATGTCTAGTTCTTTAATCCATTTTGAGTTGATTTTTGTGTATGGTGTGAGGTAGTGGTCAAGCTTCATTCTTTTGCATGTAGCGACCCAGTTTTCCCAGCACCATTTATTGAACAAACTTTCTTTGCTCCAATGCATAGTCTTTGCTCCTTTGTCAAAGATTAGTTGACCATAAATCTGTGGGTTTATTTCTGGATTTTCTATTCGATTCCATTGGTCTGTATGTCTGTTCTTGTTCCAATACCATGCAGTTTTGATGATTATGGCTTTGTAGTAGAGTTTGAAGTCTGGGAGTGTGATGCCTCCATTCCCTTCTTTTTTTTTAGGAGAGCTTTGGCTATTCGGGGTTTTTTGTGATTCCATATGAATTTCATCAATAATTGTTCTATTTCTTTGAAGAATGACATTGAAATTTTGATTGGAATAGCATTGAATCTGTATATTGCTTTTGGAAGGATGGCCATTTTAATAATGTTTATTCTTCCAATCCATGAGCAGGGGATGTCTTTCTATTTCTTTGTGTCTTCTTCTATTTCTTTTAACAGTGTTTTATAGTTTTCTTTGTATAGGTCCTTTACCTCTTTTGTTAGATTTATTCCCAAATATTTGATTTTTTTGTTTCAATAAAAAAAGGGATGGTTTTTTGATTTCTTCTTCTTCAGATTTATTGTTTGTGTATAGGAAGGCTACTGACTTTTGCGTGTTGATTTTGTATCCTGCCACTTTACTGAATTGATTGATGAATTGAATTAGTTTTTCTGTGGACTTTTTGGGGTTCTCTATGTATATTATCATATCATCTGCAAATAGTGATAGTTTGACTTCTTCTTTTCCTATTTGGATTCCTTGGATGTCTTTCTCTTGTCTTATTGCTCTGGCTAGGACTTCCAGTATTATATTGAAAAGCAGTGGTGAGAGTGGACATCCTTGTCTTGTTCCAGATCTTAATGGAATTGCTTTCAGCTTTTCACCATTGAGAATGATACTGGCTGTTGGCTTGTCATAGATGGCCTTTATGATGTTGAGGTATGTTCCTTGTATCCCAAGAATTTCAAGGGCTTTTATCATGAATGGGTGTTGCACTTTGTTGAAAGCTTTCTCAGCATCTATTGATATTATCATATGGTTTTTATATTTCATTTTGTTGATGTGTTGGATAACGTTGATTGATTTTCGGATGTTAAACCATCCTTGTGTCCCTGGAATGAATCCTACTTGGTCGTGGTGAATTATCTTATGGATGCATTGTTGGATTCTGATAGCTAAAATTTTATTGAGGATTTTTGCATCAGTGTTCATTAGGGAGATTGGCCTGTAGTTTTCCTTTTTGTGTTGTCCTTGTTTGGTTTTGGTATTAGTGTAATGTTGGCTTCATAGAACGTGTTTGGTATTGTCCCTTCCTTCTCAATTTTTTGGAAGAGTTTGTGAAGGATAGGCACTAATTCGTCTCTGAATGTTTGGTAGAATTCATTTGTAAATCCATCAGGTCCCGGGCTTTTGTTTTTGGGGAGGTTTTTGATTACCATTTCAATTTCGCTGCTTGTAATTGGTCTGTTTAGGTGTTCTATTTCTTCTTTATCTAGCTTTGGGTGATTGTAGAGTTGTAGGAATTTGTCCATCTCCTCTAGATTGTTAAACTTGTTTCCATATAACTGTTCATAGTAGTTACTGATTATTCTTTTGATTTCTTCTGTGTCCGTTGTGATTTCTCCTCTTTCATTGATGATCCTGTTTATTTGTGCTTTCTCCCTTTTTTCCTTTGTGAGCCTGGCTAGGGGTTTGTCTATTTTATTGATTTTTTCAAAGAACCAGCTCTTGGTTTCATTGATCTTTTGGATTGTTTTTTTAGTTTCAATTTCATTTATTTCTGCTTTGGTTTTTATTATTTCTTTTCTTCTACTGGTTTTGGGGTTTTTTTGTTGTTCTTTTTCTAGATCTTTGAGCTTCGAGATTAGGTTGTTTCTTTGAGTTCTTTCTTATTTCTTGATGTGAGCTTCTATTGCTATATATTTTCCTCTTATTACTGCTTTTGCTGCATCCCATACATTTAGGATATTGGTGTCCTCCTTGTCGTTCAATTCAAAGAATTTTTTAATTTCTTCTTTGATCTCCTCATTAGTCCAGTGGTCTTCCAGTAGTGTGGTTTTTAATCTCCATGAGGTAGGAAAGTTCCTTGCCTTCTTTTTATGGTTTATTTCTAGTTTGATGCCTTCATGGTCAGAAAAGATGGTTGATATGATTTCAATCTTGGTGTATCTGTTGATGTTTGTCTTGTGCCCCAGTATGTGATCGATCCTGGAGAATGTTCCGTGTGCGCTTGAGAAAAATGTGTACTCCGTTTTTTTGGGGTTTAGTGTTCTATAGATGTCTGTTAAGCCCAATTGCTCTAGGTCCTTATTTAGAGCTTTGGTTTCTTTACTTATTTTTTGTCTTGTTGATCTATCCATTGTTGATAGTGGTGTGTTGAAGTCTCCCACTATGTATGTGTTTTCTCTGATGTCTGTTTTCAGAGAGGATAACAGTTGTCTGATATATTTTGGTGCTCCTTCGTTTGGTGAGTATATGTTAATGAGTGTTATTTCTTCTTGAAGTATTGTCCCCTTGATCATAATGTAGTGACCATTGGGGTCTCTTTTTATCTTTTTGAGTTTGAAATCTGTTTTATCTGATATAAGTATAGCTGTTCCTGCTTTCTTTTTTGGTCCATTTGCTTGTAGGATTGTTTTCCATCCTTTAACTTTGAGCCTATTTTTATCTTTTGTAGCTAAATGTGTTTCCTGGAGACAGCAAAAGGTTGGGTTTTGTTTCTTAATCCAGGCTGCAACTCTGTGTCTTTTTATTGAAGAGTTTAGTCCATTTACATTTAGAGTTAATATTGATATGTTAGCATCTGTAATTGCCATTGTGTTTGTCTTTCCTTTGATTTTATTTATTTATTCTTTTAATAACTTTTTTTTTTTTTTGGCCTTCTTTCATTGTTATTCGTCCCTCTGAGGTTCTGGCTTTAGGACTCCTTGTAGTATTTTTTGGAGTGGGGGTTTAGTTGCAATGAAATTCCGGAGTTTCTGTTTGTCTGGGAAGGTCCATATTCTTTCTTCAAAGAGAAAGGAGAGCTTTGCGGGATAGAGAATTCTTGGTTGGCATCTGTTTTCTTGGAGTCTGTTGACTATGTCCCTCCATTCTCTCCTTGCCCGTAGTGTTTCTTCGGAGAAGTCTGATGTCAGCCTGATTGGCTTTCCTTTGAATGTTATCTGTTTCTTCCCTCTTGCCAGCTTCATTATTTTTTCCTTGTCCTGGATTCTTGGGAGCTTTACTATTATGTGTCTTGCTGTATTTTTCCTTTCGTCGTGGAAGTTTGGTGTTCTTCTTGCTTCTTGTATATCAATTTTCAGCTCCTTCTTCACATTTGGGAAGTTCTCTTCAATTATCTCTTTGAATATTTTCTCTGTTCCTACATCTCTCTCCTCTCCTTCTGGTATTCCTATAACTCTTATATTTCCTTTCCTCAAGGAGTCAGATAGTTCCCGAAGTCTTTCTTCGTTCTTTTTCCTTCGTACTTCTCTTTCCTTTTCTGTTTTGGTTCTTTTTATTTCTGTGTCTTCAAGATTACTTATTCGTTCTTCCATTTCGTCTATTCTGCTTTCATTGCTTTTCCCAGAATTCTTTAGTTCTTCCATTAATTCTTTGATCTCCTGCATTTCTTTTACTTCCCTCTTTAGGGACTCAATTTCATTCTTCTGACCATTGTTTTCCCTCTCTAGGGACTCAATTGCATTCTTCTGATCGTTGATTATTTTTCCCTTATCATTGTTTTCCTTTATGACTTCTGTCAGTTTTTTAATCACGGCAATTTTAAATTCTCTTTCTGGAAGGCTCAGAAGTTCTTCCAAGTTACTGTCGTTGCAATCTGGGGGCTGCTTTCCTTTTTGTGGTGTGCTTTTTCCCTGGGGAGTTGCTAGGTTGCGTGTGGTTCTTCTCCTCCCTACTGTCTGTTTTCTAATTTGCCGTATGCGTTGGGACCCTTTGTAGTTGGGACTGGCCGGCATCTTGGGTGAGCTTCTCTGCTCTCCTCTGGTTCCTCCAGGAGTCATCTGTCAGTTTCAAGCAGTCTTTACTAGAGAAAGGTCCCTGTTCTAAAATGCCAATGTGGGGACACACTCTCCTGTGCGCCTGGTCTGCCCCGGCGGTGGGTTCCTGCTCCCCCTCTGGGCTTGGACTGCAGGCCAGAGGGGGTCTGGCGTGGGCGAACTTCCCCCGCTCACCTCTGGCTCCTGAGGAAGCCTTCTGCAGGTAGTCTTTACTGAAGAAATGTCCCTGTTCTAAGATGGTAATGTGGGACACACTCCCTGTGCGTCCGGACTCAGGCACACTCTTCTGCGCGCCTGGTCTGCCCCGGCTGTGGTTGCTCGCTCCCCCTGTGGGCTCAGACTAGTGGTCGGAAGGGGCCCGGCGTGGGCTAACTCCCCAGCTGGCCACTGGCTCCTCTAGGCGCCTCTGCTGGCTTCAAGTCGCTAGGTGGCACCAGAGATCTCTCCTGGAGCCCTTGGGGAGCTGATTTTCCACCCCGTGGGACAGGGAATAGAGCGGGAATGGTAGGGTAAGCCTCAACGGCTTTGGGGTGCTGTGTCTGCCCTGTGCCCCACCGTCGTGGGGAACCCACGCCCCTAGTTTCATGCCCCGGGTGTCAGTTCCAAAGCCCTCAGTTCCAGGACTCAGGCTGTAGCCCAGTTCAGTGGCGCGGGAATGGCGCCTTTTGAATCCCGCTCCCGTGCCTGGGCGCCTGGGCCTGCTCACTCAGTGATGGCCTCCGCGCGTCTCCCCGCAAGCCTAGGTCGCAGGCCCAGGGACCTGGGCAGCTGCGATCTGGATCCGCGTTTGCTTTTCAACTGCACTGCTTTTCCGCGCGCGATCCCGATTTCCATCCGCACTTGGTTTTCCAGCGCGCCGCTGTTCCACGCAATCCTGACCGCGATCCGCGCCTGTTTTTCCAGCGCGCCGCCTTTCCGTGCAAGCTTACCTGGCGGCCCGGGGCTGTGTGCTGGTGCTGGTCTCCTCCCCGGGGGCGGGGCCTCTCTTCAATGGCGCCCGGAGCCCTTCGCTCACCGCCGAGGTGGATCCTGCGGGGTTCTCCACAGCTCCCGTTCACAGGGTGTGGTGGCTGCAATAGTTCCTTTCCACTCACAGTCCCGCTTGCTGCGTCCTTTGTTCTTGTGGGTCGTTTTAGTTTGTTGTTTTCCTCTCTCTGCCGGGGGAGGGGAGCAGGGTTCTGCGCTTCCCTCCCTTCTAGTCCTCTTTTATGGCCACTTTCTTCTTCGGGCAGTTCGCTGGCGTCACCCGTTTATCTTCCGTGTCCCAGTTCTCACTGGGACCTGCCGCTTTTCCTCCCTATTCACTTTTTTTAATGGGAGATCTTACTCGCAGCGTCTCCTCGCCGCCATGTTGCTCCGCCCCCCAGAAAAAATATTTCTAAGCCATGTACCTGATAAAGGGTTAAAAGGCAAAATACGTAAGGACCCTTGTAACTACATAAACACAAGTGACCCAATTGAAAATCACCAAAGGACTTGACTAGACATTTCTCCAAAGAAGAATGCAAATGACCATCTGGTATATGAAAATTTGGTCAGTATAACTACTCATCAGAAAATGCCAATCAAGGGCCTCCCTGGTGGCGCAAGGGGTTAAGCACCGCACTATGAAGCTGTCCACAGCCTCTGTAGCAGGAGTTTGATCCCTGGCCAGCCAGGGAGCATCCCACATGGCGCAGCAGACCTCTCCTGCCTCACCTGCTGCTCCCCTCAGCAGTGTATTTCAGTTAGTCTGCCTGTTCTGTTCCCCACCTCTGTCTCTGGTGAATCCTCTCACCCCCCACATCTCTGGCCTGTACCCCAGCTCTTGTATATATAAATAAATAAATCTTAAAAAAAAAAGAAAGAAAATGCCAATCAAAATCACAGTGAGATATCATTGCACGACTATTAG
Source organism: Talpa occidentalis (assembly GCF_014898055.3). NCBI lineage: Eukaryota > Metazoa > Chordata > Mammalia > Eulipotyphla > Talpidae > Talpa > Talpa occidentalis. Next base: position 15,540,286 of record NW_023601433.1, read on the forward strand.
GATGATTATTATCAAAAATACAAAATGGAATTGTTAAGGAAGGACTTGGAGAAGCCAGAATCCATGCCCACTGTTTGTGGGATGTGAAAATGTGCAGCCACCATGGAAAACAGTATGGAGTTTTCTCAAAATTCAGCAATTCCATTTCTGGGTATTTATCTGAATTGAAATCAGGATCTCAAAGAGACCTTTATATTCTCAATGTCATAGCAGCATTATTCACAATAGCTAAAGTCCGAAACAACTTAAATCTCCATTGACAGGTAAATGGATAAAGAAAATGTGGGGTACACCTATACAATGTAATATTAGTCAACCTTAAAAGAGATGGAAATTCTGTAATATGCAACAGCTGAGATGAAGCTTGAGGACGTTATGCTATTTGAAATAAGCCAATCATAAAAGATAAACACTGAATGCTTTCACTTACATGATACCTAAAATAGTCTAATTCATTAAATGAAAGAGTGAAATGGTGGTTGCCAGAGGATTGGAGGGGAAAGTGGGAAATACTAATACACAGGCATCTAGTGTCCATCAAGCAAGATGAATAAGCCCTGGAGATCTCTTGTACAACATTGTACCTAGAGAACCTCTGTACTGTGTTCCTTCTAAAATAAAATAAAACAAAATAAAACAAAATAAAATAAATCTTGATCCTGCAGACTGAAAAAGCTCACTGGGTAAAAAAAGTATTAATTGAAAGATAGAGCTATCTTTAAATCTATCTTTTTGAAATTCTGACATCCCAAGTATAAAAAGAAAATTGTTTCAGCTTCCAAAGAAATAAAAGTATATACCACAAAAATAAGAATAACATTAAACATTTCTTCTCTGGTACTGAACTTCAGAGACAGTGAAATAACATTAAAAAAATATTAAGAGGATTTTGATCAAATTCTCAACTAAAATACCACTTGTCAGGGTTAAAGAAGGTACTTTTGGATATACAATGATTTAAAATATATTGCCTGACAATTAGAGATGAATAAAATAAGTATGAAAGTTTCTGAGACAGAGAGTACTTCACTCAGAAGAGAGATCTAAAGACGTGGGAAGATTGCTGAAACCTGAATCTTGTAACATGTAATGTTTTTTAAAATAATGGTAGTTTGATGGAGAACCAGAATTGTATGTGTTAAGTAAGGATTATTGAAATAGGAGAGATAAGATTTAAGGGAAAACTTGTGGGAATACTTAAAAATATATTTATTTATTTACTTTTATTTATTTATTTTTTAAAAGATTTATTTATTTATTTATACAAGCGCGGAAGTGTGAGAGAATTCACCAGAGACAGAGCGGAGAACAGAACACGCAGACTGGCGAAACACACTGCTAACGGGAGCAGCGGGCAGCAGGAGAGCTCTGAGCGCCATGTGGGACCCTTGCCTGGTGGCCAGGGATTGAACTGGTGCTGCAGAGGCTGCAGGCAGCTTTGCAACCCAGCGCTCGACCGCTCTGCCACCAGGGAGGCCCTTAAAAATATATTTAAAGAAAACATTCCATAAAGAAATATAAATTTGAATCTAAAAATTGGTTGTTCTGGAAAAACTGACACAGAAATTTACATATCAAATGTATCCTAGCAAAATTACTAAATTCAGGGATAGAGAAACATTCCCTTTGAATTTATGTAGATGATTAAGTCACATTTATTGAGGAAAAAAAAATATAGCACACAGTGGCTTCAAGCCTTAACCTTCTCCATATAAACATTTAATATTAAAAGACAGTATGTCTAAAATCATATGACAAGTTGGAATACATGTTGTCAGGGACTAGATTTATAAATGATATTGGGGAAACTGCATATGCAAGTAAGTTCATATGCCTTCTTTATATCTTTACCAAAGTATATTATACTTGATCTTACTCAAAAGGCTCAGAAGTGATGACACCAAAATAAATTAGATAGATCACATATTTAAATCTAAACTCAAAACAAACAAACAAAATACCTCAACAAAATATGGGATATGGATAGGGAACTCACCTGGTGAAAATCTCCAAAGCAATAATTATTTTCAACAAAAATTTCTTCTTGGCAAAATAACTCTATAATATACTCTGTGTTGATCTACAAATGTGTTTGCTGTTTTCTTCCTGTTCTTCACAGGTCTTTGTGGATTTGTACTCATGAGAGTTCAATATTAAATGGAAGGACGGTGTCATACATGTGGGCGTGGGAGGAATTGCTCCCTCTGGTGTTGGCAGGGTAAGTTGGAGGGGTAAATGCTGTTCATTCAGGGGAGTGTTCCCTGCTAACTTCATGAAGTTCACCCAGTGCAAACAAGGAGACTATCCTATAAATCAGACAGAGGTCACAATGGTTCTTAGATGCCTAAGAAACTCCAACAGACAGCTTACGAAATTAGTTGGTAATTCTTTTGGATTTTTTTTTTAAAGACTTATTTATTTATGCATACAAGAACTGGCGTACAGGCCAGAGGTGCAGGTGGTTGAGAGGATTCACCAGAGACAGAGTGGGGAAAAGAACAGGCAGACTGACTGAAATACACTGCTGAGGGGAGCAGCGGGTGAGACAGGAGAGGTCTGCTGTGCCATGTGAGTTAGTTCCCTGGCTGGGGATTGAATTTGTGCTTGCAGTGCTGCTATCAGCTTCATAGTGCTAACACTTAACCCTTTGTGCACCAGGGAGTCCCTGGAATTTGGTTTGTATTAGCTCAGGAAGCTCAAGCTGGGTCCTAGGACATAGTCTATGTCCTAGAAGATGTTCATTGCTGGAACAAGCTCTTGGTAAGTGGTCTTTTTTTTGAGGTAATTCAGCACTGCATTTTCCCTTTTCAGAGAAGCTACATGCAGAGTCCTGCCAGGTGCTGGACAAGGAAGGCAGAGGTTTGGCAAGGAGGTGGTGTATGTGGTGAAATGGATGGTTGGGAAATGGATATTGCTGAGGCTGTAGGTGAAGTGTCCACTGCACTTTGCAGTGACCCTCCAAATACCAGTCCCCAAGAGATGGTGCGGAAGACACCTCCCCTCACTAAGATTTAGAAATGTTTGTCTTCTGGAACCAGGTATTATCCTTTGAAAACACTGAGATGGAAATGACCATTTTGTGGTTGTTATTTTTCCCTCAGGCTGAAAAGCTACAGCGAGCACTGCAAATCAAGAATATGTGTTTCCTCTTGGCTGACACATGTTGTAGAGTAATAAATCACATTGTTGATAGGTAGGAATGATTAATGGTGGTGTTGTAGGAAGCAACCCCCTTCTTGAAGACAAGAGGGTTATGGGAAGAGAGGGGAGTGGCTTTCAAACCACAATTCATGTTCTTATTGGCACAAATGCACCCATTTATTTAAATTACATGCAAATCAGAAGAAGTAATTGACCAAAGGCAATTTTTTTCTCCTAGGTAGTATACTAGCTCATGTTTTTGCCCTTTGTCTTCTTTGAAGTTCTCTTATTTTCAAAACTATCTTCATTTATGATATCTACTTTTCAATGTGGTTAATCACAAGAGGCAGGAGACACACATTTAATGATTATTTACTAGGAAACCCTCTTATAGGGTAGAATAGGATGCCCATGTATGTAAAGGCTCTCAAACCAATCTTTACTTTTGAACTGAAGTTGCATATAAATCTTCTAAAACATGTTAATCCTCTCTGCATTAGTACTACTGTGTCTTTTTTTTTCTTTCTATATTGCTTATTTGTGTCTTTGTTGCTTACTGTATTTGTCAAAAGTTTGCTTTATACAATATTCATTGGGTGCTGAATCTGAAAGTTAAGATCATCTGAAACTTTCATGTGTGGGTTTATTTTATTGAATTAAGTTGTTTTTCTCTTTATTAATCTTTTCTTCTAATTTCTCTGGGTTTATTGTGTTTTTCTTTTACCTAGATTCTCGAGTAGAAAGCTTAATTTGATTTATTTTTAATCCATCTTTAAATCTAATCAATGTGCTTAAGAATGTGTTTTTCTAAATGTCCCTTTCACCTCTTTCATTTCACAGAACTGGTGTTCTTACTTATTATTCAGTTACAAGTGGGTTGAAGTTCCTACTTTTATTTTGATTTTCAATTTAAAGTTATGCAAATGTTTGGCTTTTTAATTGTTTTCTAATTTTATTGCTTTGTAAAACTGTGGTTTGAATGATAATAACTTGAAATTTATGATGATTGCCTTTGTGGATCAGGATATGGTTGCTTTATTTTGAAAGCTATGCATGTGTTTGGCAAGAAAGCATATTCTCTTTCATTATTGAATGTAACCTTGGTCATTGTGAATTCAGTGTCTTTCTATCCCTAATTATTTGATGGACTTCTTCCCATGTATTCAAATTAAGGAGCAGAAACTCCATCTGCTCCTACTGTTTGGGCATCCTGGGAAAGCTGTGTAGTGGGGGGGCAGTGGGCAGGTTCTCATTTGCCCTGGTAATCTCCACCCTCTGTTACCCTAGCCCTACCCTATGCTTAATCAATTTTCAAATCCTTTTTCACTGTTGCATATAGAAGTTTCTGACAACTTGGTATATGGACAGCCTTTCCAGCTATAAACAGAAATATATTTTCAATCACATATAGCATGAAATGTAAATGGAAGAAGTAAATGGAAATTCCCAGGACTCAAAAATAGAAAAACAGAATCAGTCAGATGAAAAATCCTGATGCTAGGTGGTCTATGGGGACTTGCAGGGGGGTATGGCAAAAATTTCATAGTGAACCTCTGGGACAAATAGCTTTGATTTGTTGTGTATGCCAATTCCCATGGTATGATTATTACCCTACCACAACCCATTTCAGGACAATGTGAAATCCCTGAATACAGAGTTTGGAGAGTATAGTCACCTCTCTGAGACTGTACAGCTGAGTCCTGTTCCTCACTAGTTTATGACCAGATGAAGACCCACCTGAGAAACTTGAACACAGACTCCACATATCCAAGTTCTCACATACCTGTGACTTTGACCCACCCAGGAAGAGAGAGCTCAGCATGAAAATTCATATAGAAACAACAGCTTCAAATACCTTTCACTGGAAAAGAGCTGGGTTGTCAGAAGACAGCTAGAGAATCAGCTGCCCCTGTGGACATCCATACCCAGGACACTCATGGCAGAGTAGGCAACAAGAGCAAATAGAATCATTACTGCAGTGGGTTGAAATGCATCAAATATATGAGAACTCACACAACTATAAAGAAACTCAAAAACCCAACTCATTTATCACCTTTGGTGAGTACAGAAGAGGAATTCATTCTCCTGAAAATTGACAAGGAGAAGTGCTCTATCTTTTCTGTTCAAATTGTACCTCAGAGAAAATGAATCTTTTATTAGGAAAGGTCTTTGTATGGCATAAATAGAACCCAATAACTGCAGAAGCAATGATAGGATTAAATTGTGATTATTTGCCTTCCTTCATACCAATGTCATTAAAACCATTAGCTGAAAAGTCACGAGGAATTGACTATCACAGGGGATTGATTGATTGATCTCAGTGACCTTAGCAGAGTGATTAATCTTGATTAACAAAATAAGAAGCAATCAGAAATGTTATGGCTCTGAACAGATCATATGGAAGTTTATAGCTATTCTAAGAAGTCTGCTTTCCAAAAATTTAAACTTATATCTGATCTGGCCTTCTGACTGGCCATGTAAATATGTAACAAATGGTTTATAGGAAATGAAAATGTAGAATCAGTTCAAATACAACCCTGCAATGCAGTCAGACAAATTTGAAATATGGGAAATTTTCTAAGATATTGATAAATGACACTGTTTCTTCAACAAATAAAAACCAGAAGCAAAACAAAAAAGGCCTGGGCTCTGCCATAGACTAAAACAGCCCCAAAAAGGCATTGCATCAATTGTTTCCTGTGGCTACTGTCATAAATCCATCCTGTTATTCAATTCTGGTGGTTAGAGTCTGACAGGAACTAGCTCTGGAGTTTCCAGTGGAGACTCTTTCTTTGCCTTTCCAGCTTCTAGAGGACTCTCTCATTCCTTATCTCTTGTCCCTACATCCCTACAACCTCTCTAACTTGGATAACCTTTTCCAGGCTGGATAATCCAGAATAACCTTCTCATCCTAGGAGCCTTAACTTATTCACGTCTGCCAAGACCTTTTGTATGGAAGCTAACATTCCCAGGTTCCCGGGATTAGGATGTGGACAACTTGGGAGACTATCATTCAGCCTATCATAAGCATGTTAACCAAATACATGAGTAATCTTGTTCAAACAAACCAACTGGGGAGAGGCAGGGAGGAATTAGGAGACACTTGGGAAATTTGAACATGACTGAACAATTGATATTAATAAGGAATTTGTATTAAATTCTTTAGGTGTTGTAGGTATTTGGGCTATATTTTGCAGAAATACTCATCTATTAGAGATATATTCTGAAGTATAGTGGATGGATTGATCTGAGGTTGGGGTTTGCTGCAGATACTTCCACTGGGTGATACATGCATGTTTGCACTGTGGACTGAGTGAGACAGTTTAGAGGGGAAATAGGACTATCCTAAGGAGAAAGGGTAATCCACTCTGTGGTTTTACTGAGAAGACAGGGAGGTCAAGGCAAACTATAACGGAGGATGAAGCTTTGCCTCAGAGAAGAGAGGCTGCCCCACTGTGTTAGAGACTAAGGAAAACAAAACAGACATGGCAGATTTGAAATTTTGGTGAAGAAAAATGGAGGATTTTCAGTTCCAGTAGTTTCTATTTTCTGTATCAAGTAGGAAGTGTGGCAGCAGCAAGGGGAAGTTAGGTATATTGGAGATGATAAGAAACACAAGGTTTAAATAGCCACGGGTGGTGTAAACAGAAAATCATCAAAGGTGTAGGCAGCATTGAAGGCTCCCTAGTCATTGTGGATTTATAGTGAACAACAGACTTATATTGTGGTTTTCTTCAGAAATAGTAGGTTATGTGAGTTCTGAGAAAGGAGATACATGTCTTCAAAGCAGAGACTTGTCTGCTAGTAAGACAGAAAGACCAAAAGCGAGAGAGTTGAGGGTTGGCGATAGTGTTGTTGAAATCATGAATTTGGAATTGAAACCCATGAGTTGGGAGGTGAAAAAAACACAGGGGTTAGAAAGCAAGAGTCTGGTGTGGGTGCAGGGATCTGGAGGATGTAGGAACTAGGAGAAGGGAGGTTGCAGTTATTTGGATGCCAATGCTTATGAAATGTGGGCTAATTATGGTTGTGACAATGTCGAGGGTGATGTGAAGAAGAATGGTTCATGTATCTAAAGGGAGTGATTGCCTGAGGGCAGATGGGGATGAAGTTTCCAGGATATCAGCTTCGGACACCTTCATGCCCCTTCCAGGTAAGTGGTTGGGAGCAAGGAGATCTTTAACATAGCAGAAGCAAAGCTGCTCTTTTTCCTGGGAAAGTGAAAGAGTGCTGAATGAAATGACAGAACATGAGTGACTCAAAGGCAGAAATCCACATTTTTTGTCTTCAAATCTCAATGTTCTTCATAATGACATAAACTGATAGGTGGTCAACAAAGATTGTTTAAGAATTTAGATGTATAAATCAAATAAAGGATAGAGGTATTCATGAAAACACCCTTATTAATAAAAACAAACTCATGCTGACGCCCATAGGAAGATCAATGAGATAAGGTGCAATGTATGTTCTCCTGTCTTTAGTGAACACTAACTGCGGGTCTTACAATGAATTCAACCTTGACACCAGCTACCTTGTGAACTTGTGTCAGATCCCACAAGCTAAGGGCTTGGTTCCCACAAAGCCTGTCACCACTTCAGATACCAATCCCAAATTCAGCTTGTCACCTGTGCTGCCAATTGAGTGGCTAGAAGTTGGAGGTTCCTATGAACCCACCAACTGGTTTTCAATTCATTTGTTGGAGTGGCTCAAGGAAATCAGGGAAATATTTTCCTGTTTATTATCAAAATATTGCAAAGGATACAGGTGAAGAACAAGATGAACAGGTATATAGAGGACAGTCTGGAAGTGTCCGGAGTGAAGGAGCTGTCATCCTCATGGTACTGGGGTATACCACCCTTCTGGCCCATGGATGAGTTCACCAGAAGAGGCTCATCAAATCTCCTTACTCAAGAGTTTTTATGTATGTAATCTACAGCCCCATCCCTTTCCCAACCCAGATCTCAGCAAGTGAGACTGAAATTCCCCCTTTCTTATTACTTGGTCATTCTGGCAACCAGCCCTATTCTGGGGGCCATCTAGAATCCCACCCTAGGACCCCACACTCATAAGTATGAATTCACATGGGCTCAAAAAGGATTCCTTATGAATAATAAGAGACACTTCTGTCTCAGGAAATTCCAAGGGTTGTAGGAGCTCTGCGCCAGGAACCAGGTACTAAGACCAACTCTGTTTATTATACCACAGGTTTCTGAGTGAACTTGAACATACACAAATCAATTTTGCATCAGAAGGTGACAGAGGTAGTGAAAGTGGTAACTGGAATTGAAAGGAAAGGCACATTAGAAAAGATAAGACTGATAGAATTTTGATTAGTAAGAACAAGTCATGGAATGGACCTAAGAATAGACAGGATGATAGAGCAGAAGAAAGCAGACAAAGGACTCAAGATCTGCAGGTGCAGGCTGCATAATATCAACCACTTCAGAAGTTTCCATGACTCCAAAATAGGGTAAGGATTCAAGTATCTCTATGAGGGAGACATGTGTATGCAGCGAAGTTCCCACTTCAGCAGAGCTGTGGAATTAGGCTCCTGGGAGACCAGAGCCTCATCACTAAAGGATCTCACCACTAAGCCTGCCAAGTCCTGGAGTCCTTTTCAAGCAGTAAAATTATAGGTGTGACAGACATTTGAGCTATTTTCTCTGAAACATATCTCAGAAAATCACAAGAGGCCGCAAAAGATGACTTCCTCCTATTGAAGTGGCTAAAACAAAAGTGGTAAAAATAAATTCATGGTTAAAAATATCCAAGGAATGGTAGGGCAACAGGCTATCATTACTCAGAATCCTGCCTGCAATTAAAGACTTCCAAAAGGTTGCAAATTGCCTACTTTCTCACCAATTTCACATCGTACCCCCACTTATTCTACTTGCCGAAGGCAAGGTTTTCCAGAGAAGCTTCCTCACAGCCGTGAGATTCGCACATCTAGGCAGCCACTCCAACGCTTTTGACATTCTAGTTCTTGCAGTATCTATTTCTAAGTTCTTTAGTTTTGACAGAACCACATAGGAAATGGTCTTAATGTGTTGATGTTAACAAAAACCTCGATGGCTGGGAATGGTCAGGTGTATTATTGCTATTGTTATGATTGACTTCAATAGCGAAACTTTTCATTAAGAAACTCTAGAGTGGCTGGAAATAAATTCAAACAATAGAGAATAATTTCACCTTTAAAACTCTCAGCCTTGGCAGCAGATGGTTGGCGGGGGCAACATGGTGTTTGGGTTTGGCTATAAGACGCCATCTTTACTGGCATCTCTTCTTTCTGGCCTGTTGAGTAGAGAGTGAGGAGAGAAGGTGGGAATTAAATCTGGAGGAATATGGATTTTTGGAGACTAGAATATAAAAGTTTTGACTTTTCAGGTTGTAATGTAGTTGTTCATTAGTATCTCTTTAGTGAATAAAATTGCATAATTTAAGTGTGTTAGGACTTGAAGGACAATGCCTTTCAAGGGGAAAAGGGGAAAGAGGTAACTATTGAATATCATTTCAACTGAGTTGGAAACTATATGCCAAAAAACTAGCTTTCTTAATCAAGCATTTACTTTGCAGACTCATCTTCTAGCATAGATGTTTTCTGGCACAATTGAAATCAACTGAAGCTTCAACAAATTCACTATATAGTTTCTAGTTGATAACTGGTTTTGTTGTCCCCATTTCTGATCTAGGTGAGAGAGCTCATGAGGTCATTGGGCTGGAGATACAGGTGTCTAAATTCCTTCCTTGAAAAAACAAAACAAAGCCTGAATTATATTCCATGGTGAGGATAGACCACATTTTATGTATCCATTCAGCCATTCAGGCAATTTGAGTTGTTTTTCCCAGCTTTTGATTCTTGTCAATAATGCTTCTATGAAAATGGGTATGCAGGTGGGTTTACACTTCTATTGGGTCTGTATCAGAACTGGCACTGCCAGGTGACATGGTAATTCTATGTTTAATTTTTTTTTTTTGAGGAACTGCTATATTGCCTTCCACAGAATTTTACATTCCCACTAGCAGTGCACAGCATTCTAATTCCTCCACATAGTCAACAACACTTATTTTCTGTTTTTCTTTTTAATAATTATCATTCTAAAGACATGAAATGGTATCTCATTATAGTTTTCATTTGCATTTTCCTAATGATTAGCTGCTGAGCATCTTTTTTCATATGCTTGTTGGCCATTGGGATATTTCCTTTGGAGAAATGACTCTTCACACCTGGTATATTTTATGTTCAACAAATACATGATTTCAATATTAGAAAGTTTTCTCAGTGAGGCAAAAATAAGAAGACTCTGTGGCAAAGCACAATTAAATTCAAGTACAGAAAGCCACATGCTCAGATTTTAGACACATTTTTAATCCCTCAGTCTAATCTACTACCTGTTCAATGGGACTCTTTTGACTTGGGAGAACTCTGCTTGAACCAGCCAATCTTAGAACCTCTAATAGTAACAGTGTGGTCCACACTCATGCCAGTCAATGGCATGGCCTAGAAATAAAATAAATAAATAAAGGTATGCATGAATATAAAAAGTACATTTAGGTAATAGTCAATTTTATATAATATATAATACATGTAACATACAAAATATGTATTAATTGGCTTTTTATGTTATTGTTAAGCCATTTATGAGTGGTTAAGTTTTGGGGGAGTAACAAGCTATACATGGATTTTTGTCTGGGCAAAGGGTCATCTGTATCCCTAATCTCTCATCCCCTTATTCAAGGGTCAACTCTAGTTGTGATGTTCATCCCTGTCTGACTGGCCAAGAAATGTGACTCTGTGGAGGGAGAGCCCTATTTCCAAATCACCTGTTTGTTTTCATAAAGCAATCAGGCTTCATTGAAATGAATGTCTGCAAAATTGAGTTGTATGCATTCAGGCCCAAGGAACTTCTGAGATGCTATAAATTCTGCCTCATTGGGTAGTGACCTTAAAGCACTCAGGGATACTGGAAACTAAAGGACATTTGTTACATGCCAGGCTTTGTGCCCAGCAATTTTATATTGCTACATTGATTCCCCACCCATCTTTGTTACCATGAACTGGATACCTTGTTACCTTGTGTACCAAGAACTGGTTCTGGAGGCCTCCTGTATGCTGGGAAGGGAAAGTGAGAACCTACCTTCTCTGAACTGCACTGCAGTGGACTTCTGGCAGTGATTTGTTATTGCAATCACATGTCCATAAGCAGATCTGGAGGGCAGAAGTACTATGGGTGCTGCCCTCTTGGCTGACTTGTTGGCTTTGTCGTTGGCCACACCCAGGGCCTGGTCACCAGAGGGTGCTGAAGGTAGGGCTTCGGGTGTCTAGTTGGGCTGCGTTTTATGTTAACCAGCAGACACAGAATGCTGCATCATAGTGCAGTGGCTTCCTGACCCTGCATCATAGTGAAACCTGTGCTTCCTGAAGGTAGAAGCCCCATCGCTGGGCCAGCTCCCCAGCACTGGGCATCAATCCCAGAACCAGCCAAGTCCAGAGCCAGCCACACAGCTCAGCCAAGCTTATTGTAAGCATCCAGTTATCTGTGTGGAACACCTGACTTGTTTAGCTAAACTTTTTTCCTTGCAACTGAACTGACTGATAAAGATAGGAATTATTATTTGGGCTCATAAATTCAGGTTAAGAACAATGGATGTCAGAGACTGAACTTAAATCTAGCCCTGTTATCTATAAAGATAACACATTTACACAGTACCTTTACATTGCTTCCAAAGCAAATCCAAACTAATAAATATTAAAGACGCACCAATTCCCTTTCTGACAAAAATTCAGAATATATAATTTGAAACCCAGTCTTCTCCCAGCAGGTAGGGTGCTGGCAAAGTGTAATCAACATCCTTTCAATTGCATGTTTTTCTTTTAGGACAAAAAAAAAAAAAAAAAACAAAGCAAACATATGAAGTTGCTCTACTATTTGTAACTCAAGGCCTTGGGCTTTAATAGTGATACCACATAAGGACATAAGGTGTGTTTTTGGTCCAAGAAAGTTGCAGATTTGAAACTGAGATTCACACATCAAGTCAAAATACTAGCGGCCCATGCCCTCAGTGAAACCCTGTCTGTCTTAGTCTGAGCTCTGAATGGAGAAAATACCTATTTTAGAATTCACAGTATTCTAGATGAACCTCACGTGGTTCCAATTTATATTTCCAGAATAGTACAGGAATTCCCAAGCTGACAAATTAACATACAAATAGTTCTAAGGCACATTTTCATGGGATTTCTGGTAGAAATAAATGCAAGTTTTATTTGGAGGGATGCATTCTCACATGATTCCCATAGATGAAGTGCTGTCACTGCTGAACTTAAAATCGACAGCCATAGAGCACTGGAAGAAATAATGTACCATCAACAGAAGTCAATAGAAGCAATAAATTGTAACACTAGACCCTCAAAAGGCAGGCAATAAAACTATCCAACCATATAAAATACTCTTGAAATGATTAAAAATATGCAAGATGAAATGGAAAACAAAATATCTGAAAGGATGAAATATTTTGAAAAAAGAAAGGCAGATTTTTTTAAAAGAAACTTCTGGAAATAGAAACATGTAGTTTTTAAAAGTTAATACTCAGTGTACAAAACAGCATGTTAAATACAGCTTAAAGGAGAATTACTGAGTAAAAGAAACACCTCAAGAATATACAGCACAGAGAATACCAGCATAGAAAGTGAAACAGGGCATTAGTGACATGTGGGTTAGGAGAGCAATTTTAATATGTGTTTAATATGAGTTCCAGGAGGGAAAGGCAGAAAGCATGAGGTGATATACCATAGTTGCAATTCTTCCAGAACTGATTAAAGATATTGTTGCTTCCAGTCCCTCCATGTTTGGATTCTGATGCATGTCTTCCACTTTGCCCCTCATTGGGGAAGAGGTAAGTGGAGAAGGGTGTCACCAAAATTAAGGGACCCAACCTCAGAGTATTAAATTACAGAGACAACCAAGAGGACTGAAATAAAGTGCCTCAGAAAGTACAGCTGAAGCTGATTTTAAGGCTATCATGCAAAGAGCCAAAAGCCAAGAATGACAGCTGATCACTGTGGCTTGTCCCCAAATGCCACATCGACAACCTTAATTGTGCAGTCAACATGGGCCAACACCTGCATTTTGAAAAAGCTTAATTACATTTTTTCATAGAAAATGTCAATCATTATTTAACAAGTGATATTGAAAACCAGAATCCCTTCTTTCAGAATGTGCAAACTTTTCTACTTTCATTGAATAACTTCAAGTTTGTAAAGCTCTCCTAAATTCACCTATTTATGTACAGAATGCTATATGTACTTTTTATGCCCATGCCTTTTTATGCACATTGTTCTGAAAAAAGATATGGCCTTTTTTTTTTTTCACATTAAAATTAACGTAAAATATGGCACCAGGAAATATGTCAAATGTATCCTTGGAGCTTATTTTACACACTCTAGGATGGACTTTAAAACTGAGTACATATTAAATAGGTAACATCATGCAAATATGTCCTAATCATATCTTTTAGCTTTGAAAAAGTGCTGGAAATTACAGAACTCTTAAATAAGTTATTTATTATCAGTTCAAGAGCCAATGTTTCACTTGATTTGTTTTTACTTTGTTTGGAGGATCAAATTAGTTTCCCTTTTGATAAGCAAAAGCAATGATTAGTATTATATTAGTCCTCAAATCCAAAAATTTAAAACTCAGTTTCTTCAGTTGAGAGTGGGACAAGCAGGTATCTATTTGATGCAAATGTCTGGATGGTTGCAAATATCTAACCTTTTATTTTAACAAATGTATTTTCATGGTGATTTGCCAGAAGTAGTGGTTATCACAGCTTGGTGTCTAGACCAGTTCCTTGAGTATAACCTGGGGAACTTGTTAGAAGTGTAAGTTGTTCAGTCTCATCCTATATCTGCTGGATAGGAAACTCTGGGTTGCAACCCAGACATCTGTTTCAACAAGGCCTTTGTTGAATGATTTTGTTGTATACCAAATGTTGAGAACCTCTGGCCTGAAGACACCAATGCAGCAGAGGACACAGTTCAAGAGAAAAGGTAGCATGTTTTGGAGTTTCAGGTATTCTGAGGCAAGAAAGTGTGTGTCTTTGTAACCTCAGCTATATTAGAAACACATTTTCTAGAACTAGGGAAAAAGCCTCAATATTATATCACTAAGAGGGGCATAGACAGATCAGGAGTCACATCTGCATCTGAGGAATGGTCCCAATCCAGACTTCTTTCACCATCCACAGCCTTTAAGCAAACTGGCTGGGACTAGAGCTAATGGGAATAGAAACCACTTACACATATGTAAGCATTTGTGAATCTGTATACTTAGGCCAATATTATCTAAACAGGAAATATATTTAATAATAAAACTGCTGTTAATTATGAGGCACAGAGCTTAGTTTTATTTTTCCTTATGTAGGTTTTATTTCAAAGTAGGTTGTTTGTGATGGTTAATTGCATGATTGTACGGTGACCAAATTAACTTCATTTTTTTGTATGTCTGTGAGTGGGTTTTCAGACAAGATTATCAGACCTAAGAAAGTAGGTCGTCCTATCCCCTATGGGTGGGCTTCATCCAAATGGAATTCACCACCCCCATTTTTTTCTCATCTCCTTTCACCAGCTACTTCCCCAGTTCTAAGACTTTCAGATGCAGATTGAATCACACCGTCTGGAATAAATTACAGAAAGAATCGCAGTTTGCCTGGTTTTCCAGCTCAAGGAGGACTGATTGTGGGGCTTCTCGGCCTCCATAATTACATGAAAAAGTTCCTCAATTTATATATAGATCTGACTCTATTAAATATATTAAAATATATTAATATATAAAATGTGAATGTGTGATATCAATATATATAAGTAAATATCTCAAATATATGTAATATATTATATATTTGAGGGATATATATATATATATATATATATATATACAATTGGTTCTGTTTCTCTGAAGAATCCTGATGAATACAGTGGCCTTTATAAAGGATTGCTAGGCCAACAATTCTGCCAGTTAATATTTTTTCTCTCAAGGAAGAATGACTACTCTCAATCATCTTTACAAGATGGTTTCTTTGGAGAGACAGTGACTTTGGGACATGAGTCTCACCCCTGACTGCACATTAGAATCATCCCTGGGGAGGGGCCAAGCTTTTTAAAAATACCGATGCCTGATTCACACTTTTCTCCTCTACCAATTAAGTCAGAATCTCCAGGATCAATTTTAAAAGCTCTCCAGTGTTTCTGAAGTCTAGTCAGGATTAAGAACCAGTTTCTTTAGAAAACAGAAAACAAGAAAGAAGTTCAGGTAAAGTCCAGGAGACCTTGAAAACTGGACAGAGAAAGGACCATAGAGTACCAGCTATTGCCTTATATGACAGAGTGCACCGAGTCCGGGATTTCTCTGTGGCATACTCATTCCTATATTGTCTTATAGCATGTATTATATTCGTTTTTGAACTTTTCTCCAGAGCTCCTAATCTTCAAAATTAGATACCACTGTTTCCACGTGTCTGGGTCTGAATGATGCACAGAGTCATCACTGGCTCTCCTGGAGGCAGCGAAGAGATGCATGATGATAGACTAGAGGAAAAAAACAAAGCAAAGTTTTCATCTCTCTGGGGGCTTCCCTGCAGGACAGGTGGATGGCTTACTAATTCTTCAAAACCTTACAGACCCAGGCTCACTTTACAGCAGGCTTGTACTAATCTGAATCCTCCTTTTTGTGTCAGGCTGCATTTGATCAGGAACTGTTTTCAAAGACATTTTGACTAAAAGAGGCTTCCTGGAGCTTCCCCATCTGTGAAACAAAGGCATGAGAGAACCTCAAGAGTCCATGTGAATGTGAAGATAGGGTCTGGAAATTGTCTAGCTGAGGGCTAGCCATGGGTTTCTGTATCACAGGAAGGTTTAAAGAATGATCCTACAAAATGCCAGTGTCAGGAGGGGCTTTAAAAATAATATTATGTAGGGCCTCCCCAGTGGTGCAACGGTTGAGCGCTGGGTTGCGAGGCTGCCCGCAGCCTCTGCAGCACCGGTTCGATCCCCGGCCGCCCGCTGCTCCCCTTAGCAGTATACTTTGTCGGTCTGCCTGTTCTGCTCTCCACTGTAGCTCTGGTGAATTCTCTCACCCTCCCATGCTTCTGACTGTACCCAGTGCTTGTATAAATAAATAAATAAACAAACAAACAAACAAATAAATAAATAAATCTATCTTATGTAAAAGGTTGGGGAAAGATTGTATATCAGGTTCTGGAAAGGAATGTTCCAGAGAAAAATGTACAACAGCTTGTACAATCATGCAGAGGATACAAGTAGCTGCTCTTGAGTAACTGTGCTAACAATACCTTTGGTGATCACAGTATTCTCCAACTGTATTTGGCAATTACACAAATACTGTTCAGATCCAGTGAAATCAGTGTTCTGTGAAAACTTCCTTCAGAAAAGGCTGCTTCAGGTCAACCATTCAGTGTTGGTTGAGAAATATGAGGGCTGGTTTCTGGGGCTGGTTTCTTTTCCTCAGTTTCTTTTCCTTTTTGCACTCCGCTCACACGCTGTTCTGCTCACCCTCAGAAAGCTGGGTGCTGTTCCTCTTCAAAATCACTAAAATATTCTGAACCCCAGTCTATTGATCTGAAAAATGAAGAAGTGGACCAACGTATTTGAATCATATTTCAGACAAAATAATTATTTGGTTCTACACAAATAAGAGTGGATTTTGTATTCATGGAATTATCTATTTGCCTTGACTGGTCAATTCAATGAAGGGCTTTATTAATCCTTTCGGAAGATGATGATAGGAAATGTTCTAAGATCAAGATCATGTTGTTGATATAATTTCAGATACAGAGTTCTTTACATTGCTCTAAAATTAGAACTAGACCTTTTCAGAAACCCAACAAATGTCAAGTGGACTTTTTACACTGGAGTCTTTCCAGAGAGTGAATTTACACAGCGTTATTTTTAATTGCCTTGCAGCATAGTCTAGTTCACACTGTCCAAGTGAATGTAATTGTGAGACTTGTAGTTTTTTTAGTCAGATCCCAAACCTCCATATAAATAACTCCAAATCATCATCTTATATCAAATGTGTGGTGAAGGAAATTTTGCCTTGCAACTTTGTCTATTTAAGTTATGCAGAAGATCAGGTCTTAACTTTCAGGTAAAATAATCTTGGATCTTCATTTTTAAGCTTCAATGTGATTTAAAAAATGTAACCCTGGGTTCTGCCTGTCTCCTCTCTCTCTTACTCTCCCTCCTCTCTCCCCTGTCCTCTCTCCTTCCCGCATGGTGCTCAAATACTTTACACAAGGTTATGATGGGAAGAGATTTTAGGATCAGATGGTTTAATCCCAACCCAACCTTCATGTTATATAAAAGAATATTATTTCAAAGAAGAAAGTCCTCAACAATCAAGACTGTTGTGAAATGACAGCCTTGTTCTTTTTCTTTCACTCCCTAGCCTATATCTGCTCTTATTAAAAACAAGACCCCAAAATGACTTGGTGGTTTGAAACAATCTTCAGAACTTTGTCAAGATGATAACATTTCTCTTTCTCCAAGCACGGGGTTTTAACAGCATTGGCCGTCAAACATTTTATTTTCATAGTCACACTAGACCCTGAATTAATCATAAAATAGCCTCCTTTTTTCAGTTCACACTTGGTATGTTCTCTGCTTCAAAATATATTTTAGGAAACTATTTCTACTTTTGTGTGTGCATGAGAGACAGAGACAGTGAGAGAGCATGAGAGAGTGAGAGAGAATTTTCTACTTGTGATTCTTCCATATTCATAGAATTCATGTAATGAATAGAATTCTAAATTCTCCCGTTTCCCAGTTTACCCTCCAAGATTTGATGTCAGTGAATGATGTCAAAATGAAAATAAAGCATGAAGCTTTGTATTCAACATGTTCAAGGTTTATGTGAACTTATTTCCTGTCTGGTACAGCATCTGTCAGGAATCACTGCCCTTGAAAGTTTGACGGTGTGGGGATGAAAAAGGTACAGACATTTTCCTGGTCCCTTATTTAGGTTTCCTAAATTCCTGCTATGAGTGAGACCATTCAGCATTTTTCTTTTTTTTTTTTTGGCTTATTTCACTGAGTATGATTCCTTCCAGCTCTACCCATGTTGCTGCAAATTGCATGAGTTTATCTTTTTTTGATTGCTGAGTAATATTCCATGGTGTATATGTGTCAATTCTTCTTGAGCCAGTCATCTATTTTTGGGCATTTGGGCAAGGTATCAGGAAAAAGGACTAATTATAATAAAGAAAAAATCAAAATCAACAAGCAACTATAAACCAGAGACACACGGTGGGGTTGGGGTAGAAGGGATTAGGGTCAAAATAAGGGGGGGTTGGGAATTGTATGGGGAATACAACCAAAATGAAAATGCATACATTGTACAAAAATGAAAAATGATGTAAGAATTATATAAAATAAAAATATATTTTAAAAAAGAAAGAAAAACGTACAGACACATTCACCATCCTATATATGGGGGTCTGTGCTGTGCGCTGTCGGAGAAGAACGTTAGTTAGTGTGCTTGGGGGACAGAGCAAGTCTGGCAGGGTAGAGTTATTTTCATTGTGAAAGAGGCATTCAAGTTCATTTTGTAAGTAAAAATAGGAAAGGGGAAAAGCATTTCAGAGAGCATGTTTATCAAGTTCCTGAAAAGTCCCTGGATGTCAAGAGAGCTAAATTCATCACGTGACCCAGGTTTTGTAAAAGCCATGAAGCTCAGCCCTGCCTGCGTGTGACTGCCTAAGATCCATCTGTCACTCACACTGGGGACCAGCCAGATGTGCTCCTCATAGGTGCCCCCAGCAAGGTGCAGTCACTAGAGCATGGACAAGAGCAGGGGGGATGCTGGGCTTGGCTCTCTCAAGAGTGCTATGTTTGGATGAGAAGCTTCAAAATAACTTCCTCCTTGGCCAGGTCATGGCCACACTGAAGAGCGGACGCTTGGTGTGCAGAGAGCCAGGATCTCCAGATGGGGAATCAGAACTAATGAGAGTTTAACAAGACTGCTATGTGTAAAGTCAGTCAAAAGAAAAACAACAATTATAATCTCATCTATCATAAAACACTATTAGAAAGGAAAAGGAACATTTTACTGTTTAACATATGACAAAGGAAGAAAAATTTTCCTCTACCCATTTTAGACTTTCAGCTGGGGCTTTGTAACAAAAGACAGAGAGAAAGTACACCAATTTATATAAGAGATTTTTGTATCCTGGGAGACCTCATAAAGGCAATGAAACACAAAAAGTGGCAAAATCTAAATATTTATATATTAGCTTAAACAAAGAGGCAATTGTGGAAAAGTAAGCAAAACATATGGGCAAACAAAAGGAAGATAAAAGTTATTTTAACAAGGTCTGTTCCTGAAGTATTTTCTCAGCACTGACTCCTCCCCTCTGGTGATAGAAGGATCCACTATTCTGTACCAGGTACAAGGAGGGCATCCACCCATGGGCGTGCATCTCTGCACTAGGAAGGAAAAGAGAGGCCAGAACACCCCTCTGGCATGTGTTCATTCTCAAGTGCCTTTAGCCCAAAACAGTGGCCTTTTTTGAGGTGGCAACACTCCACTCCTCTATGCATTAAAAATACCAAACAGCTTATTTAAGTTTTCTAAATTCCTGCTATGAATTCATTTATTCTTCTTTTTCTTTCTGGCTTAAGAAAAAGACTAATTATAATAAGGTAAAAATCAAAATCAATAAGCAGCAAGCAACTATAAACCAGAGACACACTATGGGGAGGTGGTGGTGGAGGAGGGAGCAGGATCAAAACAAGGCGGGGAGGGAATTGTACGGGGACTATAACCAAGATGAAAATGCACACATTATGCAAAAATGAAAAATGATGTAAAAAAAAATCTATAAAATAAAATAAAAAAATGCCAAAACTGAGTGACCTATCTAAGGAAAAATATGCAAAACTTCTAGAGAGGAAAAAATTACTTTGGTTTGCTATATTATTGGAGATGTAAATGTGGTGCAATAGCCGCCATGACTTCATATGGTTACAAGACCAATGAGAAGACCAGTCAGAATCTGAGCAGAGAGCTTGTGGAATTTGAGCAATTGTTTTCATTTATTATTTGTTTGGGAGATCATATTTTTTTTTCATGTTTGATATTTTATTATTTATTCATTTATTTATTTGTGAAGTACTGTTAGTTTATATCCTTGTTAATTTTTTGAGTATAGGATTTCTCCCCTCAAATGTAGTTGTCGTAGCTCTCTACCACCAAATCACCCATGTCCTCCACCAGAGGCCATTGTGCTGCCACCCTCTTCTCACAATTGTGTTTGAAATTCATGTGAAAATGTAAAAGTCCTAGAATAGTCAAAGACAAATAAGGAGAGAGAACTTGCTCTCTTCACTATTAGCAGTGATCATAAAGCTAGAATAAATGTGATAGCTTGGGTAAAGGTTGAAGATAGACAAATAGACCAAGAACACAGAATAGGAAGCCATTTACCTTGCTACCTGATATGCAAATATTAATGATATGCATGTGTTTTAGTGCTTAATAGATGACAAGGTGGCACTAACAAATCAGTGGTGTTGGAATATTTAACATTCATGTAGAAAGAATAGAACTATCTCTTATCTCACGTTATGGAAGAAAATCAATCTAAAAATGCATGCTGAAATATGAAAAGCAAATCAATAAAGGCTTTAGAAGATAATATAGGGGTGCTTCACTTTTCCCTTTTATTACAAAGAAACACATCTTAAAAGAACACAGACATTAAAATAAAAATTGACAAGTTTAACTAAATTGAAATGAAGAATTTCTGTTTTTAAAATATCACTATCAAAAGGGTGAAAAAAGACAAAACATTCAGGAAAAGATCTTTGTGACAATCTAAAGAACTCATATATCAATAAGAAAAAGGCCAGTTGGGGAGAAATGGTTGAGACTTGAAGAGTTATTCCACAAATGGGGAAATCCAAATGCTCTATAAACGTAAGAAAAGGGACTTTGATATTTTTAGTACAAAAAGAATGCACATTAAAACCTCAGGAAGTCATCACTACATATATAAGTCCACTGGTGAAAATGTAATGGTCTGAAAATGCCCAGTTTTGGTGGGAAAGTGGAGCAATGGAGCTCTTTTTTTTTATTTAAAGATTTATTTATTTATGCATACAAAAACTGGGGTACAGGCCAGAAATGGGGTAGTGGTGAAAGCATTCCCCAGAGACAGAGTGGGGAACAGAACAGGTGGACTGACTGAAATACACTGCTGAGAGGAGCAGTGGGCAAGACAGGAGAGGTTTACTGCCCCATGTGGGTAGCTCCCTGGCTAGGGATCAAACTCATGCTACAGAGGCTGCAGATAGCTTCACAGTACTGTACTTAACCCCTTGTGCCACCAGGCCCATCAATGGGAACTCCTACAGTGCCACTGAGAAGCCAATGCCAGGAGGCAACTTCATCTGCCAAATTGAAGGATGTGTCTCTGTCAACCCGAGGATGAGCCATCCTCCATGGGGTGTACCGCAGAGAAACTTCTGCCCATGCACACCAGCAAGCATGGATGATAACCTTCAGAGAAATACTCTTGAAATACCCCCAAAGCAGACACAAGGATATCCCCCTGCTGGCACCCCAGGAGTCTTTTGTGTGCTCTCCATAATTATGACTCCCTCCTTGCAATTCACCTAAAGCCTCCCTAACATACAGAACTGCATGATGATGCATACACAATTGGTAAAATTATAAGAACAAGCACAGAAAAGTATTTATTGCAAGATCAGTATAATCTGTCGAAGGAAGAAGTCATAATTATGGCAAGCACGCAGAAGATCCAGGGGATGCCAGCTGGGAGAAATGTCTGCACAGCACATGTGTCTCCTGCCAGTTCTTGGGTATATACATTAACTCAGAAACGGGAGTTTTGGGTTGGGTGGATGTTAGTGCAAGAAAATGAGACCAGAATTCAGTAGACACCACTGGCCAGGCCACAGATGGTACAGAGTACAGAGGAATTGAGAGGTGACTGCTCTCAATAGATTAATATTGTAGATCATCTTAACCTATGTTACACTGTTTCTTATTCAAAACATTGAATAATGTATTCACTTTATGGTTCTTAATATCTCTTTATAAATACATTGGCACATCAAATAACAAAATAAATATATCACTGCTTTGCATCTGCAAATCAGAAAATACTTAATTGCTAACAGTATATAATTAGTAAGTAGCACATTATTAGCACATGATACTAATCTCTATTAGACTTAACAAGATGTTACTTTCTTCTCAGATATTGCATTAATATTTGTCACTTGTTTCTCTAAAGGTAATAATTCATACTTCTTTTCTCTGTTCTAGTAGCAATCTTTTTAGACATTAAACATGGCAAAAAATTACATTGCAAAGTAAACATATAAACTGCTGGCATGCATATTTTAATGACATTCCAACAAGAAAGTAAAAGGAATAAATTACTTTCGAATATGCTGATTAAATAAATTTTGTGTATAAACATTATCTCAAGTCAAACAAAGAAACTTGAAAGCAATCTTTAAAGTTCTTTAAATTTTGTTCAAGATATATTAATCTCATTCTTTAGAAATAACAAGTCGCTATGGTAACAATTGATTATTTCCACATAACTGACAGAGAAGGAACTGTGAAATTTCTTGTTTCTATCATAGTATTAATTTAATCCCATTTTTAATATGTGATCACAGCAAGCATCTTTTAATGTCCCTCTTATCTTGCCCCAACAATATTAAGCATGACCAAGTCCTAGGTTGAAAATATTTTTTAAAGACCTTAAATCTCTATTAATAACTTACCACTTTTGCCATTGTTCTAGATTGTACCATATCTTATGATTGATGAATTATTAAGCAAGAAAATGTTCCATTTTAAAAAGTCTGATCTTTACCATTCTAGGAGAGAAAAAAACTTTTTCCTGGCCCTCTAGAGTCTGAAAATTAAACTGACAAAGACAGAAAAATGGGAAAAGAGCATACAAATTTATCTAAAGGACATTTTACATGACATGGGAGGCTTCATAAGGAAATGAAGCCTCCAAGAAACAGTCAAGATTGAGCATATTTACACTGGGTTTGATGAAGAAGGGAAAGTCATGGGAAAATGTGGTAAATCAACAGGATGGCAGTTAATGGTAATGAGGTGGGGAAACTGGTGAGGGTCTGTTGGTTAGGATGTCCCTCAGCAAAAGGAGGACACCTCCTACATGGTGTCCCCTTGCAAAAGGAGGACACCTCCTACATGGTGGGCTTTCTGGAGATCAGAGGGTCCCTCTTGGATCTACCATCTCTTAAATATCTTTAGCATAAAAAATTCTCTATGCCAGGGTGCCTTATTTTGGGTAACCTGTTGTTAGCTTACTCATCATGAGTGTAACTTAGTGAGAAAGCAACCAGTAAAATTGGTCCATGAGTGTTGGTTGGTTGAACTGATAAATTTGAAATATTTCATTTCCATAATCATATATCATGGGCAACTAAATAGGGTGAGCAATTAAAAATTAAATATTCATTTTACATATTGACAATGTATTCCATAAATAATGAAGGTGAACCATATAGGCATTTAGGGCATATTTGTGGGAAGCAGAGGGTTTGAATTTACTTGAAGATTGACACTACCTTCTCTGAGTTAACTGGAGAGAGAGGTGAAATATAGCCAGCCTCATATGTACATATGTATATATGCTATTTGACAGAAGTCATGGTAACCTCACAAATACATGAAATTGCTTTGTCCACATTCACTCACTGATCCCTTACTTCTAAATCTAATGGGTAGTTCTCAGGTTTTATCTTACTGATCTTTTTTCTTCCTCTTCCCACGGCCTCCTTTACATTCTCTCTCTACCCTTGGATTTGTCTTAATATCTACATTAAGTATGTGTTTCTCCTGGCAAGTGCTTCCCCCAAGGCCTAATACCTTCTCTCTCTTCATTGCCTTGCTGTGGTAGAAGAAGAATCCTAACCCAGGGATTGGATTCCACAGCTGCGAGCTTCTCCCTTGCCCACACTGTCATTTCCAGCAGTTTCCTTAAAAGATTTGTGTCATCTCTGTGCCTTTTCCAAGAACTCTTTCCTCTCCCCTCTCAGCAGTTGCCTTACCCCATTCAGTCCAGAGGGTCCTTCTGCTCCCTGCCATCTGTCTGCCCCTTAACCTGCACATACCTGAGCATGCTCAAGTGACCCGTGCTTGGGACAGGTCCTTTTGCACCTTTTGTCTTTCTCAGTGCTGGTGACAATCCTGACAGAGAAAGCATACTCAGAAACATCTTCTCGGGGGTAGACAGACACAGACAATGGAGTCACAAGTCCTCTGGGATGCCAATACAGGCCAGGCACCAGGGCAGGGACAATAAGTGATGAAACTAGCCCAGTTTTCCATCCTGGGAGAACCCAGCTAACAAACATGCATGTGTGTTTGCTATCTTTTGGGGGTACCATCAGATTGAATTTTTCAACCATCGGCAACAATCTCCAGACTTAGCATCAAACATATTATGTATGCATTCCTAAGAAAACATAGTACTGAAGAAAGCAATGCCTGCAGTATTGGCATAGCTAAGCAAGAATTCTTTCAAAATATCTCCTCCCCCACCCATTGGGAAACCTGTTTTGAAAGATTTTTATCCAACTACATTCCGGGCATTTATTAAGAAACATCCATTTGATCTATTTATAATATCTCCATTTTGTCATTTGACTCAGATTTTAATGAATGATTTAGAATTTTTTAGAGCTCAAAATAGTGAAGTGGGGGTGCATTACAGTGAAGTGGGGGCACCCCTCAGCATGGTGCTCACCCTGCTAAGGCCTGGATGTTGTTGGTTCATTCACTGTGTGACCCCAAAGGGCTTGGGCGTGTCCTGGTGATGCTGTTAGCTCCTGCTTTTGGAGCTTAGTCATAGACAAGAAATCCCAGTAAATCATTAGTGATTTGCTTCCTCTAATGTTTGGTTTTCTTGGGGGTAGAAGTAAGAGAAGGTGTGATTAGCTCTGTTCCAAGTCAGAGTATCAACCAGTGTCTGTGCAATGAATAGAAGAGTGAATGTTTCACTATAACCACCAAGGTGGAACATCTAACCCCACACGAATCCAAATTTCACACTTGATTCAGATAAGGAATCTTACCTGAAATTGAAGTTCTTTTTAGTAAACTATGAACAATTCCCCACTACAATTTTTGAGATATCAAAATAGCATTCAAAACTACATACTCTCCCCACCTGACATGAATCCCAGGAACTGAGGCTTGTCTTCTCTGTGGGATGGTATAAAACAGTCCTGGGAATCAGTTCCAGATGTTTCCAAGATCCCCCAATTTTTGTAAAATATCTCAGCTTTTCTCTATTGGCAATACAAACCTATAATCAAAGGTCTTTGTATCATGTTGTTTTTCCACATACTGATACTATAACAAATCCCTTAACGATGCTGGATTTCAAAAAAGTGGATGAGATATATCAACGGGCTCTTAGAAACTAAAGAAAGGAAGGATGTAATCCTACAGTTCTTTGTTTGGAAGTCTTTAAATTCAAGCTCTAAATTCAAGTTCAGAATATTTTGTCCTTTTAATAGTACAAGCTCCTTTTGGAATACATTACTGGAATATTTTAATAAAATATGTTTTAACTGAGTCTTCTGTTTGCTACAGGCCATTTCAGAGAAAAGGGCCTCCCTGGTGGCAACAAGGGGTTAAGACGCAGCCTATGAAGCTATCCACAGCCACCGCAGCATGAGTTTGATCTCCAGCCAGGGAGCTACCCATATGGTGCAGCTGACCTCTCCTGACTTGCCCGCTGCTCCCCTCAGCAGTGTATTTCAGTCAATCTGCCTGTTCTGCTCCCCACTCTGTCTCTGGTGAGTCCTCTCACCCCCACACCTCTGGCCTGTACCCTAATTCTTGTATGCATAAATTAATAATTTTTTTTTTTAAAGAAAAGGATAAAATTGGGCAGTGTGGTTAACTGCTAATAATTTATGTTTGGGGAAGGGGCATTGTAACATTGTAGCTTAAAAGGAAGCGATTTCCTTCACCAAAGGGGAAACAATGGATTGGGGAGAGCAAAGAAGCTCTCCCTGCGCAGGCTCTTCTCTCTGCTCCTAAGGGTGTGTGTGGTCAAATCTGCCTTATCCCCAGTGTAGTTTATGAAGATCAGCCAAATAAAAAAGACTGAGATGCAAACATATGTCCAGCCCCAATGTCACAAGACAAGATGGACAAGATGCTCCCCCACTTTGAGGGGGAGCAAAGGTGGACAAGTCTCAGGTGAAAAATAGAGCAAAGTCTGGCCTGTCCTGACCTATAATACAAACAGCAAGACAGGACTCGATATAGAAAGTGCTGAAACTTGGTGGTTGTTTACAGAGAACTTTTTCTAAATAACAAACTCGGAGGAAGGGAGTGTTAAGCGACATTTGCACCGAGTGTAGGAGGCTCCCTCTGTACTCCCAGCCAGGACACAGCTGCAGGCAGTGGGGGACAAACCCCGAACAAACCCTCACCCCAGTCAAACCTTCAGTGGGTTGGCAAGGGTTTAGCTTGAGGGCTTTCTCCACTGGTGTGAAGTGCTCAGGCCATAGGTGATGTCCTGCTTTGACCACTCAAAGCCCTGCCCCAGTGTAGGGTGACAAGCTTCACAGGCCTGATCCCAATATAGTCACAGCTCCACCAGCAGGGAGGGCTGACAAACCTCAACCAGAGTCAGGAGTCTGGTTGCCAAGTGATGTTTCTTAGGACAGAAATATGAGCAGATTCACAAAATTCTATTTCTCTGACAGTTGGGAAAAGCCATTGTTGCTTCAGCCCTGACCACCCAACAAAGTCCCACAATTTACTGAACCCCTCTGCCCTGCAGGTGGCCCACAGCCCTCATAGGTGGCGGACGGGCACGGTGTGTGCAGGAGCAGCTGGCCTGGCCCTGGCATCACTTCAGTTTGCATGAAGGGGTAGCACTTGGCCCCCTGGAGGGAACGACACCCAACGCTGCTGCCTGAAGCAAAGTTACTGGCTTCTCAGGGCCCTCCCAGCACAGAGCCCCCCAAACGCATGGGCTGGGGCATGGATGCATTGGCTCAGCTGCAACCTGGTGCTGTTTAGAGCCAGCACCATCTCTGAAGCATAGAAATGAACCTGGTCCCTCTGTCCAGCAGCAGATTCAGATTGTTCTCACAACTGTGGCCAGCACCCCCTTGATGAGGCTTTTTATGTTCTAACCGACCCCGGGCTGCTATGAATGGCCTAACCGTTTGTGAATGATTCGAACTTGGAAAGCTGCAGGCTGTGTCCAGTTGAAACCAAGCTGCAACCAATCACCCATCCAGGTGGCCACTTTCAAAGCTTGGGCACCCAGTGAAGGGCAGTTTCTGATGCAGGGGCTGCTACAACACACCATGCTTGGCATTTGGTCTTTGGCTGAGGTGGCCACTTGACCAGGCTTCTTCTGCTCCCAGAAGACTGACATCACTGCATCTATGACCTTCCTTGGGGCCCTCGGTGGTGCTTCTCCACTGCCAACAGGCTTTCAGATCATGGCAGTTGTTCTCATCTGGGGCAATTTTGTCTCTTGGGGAGCATTTGGCTTCGTCTACAGTAATTTTGCAGTTTCAGGTGGGGGAGAGCTGCACCAGGCATGTAGAGGATGAAGGCGAGGGCTGCTGATAAGCATCCTATAGTGCACAAGGTCTGTCCCTTTCCCCCAGAAAATCACTATCTGGCCCCAAATGAGATCAAGAAACTGGCTAACAGTGCTGGTCCTGTCTGATTCGCCAACTCCCACTAGCTCATTATGGCCCTTGAAACTAACCTGTATTATGTTTCAAGTTTTCTTATCTGATAATGGTGTCTCTGGTCACAAGGCTCATCTGTCAGAGGGTCCATCTTGCTGCTTGGGGCCTGTCAAGAGTAACCTTCATTAAAATCTGTAGCAGACAAATCAAATGGTCCTGGTCTTCTCATCTGCTGGTCAAAATAATCAGAATGCTGACAGAAAGACATTCTGATATAAAATTTGAGTTTCGGAAAGAACATTTTGGGATGAGGCATGGAATATAGATAACAATTTAGGTTTCCCCATGCAACTCCCTCCACCTCCAACTTCCCTCTAAACACACAAGGCATAAACCATCAATGACAGAAGCTAGGTTCAGAAATGCCTTTAAGAACCCAAGAAATAAAGATTTGCTGCGTAATAGTTTGGGGGCACAGTCTCTGAGAGTTATTCCCAAATCATAGCACATGGGTTTTCCTAGTAAGCCAGCTGGACTGCACTTGCATCAGAATTGTTGATAGAAATGTTTCTATTTTTGAAAGTGTTTTGTTTAGAGGACAATGGAGCCTTTTGAAGCTGACTCATAAATATATGAGGTCTATATTGATACAAACAGAATTAGCATCAATATAACCCTCCAACCCACTGTTGGCAGGAAGAGGAATTAGAGAAGGAAGGATAAAGGAGAGTGAGAGAAAGGAGAAAGGAAATCCAGTTTCCATGTAAGAAAGGGGTGGAGACTATCCCTTGTGGTGGGATCGATGCTGTAGATTTGGATATCCTTTCTCACTTTCCATTAATTTATTTTGTTATTCCATCTTCTCCATGATTCACTTTAAGGCTTAGCATTATATGGTTCCAGCAAAAATGTACTTGTTTTTAGGGCCTCCCCTGGTGGTGCAGTGGTTGAGCGCTGGGCTGCAAAGCTGCCAGCAGCCTCTGCAGCGCTGGTTCGATCCCCAGCCGCCGGCAAGGGTCCCACATGGCGCGCAGACCTCTCCTGTCACACCCGCTGCTCCCCTCAACAGTGTATTTTGTCAGTCTGCCTGTTCTTCTCCCTGCTCTGGCTCTGGTGAATTCTCTCACCCTCCCACACATCTGACTGTACCCAGTGCTCATATAAATAAATAAATAAATCTTTTTAAAAAAATGTACTTGTTTTTAGAACAGAAGGAGAGCAGGAATGGGAAGATTATATTGCAGTTGGGCTCTAATTTTTGAAGAAAGACCCATGCTTGGGAATAGAGTGGGTATTATGAGATGCAGAAAAAAAAAAGCAAGTTAAATTATGCAGTGAGAAAGTAAAGGTGTTTGGAGACTGATCTTGGCCGATAAAGTATCCTTGGAGATGTTTGCTGACAAGATGGTGGAATTTTCCAGCATAAACTAGAGTAGCAGGTACACCCGTGGATGCAAATGCTAGTAAATTCCCACCAGATCAACCAGTGAAGGCTAATAAAATTCTCTTCCAGTTATCAACAAATAAACCATTTGCTCTTTTCCCTTAAGGGAAGGCCTTTTCTCCAGTCTCTTAGGAACCTCATTGACTTTAATGTAAGAATTTAGTTCACTTTTTAATTGCGCTTATGGCTGGCCCTTAGGATACTAATTAGTTATTTAAGATTATGGTGTTTGGTCTACCAGACACATCTCAGAGTTTAATCAGAAGCTACTATATTCATAATTTCATGAATGCTTAGTGGAGTCAATGATTCCTGCGTCCCAAGCACACAGGAGACTCTGCAATGAATGCCCATTACTCCAACTCAAACATCCATGTGTTCTGCATTAGCCAATGCCATTTAACAAATG
This sequence comes from Talpa occidentalis, assembly GCF_014898055.3. NCBI lineage: Eukaryota > Metazoa > Chordata > Mammalia > Eulipotyphla > Talpidae > Talpa > Talpa occidentalis. Next base: position 15,570,037 of record NW_023601433.1, read on the forward strand.
TCAATGCAAACATATAATTAATTTGACCTAATGTGGGACTGCAATTTCCAGTGTACTTGAAGAATTATATGTGTGTCAAATATAGTTGCTAATGTTGAACTAAAAAAAATGAAGACAGCTTTACTGAGGAAATCCACATTAACTATTAACTAGAGGACAAAAATAGTTCACTGCAATAGAGAAATGTGATTATAGTTCTCTTAAATAAAATATTATTTATATCATATTTGTTAATTTTATCTAATTTTTTCGACAGATCAATATAGAAAAATGTTAACAGCTGTCAAGTGATTTTTAGAGATTCTCTTAAAATGAATTTTTAACATTTTCTTGAAAAGGAAATCTATAATAAATGTGTGAAGCTATTTTTAGGGAACGTTTTAGAGCTAAGTAAGATCTTAACTCACAGAATAATTTTCAAGTGGAAGCTTGGCCTGGTGGTGGGAAGGATGTTAATTAGCTGACTTATCTGTGGGACATTCCAGAGGTCAGTGATGAACTGTCGCCTCAGTCTCTTATAGAACAAAATTCAATCTAAGAGGGTTGACGATTTAATGAATATTTCTGGGACTTTAGGCAATAATTAATTTTTCCAATTCCTCTAAATCCCATGCAATCATCCATCACTATATAATTTAACCAGACCCAGAATTTAAATCATATCTTTGCTATGAGCAAGAATTCCTGAGTATAAATCAACAAACATATGTCAGGTCTCAATGTTTAAAATATCAATAGGAGAAGAGCTGGACTTGTAGGTTGAGGGGAGAGGTACAGATACTTCAGAGGATATTATTATTATTAATTATTTTACCTGGAGCCTGTAATTATCCGGCACAGCACTTTGCACATGTGTTACTCAGGAAGTGTTTTTGAGTTGATTGATTTGAATGAATTACCTGAATGACTTTGTAAAAATAGCTTGCCTTCTCTGGATTTATTTTTGCACATGATATAAGACACTTCTTAAATTATTTTATTTATTTATTTATTTATGCATACAAGAACTGGAGTGTAGGCCAGAGATGCAGGGGGTGAGAGGATTCACCAGAGACAGAGTGGGGAGCAGAACAGGTGGACTACTGTAAGATACTGCTGAGGGGAGCAGTGGTCAAGACAAGAGAGGTCTGTTGTGCCATGTGTGTCAGGTATCGAACTCCTGCTACAGTGGCTGGTGATAGCTTGATAGTGCTGAGACTTAGCCTCTGCACCACTAAGGAGGCCCTGATACAAGACATTTTTATAACATGGCAGAAGACATTGCCAGTATTTTTTTTTTAAAGATTTATTTATTTATGCATACAACAGCTGGGGTACAGGCCAGAGATGCGGGCGGTGAGAGGATCCACCAGAGACAGAGTGGGGAGCAGAACAGATGGACTGACTGAAACGCACTGCTGAGGGGAGCAGCTGGCAAGGAAGGAGAGGTCTGCTGCGCCATGTGGTTTGCTCCCTGGCCGGCCAGGGGTCGAACTCGTGCTGCAGAGGCTGCGGATTGACTCATAGTGCAACACCTTGCGCCACCAGGGAGGCCCCCAAGACACTTTTAAACTTGAAATTAAATCAGAAATAGGAATCAGAAGATCTGAATTGAAACCCTGGATGGATGTGTGATTTACCTGCTATATGCTCTTGAAGGACTTCTTTAATATATGCTAAATTCTGGTCAGCAGTGCTTCCTTCCCTTTGCTGTGAGAACTAAATGAGCCACATGACACCAAAGTGTTTCCATAAGATGCTTGGCATTTAGTATAAATGTCTTAGACACTAGTAGACCCCTCTCAGCTGCAATATTCTGTAACCGATTTCCACTTAGAATTTGAACTCGGAGAGAAACAAATAGCTTTAGAATATTATTCCCTTTCTCTTCTGTAAGAACTACATGGCATTTTCTAACTGTTGATTTACTTGCTTTTAAATGAAGACACAGATATATATTTTCTTTTTGAAAGATGGAATGGAGAAAGTTTCATTTCCCTTTCCTTTCTGAGAATTCCTTTATCTTTCAAATTGTTACAAAGTTCTACCTGTTGGGGACTGCTCCTGGACAGAATCTGAGAGCTAGGTGGTCCTGGCAAAGATTTCAAGTGGTTGTTTCCACTCTTACTGGCCTTAACTCCTTTAATAACCTCTTATTACATTCATGCTCCAATGTCCTTCTCACAACACTGCTATGAGGTGAGAGAAATTGTAGGAGGGAGAGGGATCAGAGGGAGGGAGGGAGGAGCACAGGGGACTGAGGTGATGGTGCACGGGTGCCTTGGGGAAGGAAATTCTATGGGGACTACACCTGAGGGGGTGGGGGGAAGAAAATATTGTCTAGAAAAATGTAAAAAAATTGATAAATGTTAAAATAAAAAAAAATTAAAAAACTAAAAAAAGTCAATGTTATTAAAAAAAGTTATTAAAAAAATAAAAAAGTTTTTCTAAACTCATATGATGAATTACAGACAAATTAAAAAAAAATATGTGTCGTCCAGTGTCCTTATGAACTATATCACTAGATGAAATGGAAAAAAAATTCAATATAATCTCAATATCATCATCCAAAATTTAATATTAGATGGTCTTTTCAAATAACTGAACCTTGTTTTACATACACAAATATGTAAATATATTTGTGTGTAAATATAAATGCATATGTATATCTAGGTCTGGATTGATATGAGCTACAGAATGTATGTTCATACTTAATTGTTCATATGGCCCTTTTCAAAAATAACAAAGCTCAGGTAGAGGGAAAAAATAGAGTTAGATTCATTACTAAGGTGCATAAGTGTACACTGGAAAAAAAACCACCTTTTTATGCTTTTACTTTTTATAGGTAATATATACTGTCCTTAACTTTTCTGAAACTCACTTTTCTCACTTAAAAAATTGGGACAACACTGACAGGACTCAGGGAGGTATGTGCACAGTGTCTAACAAAATGTGAGCATACAGTAGGTGGTAGACCAAATGCTAGTCTTTCCCATATTAATTTAAACATTTTTTAAAGATTTATTTATTTATACAAAAACTGGGGCACAGTCAGAGGTGCGTGAGGGTGAGAGAATTCACCAGAGACAGTAGGTTGCAGAACAGGCAGAAAGACCGAAGACACTGCTGAAGAGAGCAGCGGGTGAGACAGGAGAGGTCTGCTGTGCCATGTGGGACCCTCACTGGCTGGCCAGGATTGAACCAGTGCTACAGAGACTGTGGACAACTTCACAGCACTGTGCTCAACTGCCTGTGTCACCAGGGAGGCCCTAATTTAAACTTTTTAAATGAGGAAGCATGGCACAGAGTAAAAAATGAAGAATGAAAATGAAAAGTGTGATAAATTATTACTGAATGAGCCACTAATGTTAAGAAACAGAATGCTGCAACACACCAGAAACCTTTGTTACATCATCTCTGAGGTATCAGTTTTCCCTTCTCTTCTGCAGTGACCTTTATCCTGAATTCTAATACTTGAATAAATTTCTCTGATTTTGAACTTTATAGATTATAATCATACAGTACATGTTATTTTGTGTCTTGCTTCTTTCACTCAGTAAGAGTAAACAGGGGCTATCCATGTTTTGTGTTGCTACATTTCATTCATTTTCATTGCTGCATAGTATTCTCCTCCTGTACACATCACCTACCATTCATTCATCTAATCTCATGTTGAAGGACTTACAGTTGTTTATGGTTTAAGGTTATCATGAGCATGCTGCTATAACCCTTCCCAGATACCTGACTGTTCCTGCATGTAAGTACTCTCTGGTTGTGCCTATTGGCATAGCATGTTTTATTACTTTATTACATAATGCTTGGCAGATACTATGTTTTTAATAAATTGGAAGTTAGTGGCAACCCTGCATCAAGCAAGTTTATCAACACAATTTTCCAACAGCATGTGCTCATTTTAGGCTCTCTGTCACATTTTCGTAATCCTAGCAATCGTTCAAAGTTTTTCACTTGATATTGATATTGAAAACTTTTTGATATTATAAGTTTCTGGAGAGTCACAGACCAAGCCTATTTAAGAAGGCAAATTTGATTTATAAATGTTGTGTGTGTTCTTACCGCTACATCAGCCAGCTGTTTTCCCCAGCTTTCTCTTTCTCCTGGGTTCCCCTATTCCTGAAACACAACAATATTGAAGTTATGTCAATGACTAACCCTACAATGGCCTCTAAGTGTTCAAGTGAAAGGATGAGTCAGACTTTTTTCACTTTAAATCAAAAGCTAGAAATGATTATGTTTAGCGAGGAAGAGCCTGTCAAAAGCTGAGATAGGTCAAAAGCTAGGGCTCTTACCCTAGTTAGTCATGCTGTGAATACAAAGGAAAAATTCTTGAAGCAAATTAAAAATGTTTTTTCAGTGAACACACAAGTAAAACAAGGAGAATATTCCAGTGGTCTAAATAGATTTCTGACATGAAGAAAGTTCTAGTGGTCTAAATAGAAGGTCACACCAATCATCACATTCCCTTAAGCCAAAGCCTAATCCAGAGAGTCCCTAACTCAATTTTTTTTAAAGATTTATCTATTTATGCATACAAGAGCTGGGATACAGGCCAGAGACGCGGAGGGTGAGAGGATTCACCAGAGACAGAGTGGGGAACAGAACAGGCAGATCAACAGAAGTACACTGCTGAGGGGAGCAGCAGGTGAGTCAGGAGAGGCTGCTTCGCCATGTGGGTTGCTCCCTGACCAGCCAGGGATGGAACTTGTTTTACAGCAGCGGCGTATTGCCTCATAGTACGGTGCTTAACCCCTTGCACCATGAGGGAGCCCCCCCCAACTCTAAATTTAATGAAAATTGAGAGAGATGAAAAAACTGCAGAAGAAAAGTTTGAAACTAGAAAAGGTTGGTTATTGAGGTTTAAGAAAAGGAGCTGTCTCTGTAACATGAAGGGGCCAGGTGAAACAGTATGTGCTGACTGAGAAGCTATAACAGTTGTCCAGAAGGTCCTGATAAGATGATTGGTGGTGACTACATGAAATGACACATTGCCAATGTAGACAAAACAGCCCTCTATTAGGAGATGCCACCTAGGACCTTGGTAGCTAAAGAGAAGCCATTGCTTCTCTCTAACTCTTTGAAGAACAGGCTCATTCTCTTTTTAGATACTAATGCAACTGGTGACTTGAAGCCCAGTCAGTGCTCAGTTACCATTCAGAAAAGCCTGGGGCCCTTAAGAATTATGCTATATTTACTATGCTCTGTAAACGGAACCACAAAGCCCAGTGACAGCTTATCTGTTTACAACATGTTTAGTGAATAGTCTAATCCCACTATTGAGAAAGGCTGGACAAAAAAAAAGTCCTTACAAAAGATTACTCTCATTCACAAGGCACCCGGTCACCTAAGAACACTGAGGATATAGTTAAGGAGATTTAAGTTATTTTCATTCCTGCTGACCCAAAATCTATTCTGCAGCACACAGATCAAGGAGCAATTTTGACTTCTAAGTGTTTTTTAAGGAATACATTTTGTAAAGCTATAGCTTCCCTTGAGCATGATGGTGGCTCATGGATCTAAGCGAAGTCAGTTGAATGCCCCCTGGGAAGGATTTGCCATTCTAGATGACATTAGGACATTTGGGCTCCATGGGAGAACATTTCAGCATTAACAGGACTTTGGAAGAAGTTGATTCCTCCCACCTACATGGGTGACTTAGTGGAGGGAGTCACTGCAGATGTCGTAGGAATAATAAATGAACTAGATTTAGAAGTGGCGGCTGAAGATGACACACAAATTATACAATGACATGATAAAACATGAGTGGATGGGGGGGTGCTTCTTACTGATGAGCAACGAAAGTCGTTTCTTCCTATGGTATCTCCAGAGAGTGAAGATGCTGTGAATGTTGTTGAAACAGAGGTGTTGGAATATTACATAAACTTATTTGATAAAGCAGCGACAGGGCTTGAGAGGCATGACTCTGCTTTTGAAAGAAGTTATACTGTGGGTAAAATGCTACCAAACAGCATCACAGGCTATAGAGAATTTTTTCCTGAATTTAATTTAATTGTTGTCTTACACCAAACTTCAGCAACTACCACGCCAACCAGTCAGCAGCCACCAACATCAAGACAAGACCTTCCACCAGCAAAAGAAATAAAATGTTTTTAATTAAAACATGAGTGCTGTGTTTTTTAGACTTAAAGCTATTGCATGCTTAGTAGATTACAGTATAAACATAACTGTTATTTGCACTGGGAAACCATATATCCACATGACTGACTCCATTGTGATGTCCACTCTATTGCTTGTGGTCTGGAAGCAAACACATTCTCGCCAAGGTATGCCTGCCTATGTAGGCCTAGCACTGTTGGTCAACTAGCTACACCTCATCAACCATGGCAGATAATAAATGAAACTGTTTTCCCAAGTAGTTAATAAGATACCCTCTCCCAGCAGCTTACAAGAATTCATTGTTCTACTTCCTAACCAACACTTGCTACTGTAGATCTTTTATTTTTTTTTTTTTTTTATAAATTTTATTGTTATATTCCCCATACAATTGCCGCCCCCCATTCTGACCCCAATCCCTCCCCTCCCGCCCCCGCCCCCCTAAAAGTGTCTCTGGTTCATAGTTTTTTGTTGATTTTGATTTTCACTTTCTTATAGTTTTTCATTTTCCTGGTCCCTTATTTAAGTTTTCTAGATTCCTGCTATGAGTGAGACCATCCGGTATTTTTCTTTTTCTTTTTGGCTTATTTCGCTGAGCATGATCCCTTCCAGCGCCATCCATGTTGCAGCAAATTGCATGTGTTTATCTTTTTTGAATGCTGAGTAATATTCCATGGTATATATGTACCACATCTTCTTGATCCAGTCATCTATTTTTGGGCATTTGGGTTGTTTCCAAAGCTTAGCTATTGTAAACAGTGCTGCTATAAACATAGGGGTGCAGGTGTTCTTTGGAATTGATGTTTCTGTGTCCTTTGGGTAAATACCTAGGAGTGGAATTGCTGGGTCATATGGAAGCTCTATGTTTAGTAGGTCCAGAAATCTCCACACAGCTTTCCACAGTGGTTGGACCAGTTTGCACTCCCACCAACAGTGCAGAAGAGTTCCTTTTTCTCCACACCCTCGCCAACATTTGTTGTTGCTAGTTTTTTTAATATGTGCCATTCTCACTGGTGTAAGATGGTATCTCATGGTAGTTTTGATTTGCATTTCCCTGATGACAAGTGATGTTGAACATTTTTTCATATGCCTGTTGGCCATTTGCATTTCCTCTTCAGAGAAGTTTCTTTTAAGCTCTTCTGCCCATTTTTTGACTGGATTATTTTCTTTGTTGTTGTTGAGTCTCATCAGCTCTTTGCAGATTTTTGTGATCAGTCCTTTATCATTAGTGTTGGGTGCAAAAATGTTCTCCCAGTTGGTGGGGTTTCTCTTTGTTTTTGTTATTGTCTCTTTTGCTGTGCAAAAGCTCTTTAATTTGATATAGTCCCAGCTGTTTATCTTTGCCTTCACTATCACTGCTTTGGGTGATGTGTCTGTAAAGATGTCTTTGATGTGCAAATCACGTAGTGTTTCGCCTATATTTCCTTCTATATATTTTATGGTTTCAGGTCTTATGTCTAGTTCTTTAATCCATTTTGAGTTGATTTTTGTGTATGGTGTGAGGTGGTGGTCAAGCTTCATTCTTTTGCATGTAGCGACCCAGTTTTCCCAGCACCATTTATTGAACAAACTTTCTTTGCTCCAATGCATAGATCTTTTAAACTTGAGTCTTGCTGCTAGGTTTGTGCTGTTCTCACATGGTGGTTTCAATTTGCATTTCCTGAAAACTAAGGAAGGAGAGCATCCTTTCACATGTTGATCAATATGATCTGAGTGTTTTTGTCCCCCTAAAATGTATATATTGGAACCCTAATCCCCATTGTGATGGTATTTGAATTTGGGAGGTAACTTTGGGAGATGATTAAGTTTAAATGAGATCCTGATAGGGAGACTCATCCCAGCATGAGTGTCCTTATAAGAAAAGGAAGAAATCAGAGCTTGCTCTCTCTGTCATGTGAGGACACAGTGAGAAGGCGGTTGTCTGCAAGCCAGGAAGAGAGCTGTCACCAGAAACGAAATTGACTAGCACCTGGATCTTGGACTTTGCAGCCTCTGGAACTGTGAGAAGTAAATGTCTATTTTTGACACCACCCAGTCTATGGTATTTTGGTACACAAACTAACACACTTGGATATCCTCTTGCAATGTGCTTGTTGGAGAATTTTTTGTTCATTTTCTTATTCAGCTGTGTTTTCTTTTTTTTTTTTTAAGATTTATTTATTTATGCATACAAGAACTGGGGTACAGGCCAGAGGTGTTGGGGGGGGGTGAGAGGATTCACCAGAGACAGAGTGGGGAACAGAGCAGGCAGATTGACTGAAATACACTGCTGAGGGGGGCAGTGGGCGAATCAGGAGAGGTCTGCTGCACCATATGGGCAGCTCCCTGGCCGGGGATCGAACTCATGATGAAGTGGCTGCAGATAGCTTCATAGGTTGTGTCCCAACCCCTTGCACCACCAGGGAGGTCACAGTTGTGTTTTCTTAAGGATTTATGAATTATCCTTTATGTGTATTGGTTACAAGCCTTTGTCTGTTTGCTTATATGTTTTGTTGATATATGATCTCATTCTGTGACTTGTCTTTTAACTCTCTTAAAGACACCTATGTTGAACTGAAGTTCATATTTTAATGAAGTCCAACTTATCACTGTTTGCCTTTGTGGTTAGTGCTTTTTGTGATTCAAAACAACATTTAATACCCCATTGTCATAAAGATGTGATTCATGGTATCTTTTAGAAGCGTTATTGTTTAGGTTTCATATATATGGTCCACCTGGCACTGATTTCTGTGAATGATATGAATTAAGGTCTAATGAGTCTACTTAAGATGGTCATAACAAAATACTACAGATGGGGAGAAGTTTAAGGTCAAGGTATGCACAGGGTTTGTTTCTTCTGAGGTCTCTCTCCTCGGCTTGCACATGGTTATCTTCTCCTATGATCTTCACGTGGTCCTGCTTAGTATATGTCTTATAAGGGTGCCAGTCAAACTGGATTAAAGCCACCCCCACCCTACTGATAATTTTAAACTCAATTACCTCTTTAAAGACTCTATTTCCAAAGGCAGTCATATGCTGAGATATTGGGGTGAGGGTTGGTTAGGATCCAATATAGGATTTTGTGGGGGGACTCAATTTACCCCATAACTTAGAATGAAATCTTTGTCATATGGATGTCCCATTGATCTTATATCTTCATTGAGAAATGTTTTTCTTTATTACTTTGGCATCAAATTTGTCAGAAATTTCATATTATATACCTCATAATAAGCATTATATATACATAATAGTATTATATAATCAGAAATTAAGTATTATATACACGTGAATGTTTCCCCATTACCTTTTCTGTTAGTTTCTTCCTAATTCTTTTTTTTTTTAAGATTTATTTATTTATTTATACAAGCACTGGGTACAGTCAGAAGCACGAAGGGTGAGAGAATTCACCAGAGCCAGAGCAGGCAGCAGAACAGGCAGACTGATGAAGTACATTGTTGAGGGGAGCAGCGGGCGGCAGGAGAGGTCTGCGGGCCATGTGGGACCCTCACCCGGCCGCTGGGAATCCAACCGGTGCTGCAGAGGCTGTGGGCAATACTGTTTTAAGTACTGTAAGTTTATTATATCTTGATAATCATAGAACAAAGTCTTTTAACTTTACTTCTTCACAATGTCTTGGCTAATCTTGACTGTTAATTTTCACATGAATTTGTTAGATCCCCTTGCATCAGAAAACTTCATGGTATTTGATTAGAATGGAATTGACTTTCTATATCAATTCACAATTATTCTCAATTTGAGAATAATTTACTTTACACTATTCAGTCTTCCAATACAGTTGCTTGGCATAAGTGTCTATTATTTGTCTAACTTATTTGAACAATATTTCATAGTTACTGTGTAGAGGACTTATAAGAGGACTTATAATCCTTCATTATATTTATTCTAGGTCTTAGAATTTTTATTTTGCAAATTTATAATCTTACAAAATACTATTTTTCGTATTTGTTGGTGAATATAGATGTAATTTTGTTTTCTTTTCTTCTGAACTTATTTTAGCAAATTTATTGCACGCACTTATTAATCAACAACTTATATTTACATTTCTTTGGATTTTCTACAAATATAATCAGTCTGCATATGAAATGACTGTTATATATCTTCTTTACTAATCCTTTTAATTTTTATTTCTTGTTCTTTACTTGAATTGGTAGCAATACCCACATATGAATGAAGTGGGGAGAATGCCATCTCTTGTCTCATGCCAATCTCAAATGAAATGAAATTGAGCAATGTTCTTCATCAGATTAAGGGAGTTCTCTTCTATTCCTGGTTGGCATAGAAACTTGATAATATTTTTTTGTGTTAGATTTTTTTCATTTTCTGTATCTATTGAAATAACTATAAAATTTTTCTGTGTTTCTGTTAATGTGATAATTCAGAATGGTCAATTTGCAAATCATTCACTTTTTTTAAACCAATCTCTCAGTCTTGGAATAAATAAATTTGGTTGAGGGCAATTATCCTTTTTATATGGTGCCAGATTTTTTTGCTATTCTTTTATTTATAATTTTTACAGCTACATTTATGAGAAAGTTGGGCCTGTAATTTTCCTTTCTACTCATTTTTGTTTCTTGTCAGATTTTGGAATCTAAGTTATGTTCGCTTCATGTAAAACAGGTTGCAGAACATTTAATCTATTTTTTTTCTAGTTCATGAAAGAATTAAGCAAGATTGGTGGTTCTTATTCCTTAAATTTGTGACAGAATTAACTGGTAAAACCAGCTGGGTTTGGAGTTTTCTTTGTGGGAAGATTTATAATTACAGTTTCAATTTTTCTAATAATTATAGGATTCTACATTTTCTATTGCTGGTTGTATTTTTTTATTGTTTGTCCATTTCATATAAATTTTCAAATATATTGGTATTAGTGTTATTATCTTTTCCTCCTATGATATTTGTAATATCCATGTGTTGTTCTAGTTTTTAAAATCAGTGATTTTTGTGCTGATCTTTTTCTCCCTCCTGCTACATGTTTATCTTGCTCCATTTCACCTGGTATTCATTAATTTCTTAATCTTTCCAAGAAATCTTATGTTGTTTTATCTTCTCAATTCTATACTTGTGCTTTAATTCATTGATTTCTGCACATATCTTTATTCTTTCCATCATCCTTTCTTTTGGGTTAAATTGGCTTTTTAAAATTCTTGAGATGGGCTCATTAATTCTCAGCCTTTCTACTTTTCTACAAAATTTCCTCTGTATCTTACATTATTTGACATATAATTCTATCCTTAAAAATTCATTTCAAATCATTTTCTAGATTCCCTGGGCTTTTTTTCTTCTGTGAAATATATATTTTTAGAAGGATATTTTAAACTCCCATATGTGAATTTTATAGTTACTCATGTCATTGATTTTTAGCTCAATTACATTGTGGTCAGAAAACTTATTCTGTGATTCAACTTTATGAAATTAGCAGAGTTCTGCTTAATGTACAGTGTAAAGTCAAATTTTATTAAGTATTCTATGACTGCATGTAAATCCCATGGTTATTAAATCATTTTTACTAATACTGTTATTCAAATCTTTTATAGCCTTGTTGCTGTTGTTTGGTATAATGATGTCTTACTTTACTGAGCAGCATTTCAGAATCCCCCAATATTGAGGATTTGATTTTTTTCCAATTATGTTAATATTTTTTTTATTCATTTAAAAATTATAAGGTATCCTTACATGTAGAATTGATATATCTTTCTGATACAAAATTGGTCCTCAGATGCTATGTGTTTAGTTTTAATCTTTCTGTATTTTGACATTTTAGGTAAGGTCTCTTGCAATTAGCACACAGATTTTTATTTTCCTTCATCTGGAAAATAACAAACAGACTTTTGTTTGTTAGAACCATTTCGTCACTTTAAAAATACATGCACAACTTAAATCTGCCGTTTTATTACCAGTTTGTTATCTATGCCTATTATAAATTCATTTTTTTTGCCTTCCTTTAGAGTATTTTTTATCATTCCATTTGTTTATTTTCTCAGAAACTTAGGTTGTTTTATCCTTCTTTTTGGTATAAGTCTAGAATTTATTTGACAGAAATATTTGACTATCACTAATGTTAATCAATAGTTTTCTCTCTCCTTATGCAATATGAAAACATCAAGCCCCTTTGATACCATTCATCCTGAGCAGGATCCAGATGTACTATCATGTGTGCATATGAAAGACTTGGCACCACTGGAGATGTTGCTCTTATATGCAAGTAACAGACCTGTAGTACTACCAGCACCTGGTATGGGACATGATTCTAAAGGCAAACTTTTATAAATTGCTTAGGATTAAAAATCCATTGATATAGAGGGATTCTTTAAAATGGCACATCTTTATATTAAAAAAAAAACAAACAGAAATGGGCCTCTTTGGTGGCACAGGGGGTTAAGCACATCACTGTGAAGCTATCTGTAGCCTCTGCAGCATGAGTTCAATCCTGGTCCAGCCAGGGAGCTACCCACAGGGTATAGCAGACCTCTCCTGTCTTGTCCACTGCTCCCCTCAACATTGTATTTCAGTACATCCACCTGTTCTGCTCCCCACTCTGTCTCTGGTGAATCCTCTCATCCCCTCCCCCCACTTCTTGTATTCACAAATCTTAAAAAAAAAAAACAAACCAGAAATACTTCAGATAAGTGAGATACATGAATTTCACAACATTCAACCACTCCTGACCTCTGCCTCCCCGTTACCTCTCTGCTATGGAGAACATTCCACTGTAAAAGAGATAAACAGAGGGGCAGTCTTCACAAAGTGGAAATAGAGATTTCCTCGTGGAAGCACTGGCTACTCTATTCTCTTGGTGAGTGGTGAGCCTGTTGCACATGCCACCCCAGGTGAGGGCTGTGAGGAGAATTTTGGCTCATCGACATTGCTATGTTAAGAATGAAAGAGGCACTTTCTGTTCCTCTCCAAGCAGGAGCCAGCATAGAACTTTTGGATGAACAAGGGAGAGAGTTTGCATATCAGATTTGGGGCTGGACCCGAATAGGATAGATTCTGGGGCCCCATCTGCACACAGACATCATTCACAACAGGAGCAGGAAAGTGTGTGGGGCCTTGGATGATGGATCCCATCCATTGGGCCCACCCCATTCCTTGGCAGGACAAGGAGCTACCATGCCTTCCAGAAAGTGGACAAATCCTCATCTAAAAGAAAAGGACCAAAATTAAGTTAGTTCATACTTATGATGCTGTAGTGTGCCAGTCCCCTCTAACCTGCACCACCTAACCCACAGGCAGAAGACACAGCATTAACTCAAGCCACCCAGGGCTGAGTTTGAGGCTGAATTCCTTAAGAGAATGCCTATCCTCCCTGTACTTCCAATGCATTCCTCTTTGTAGCAAAAACAACAGTGCCCAGGCAGTGTCCACCCCAGCACTCTCCACTCTGGCACTCATTGAGGTGAATATATGCTGGATCTGTCCAGTCAGACATCAAAGCGGAGCAATCTTAATCTGGCAACTTTCTCAAACCTCTGATCTTTTGGATTTTTTTTATTATCATCTCTTTAAACAACAACAATAATAAAGGTATCCCATCAGCAATAGAGACTTTGGGTCCTTGCTCCTGTCTGCTCCCCCTATTGGCAGATTCAGCAACTGGCCTGCTGTCCTCTCCATCCTTGTCCTGCACTCTGCAGTAGCTGGCTGAGAGCCCACTAGCTCCAACCACTTCATATTTCACCTGAAACATCTCAAAATCCCAGTCAGTATAAAAGACACAAAAATAAAAAAATGGGACGCGTAACTGAAGAGTGAGTGGAGTCCAGGATATTTTTTTTTTTTTATGACAACTCCAAAAGCAGATGGATTGTGTATTGACTGGAAACACCCATCGAAGTCAAAACTTTGGTCCAATGTCCAATTTGTTTACACTTGCTTCTTGCTCTAAAGAGTGAAATGTATGTGAAAAACAAATTCACCTAATCAATGACTATCATGTTTCTACTGATTGAAATATAGTGATTTGTATAACTAAATGACTTCTAGGCAACAGAACAACAAAATAAAGGGGCTTTCTCTACCCTCAGATGCGGTTTCTATATTTAGTAAAAGAATATTTTTAGACTGTTTGCTCTGTTCTAGATGCTGTGCAATATTCAGTAGATAGAAAGGTGAACAGGAAGGGTTCCTGCCTGTGAACTTACATAATACATGCAAGGTAGGGCTTATAATTGAATGTTGCAGGTATAGCTTGGTTAATGCAAGGTAGATGAGAATAAACCTCCAGGAGGGTTTCTTATCCTTGATAGGTCAGGTCAAGAAAGCCAAATGGTGATGAACAGCAGGCACTGGAGTGAAGGTGGGAGAGAGATTTCTGCCCCTTGCCTTGGGGAAGTTCAACAAGACTGGTGCTACATTATGGGGCATGTGAGACTGAAGAAGATGGCCTGGGGAGGTAAGGTCTCATCTAGTAGGAACAGAATGGAACTGAAGGACATTAGGCAGGAGTACTGTACTGTGGCTATTTTACTTTAGAAAGACCTCTGGGTATTATATAAATGATGGGTTTGAGGGATATATTTAATAACTGGAATTCAGAGAACAGTTTTTAAGTCTGTTGCCATAATCCAGGCCACAGTTGATGAGGCCCTGAACTGGGGAAATGTGTAGCGACCAGGAGCCTGGGGTGGAAGGGTGATGCTGTTATCTAGCTTGAGCTCACTCCAGTAGACACTGTATCCAAACAAATGCAGAACAGAGAATACACAGCAGGTTTTTTTCCCCTTTAAAAAGTTATAAACAGCTGAAATAGGGGTGGATAATAAAGTATGACATTATAATACCCATTGTGGAGAACCGGTTTCAGAACACGGGGGAGGGACTATGTTATGCTGACACAATGACAGAAAGAACATAGCTTTAGGTGATGAAATTACACTTATTAAACAGAGACACTATTTTAGGCACCACATTCCACTTGACAGGGAGCCAAAAACAGATGGTGCAATGCAATTTACTGGACTACAGTTTTCCAAAAGTGTGTCTTAACTTGGAATCCTTCAATTTGCCAAATGCCAACAACTCATCTTGCCTATTCCACTGCATATTAATTTGTATCCACTTCAGTTGTTTAGTGTTTTAATTATAGAAGAAATACAAATATATGGTCAAAAAATTTGAAAGAAATCACACATTAGTGAAGAGTATAAATTAAAAAGTAAATGTTTCCTTTTCCCAACCTACTTCCCCTTCTATTCTTTAGCTATAACTACACTTAACAATCTCTTATGCATTCTTTTCACATTTTCACAGCTCCAAAACATTCATATAGATATAAGTTAAGTGGACATCCTTATACATCTGTGCTTAGATGTATGGAAATGAACTAATTCTCAGAAGTAGAATTATTGTATCTAAGATTTTGTTCTTGCATTCTTAATAGTTTTCACAAAATTTTTCTCCAAATATGTTGTATGAATTCTCCTCCTAGCCACAAGCTACTTTATTTATTCATGCCATTTTATTAGCTATGCAGTGGTGGGACTTCACTGTGATTTAATTTGCATGTCCCTAATGACTAATGTGTTGTGCATCTTTTCATGTATTTATATACCATCCATATGGCTTCTTGGTGAAGTGGCTGTTCAGATCCTTGGCTCTTTGTTATTGGGTTGTTGGTTTTCTTATTGCGTTCTGGCAGTTCTGGGTACAAGTCCTATGTCATGTGTTTTGCCAATAGTGTCTTCCAGACTATGGTTTCTATTGTCATTTTCTGTGTGTGTTGTGGAACAAGCAGAAATTTTAAAATTGTGACTTTCTCAATTTGTTTTGAATGGATTGCTGGTTTTTTTTTTTTGTATTTTAAGAAATTTCACCTAATCCAAAGTCACAATAATTATTGTTTATGTTATTTCTTTAAGCTTCATAGGTGTATTACCTTTATGCCAGTTGTCCATAATTTTAGCATACAATGCAAAATAGTGAAATTTGTGTGAAAATCATTAGTGTGTGTGTTTTGTTTTAATTTAGACATTCAGTTGTTCCAGAACAACTGAATATATTCACCATATATTTACGTATGTGTCTGTTTCTAGATTTTATTGTTCTATTTCTTTGTTCTTTGTATCTATCATTTTACTAATATCATCCTGAATCACATAACTTTTCAAGAAGTTTTATTTTTTTTTTGGTTCCTTGATAGTCTTACATGTTGCTTATGCAGCTCAGTTTTTGTTATAAAATTTTTAAACACTACAAACATCAGCATATCTTCCAAGTAAGATGTTGGCAAACTTTCTCTGTAAAAGGCTAGATATTAAATTTTTCAGGCTTTGTGAGTCATACAATCTCTTCTCAACAACCCAAATTTGCAATTGTAGTATAAAAGCAGTGTCTAAATAAATAAACATGGCCTGTGTTCTATCATAACTATGTATGGAAATTGAAATTTTGCATTTCATATAATTTTCACAGGCCAGAAAATATTACTCTTCTTTCCATTTTCCTCAACCATTAAAAGAGAAAATCCATTCCTGGATCACAGATAAAAATAAGCAGTTGACTAAATTTGCATCATGGGGCACAGTTTGCTGAACCCCGTGTCCAAACCCATTTAAAAATTGTTAATAATTTTGACATGTTTTATATGTAAGTCATTTGAATGTAAGACATGATAGCCCTTCAACTCTAAATATTTCAACACACATCTCTTAAGAATAATAGTCATCCACCTAACCATTATCATTCCTGAGGAAATTAATAGTAATTCTTGAATATTATCTGATTTCTTAATCATAGGCAAATATGTTCATTGTCTCCAAAATGCTTTTTAGCATACAATTAGCATCCATTCAAAGTTTACTCATTACATCAATTTTTATGAACTTCTAGTTTCTTTTAACCTAGAACAGTCTGGACTTTTCTTCCCATCTTTACATTTGAAAAGTCTGGGCTAGTTGCCTTGCATATTGTCCAACATTTGTAGATTATTTTTCTCTTTGAAACATTTAATGCTCTCTCCCATTCCTCACATTTTCTGTGTACAAAAAGTTAGATCTAGATGATGATTTTAGATTCAGAATAAACTTTTAATAAAAATGCTTCATAGGTGTGTATTTCAGTTAATCTACCTGTTCTATTTCCTACTCTCTCTCTGGTGAATCCTCTCACCCCCAACACCTCTGGCCTGTACCCCAGTTCTTACATGCATAAATAAACAAATCTTTAAAAAAATGCTTCATAGGTGATGCTGGGAACTTCACATTTCATCTAATCAGGAAGAACATAACACCTGGTTGTCCCAGGCAGGTGACAGCAGATTCTCCATCAGGAAGATACATTGTCCTTTTACAATTAGCAAGTATTTTCCACAAGGGCTGTTTGACACCTTGCAAATACCTTATTTCCCACTCACTTTTCTTCTAATGGCTTCAGGATTCATTGAAACTCATCTGAATCAATACTTTAAAGAATTATTTATTTTCAAATTGCTCTATAACTTACAGAGCTTTTTCTCTTAATTTTTTTTATTGAACACTGCATTAGAACATTATATAAATTTTAGGTGTGCCTCATTATAAATTAACATCTATAAATAATACATTAAGTTCACCACTAAAAATATCATTCTATCATTCACCACACAGTTGACCCCTTTTACTTGATTTGCTCACCCCCTTCCTCTTTCTCTTCTGGTAACCACTTAGAGTCTAAGTGTTTATTTTTGTTTTTTATTTAGTTCATTCATTTGTTGGTTTGTCTGTGTACCACAAGAGTGAAATCATACAGTGTTTGTCTTTCCCCATCTAACTAAACATAATGTAATCTCTTATAGGTTCATCCATTTTGTTGCAAATGGCAGGGTTTTATCTTTTTTATAGCTGAGTAGTATTCTATTGTGTATGTTTACCATATCTTCTTTAGCCAATCATTTACTATAGGGCATGTTGGTTGTACCATCTCTTGGCTATTGTAAATAATTTTGCAATGGACATGGGGATTCATACAGCTCTTTAAAGTAGTGTTTTTGTATTCTTTGGGTAAATAATCACAAGTCAATTGTATGAAATTTATAGTTTTAATCTTTTGAGAAATCTCCACACTGCTTTCCATAATGGCTGCACCAATTTACATCCCCAACAAGAGTACACACAAGTATACACTAAAAAGGAATAATTAATCTCAAAGATTTTTACAGGAATCATCACCGCTTGGTAGAAACTATTTCTAATATAAGCTATATGGGTCTTACTTACTGTGGTTATCTGTGCAGGGACTTGAAGGGGTAGAAAGCAGGAGGATGAGAAGCCAGCCCCATAGATTGGGCTTATAAAAATACCAAAGCATTCATAAACTCTCTCCATCTTCCTTCTGCTGTCACCATGACAACATAAGCGAGTCTGGCTAGAACCTTCCCACTTCATTAAGTCTTCCTATGCTTACACTCCCAGCTCCATTGAGAGAAATATCCTTGATGTTTATTATAATCAAATTAAATATAAATGTCAGGGGAGCCACAAGAGGGGTGGGGTATCAAGATGTAGTCTGTGAACCTTGTGTTTCTCTAGGGTTAGCCTCATCACCTTTTCTCTTTTTTATTTAAATATACTAAGGTTATTGTTTGCTATAATAGCTAATGCCTTCATATTTTAAAAGTGTTATTCTAACAACTTCATTTGTTATTATTCTCTGTTATTGGAGGACATATATGAAAGGAGAGAAAAGATGTAACTTCCTGGAGAAAGGAAACATCAACTGTAGATAATGTCTGTCTAAGAGACTTCTGTTTTAACCACAGGATGGAATTGACTGCCTTTTCCCTTTGTGTCCTGCTAAAGACAGCTGAAATCCCAGCCCAGACATTATAGATATAACAAACCAAAACTCAGAAGGTTGGGGGGGGGCACTGACAGCCTACCAGGGATGGGAGGACTGTGGATGGTCAGATCTTTGAGTTCCTCTGTTTTTTTTTTTTTCTCTCATTGACACTGAACTGCCTTCTGGAGAAGCCAGTAACCCAGTAACACCAGTGAGTGGAGATAAGAAAAGCCCCATAAAGCCTTCTCACTGTAGTTACTGGGCAGGGAAGGGGCAACTGTTATAGATTGAGAGTTTAAATCAAAAGCTCCAGCCAAACACTAGTGTAAGCTCCCCGCCTCTAAGGCATCGCCAGGAGCAAAGAGATACTCTGACCTCCAGTGCTGACACTGTTCGATTGTTATGTAAAATAGGAGGAAGAGGGATGGAGAAAGATATCTCTTTGTTATTTTGGCAACTTCCTGTGACTCATTATTTTAAAATGAAAAGTTAAATGAAGAAGGCCACTATAGGATATTTTCCCCTTTTCATCTGAGTGTGTTGCTGTCACTTTGCTGTGCATTGACTGGATTCCATGTTAGCGGAAAGGCGATTAGAACAAACAGTTGCTGATTTTTTGCTTCTGCTGCAGTATCCTTGAATTGTACATTTGGAAGGTCTGTCATTTAGAACTAGGTAAGTTCCTTTTTAAATAGAAGATCCAAAGGAACTGTTCTATGTTTATGAGTGAAAACATTGAAATGGGAAAGAGATCAGGAACAAAGACAGGAAGCCTAGGGGAACACTTTTATAACAAAACTCTACTCAATTCAATAAAAAGTGATCATGCTTTCCCTTTCTTTAATTATTCATTCAATGTAATTCAATACAAATTTTGTTTCCAAACAAGGACTGTTGCGGGAGCATTAATGAAGGGGGACTCTGCTTTCACCCTCCAGAAAATATTTGCTTAGCACCTACTCACTAATCTCAAATGGGATGCATGGGTGACTAAAGGAGGTCAGATTCCTGTCCTAATGGACCATTGCAATGCTCACACCAGGGTTGCTGCCTAGAACCTTTGAGAAGATAATGCAACCATGTTGGCTGGAATTCAGGGTTTCTAGCCCAAAGCAGAAAAAAAGATAGCAGCCACAAATAATCAAGAAGGCTGTATTGACAGTGGGTTACAATTGTCTTTCCAAACAGAACCAAGAAAAGTGGGAAGTAATTATTCATTAACAGGTTGCCTGAAGTGTTCAGTGCCCTTTCACGAGGCAGGCTTGAGCAAGAGAGGGGTGTTTTGTTAAGACAATGGTCAGAAGGATGTGCCCTGGGGGAGAGCCTGACCAAAGTTGCAGCACAACCCCCTTAGTGGCATAGTTCTAGATGTTCAGCTTGGCATTGAACTCATTGTCAGGGCTCTCACAGAGTCAGACCCCCTGGACTCTTTCCATTAGGCTTAATAAAGGAGGCAGTTATATTTGACACTTTGATCAATAGAAATAATTTTTTGTCTTTTATGCATCCATCCAACCTTCCATCCAACCTTCCATCCAACCTTCCATCCAGTCTTCCATCCAAACTTCCATCTGTCATTCATCTCCCATGAATATTTGTTCTATAATTGTACTTCCTCAATCTGGTAACCGTGGTTTCAATCCATCCCTCTTCCAGGCTCATTGCTCTTTTGCTTCTAGAACTAGCACCTGTAGCTCCTCAGAAAAAGGCTAGAGGATTGCTGAAGGCCCTTTGCCCTCAAGTGTAGACAGTTACAGTGCTTGGGAATTTAGCAATTACTCACTGATTCAGGGAACACACTGACTCAATTCTCTTGCCTCACATGGAGACAAGTTTGGTGTGGAACTCATGCCCCAGAGATTTCTAGGGTCAGGCTCAGTCTGAGACTCTGTCTGAATTTGCATCTTTGTTGGTTGCATCTTTGCATCTGTCCTTTGTGCCTCCCCCACTTCCTTACAGGTTTCCTGTGGGAAAATTTTCAAATAAATGGTTGGAACATGGCTATCATTACTATCATGACTATCATGGCTGAACCCTGCCAGAGATAATCTTGCAATAAAAAAAATGAGCGATTATTTAGTCCTGAGGAATTGGTTCCTATGGTAAGAAATGTTACTTAAATAGATGCAAACTCTGGAAATTCTTTCCTCAAGTTATTGTTTGATATTAGTAGACAAGGCTTAGAGTAGACAGTCTGAGAATCCAATGGTGTTGTCTATAAATGGGTCTTGTCAATTGTGCAAGTATTATATTCAACAGAAGAGTCACAAAGGAGTCTTAAACACATAGTTGGTTGAGAAGCAGAGCTTAACTTTTGTCCTTAACAAGATCTTATTCACAGATTGTCCAGACAGAGACAATGGAGGCTATTATTGGGGGAACCTGGCCTCTTCTTGCAGGACCCCTAAATATGTGCATCTCAAAACTTGGAGTATGTAACCAGAACTTGGCAGATGAAGACTCAGTGAAATACCAAAGATCCCCGTCTAGTAATACCTTTGTAAAGTCAGCTCCTTGTGGAATATTTTAACATTTTTTTTGTTTGTGTTCTCCCTTCTCATTATTGAATGGGCTCCAGGAAACTCTCAACAATCTGTCTCTCACAACTGTACCACCTCCCCGCCACCACTAGGAAAATTCCCTTCATTGTAAAAGATGAGGATGAGTTACAAAAGCAAAGCAAAGAAGCTGTACTGGACCTATGAGGAAAGATGGGTATTTGACAGTCACTGAAAGTCAACTCGCTCCTCCAGGAGGATTTGCCTTGAAGCCAAACAAGCAGGTGAAGGCCAAGTAATTTAGCATTACCATGGTGTTCTGCAACCACCCCACGCAGGTAGGTTCGTGGTCAGTTCAGGCAGCTTAAAGGAACCTTGGAGCCTTGGCATCATCCCTGTTCCAACTGCAACAGGGATCCATCTACCTCTGGCCATTCATGGAGAGGTGCCCACTGAGAGAGTAGGCTGGCCACTGAGTACCATCTGCTCATGGCCAGCCACCCCACAACACCTCCCCTGGCTTCAAAGGGCTCCATACATGTCTGCATTGAACCTTCCTGTCATCTACGCCATTCTGCTGCTGTACGCCGCTCTCTGCTGCAGGGTCCTCTGTGATGCTGCCCTTAGCTACTCAGTCTCTTGGCTCAGGTGTGCCCACTCACCCATGCCCACACCATCCTCCAGGTGTCCACCATCAGGCATGAGTACCCGGAGCTCATGCTCCCAAGAGCTTACCTGCATTTAAAGTCACAGATTATAGCCACAGAGGCCAATGACACAAAAGCCTGAGCATCTTCATTTACCCTACACAGGGCTATGCTGAACCATTGGAGGGTATGGGTGCAAGAAGGACATGTGTGCTATCTGCTGGCATAAAAATACAGGGACACTCTCCCCATAAGATTCAGGAACACTTTTCTCAAGAGTCCTGGAGGAGACTTCTTATTATCTTGGTATGAAACTAGAGGTCAGTTAAAATCATGTGAGTTTGGAGAGGTCTATTACCATGACTTAAAAAATGCAGATTGTTCTGGGTTGAGAGCAGGGAGGGCCCTTAGGTGGCAAAGCATCAGTTCTTGCCTAAGTCCTTTGCCCTCCCCTACTGGAAGAAGAGATCATCCTATCCTAAGCTTCTGTCCTTTTCTTAATTGCTCTACTTTTTATGACCTACAAGAATGTATTTTGGGGGGTCTCAGCTAGTTCTAGACTTGTCAGTAAACATGTTTCTCTAAAAATGTCATCTTTATGCTCAGAGTAAAGATGAGGTCACCTCCTCCTCTCTGTCCTTCATGCCCCAAGTCCCAAAATGCAGGATAAATATCCCTCATTCACTTCATTATTCTTTAGAGTTCACAACCATGTAAATTCTACGTACATATGTTATTAAATGGATTGCTTTTCCTTTGCTAATCCTTTAGATGCTGTTTTGATTACTCATCCAATCCAGGAAGAATCCAGAGAGGTAGTGGATGATTTCTCTTGTACCCTGAGAGCACAAAACATGTTCTGGCTTTCTTTTTATTCAACATGTCTTGGCAATGGTGCTGCTTTTAAAACTTGTTTTTGTGGTTAGCTTTTTCTTCTTTTTCTTGTCTCAAGCAAAGTGAGCTTGTCCAGTTGCTGAAACCCATGCTCAGCTGGGTGTGCACAGATCGTAGAAAATTAGAATTAAAGAAAGGTAACATCCCTGGGAACCATTTTACAGATGCTAACAGTGTGCCAGGTACGTTATGTTGGGTTTCAGAGTGGGGTTCTTGGGTTCCTTTGAAAATGAATTTAGCAGACTTTCCCATTCAGCAGCACACAACAAGTTTATTAAGTAAAAGAGAAGAAATAAGGATATGCCTGTGTAGAGAGAGATGGGCAGGTTTTGAAAGGGGCAGGTTTATTTAGGAAAAAAGATGCCTGCATAGACACAGGCAGGAAGTCTTAGGAAAAGATCTGCATTTTGCCAGATTAAGGGGTATCTTACACAGTGTTCTTTGATGAAATTAATGTAGAATTTACTGCTTTGGGGTCAGATTGGGTTGGTTTTCTGTAACTGATCCTCCCTGATCCAAGCCCCAGATTCCTGGAAACTTCTATAGCTGATTTAAGAATCATTAATCATCCCTACCCCCATCTCTGGGTTTTGACCTTGTGGAATCTTCCATCCAAAATTTCTCTACTCTAAGCTTCCATCGCTTTATGTATATCATTGTAATGTAATATAATATTCATTTTATAGAAGGAGAAATGAGGACTTCAGGAATTAAAGAACTTGCCCAAGTTCAGGTATGTGGAGAACAATGGAGTTGGAAATCTAACTCCGTCTATTCACAAACCAATTTAATTATAAATGGTCCACCTAACAGACAAGTCATCGAAGGGGTTTCTAAATAAAAGCTTATTTCCTCAGTTCCTTCTGGCAGCCCTGACTCGAGTTCCAAGGTTTATTAGTTGTGTATAAACAAACCCCTTACTTGCGCAATGAGGATTTTGGTGAGCACCTATCATGCACCGGATCCCGCAGAAGAAATAAGAGAAATATGACTCTCAGGACACAGTTTCCTGTAGATGGAACAATGAGAAAAAAAGATAACCTCATCTCCCAGCTCTGGATTGAAAGGGACTTGTCTCCAGACTAGGAAAAGGGAGCTTGTCTTTGGATCAATGTGTTTGTTACTTAAACAAAGTCTGTGTTCAGTAAGAACTAGAAGGAAACGTCTCCCATGCTCTGGGATTCCGTGTTCTCAATTATTGTCGGAGCCACATGGCACTGATAAAGTTGCCTTTTAATATCCAGCAGTGTGTGGAGACATTCCTATGCAGAGTCCCAACTGATGTCTTGTTCGAGTATTATAGAAACTTGTTTACCTTTAATTTTTTTTTTAATTTGCTTTTCACTCTCAAGATTGCACCAAGCCAATGACTGACCTATTTTTGCTGCAGTGTTTGATTTGCTTTTAATTATAGCAATTACAGTGCCCTGATCACTGGCATTGTCCCCAGGATGTTGGTTTTTTTCTTAATGTTATTGTTACCCAGATTACACAGCTTTGGTGCCAGCATGAAGCCTGTTAATGATCCATGGGTGGTGCTGGCGGTCTTAGAGCTGGTTAGAGGTCAGTGTGAGCCTGTTTTCAAGATCTCTCTGGTGGCTTCTGGGCTGACCTCATTGTAGAGATCTCCCCTTTAACACGGCCCTAGGAAACGTAATGCCATCCTGATCATGTCCTGGAAAAAAGAATTCTCTTAGGACACCCAACAGAATAAGCTATTTGAGTTTTCCAGAATAGTTTTCAGAGTGAAATGAAAATCTTTCCAGAAAGAAATGATTTCTAGATGCCTTGTTATTTTATTTCTCTCCTCTACCCTATTTCCCTTCCTGCTTCTCTCCTCTTCCTACATATAATCCCTGTATCAGTCAGTCAGGGCCTCTAGAGCAAGTATACTATAGACTAGATGGCTGAAACAACAAACATCTATTTCTCAAAATTCTGGAGTTTGGAAAGGCCAAGGCCAAGGTCCCACAGATCCAGTGTCTGGTGAAGACCCTTGCCCAGTTGGCAGACAGTCATCTTCCTTTGTTACCTCAAATGGCAGTGAGCAGAGAGAGAGAGCAGTAAAGCTCTTTCTTTCTGAGCTTCTAAGAATATGAATTCCATCAGGAGAGTTCCACCTTCATGACCTAATTACCTCCCAAAGGCTCTGTTTCTAAATACGGTCCCTTTGGGGATCAAGATGTTAACATTTAAATTGGGGGGGAACAGAAACATTCATTCTACAGCAATCCCCAATTTCAAAACATCTATTGAACAATCTGCACAGGTTGTTCAGCAGTGATGATGAACAGCAGTAATGATGATAGTATTTACGGAGACTCTGCAAAATGCAAATATTAACTTCCTCCCCCTCGCTAGCAGCCCCAAGGAGTAGGGACTCATCACTCTAGCTTTTCAGACAGGAAAATTTCCATGGACACAGCATGAGTCATCTTTCTGAGTTGTGGGATCTGGCTTCCAATGCAGGTGCTCTGTGGCCTCCCCAGTGAACTTCTTCTACGTCTGGAGGCAAGAGAGACACCTGCTGCTGTAAACAGGTCAGGACGGGCTCCCTGCCCCCTCCAAGCTGAGTGGAGGCTGGGAGGCTAACATCACGAAGCTTCGCCACTCATCAAGAAACCAGCCCCAATTAATTAAATTGATAATATAGAAAAAAGGGTGGTGATTAATGCTTTTTATTCCTCTGGTTTGATGAAATGCACATAGTCAAATCTAATTAATTTCACCTCCACAACAGTGGAGTGATGACTCAGATGGCAAGGTGCACAATTATAGGATGCTCAGATCTCCTTATGGGAAGGCTGAGTGCAGAGTCTTACCTTCCTAACTCATTTTTAAGCCCCCTCTGTATAGGGAAGCACTAATTTACTTAGAGATCCTTGATATGCTAATTACGAATCACTCTCACCTACTCATTAGAGTAACTCCCCCAAGGAATTCCCGCATCCTTTTAACTCTGTACTAATTACAGGTCTATTCTTAAAGTACAGTGGAATGGTAAAGAATGAGACAGACCTGGGTTGGAATCCGGATTCCTCAACTTACTGTGTAATTTTAGACAAGTTACTTAGTCTCTTTGACCCTCGGTTACATTACCTGTAATGTGATAATCACACCCATCTATGCTCTGAGAACTGTGAAGAACCAACTTCAAGCCCTCGATAGGGCCATGGTAAGTCAGCAGCAGAGATTGCTGGCCGATGTTTTTGCATTAAACTAATCTGTATTTTGATGATTCATTAATTCCAACTGATTTCTTTCTGATAAACACAAATATAGCAGGATTTATCTTTTCTGTTTCTTTGGCTATTAGAGCAACTTTCTCTCAGTGAAAAAGTCTTGGCATTCCATTAAAGTTTCTTCAATTATAAAATGGTGAAATAGATTTCAGAAGTAAGAGTAGAGCTTTCTCTTCACGTTGGTATCTTCCAGTTTATCACACAGATTAGACTAGTTTTAGGAGGGTATAAGGAATCTTGTGTCTTTTTTCATACATTTTATGTTCTTTGATGTTCAGAAAAGGAGTTTTCTTGCCTTTTAGGCCATTTTAGAGACAACCTTCAGCATTCACTTTGTGTCTTATTTGATCATCTATTCTACGAAACACAGGAATTTGTGAGATAAATCTGCTCACGAGTGCCTTTTGATCCATACAAAGGTAAGAAGGTAGGGTACAGGGAGTCTTTCAGGGAGACAAGACAGGCTATAAAGGGTCAAAGATGGGAAAATTAAACCTAACGGAGGAGTATCTGTTGGCACAAGACCTGAAGATTCAGAAAGGTAGTGAGAGAAAAAGCAAATTAATTAATATGTCAGCATTATGAGGAACCAAGCTTTTAATGGAAAATGTTTTATAAAAGAATAAAGATGATGAGAAAAAAACTTTACAATACTAAATTTTATTTGGAGCACCAACATAAACTCATGCTTTTTCATGCTTTTTGTTTTTGTTTTTTTAATAAAAGTAGTATTTTCTAGCTCTGTCCACAGAAAGGACTTAGAGGCATTGATAACTCAATCATGAACATGCATGTTATCTAGATTTCTCACATTAAATGAACTAGCCCTCCTTTGAGAACTGCTAAGTCCAGGTTGGGGCAGGAGGAGTCTGAGATCATCACCCTGAGCCAGAAAGCAAGGTACTACACAAAGACTCAGAGTGACGTCGAAAGGATGTGGGCATCCTGCCGGACTGGGCACCATTTGAGCATCAAAGAGATTGCAATTGATAGTAGCATTGTGTGGTTGGCAAAGAGCACTTTCCACGATGGCTGTGGGTGTACATGGTGCACCTGTGTCTGTGTGAGTGTGTTCCTATGTGCTGTTTGCTTTTACTAAATGTCCTTTTACTGAGACACAAGGTCTATGCTTCTCCCTCTTTAATCCAGATTGGTGTCTGTGATAACTCCAACACAGAGAGAATGACAAATGTAACGCTGTCTCCCTCAGAATACTAGCACTTGATACTCTACTGTGAGGAAGTCAAAACAAGCACCTGGAGGGGACCATGTGGGGAGGAACTGAGGCCCCCAGCCCTTAGCCAGGACCAGCAAGCAGGATGTAAGGCAGCCTTTACACTATCCCAGCTCCCATTCCCCCCATGTCCCAGCTGAGACATGCAGACACAAATTACTCCTGCGGTGCTCTGTTCACAGTCCTGAGCCACAGAATCGTAAGCACAACAAAATGTTGTCCCGTGCCATTCTACTTTTAGATCCTCTATTTATTAGCATTTTAAAAAATTATGGCAAAATAACCATAACGTGAAACTTGTCATCATAGCCATTTTTAAGTGTACAGTTCACTGGCATTAAATACATTTATCATGTTGCATAACCATCACTGAACTCATCACCTTACCAAGTTATAAAACTCAGCATCCATTAAACACTAACTCCCCACTTCTCACTCTCACCAGCTCCTGACAATCACCATTCTGTTTTCTTTTTTTTTTAAAAGATTTATTTTTATTTATTTATACAAGCACTGGGTACAGTCAGAAGTGCAGGAGGGTGAAAGAATTCACCAGAGCCACAGCAGGGAACAGAACAGGCAGAAGGACCGAAGTACACTGCTGAGGGGAGCAGTGGGTGGTAGGAGAGGTCTGCGCGCCATGTGGGATCCTCCTCTGGTGGCCGGGAGCATCCGGGGATCGAACCGGCGCTGCAGAGGCCGGGGGCAGCTTCGCAACCCAGCGCTCAACCGCTGCGCCACCCGGGAGGCCCACCTTCTGTTTTCTTTCCCTATAAATCTGATGACTCAAGGTTTGTCATGCAAGTAGAATCATACAGTATTTGTTTTCTGCTTATGTTTGGTGATAAAAAACTGCTGACACTTACCAGTCTGATGTATTGCATCACCTTTGACTGGACATTTTCTGGAAATTAGGGGGAAAAAACCTATAAAATAAATTTCTGATATAATTTGGGAAATTTGAATATAAATGTACATTAAATGATTTTAGAGAATTATTTTACTCTTACCCGCTAAGTCATATTTGGAGCTTAAACATTGTCACACAACATAGAAATGCTTTGGGACACACAAATATACATGTGTTTAGTGATAAAGCAATTAAGGGAAAAGGTTCACAAGACTTGAATCTAGATGAAGAGTATATTGGTACTCATCGTAATTTGCTTCTAACTCTTTTATATGTTTGACTTTTTGATAATCCAGAGTTAAAAGAAATAACTAAAGACAGGAATGTTGAAAATCCAATTTTTTTTAAAGATTCATTTATTTATACAAGAACCGGGGTACAGGCCAGATGCACAGGAGGGTGAGAGTTGCGGGGAACAGAGACAGAGCGGGGAACAGAACAGGCAAACTGATGAAATACACTGCTGAGGGGAGCAGTGGGCGCAACAGGAGAGGTCTGACATGCCCTGTGGGATTCTCACCGGCCAGCCAGGATCGAACCCACGCTGCAGAGGCTGCGGACAGCTTCACAGTGTGGCGCTCACTGCCTGCACCACCAGGGAGGCCCAAAAAATCCAATTTTGTGTGGATAACATTATTTGGGGAATCTTACTAAAATTCTGATCCTACATCCAAAGAGCTGGATTGATCAGTCTCCCAGCTATGCATTTTTGAACTAACACTCCAGGCGATTCTGGACACCTGAGAACATTTTAGTTTGAGAGGAAGCCCATGACATAGAAGCAAAACCTAAAGAAGCATCTGGGGATCATTCTGAGCCAGAGAGGGGGGCAGAGCTCATGGCACACACTGTTTGTGGGGAGTCTCTTGAGATGAGAAGCAGTGAGTCGATTTGGAAACCTGTTTAGTGAGTGTTGACTGTGACTAGCAAAGGGATTTTCAGAGTATGTAATTGGACTTAAGGCAGGAGTCAGTGACCACAGGGCAGTTGCTGTGGCAGAATGGAGCCCATCCCTACACAGAAGGAAGGGACAATGTTGAGGGCCCCTTCAGTGCTTTTGTGAACAATATTTCATTGAAATTTTATTGGAATGTACTCAAACTAGGTAGCTGTTATTGATTTCTCCCACTTGTAGGCAAAAATAAGCTCAGAGGCATTCAATGATATCTTCAGGGTTAAAAAAAGCAATCGGTTTTCCACTCATGAATGTTTCCCACTGTGCCATGTTATTCCAGAATAGAGGTCACTGGAGTCTGAGATGAGACAGGCTGTGTTTGAGAGGCACTGTTAGAATCCAGATGGACTGGGGGGCTTGGATCGTCTCACGTCAACACGGAACATGTCTTGTCTCCTTCACACAGTCATTGTGAACATAAAATAAGACATTGCTTATGAAACCTTGGTATTTGCTCCTGGCACATTTTCAACGTTCACTATGTAATAGCTATGGATGTTTTGTAGTTGGAAACACTGGGGTGATAGTAGGAGGCATGGAGAATGAAGTAAGCTATTCCTTTGTTCTTTCTTCATCATTTCAAAACTGAGACTTTTGTCATCAACTCTGGAAATAAAAACACTGACAATCTCATCACGAGACTGAATACAGTGTTTAATAATGTCAAGGAAACTTGCACACCTGCCTGATCTTTCCATCATGGCCTTGTATTCGTGGGATGCAGGGCACCTGTCAGCTGCCTTTGCCATCTTCTTGGGAGCATTTGGAAACTGGTGGTCGTGGAGCAAACCCGCAGTGGGCAGACGTCTGAGCCGGCTGAAGCTCTTAACATAGTGAAAGCATTTTGAGAACTCTCTGCATTGCTCTCTCCTCTCACGTCTTCCTCTCCTTCTGTTTTATTTGTCCTTATTTGGTTCCCTTTCAGGGGAGTCTTATACTGATTCCCTTTACATTTTTCCACTCTTTACTCTGCTAAATATAATTTTTATTTCCATTTTTATGACCTCATTTAAAAATTGCCCCCAAACTCTAGCACTGTCAGGTAGGTAAATCTGATTACATGACGATGTTAGAATTATGTTTGACTTCATTTTAAACCTGTGTGTGGAAAACAAAGAGGAACAAATGAAGGAAATGGTCCTCCTTTGTATCTGCTTCATTCAAAACAATGAATAAAAATGGTTATTAATTTGAAAGGTTGAATCCTAAAGAAGAAATACAAGTGACGGCTTGATAATTAAATATGGACATTATTCACAGGCAGCTAAAACATGAGTTCAGAGCATCTTTGTAAATCTATATTAATAAAATCGATAGCACTTCACGTAAGCATATTTTTAGTTTGGTATTCATTCACCCTAATAATACTTTATCCCTTTTACTTTTATTACTTCATTTTGGTCTCCCTGTGCTTTGCTATCATTAAAGTACATTAGTTACTATGGTGATGGCCGTGTAGGAGATGTGTGTGGAAGGCACACGGGGGTACCCACAGCTATAAATGAGATACGATTTATACACCAGATGAACACTAGAGCTGGGAGCTGAAATAATTAAGGAAGTGACTTGTATAAATTCTTTTTGTAAATGATGTGGGTATCCCATTTGATTATCTGATAAATAAATTTAAATTAACCCCTTATTAGCACTCTTGTTGCACAAAGGAGTATCTCTGAATGTTTTCTATTTTATTTGAGATCCCTATTTGATGCAAGAATTTTATTGTGACCCTACCCATTATCTTTTCTTTCTTTTCTTTTAAGATTTATTTATTTATGCATACAAAAGCTGGGGTACAGGCCAGAGAGGTGTGGGAAGTAAGAGGATTCACCAGAGACAGAGTGGGGAACAGAAGAGGCAGATTGACTAAAAGCACTGCTGAGGGGAGCAGCAGGCGAGGCAGGAGAGGTCTGCAGCACCATGTGGGTAGCTTCCTGGGCCAGTCGGGGATCAAACTCATGCTGCAGAGGCTGAGGATTGGTTCAAAGTATGATGCTCAACCCCTTGCGCTACCAGGGAGGCCCACCATTATCTTTTCTGATGACATTCTGAGAGATTGTCCTTTGAATGGCAATTTATGTCATTTCTCAAGCAGTTGCTAAATGCATGGTGTCCAAAGACCTTTATGTGGGTTTTATAGTGCAGGAAATTTTAGCTCATTGTCTCTGTGGTAATTGTGGTTGGTGTATAAGTGATAAATTCAGCAGAAACAATCTACTATAGGGAATGGTGAAGCAGGAAAAACTAAATGAGTGTGAGATTTTTCTCCACAAGGAAAGCTTGGCTGCCATGCTGTCACTTGCCACCTACACTGCCACCCAGAGGGAGGGTACTAGGTGCTGTCTCCAACCACATGTTCTTCCCCTGTTTATTCTTCCATGTCTGCCAGGATGTGTAAACACACAGCAACCAGTTACCATTGTTGTGGTTTTTGGAGTCTGTGGGTTCGGAGTGTTGGGCCCTTGGGTTCACTTTGGGAAAGGTGTCACCAGAGCTCCTGTTTCAGCGACACGCGGCAAATTTCCAGGCGAGTTTCTCCATGATACAGAGGCATTAGTTATATTTAAAGGGCAGGTTTATTAGGGAAAGGGATGGAAGAATGAAGGACACTTGCATAGACTCAAGCAGGCAGGAAGAGCTGCCCCAGAAGGGACAGGTTTGCTGAGAGAGGTCTGCATGGTTGCAGGCGGGCGGCCTTAACAGGTCATGGGCAGTCAGGGAGCTGCTGCCCTGCAGGAGAGAGTTGGTGAAAAGAGGCACCTGCCTAGGCACAGGTGGGGCAGTTGGAGTGCTGCCCCCAGCCACTGCAGACACTGCACTGACCTACTCTTCTGTTTGAGAGGGACTCACTCCTTGTGAGCTGTCAGTTGGCTGCTAATTTTGGGTAACTGCAGAATCTGAAAGGGACCAGAGATTCCACAATGGGCTCAATCTCCATATCTTTACCTTTGGTGTCAGTTGGGCTCAATCTCCATATCTTTACCCTTGGGCCTGTGCTCCAAACACTCCCAACAGCAGTTTGATCCCTGCTTGGATCTTATGCTTTGTAATCTAGGCATCTGTGCCTAAGGATACTAGTTTCCATAGCTGTATCAATGGCTATGCTAATTTTTTCTCCCCCCACCTCCTTGTGAGCCAGATTTCTGGTCTAGTGGTGCACCTCCTTTTCAGTTTTTTTTCTATTCTTGTCCTCTATCACCATCACTGAGGATGGGGCTGGATGTGACAAAGGTCGTTTATTTTTTGCACAGCAAGACCACACTGCTTCCCATCGGCACACTGAGTGAGTCTATGTACCTTGGTGGGCAGCTGGAAGCTTGGAATTGTTGCATTTTTAAATTGCATTCCACTGTTTCCAGCTGGACTTCATTCTTATCCTCTGCTTATGTCCCTACGACTTTCCTTGTCTTATGAATGGATTTTCCCATCTTAATGTATTTCTAACACAGTGACATCTTTTGTTGCCAATGGCCAGTGTCAGGGTTAGGAAACATGTGATAAGTCACACATGTCTGTAGGGTTGTTTTGATTACTTACGAATGCTGGAGGAAAAATGTTATGGAAGAAGGATGCTTTGTAGATGCAAGCTATCAAATTCTAATTAGAATAAAGATATTTTCAGCAGGGATTATGTGAATGACCAGAAAGAGTTCAGGGCATAAGAACTGGATGAGACATGTTATTCCAAAGCAGGTAAAAAAAAATGTCATTAACAGTAAATTGATAAAGAGACTTCCACATTAAAACGTCTCTAATATTGATGAGACATTAAAAGAGATGAGAAATATTAAATTAATAGTTTAGAGGATAATGTGAACTATGTTTATTAGTAGTATGTTTAGAGGAGCAAAGTTTAACATTCAACAAGGCAGGTGGGATACGGTTGGTTGAAATCAAGGTCATGTCATTTCTGCCTGGGAAATAATTTTCTATACTCATAATGCTTCTCCTGAAATATAGATCTTTTGCCCTAGGCTTCAAAAACATGATATTCATCCTTTGAGCTAAAGGGAACATTGATTTTATTGCATTTATTAAGTTATCTTTTTTTCTGTTTACGCATTTCCATTTAGATCTGAGAACACAAACATCAAAAAAGCTTGAGTCCACTTATTTAAATGTTTAGTGAGTTCTTTGTCAAACTTGAGCTCTCTAAGAATTTCAAAGATAGTGGATTAGTTTTTAAAGATTTATTTATTTATTTATTTATTTATTTATTTATTTATTTATTTATTTATTTATTTACAAGTGTTAGGGGGAAAAGGATGTCCCAAAGCTAATTTCATACAGGCTTTGTGGACTCCACCCCCACCCCAGGCCAAAGCCAAAGACACTGGGAATTTCAAATCCCATCACCACCAAAGGGAAGGTGGCTGGGACCTGAGGGTGGGGTTAAGCAGCCAGGTGGAGATAAAAGGCAGACACCTGGGTTTTGTGGATTCCCCATTTTTGGCTCTCGGCCAGCTCGCAGCGTCCGGCCAGCTCTGAGAGTGACTTTGGGTTTTTAGGTCGTAGGATTGGGTAGGACGCATTAAAGACTTTATTTTCCTATTTTTTTCTTGAGTTGTATTTTTTTTTTTGTAAATAAAAGGTTTATTTACAAGAGAAAAGGAAATAAGGAAAATGTACAACTCAGGGAGAAAATAGGGAAATAAAGTCTTTAATGCGTCCTACCCGATCTGATGACCTGGAAACCCAAAGTCACTCTCAGAGCTGGCCGGACGCTGCGAGCTGGCCGAGAGCCAAAAATGGGGGATCCCCAAAACCCACGTGTCTGCCTTTTATCTCCACCTGGCTGCTTAACCCCACCCTCAGGTCCCAGCCACCTTCCCTTTGGTGGTGATGAAATTTGTAGTTCCCAGTGTCTTTGGCTTTGGCCTGGGGTGGGGGTGGAGTCCACAAAGCCTGTATGGAATTAGCTTTGGAACATCCTTTTCCCCCTAACGCAAGCACTGGGTACAGTCAGAAACCCGCGGGAGGGTGAGAGAATTCACCAGAGCCACAGAGAGGAACAGAACAGGCAGACTGACGAAATATACTGCTGAGGGGAGCAGCGGGCTCAGCAGGAGAGGTCTGTCGCACCATGTGGGACCCTCGCTGGCAGCCTGGGATTGAACCGGCTCTGCAGAAGCTGTGGGCAGCTTTGCAGCCCAGAGCTCAACTGCTGCGCCACCAGGAGAGGCCCAGATAGTGGATTTTGGATGATTTCATCATTGGCCAAAAACTCAGTGAAATTTCACAAGTAGATGTCCAGTTCCAAAAACAGATAGCAAATGACTTCTGGTTGCCAGCTGTTCTCTTAACCGATTCTTTAGTAGTCATTTGTGGCCAGGGATACCACAAAGATCATGTTAAATGTGTGATATTTGTGTGTGTGAGAACCAGATCAGATAGCTTCAATGTTGAGACAGGTCTTCCTAAAAGCTGAGAAGCTACTGATGAAAATCCCCATTCTAGTTACCTTTATGGACAATAATGATTATTTCTAATTGTTTAAATCAAATAATATGTATGCTTTGGCTCCTTGCGTGAGCACCACCCCAGATGAACCATTCTTTAAGCAGACAGCACTCCAGATCTGTGCTCAGGAGGGTACCACTTAATTGATGAATCTGTTTTTCTGGTCCTTCAAGGAACCTGTTCAGCAATTTCCTAAGAACTTGCTATTTCAGTAGCCTATGGAAGTTGCCTGATGTAGTGGAAGAATTTTGAATTTGGAGCAAGATGCAAGGCCCATTTTTACTTACTAGAAACCCTTTTCTGGATTGTACAAGCCCCTCCCTAGCTGGGCTGTAGTGTGTGGTAATTCCAGCCCAGCCTACCTCTCCAAATTGTGAGAACAAAAGGCATCAGGAATGAACACACTTTGAAAGGCACACTTGTTGCAACTCTGCATGTTTTATAGATGCATCACTCTGGCTGTTTCATTCTCTTCAGTGATTCTGTTTCTGCTCTCCAGCTTTCTCTGTCCTGCTCCTTAAAATACACTCCGCCCATTTCAAATGCTCAGGGAAAATCTACACTGGCATTTCTTGATGTGCATACTATGGAAATACATGTTAAAATAAGTTGACTCTATGGCCAAATGGTCTGAGAAATTCTGAGAGAAAGGACATTAGGAAAAGACCCTTCACTGAGTGCTGCATGTCTTAGCATGTGAACACATTGTTGGTATCCAAAGGTGAATAGCTATGGCACAGTTACCCACGACAAGTCAGATCCATCGGTGTAAGCCCCCACCATAAAAGCACCTGTCTCGCAGTGGGCACAGCTGGCTTTGAAATGCGTAAGGGATCACAGATGAAGAAGTGGCATTTGCATGCTCCAGGAATCTTACCTTTCACATCTGGGGTGCTCAGCGGACCCATCACCTCTTCCTTAAATGAGTTAGCAATAAAAGGTTAGAAACAGGATATTTAAATACCACTAGCATCCCAAATCACATTAGTGCAAACAGACAATCAGAAAACATGTTTCCTCATTGATATGTAAAACTGCAGTATGAATGCCCCAGATCTAAGGAGGACTTAGGTTCCTGCCTGCAGCAGTATGATGAATACTCTGATGTTTATCTTTTCAAGCCCCTCTCCCCTTTCCTCTTCATCTCCAGCCTTGATCCAAGGGTTCCGGGAGTGGCTGGAAGACAATACTGTCACTGCATACCTCCCTACTCCCACTAGGAAATCTACAAACTGTTTCCTTGATGTGGTTGCCATTCTCTCCATGCAACTGTATGGGTGTAAACCCTGAGATCTCTAAAACCAACCCGACTGTGAAAGGGTGTGAAGGAGCATGGTCCCATTCCTAGTCTCCCAGGCTGGTGACAGAACATCTAGAGCACCAATACTCTGGGTGGGGTCAGTAATGGCAATTGCAATTAACTAGAATTGTGTGGATGGTGATTTTTGTAGTACCTGTGTTAAGAAATGAGTTATAGGGAAACTAAATGAGAAACAGAACA
This sequence comes from Talpa occidentalis, assembly GCF_014898055.3. Classification (NCBI taxonomy): domain Eukaryota; kingdom Metazoa; phylum Chordata; class Mammalia; order Eulipotyphla; family Talpidae; genus Talpa; species Talpa occidentalis. The sequence goes on from NW_023601433.1 coordinate 15,606,239, forward strand.
TGACGTGTTCTTTTCTTCTTGTTGCCCAAGTTCACAGTTGCTGCAAGGTGGGGAGCCCCTCCCCTCCCTCCAGCACCCCCACCCTTTTTGGGAGCACTCAGAGCAGAGCCAGGCAGGACAAGGCTAATAGGTGGGACTGTTTCTGGGTAGGTATCTTCCCTAGACTTGCCTTTGGGAGCGAGAAGTCCGTCCTGAGATGGCTGCTTTGTGCTATTTCTTCTCAGTGTTGGTGCATTTCTGGTACATTTCCATATGTCCTCAGGTGCTAGAGGGTGATGGGAGCAGAGCCTGGGAGCTGTCCACCTGCAATGCCAGAGCAGGGTTTGGGGTCCCTGCATGCCATCCTCAGGACACAACTTCTGCCATAGTTTGTAAGGCTTGGTCATGTATTTATAGTCTTTCTTACCCCAGAACAAACCCCAGTGGATTATCCATGCTAATGATTTCCAGCAGCAGGGCCAAAGTGGTCTCCATGGTGATGATTTACGCTTGGGTCTCCTAGGAGACGATTACACGTGTGGCAGACTTCAGATTCCTTTTATTTCCCACAATGGGAAATGATTTTTCTTTTCACACTGAGCCATGCCCAGAATTTGTAAGATAAAATTTAATATTTTCTAATAATTTCTCCCCCCATGGTGTGAAATGATGAGCTATTCTAAAGGGGAAAGAAATGCTTAAAAGGTAAGAAAAAAAAAAACATGCTCTTTCTTAATTGTATTATAAATAATCAGAAAATGATGAGCCTGAAGTGAGGTAATAGAAGGCCTTCGTGTTGTGTTTTAGGGTGAGTCTGGTTCAGTGAGTTGAGTTCTCTGTTTAAATCTGGTATTTGCTTCCATTTCATCTCAGATGATTTATAACACAGCTCTGGTTGGAATGGGTTTAAGATCATGTGGGACTTCACACGGTGCACAGAGGAGCAGACTAAAATCTTTCATTGTCTGGAACATGGATAATTTGTTCAATAAAGGGTGCTGGGCAAACTGGACCACAACATGCAAAAAAAAGAAACTAGACCACTACCTTTCACCACGCACAAAAATCAACTCAAAAGGGATAAAAGAACTGGACATAAGACCTGAAACCATAAAATGCTTAGAAGAAAATATAGATAAAACACTACAAGACATACATCACAGTAACATCTTTAAAGACTCATCACCCAGGGCAAAGAAAGTCAAGGAAAAGATAAACACCTGGGATTACATTAAACTGAAAAGCTTCTGTACACCCAAAGAGACATTAACCAAAACAGAGAGACACCCCACTGATTGGGAAAAAAATCTTTGCACTTCAGTCAACTGATAAGGGACTGATCACAAAGATATACAAAGAACGCACACAGCTCAACAAAAACAAAATAAACAATCCAGTCAAGAAATGGGCAGAAGAACTTAAAAGACATTTCTCCAAAGAGGAAATGTAAATAGCCAACAGGCATATGAAAAAATGTTCAACATCACTTGTAATCAGGGAAATGCAAATCAAAACTACCATGAGATACCATCTTACACCAGTGAGAATGGCACATATTAAAAAAAAACTAGTAACAACAAATGTTGGCGAGGATGTGGAGAAAAAGGAACTCTTCTGCACTGTTGGTGGGAGTGCAAACTGGTCCAATCACTATGGAAAGCTGTCTGGAGGTTGCTCAGTCTACTAAAAATGGAACTACCATACCACCCAGCAATTCCACTCCTAGGGATCTACCCAAAGGACACAAAAACATTGATTCAAAAGAACACCTGTACACCTATGTTTATTGCAGTGCTATTTACAATAGGTAAAACCTGAAAACAACCCAAATGCCCAAGATCGATGACTGGATCAAGAAGAGGTGGCACATATACACAATGGAATATTATTCAGCAATCAAAAAAAAAGATAAACTCATGCCATTCGCAGCAACGTGGATGGAGTTAGCAGGAATTACACTCAGTGAAATAAGCCAGAAGGAAAAAGAAAAAATATCAGATGGTTTCACTTATAGCAGGAATACAGGGGAACCAAATAAGACATCAGTGTAAAAATATAACAGTACAAAACATAACAAAGCAAAAACAATTATAAATCAGAGACATCCTGCAGGGGAGGAGGCAGGAGAGGGATCAGAGGGAGGGAGGAGCACAGGGGACTGAGGTGATGGTGCACGGGTGCCTTGGGGAAGGAAATTCTATGGGGACTACACCTGAGGGGGTGGGGGGAAGCAAATATTGTTTAAAAATGAACAATGATGTAAAAAATTAAAAAATTAATATAAAAAAGTAAAATCTTTTATTGTCACCAAAGTCGCTGCTTTCCCAGTGTCATCGCCAGGGAGAGCTTCCTGTCCAAACCACAGTAATATATCCCGTGGCCAAAAAATTCCATTTATCTGAATTTCAGACACTGGTGTAGCAGATCTCCTGAGGGGACACCCCAGTGCTCCCCTGAGGGGTCAGCACTGAAACATAGAGATGGGACAGTCCCAGCGATCTTGGCAAACCCATCTCCATGCATGTCTGCACAGAAACCTTACGCATTTTTCATGAAAACAAGAACTGGTTCATCTCATGCTCATCCACAAGAGGGCTACCTGTTATTATTCCTTGTTCAAGATCTTTCTGCGGCACTTCAGAAAGACAAGGAGGCAGGTAGTTTGGATCTGATAAAGAGGGGGTCGAGCAACTGTGGACCACAGCCTTGCTCTGCTGGAATCAGTGTAATCCAGCATGGGCTTCTGAGCATCCGCGACAGACCATGTCTCTACAGCGTGCCAACCTCTTCCTTCCATTCATCTAACCAGAGAAGCAAACATTAAGCTACACGTGTAATAAGTAGGGGGAGGGCTGCTCTACAGAGGCATGTTCTGAATGTTTGGAAGCTCAGAGAAGGGAACGGTTATTTTTTTCTTTTTCTTTTTAATTTTTTTTTATTCCCCATACAATTGCAACCCCCTTATTTTGACCCCAATCCCTTCTTTCCCCGCCCTGCCCCCCCATAGTGTGTCTCTGGTTCATAGTTGATTGTTCATTTTGATTTTTTCTTTCTTATAGCTATTCCTTTTCCTGGTCCTTTATTTAGGTTTTCTAGATTCCTGCTATGAGTGAGACCATCCGGTATTTTTCTTTTTCTTTCTGGCTTATTTCGCTGAGCATAATCCCTTCCAGCTCCATTCATGTTGCTGCAAAACTGCATATGTTTATCTTTTTTGATTGTTGAGTAATATTCCATGGTGTATATGTACCACATCATCTTGATCCAGTCATCTATTTTTGGGCATTTGGGCTGTTTCCAAAGCTTAGCTATTGTAAGTAGTGCTGTGATAAACATAGGGGTGCAGGTGCCCTTTGGAATTACTGTTTCTGTGTCCTTTGGGTAAATACCTAGGAGTGGAATTGCTGGATCATATGGAAGCTCTATCTTTAGTAGGTTGAGGAATCTCCACACAGCTCTCCATAGTGGTTGGACCAGTTTGCACTCCCACCAACAGTGCAGAAGAGTTCCTTTTTCTCCACACCCTTGCCAACATTTGTTGTTGCTAGTTTTTTTAATATGTGCCATTCTCACTGGTGTGAGATGGTATCTCTTTGTAGTTTTGATTTGCATTTCCCTGATGACAAGTGATGTTGAACATTTTTTCATATGCCTGTTGGCCATTTGCATTTCCTCTTTGGAGAGGTTTCTTTTTAGCTCTTCTGCCCATTTTTTGACTGGATTATTTTCTTTGTTTTTGTTGAGTCTCGTCAGCTCTTTGTAGATTTTTGTGATCAGTCCTTTATCATTAGTGTTGTGTGCAAAAATGTTCTCCCAGTTGGTGGGGTTTCTCTTTGTTTTGGTTATTGTCTCTTTTGCTGTGCAGAAGCTCTTTAGTTTAATGTAGTCCCAGCTGTTTATCTTTGCCTTCACTATCACAGCTAAAGGAAGCAGATGAATGAAGGTTGCAGAGAAAATGTAAAATTTGAACTGGTTGTCGAAGAACAAGTTTAAATTCCATGATCCATTCCATGATCCAGGTGGGTGGCTGCAGAAATTGGGTTCAGGTAGACAAGAATTGCTGTGCCAAAGTGCCTTGCATGGGAAATCAAATCTCCAAAGGAGTGAAAACCGTCTCCCTCTGGGATCCAAGCTATTTCTCTGTAGCTGTACTTGCACGCTAGTTGTCCATCTCTTGGACTGTGTTAAGGCCTCCCAGGAAGCAAAGCTTTGATTGGCATATAAAACATATTCATATTTGTTGAATATTTCATTTTTTTGAAAACAGATGAAATAAAAAGTGACTGAATTTCAGTATAATGCATGAAAAAAAATACATTTCATCTGTTGACTTCAAGTTGATCAAGAGTTTTTTAGAACAGAACACAGATTTCTGGTTCTTTTTATTTATTTCTGGTTCTTTTTATTTCTGGTTCTTTATTATTATTTTTAAACAGTTATAAAGCTTGTGGGAAAAAAATGACTTATTAACCCCTAAATCTCAGGTCTGGCTAGCTGTTTCTCCTTGCTTTTACAGGAAATGCAATAACTGAATCTGACATGGTTGGCATAAAACTTTCTTAATCCAACTGCAATTGGAGAAACTCACTGTTTTGGTAGATATTGTGATGTGTGACCCACATGTGCACACACACACACACACACACATGCATACAAAGGAAGTGTTCACTGTCATGCAGTGTTGACAGATTAGAACTTTATAGTTAAGTGCTGATATCAACTAAAAGAGAAACAAGGGCTTCAAGAATCATTACTATTTATATCACATCTCTCTTCCATTTTCTGTCTTCAGCCAGTTACCTGGGATGAGGTTTAGACCTTTTAACTAGATGAATTACTCAATATTCTGGCACATCAACCACATACGCAAATGACAACAAAAAATATAACTGTTAGACCCAAACAAAAATAAAGTGAAATCATTTTGCAGTAAATATCAAACAACAATTTCATAGTATGCAACTGGAATTAAAAACTAACACGAATACGGTGCTTATAAAATATCAGATGTACAGAGCAGTGATGCAGACACAGAGTCTGTAAGCTGCACCCAAACGCTTGGGGTACTTTTTCCCCCACAGGACTATCAGGAGGGTCATTAGTATGAGCAGAAAACAGGGAATAACCAAATCTTTAATATTTTGTGTCAATAAAAAGACCCTAGTTTAATGAGCCCATACTTAGAAAGAGAGGGATGGAGGAGGAAAAGGAAGAATCTGAAAAGAAAACAAAAGAAAGAAAAACAACTCTAAGGCTACAGAAAGGAAGAAAATAACCCTGGGACTCCAGTAGCTCCAACAAGACACACACAGCTGCATAGAAGGAATTCCTCTAAAGTCCGCATGTGTTTCTAGGCTGACGGTGACCCCTGAAGATAGGTAGTAGTGCCCAGAACAAGAATATTGAAAGTAAATTAACTCTATTAACAACAGTATGCACTTTGTCCAAGGTTAATAATACTAAATAGAGATGTAAGATTCTATCCCAACCTGTCTTGATTCTGTGACTTGTGTTCTTACCCATTGCAAAATGTGGTTACAAATTTAGTTTCGAAAATCTGTAGAGAAAAGCAGACTTTGATTCATGCTTTTCAAAGAGTGGTTTATAGACCATTTGTATCCAATGACATGGCGTCATTTTGAAATACAGATTCTTGGGTCCAACCCCAACCCAATGAATCAGAATATCTGAAGTAGAGCTTAAGAAAATACATTTTTAACACTCTGGTTAATTCATAAGCACACTAAAGCTTGGGACCCACTGAGTAAGCCAGCAATAAAGAAGCATTGAGAATATACTGCAGGGGAGACCAGCACACTGGGTCAGAAGAATGAGGCACGTCAGTGTGGCCTCCATTTACTATTAAGGATTCAGTGCATTCTTGAATTTTATTCTGTACCTTTACCAGTGTTTAGATTCTTCTCTTTATAATAAGCCACACACTGACATTCTACCTGAGGGTTTCCTGTTTTGGGGGCTGTTTACTCACTCGAAGACCAAATTTGATGCCAATAACCCAGTATTACATCGTCACATGAATATTTTATGTTGTCATTTGAGCACAAGATTCTTTGACATTGCTGAAATAGCTGCAACTAATTATTGAAATTAATCTTGATAATTTTATTCCAAGTATACTTCTTTGGAGAGTTATATATAATTATTCAATTAAATATGTATGCTTAAAATAGTAGCCAGTTCTAAGCAATTGCATTGGAGCACCATGAAGTCATTTTAGATAGTAAGAAGAGCGTCATGCAAAGCTTGCAATTAAATGTTATTAGCATTTCAATAAAGCCCACATGCAACTTTGGGACGCTGTCATCTTTTGACCAATGCAGAATTAGAGGTTCACCAATTTTCTCTTTTAGCACATGAATTTTATTTATTTTTTAAAAATAAATATTTATTTATAATTATTAAATAAATAAATATTTATTTATGCATACAAGAATTGGGGTGTAAGCCAGAGGTGTGGAGGATGAGAGGATTCACCAGAGAAAGTGGGGAGCAAAATAGGCAGATCTACTGAAATACACTGCTGGGGGGAGCAGTGGGCGAGTCAGGAGAGGTCTGCTGCACCATGTGCGTAGCTCCCTGGCCTGGCTGGCTGGGGATCAAACTCATGCTGCAGGGGCTGGTGCTAGCTTGATAGCGCTGTGCCACCAGGAAGGCCCCTAGCACATGAATTTTATATGATGTTATTTACAGTTGTGTGTGTGCTTTCGGGGAGGGGAATTTATCCAAATCTATATATTTTATGTTACATTTTGTTTAAGACTTTGTTTTAGTTGTGTCCTGATGGTACAATGATTCACAATCACTGAACACTATTTCCAGTGGGTAGAAGGAATTTTCTGACAAAGACACTGAGATTAGGAAAAGATGGAGATTTGTGATATAACATCGAAACACATTCTAGATAGATAATTCCACATTTCATGTAAAACAACAGTGTCCCCTGAAGAGAAATATGTCCCACCAATAAAAGTAGCAGTGTACCTCTGTGAAATTATGCTGACATTTGGTTTTCTTTGATGATGGAAATGTTCTGTATCTGCTAATATAGGAACCACTAATCACACTGAGCTCTTGAAATGTCCCTCATACAAATGAGGAGCTGAATTTAATTTGACTTCATTTAAATTTAAATGGCCCGTATATGACTTATGACTGCTGGTCGCTCTGCATCGTAGAATATTCCAAGACACTCCCTGTCACTATTCTAACACGCTATCTTTGGAAAATATGTATGTAAGAAGGTTAGAAAAGTGGTATATAAAGGGTTTCCTAAAGGAGTTTACACAAAAGAAAATTTAACATATAAATTAATGTTGCACAATTTTATACAATAACAGGATTGAAAATCATTTTCAACTCTGGAAAATAAACCAGTGTCAAGCTGTCCTGTGGTCATCACGTTAGTGCCACTGGGCTGGAGTAAACATACAAATGTGCTAATATTTGGTTAATAGTTGGTCTCCTAAAACGTCTAGAAGTTCATATTGTCAATAATTAATCCCAAGACAAGAAATGAAGACGTTGTCTTGGGTGAGGGGGAAAAAATCCACATTTCTTATTCTCTTTGGGATGAGGATGATCTGGGGTTCTCTCATCCTTTGCTGTATACATAATTGTATGTTGACAATTCTTTCAGCACATAAAAAATGTGTTTCCCCACTTCCTTCAGGCTGCCATACTTTCTCACGAGAAATTTTACTATTTTCCCCTATAAGTTAGGTGTTATTTTTTTCTCTCACACCTTTCAGGGTTTTTTTCTGTTTGACTAGCACTGGTCTTGGTGTTGATCAAGACAGTTTCATCCTTTCTGTGGTCCTGCGGGTTTATGGTTTTAGTAGAACTTGGGGTGTTTTCAGTCATTATTTCTTTGAGTGTTTTCTCAGCTTCTCCCTCACCAGGAAACCTTCATTGTCACTTGAGGGAAGGTGTCTCTTCGTTGTGAAAGGTAGGATGGGGCCCCTCCGGGACTCCAGTAGACGCCTGTCAGTCACCATGGCTGCGATGCATGGGTGTGTCTCCATGGAGATAGAGGCTGTAGTGTGGTCAGTTGGGTAACAGAACTGCCCTGTCTGTATACCAAGAAGCCTCCTCTGACATGGCCTGTCGAGAAGGGGACGTGCTCATGCCACTGTGGAGGCCAAAAGTCCAGGCACTGATAGGGTTTCCACTGACACGGTGGACACTATGATCTCACGGCCACCCATCTGGGATAAGAGTCTCTGAGCTCTATCAGCCTATCCTGACACCATCCAAGAGGAGGGATGGGGTCCCATTTCAGTCTAGTGCGGGGGAGGTTCGGTTCCCCACTGGGCTGTTGCTATGCCAGGTGGATGTGGGTCTGCAGCATTAATCTAAGTAAGCATTTAGCAGAATGATTATTTTGTGAAAGTTTTCTGTCCTGCCCGGCCACCCTCTCCTGGTCCTTGACTAGAAAGGGCAGGATTTTCTTGGGGCTCCTGTTGACACTTCTGCTCATATATCTCCAATCTGGGATCTATGAGGCAAGAAAAAATCTCAGAGAAAGCACTGCCATGTCACGCCTTGGTGTCCTGGTTTACAAGACTTTGCAGTGTCTTCTAAAAATGCTGGGAGGGATAAGAAAAGACATATAGGCTCCATCTTTTCAGAAGTGGAAGTAACCAATAAGATATTTTTAATTTAATTTTTTTTAAATGAAAACATACAGTTCTTGTTAGAGACCAGACATCATTCTGAATTATGTTTTATTCCCACAATGACCTTTTAAGGCAGATGGTTTTTATTAGCCCAGTTTTGTGAAAACTTGTGTGTCTATGTTTATGGCTTTTGTAGAATTTGGAATGTTGTGAGCCATTATATCTTGAGTGCTGGGAGATGACCCTTGGGGTCTAATGAGAGGAGTTTTGTATGACTGAGGCCATAGGCCAGGCTATGTGGATGAGACCAGTTTATGCTAACAATGTGGCTTATTGTGTCACCTGGTGTATATCTGAGGCTTTGAGTCAGGTTGGTTTTGATTCTGACTTCTGAGGGTGTTGAAGACAGAGTAGCTGAGGTCTTATGGTTACTATATACCTACACTACTGACCCCCCATAAAAGTCCTGTACATCAGGGGAGTTTCCCTAGTTGCAAAGGCCTTTCCCATGTTGTCATACATCATTGCTAAGCGGAGTGAGCACTTTGAAGGCCACTCTGCACCTCCCAGGACAACAGAAAGTATGTGCTTTCTTTTTGTCCCTTTTCTGGCTTTGATTTGTGTCCTCATAGCAATAAATACTAATTGTGCTGTAGTAGGCAACCAGGGGAAGGACAGGCAGGGGGCTGGGGGGCCAGGTCCTCTTTCTCTTTGGGCTCTCTCTGGTGTTGTCTCATGGTCTCTTCCTCTCATAGCCGTCGCTCATTCTCTCGTAGCCACTCTGCTGCCATAGCTGTTCCCTGTGTGATGCCGCCCTTGTAGCCTCAACCTCAGGCCTGGGTGTGCACCTTGTGCATGCCCACACCATACTCCAGGTTCCCACGACCAGGCATGCGTGCCCCGAACCACACTCCCAAGTGTCTTCTGCATGCAAGGCCACAGGTGATATCCACAGAGTAGGGGCGTAAAAGCCTGACCAATCTTCACTTACCTTACATGTGCATAAAATAGATTCTTCTGAGTCCAATGACTCCTTCTAGAATGTCCTCAAACCTGGGAGTGATTGTGGGCACTGCCAGCAAGCCAATCCAAATATATAGTGTGGGAGAAAAAAATCATATTTTTCTAGATTTGTTTTCCTCACCACCCTCAGGGGCTCACTTCTGCGGTGTCAGGGGTTCAGGGGTAAATGACTGCATTCTTAAGTCTGCCTGTGCTTCTCTCCGATGGGATACATGAGAGAAGACAAACCAGTGGCTTCCTATAAGTCAATTCTTTTTTTTCTTTACAGTGATATCTTAAATCCTCACTATTCTCACTCCCAGATATCCCCTTCCCTTGAAAACTGAAAAAATTGATCTTCCCTAATTTGGAAGAAAACTCCCCCAAACTATCAAGTCTGAATCTTAAGGAGGAAGATATTCTTCTGACACTATCACAATGAGCTTACTTTGAGTCAGTAGGACTAACTCCAGGTTTGTGGCCTGTGACAGAGAATTGAGTTTCCATCTTATGCTGATTCTCCATGCCATAGATCTCAAAATTATATTAGAAATGAACCAGAAGACAGTTCATTATTGCAATCATTGGGATAGTGAATGCATCATCAACTCTTACATTCAGGAAAGATCATTGTGATTATAAAAAAAAAAATTATCACTGTATAACTTAAGCCTGATAAAGTCTATAAAGTAGTCATCAGGTTTACCTTTTTTGGGTGCATTTTCTCATTCACCTTTGGGAGCACCCCACTTCTGCTCTAGGACCCAAGGACCCATGACATTCACAAGCACGCCTATGTCCTTCCTGTATTTCCCATATCAGGATTCAGACCAAAGCGAGTTCTCTGGCCTGCAAACTTCAGTCTGACTCTTCCCCCCCCCACCCCCCGTGGGCCTCTCTAGGGAGTGTGTTCTTCTCAGACATCAATTCCAGAAGGATCATTGGGCTATTAAAATTAATTAATAAAATTTTTGTAATTCATTTTCATAATATTAATCTCTTAATTATCCTGTAAGCAGCAATTATCAAGCTCATGGCTCTTCTGCCTCCACCTCCAAGACTTATACATGGAAATTAGCATTTTAACCTGGAGTCTGCTACTTTACTGAGAACCCAGGACCTCGAGGTAATTGGAAATTACATTTCATTCAAGGGCAAGTGAGTGGGTGGAATTTCATCCCCGAGAGCTTGGTTCTGGGTTGCTATTTTGGTGATTTGGGAGAAGTCTGGTTGGCCAACCATGTCCAAACCAGCATATCATTTACTGCTCCTGAATTTTGCTCCTGAATCTATATACTGTCCATGATTATTGACAGTGTAGGATGTTAAAATTGCTGTTAAAAACACTGTGCCCTTATATCACCCCCTGCTGGCACTGGCATGCGTGCACTGTGGACAGAGTCTAATGGTAGGGGTCACGGAGCTCTTCCAAGGCCCCCACTCACTCATTCACTCTGCTGAGGGGAGGGAGGGTTTTATCTGACTTAATGCAGAAGAATGAACTGGGGGTGCTCAGTTTGGGTCTGTTCTCTCCTCCTGTGTGTCCACAGGGCACACCATTTCCCTTCCTGTCTCACTAATGGGGTAAGCAGGGACATGTGTGTCTCTTAACGTAGTACAACTGCAGAAATCCTCATGCCCACAGGTTTAAGCCATATCTTTCCATATTTAGTGCTGTTCCAAAAAAGATCCTATTTTGATTCTCCATCTGATGTCTTTTGGTTAAATTCTCAGTTGGTTTAGATACCAAGTGGATTAGGAGGACATCTTGGGATGCTTAAACCCAGTTCTTTCCACTGCTTGGTGGGCATTAGAGACTTGTCTTTATGGGAGCAGAACACTGAACAATCCCTAGTGTGTGGTAACTGTTGCAACTGTATCACATACCCAGTTTCCACCAAGAAAGACTGAATTTTATTTTATGTATGAAATCAAATAACATAATTATAATAAATTGTTGTTCCATATCCTAATCTAAAATTATTTAAAAGTTTACTTTTGGTAACAAATAGCCTCTCTGTATCTTCCCTAGATCTCAAAATGATGCCTAAATCATAGTAAGCATCTGCTCAATGTTGGTGATGATGTCCCACCAACTGAGCAACTAAGATTGCTGGTGGATGAAGATTTTTCAAAAAACAAAACCATATTTGGCTATGTACTTCTATTTCCCAACATTACAATTGAGTTCCCCTGGGGCAAGACATCTCCTGTTAAATGCTGTACTTTGTCATTATCATGTGGCAATGAACAAGAGAGTGGTCTTCAGATGTCCCTCAGTTTGTTCTCTGTCCCTCATCAATACTTCAGTCATTGTAGCAGAATTTTCAGTCTTAATCTAGCAAAGACTCGGTGATATACAGTGTGTGTGACATGCATTATTCAAATACACAACATCCTCCCTCTTGCCACCTCTTTTCCACTTGCTGTCCTCTCTTTGAAGCCACCTCTGGTGCTTCCTGGCCTCAAGTGCATGCCATTTTACGAGAAGAGACTTGTATCAAATTACCATTTGATTTTTTATGTCTTATTTATATCTTATTCTAATTATTAGCTTGAACCATATAAAATTATCTGGTTTGACTCAAAAACAATTACTTTATAGTGTGAATTGCTCGTAAATTGGAGGCTTTCTGAATTACTAATTCAGGAGATGATGCATTGTATCTGCAGAGATACCCGTCCTCTTGGGACATCTGGTTAATCCATCATCTCTTCTGCTGCTGTTCCTTTTCCCAAAAAGTTATGAAGAATGATCATTGGTGCTTATCAGCTCTTCTTGTCTGCTATAATTTCTGATTTTTTTGGTACTTACTTGGCTGCTTTGTGGTACATCTTGTGTCTGTCCTTGGAAATGGAAATAAAGTGTTATCCCTGCTTATACGTATAGTGAGAAATTAATATGCTTTGCTTTAGAGAAATATTTATTCTACAGGTGAAAATGAGCAAAGTTATCTACAGAGAAATGCACAGTCATAACCTATAGAGCAAGATAAACATAATTGAAGCAGAGTCAATACAATACATGTTGGTATTTTAATAAATGTGATAGCGAGGTCCTAAACCCAGTGTGTTCGATTCTGATACCTGAGTCTAGAAGCAATCTGAATACAAACCTTGTTTTGGGAAACAACGTTTGAATAGAAGGGCAATTACTACATATTATCGGTCCTCATTATTCAGGGGTTCCATATTTGCAGACTTTTCTACTCATTGTAACCTGTCTCCTCCAAATATGTACCCTCTAAACATTCGTGGCCAATTACGGACACATGCAAACTGCACAAAATTTGAGTCTTTGCAAGCACACACTCCCAGCTGAGGTGAAACAGCACAATTCTTTGCCTTCTTGTTTCAGCTTCCATACTGCAAACAAATGTCCTTTCACTGGCCTATGTAGTATATTTTTAAAAGAATTTTTGTGCTTTCTGTTGGTAATTTTGCTGTTTAAAATGGTTCCCAAGCATAGTGGTCAATTCAGTCTGTTAGTGTCCTAAGGGCAAGAAGGCTTATGAAATACCTTCCCAGGAAAATCTATGTGCTACTTACATTCCTTCGGATATGAACTATGGGGTTATAGGCTATTATTTCAAATCTAATGAGTCAACAACATATATTAAAGTATCTTTAAACAGACACACACTGTCTGTTTAGAAACAGTTTATCTTAATAGTCAGTTGGCAATATATTGTGACCAGAGGCTTTCAGGAAGCTATTCCTATATTTTCAGGAACCTATTCCTGATTTTTCCCTAGAATTGTGGTCCAATAGTCACTAATTCACTGTCTGTGGCTAGTTTAGAGAATGTAACTACTGTGACTACTGAGAGTTGACTTTAAAGTGCATTTTTTTTTGATTGGTTTTCAATCCTTGACCAAGTTGACATTTATGAGCATTACACAAAAAAGCAAAACATACACCAATGAAGAAAATGTAGTTTTGCCTTTGAAACAGAAAAGAATGTTGTGAGAATATAATTTGATACGTATTCATGCAAGTAGAGAAGTGTAGTTCCACACAGCAATTAAGAAATAAAAGTAATGAGGTTGTGCTTGCTATCCATTACAAAAACAGCCAAAATTTGTTATCAGTATCAATATTATTGAGACATAGATCAACTATTTTCACTTATATGTAAGGAGATCGTAATTTAAAACTTATTTCTGGGTAAATAGATTGTAGTCACGAATGACCTAGACAAGGTACCTGGGAAGGGATACTAGATACTCAAAAATTATTGTGATCATTGCCCATTGATAAAATCACTGTTTACTGTGGGAAATCAAGAAAAATGCCAATTGCTCTTTGGTGTTGCCTACTTGAGCTTTGAAAATTAGCCTAAATAGATAATTAATGAAAGACTGCTCCTTTACCACTTCAAATGTGTACAAACTATGAAGAGAAATGGAGATAAAGGATGACTCTTGTTCTCAAAAATATAAAAAGAAAACATTTTTAATAATCAAGTATAAAAATGGAAATATGCAAACAGAAAAATTAAGACTTTTTTTTACTTTGCATTCTAATCTAAACCAGTCTTTTTTTTTTTTCCCCTCCAGCCATTTGCACAGACCCTGTCTCTCATTTTCCACTGATCTCTAGCTTTTATTTTTCTTTCTTTCTGAGAATTCGAAGAGTCTAAAGTTGTGACAATATTAGATTAGCAGAAGCAATACAAATCTTTGAGGCAAAGAATTAAAATACTTCAATTCCAAAATTTCATTAATTATTAGATGCACTGTCAAGCTCATATGCTTTTTGAAGTAAAAGATATCTCACATTAAATATGTTTTGTATAATCTAACAATCACATTTTTGCATAATTTTCTCTCATTTTCTTAATTTCTATAATCAAACTGATTCAAAACTTTGTATTTGTAGACTCAGGATTTTTCTGTATCTCTTTTTACCATTAGCACCTACAAAGGACAACACAAATACAATTTTCTTTCCTTATCTAGTGCTTCAGTGTTGTACCTGATTATTACCTTTAGGAATGATTGTGTAATTTTAAATGAGATATCAAAAAATAGCAGAGAAAATTTTGTACACATTTCTGTCAAGCTGGACTTAGCTTCACTTTTTGAGTAACTGGGTAACAGTTAAAAACCATCTCTTATATGTTAAGAATTGTGAAGTGTCTGAGACTTCGCCTGACTAACACCAGCTGAGGAGTTACATTTTCATTGGTTCGTGATTACTGGGTCAGAGATGAAGGAGAGTTTATTACTAATAGTGATAGCAGTGGCCATTAATTAGTGTTATGAACAGTTCCTTGAGCCCCAATCCCACTGGGTAGCAATGAGAGGACTACAAAATGTGTGGGTAGCATTATGGGAGAGGAAACATGAGGGCAGCCAGCACATCTGTCCTGAGAGAGAGAGAGACTGAGAGTCAATCTTTACCTTCCAAGGCTGCCCACTATGTAAACAAAGGGTAATCAGTGACTTGCTCACAAGGTCTGAAGAAATGTAAGAGAACCATGGAAAATTGTCACCCAACAAAATCCACCCATCGTGTCTACAACATCATGTCTTAGAAAATTTTCCAGGGAGTATATCACTTTGTCAGAAACTCTGATTAATCTGGCTGACAGAGGCAGGGACCAAGTCTGTTCAATTTGTCTCATACAGTTTTTAATTAAGGTTACTGCCAAGAAGTCTCCAAGTAAAAAGATGAGACCATTGCAATAATGCTCACAGCCATGTCTCCCAGGATCCAAGAGTTAAGCAATGAGTAAGTTCTACAAACTACCTGGGAGACCTTGGAAAGCCAGGTGACCTTATCCTTAAATTTTTGTGTAATCTTTTCATTCAACAGAAACATTAGTGAAACAAAACAGGATATACTAGTGACTGCACAGACATCCACCTTGGCCGTACAATGAGGAAGTTTAGGGGCAAACCCATCATTCATAACAACCATGGGCATGAGTAGAATGAAGCTGAGCTGAGTGACTTCCAGGGCTCAAGGGGCATCACAGCGAAAGTCATGGAGAATTGTCTCCCAATAGTCTATAGAATCCCAATACTTTGGCAAAGATTTCCAATGCTAGAATGATACTTGAAGACATCAATCTTTCCTAACTGAGATTTCTACAATATCTTCCTAGAATTTTGGCAATGTCTACAGCCCAGAGTGGCACTGCTGGCAGCATTGCTCATTTCCAGCTTTTTGTTTCAATAGGGAATTTAATAGAATTTCATGGAAGATATTTTAATCCACAATAACTGTTATAAAATAACACTGCAAGTTAACTTCTTATGGAAATACCAGTGAAGAGAACTCAAATATTTTGAGGATCAAATTAAAAAAATCCTTCCCTTAGCGACTGTTTTCACCTGGACAGTGAAAGACTAGTTCTAGGGCATGCATAATTTATTCCTTCCCTCATAGCAGATATGTTTCTCAATTTCAGAAACACTAAAACATAAAACTACATACAAGCATCCTAGAATTGGAGGGAATATGGAAAATGTGGGTGTTTTAGAATCCTAGGGTGAAAAAGACAAGAATATTTTAACACTTAAAAGGTGAAAGGGAATTTAAATAATCTTAATCAAATATCTTTTGACACACTTTCTTTTCTTTTCACAACTCCTACTATAAATAACTTTTTAGCCAAAATAACACATAATGACATTTTAAATAACTGCTTTAGTTTTTGAAAAGATCCTAAAATCATTTAAAGTCAAGGGCAGTTGAAGACTTTCTGGATCTATGTGTGAGTCTTCAGTGTTATTCATGGCATTCTGAATTTCCTCTTAAACGATTTTGCCAGAGAACTAAATCTGTCAATAACAAGAGGATTCTGTTCTCCACCAACATAAAAGTACAAATGGAGGAAGTCAGTGTCTCTCACGCATTCATCCTCCACGAATACATGCAAATGGTATTCTTTCTAAAGTGAATCAGATAAAATTCATAACAACTAGAGATACATTTATTTGCTATTCAAATATTATCCTTGCATAATACAGTGTGCCTTCTGTGTACTAATTACACATGAAGATAAAAGGAGGGCTTCATATTATCAAGAACTACATAGATATATTTTTCTATTATGTGCAAACATACATATTGTGAAACCAGAACACCAACATGTTACTTCCTCAAAATAATTAAATTTCATTTTTACAGCAATAGAATTTAATTGCAGTTGACATTTTTTAAAGCCAATACCCGTTTTCATCAGAGACAACTATAATTAATCTTTCCATATTGGATGCTACCAAGCCCAAAGGAGAAAAAGCAAGATTATACAACTTTACATAGGAGGCGAAAAATTAATTCTTGGCTTCTTCACTTCTCTTTCTTTTTGAAATGTTAATAAAGCATTTTTGAATTGTCTCTTAGCAGATATTGTAAAATCTACACTCCATAGGTTGAAACACAACCCCCTAAGTGACATCCACTCATGATTTCCCTCATCCTTGAAACTTGCAAGTATTAAAATGCAAAAGAAAATGTGGGGGGAGGTGTCTTCACAGATATGATAAATGAAGGCTCTTGTGATAAGGAGCGTATCTTGGATTATCCAAGTTGTTCCTAAAGGTAATCATATGTTTCTTTATGAAAGGGAGGAAGGTGGAGACTTCAGAGAGAAAAGGAGAGGAGAAGGTGGAAAGGAGATGGAGTAAGAAGAGATTTGGATATTCTTAGTAGAGTGATGTGGCCCAAAGTCAAGGAAAGCCAGAAGGAATGTGACGTCATCAAGCTCTCCCCCAGAGCCACTAAGGGAGTGCACCCCACCACCTCTCGATTTCAGCTAATTTTGGATTTC
This sequence comes from Talpa occidentalis, assembly GCF_014898055.3. Classification (NCBI taxonomy): domain Eukaryota; kingdom Metazoa; phylum Chordata; class Mammalia; order Eulipotyphla; family Talpidae; genus Talpa; species Talpa occidentalis. The sequence continues at coordinate 15,623,639 of NW_023601433.1, forward strand.
TGGCCCCCGAACCTGTGAGGGAATATCCTCTGTATTCCCTTAAACCATGTGTGGTGATTTGTTACGGCAATCACGGAAGTAATACATATACATACCCACATATACATTCAAAGGGAAAGGCTAAATGTCACAGCAAAATTTGCTTAGAAATTAAGGATAGAACTAGACACCTTGATATTTCCTATATCATCCTCATAAGTTAAGGGGGCATTCCTTTATAAACCAGGCTTTTGAGTGGGGCAAGGTTGTGGACAGAGTTCCCCTCAGCAGGCTATCCAACTTGAGTCCCCAGGTGTTCAGAAACACTCCAAGAGGGTGTTTGGAGCCTCACCTTGCAATCCTGCTCTCTAGTAAGAGTGGGGCATGCTTGGGTGTCCTGCCCCAGTGAGCTGGCTCTTTGGATTACATAGGTCACCAGGTACCTGGTGAGAACTGATGAAAAGTCTGGCTGACTTCAGACATTTAACCTGATATAAATACAGGAATCAATGTACTTTCAGTGTGCTTTGTCTTGAACTCGAGTACAGTGTTTGCCAGGGAGTGGCCTCTGTCCTCACCTGCTCATCTGTGCTCCAGCAAGAGTGCTAGTAGGTGGGTCCCACAGACCTTCCCCAGGGACACAGGAAAGCAAGCCTGGGAATGGACAGGACAGGCAGCAACTTCCCCAAACCAGAGAACATCCTTCTTCCAAACCCTGCTTTTTCTAGTCTGGCTTCCTCAGGTCCTGTCACAACTTTGTCCCCTGACCGAGCAGGGCTGGGATTTCAGACACTGTGGGAAGAGGCTGACTTGGCAGTGAGCAAGGCCCAGATGTCATTTCCAGCTCTCTCTTCCAAGCAAATCACTTCTACTGTCCACACATCACATAATGGGCAGCAAAGAAACTTGGGGAAAAAAGAGACATTATGTACATGTCAGTAATTGTATTGATCTGCTTAGGCCACCCCAACAAGATAGCACAGATGGATTACTTAAATAAAGGATATTCTTTTTCTCACAGATCTGCGCCTGGGAGGTGGAAAATGAAGATGCTGGCAGCTTCAGTGGCTGCTGGGAGCTCGCTCCCCACCTGCAGCAATCAAGTCTCAACCTGTCCCCTCAGGGCTCAGCTCTCATCACCATATTCAACCTGACCTCCTTGTAGACTCATCTCCAAACACAGCCTCGAGGGGGTTAAGACTTCAGCACATAGATGTGGGCAGCACGATTCAGTCTAGATCACAATCACCACAAATTCTTAGTCTATTTTTTCACCAACTGTATTTTAAGTTGATTCCTTTGAAATGTTGCCTATAATTATTTGATCTTCAAAATGAGCAGTTTTATATGGTTCGGCCGCATCATTAGGCTAGTGTTTTCCTCTGCAGCTGATCATCCTTGGCCACAGTGAGGTTGTTTCTATCGGGGGAGCCTGGGTACCAGTGTTGGAAGTAGAGGGCAAGTCTATACTCCCTCTATGCACATCCCCATGTTCAAAGAAGTTTGGAATTAAACAGAAAATGAAAACACAAATTCCATAGTAGGTTGAGCGACCATGGAAGAAAGGAAATGGTTTTATCCTGACATCTGAACAGGATACCCCACACTTATTTTTTTGTGTGCTCAGTCCCATAATAGTTTGGAGCCAGCCTGAGGGTCAGACAATAGAAATGTTCCAAGACATCTGCCTCCTGACTTACAGACCCTGTCCCTTTCACTTTGAGTTCTCTTGGGCTCTTATTCTATGCACTTATGTATCCCCAGAAGGGGAAAGAAAATGGCAGATGGTGGGTGAGAGGGTTTTTTGGTCAATCTGGAAAGGATGCCCACCATTTCCCTCATATCCACTGGCTTGGATTCAGCTTCATGCCACCCTTGTCTGTGACCCGTGTGCAACCCACAAAAGAGGCAATGTTTGAAGGAAGGCTCATTTTTCCCAGATGACCACCTGCTTTCTGAATACCCATCTCAGCTCTTACCCTCATTTCTCCTAATTTCTTACTTCATCTTCCCCCCACAAGCATGTAAATTTGGTGAGAGGAAAGGGTTTGTGTCTCTTTCTCAATGTTGCATCCACAGTGCCTAGAATCCAATTGCCTTATAAGGTGTTGGTTGTGAGGTAGTGGTCAAGCTTCATTCTTTTGCATGTAGCGACCCAGTTTTCCCAGCACCATTTATTGAACAAATTTTCTTTGCTCCAATGCATAGTCTTTGCTCCTTTGTCAAAGATTAGTTGATCATAAATCTGTGGGTTTATTTCTGGATTTTCTATTCGATTCCATTGGTCTGTATGTCTGTTCTTGTTCCAATACCATGCAGTTTTGATGATTATGGCTTTGTAGTATAGTTTGAAGTCTGGGAGTGTGATGCCTCCATTCCCTTCTTTTTTTTTCAGGAGAGCTTTGGCTATTCGGGGTTTTTTGTGATTCCATATGAATTTCATCAATAATTGTTCTATTTCTTTGAAGAATGACATTGAAATTTTGATTGGCAAAAGATGTTTATCAATTAAAAATTAAATCTTTATTTTGAAGAAAAAAAATAAGGTCTTGGTTGACTGGCTGACTGAGTGACTTGATGAGCAGGTTCCAGCCCATTTTCTGCTGCCCACACAATGTTGATACAAATCTCCATCTCATTGGATTCTGTCGACCCCCTTACTAAATTTCATCTACATAGCCAGCACAGTCTCTCTGTTCCTCAAACTTGTCTTCCTTCTTCTGATCTATAAGAGCTTCTTAGGACTCCCATTTCTGTTCCAGAAACATACTGCAGGAAATGAAGTGGCAGATGCTTCCAAGAATTCGACATCTTCACCTTCAAAAGCACATTCATAAGAAAAGTGATGAAAGTATGGGAGACACCAGTTTGTAGGTGCATGAACTGGCATAAAGATTCAGGCTTTTATGACTTGCTGATAAAGTCAGAACATTTTTGTGTATCCACCACAATCCTGTGCTGCAGGAATTGTTACCCTCACATCATAAATACAGAAACCTGGGTTCTAAGAAGGCAGGGCACTTGTCCAGATTTAGATAAAAATTAAGTCATAGAGTAAAGCCATCTTCTCAGGAATGTCTCATTGTAAAGTGCATATCATTTATTCATTTGTGATTCCACATTTTTTTTAAAAACACTTTTTTTTTAAGATTTATTTTTATTTATTTATACAAGCACTGGGTACAGTCAGAAGTGCTGGAGGGTGAGAGACTTCACCAGAGCCAGAGCAGGGAGAAGAACAGGCAGAAGGAACGAAGCACACTGCTGAGGGGAGCAGCGGGTGGCAGGAGAGGTCTGCGTGCCATGTGGGACCCTCCTCTGGTGCCTGGCCGGGGAGAAGCCCGGGATCGAAATCGAACTGGTGCTGCAAAGGCTGCGGACAGCTTTGTAACCCAGCGCTCAACCGCTGTGCCACCAGGGAGGCCCCAATTCAACATTTTTGAATGAATGATGGAGAGAGACATAAAACATATTTAGATATATAAAAAGCATGGACAAAGCAGTAGGCAATCCTCCACAGTAAAAACTGTACAAGGCGGCTTTTTGGTTGAAAATGAACTTGAATATTCCTATTACTATCAATTTCCTGGGCCCTCCCTAGTGGCACAGGGGTTGAAATCTCAGCACTGTCAAGCTATTGCCAGCCACTGTGGCATGAGTTCCGTCTCCAGCCAGGGAGCTGACCCACATGGTGCAGCAGACCTCTCCTGTCTCACCCGCTGCTCCCCTCAGCAGTGAATTTCAGTAGATCTACCTGTTCTGGTCCCCACTCTGTCCCTGGTGAATCCTCCCATGCTCTGCACCCTTGGCCTACACCCCAGGTCTTATATGCATAAGTAAAATAAATCTTTAAAAAATATATCAATTTCCTGATTACTTGACTTCATTAATGGGTTTTTCAGTAAAGGGAGAAGTAGAAGATATTTGCTCTCAAGTGACCCCCTCCCCACGAAATCTCCAGCCTCCCACATTACCTTCTGAGCCTCACAGAGCATTTTCCCCTCCAGGGACAGATTTTTTAAGGCAGGCGGAATGCTCTCCATCAAGGCATTTGGACACACAAATGTTTAAATTATGGCATGTAGGTCACTTACAAAAAGAGGACAACTATTTCTGGTAACATTTTTAAATTTATTGTGATGAGTCAAGGCTAATGCAAGGTGAACCCCTCCTTTTACCATCATCTGCACAGCTACATTAGCTCATCCATGTATTAAAAAATGGGTCTCTGGACAGTAAGTTGGCAATTTGGCAAATTGCTCATGTATAATGCAATATAAGACAGTCTAGTTTCAACTCAAACTGATTCCAGCTAGACTTTTCATGAATGATTTTGATTTTATCATAAAATATCATGTGTTTATTCAAAATGGGAATGAAAAAAATTCCAGCTATCTAATAATTTTTATTACTACTAGCTCAATTTTTTTTATTGTCACATGAAAAGAGCTTACTTTTCACTGGATGGATTAATTATGGGTTTTTTGTTTCCTGAAAAACAAACACATTCATCTAGGATGCTGACTTTATTTGGCTCTTTTCATGCCATGTGCTTTATCAACCTCTGCATCTATGAGATGGATGGGTTCTAAGTCCCTTGGGACAAAGGATTGCTCTTAAATTTGTGTGCACAACTGTTTATTCACCAGAATCTTTCCCACTCAGGAGCATTTACATTTAAACCATTGTTTTGAAGAAACTTTATGTTAATGAATCCCATTTTCTCACTTCTTTTTTTCATAATTAATGAGGTATATTTTTTAGAATAATGTTATGTTTGCGGAAGAGTTGAGCAGGTAGCACAGAGAGATCCCATGTATCAGTCCCCTTGAGCCCTCTCCTTCTTCCAGTTACCTCTATTATTAATATCTTGCATTAGTGTAGTACCTTTGCTATCATTGGTGATCCAATATTAATACATTATTAATCATTAAACCCTGTAGTTTATTTTACATTATGGCTCACTCTTTTGTGTTGTACAGTTCTGAGTTTTGACAAATGCATAATGTCATCTATCCACCATTATAATATGCAGAATAGTTTCACTGTCAAAAACTTCCCTGGCAGGGGCCTCCCTGGTGGTGCGGGGGTTAAAGACAGCACTATCAAGCAGCCACTGCAGCATGAGTTCATTCACTGGCCGGCCAGGGAGAAACCCACATGGCGCAGCAGACCTCTCCTGTCTCTCCCTCTGCTCCCCACAGCAGTGTCTTTCAGTCAGTCTGCCTGTTCTGTTCCCTGCTCTGTCTCTGGTGAATCCTCTCACCCCCTGCACCTGTGGTCTACACCAAAGTTCTTGTATGCATAAATAAATAAATCTTTAAAAAAAAAAACCCTGAAAACTCCCCTAGGTCTTCAACCCTTCTCTCCTCCCACTGTTAGTTTTTTTTCTCTTTTCTCTGTATGCACCCAAGTTTGCATTGAATTTTCATTTGAATTTTAAACAGGTCTGGCATATTATAAGTGCTGATCCCATTTTATTTTCTTGTAAAGTTAATTTCCCTTTCCAGTTTCATTCATTATTCGTTCATATATTTATTGACAAATTTTTCTTTTTTTCAAATTAATTTTTGCATAGAAGAACTGGGGTATAGGCCAGAGATGCAGGGGGTAGAAGGATTCACCAGAGACAGAGTGGGGAGCAGAACAGGCAGGTCTATTGAAATACACTGTTAAGGGGAGCAGCAGGCTAGACAGGAGAGGTCTGTTACAACCTATGTGGGTTAACTCCCTGGCCAGGGATTGAACTCAGGCCTTAGTGGTGATAGCACAGATATTAACCTCTAGGCCACCAGAGAGGCCCTTATTGACAAACTTCTATGGAGCATTTGCTTTGGAGCAGGGATATTATTTGTATTGAGGTTATAGTAAAAAATGAGACAGATCCACTCTGCCCTTACAGATGATTCATGATTCATGATTCTATTTCCTTAAAACTACAGTAGGAGAAAAGCCTCTATGTGCCATTCCAGGGTGAGAGGTAATTAAATCCCCTTTTTTGAGGTGTTGCTAAAAGCAAGTGTTTGCTTTGGCACCTAAGAGGATATGGGCTTGATACTGTATTTGGATGACTAAGGCAGCAGCTGGTATAAGAATTTAGCAACACCAACTTTTTGGATATGAGCCCCTGGGAAGGAAGACTCTCATGTCTACGTTCCTCCCATTTCATCCATACTGAGTTCTTCACAAATTCAGAATTCAGAGGTAGGTGTGGTTACACCTACCTCCCTCATCTACCACCAAGGCCCATCCCCAAGAGAGCACTGTGGGCCCATTTATCACCCAGAATCATTGTCACATGACAGGCAATGAGGAGGGACTTCATGGGACTTCTAAATCCATAGGTGTTTAGAATGAAAGCACATCTCTCTTCATTAAGACCTTCCAGAAGGCAGTAACTGCCAGCTTCCAGCTTGTTTATTGAAAGTCTTGTAAGGATAATGATGATCATAATGACACAAAAAGAGAGGAGATGACTACATTCACTTTAAACCATTTCTCTCTGAGAAATAAATGATTTCCAAAAGGATACATTTTCCTCCCATTATTATATGTGAAAAAATGACTACATTCATTTCTATTATTTTGTTCTGAGTTTTCTTCAAAATTTCAGGGGTCAGGGGAAACCTCTGAATTCTTCAGGGAGAGGTAAGAGAGGACTGGAGTGAACTATGGAGACACAAAATTTTTGGAGGCAGGAATGACATTGAGAAGATAGTGTGTCTTATGGACATATAGCACCACTGAGTGGGAGCTATCCTATAACTCCTTGCACCACCAGGGAACCCCCCATTTGTACTGATTCTTAAATGCATGACAATATCCTAATCTAATATCCTAATATTTTCTGGCATAATTCTTGATTTTAATTGCAGGGAACCTGGCCATTATATTTTGAGCCTAATGAACCATGTACATTCTACGGTATTTAGCATTTTAGTGCTGACCCTAAACTATCTGAAGAACTTGGTAGGCCGATATAAGGCTATTGTGATCAAAAGCATATGTCAGTCTTTGCAGGGTTTCTCTCTTGCCACAGGAATCTACCCTTCAGTTCCAGAATATGCTCTCCATTGCTGCACTAGTAGAACTTTGCTTGATGTTTCATCTGCTTAGTATCCCTTTTTTTATTAGGATGTTATTATCCAAAAATAATACCTACCAAAACTCCCTACCTTCAGAATTATGTTCTTTCACTGTCAATGGGCCAATAGTGAAATTACTGAATTAACTGTTATCCTCTGATCCCATATGTGCTCAGTTTTAAGTTGTTGGTTCTTAACTGTGACGCCCATTAGAATGACCAGGAAAAATTTAAAATACACAGTTGACTGGGTCAAACCCCAGACCAAATGAATCAGACTCTCTGGAGGCAAGAACAAGGCAGTGATATTAAAACAAAACAAAACACCAAATAACCTCTCTGAGTGATGATAATGTGCGTCCAGGTCAAGATTAGTCATCATGTGAAGAGGCCAAATGTCAACACCAGTGCAGCCTATTTAGCTGTGAACAAGGACAATTTAACCCACTGCTTCTTTAAAAACCCTTACAACACAGTCAATGATGAGAGCCATTTGTCCCAAGGCAGAACAAGCGCATACAATACAATCTGTTAATGTTTCTGAAATAAACATAAAATCCTCCTGGTGCCAGGTTAGGATGCTTTTCATGTGTAAAGGTCATCTAACCAATTTGTGGGTTTGGGCTTTAGAAGTATACATCAGAGTCTGGAAGGTTAGAACCAAAAATCTGCTCACAGCTGAATGTTGTGAAAAAATTAGCTCATCTGAACACAGAAATGAGGATAAGGCTTGGTTGTGTTAGGACCAGGCATTTAGATATAGGATCTGGAACTGGAAGATCAGTTCAAGGTGGGAAGGTAAAGGAGGGTGTGGAGACCAATACTCTAACATCCTAGCTGTTACAGAGCATATCTAGCTCATGTATTTCTTTCCTATAAGCTGACATCATGAATAAGGAGATCCAGGAGAGGCATGTGAGTAGTGGAGATCGAAGCAGCAGACAAGCCAAGGTTCCCGCTGGGAAGCAACTCCCATATAAGTAAGATTAGGAGCAACTCTAGAAGACCTGACTCCCCCAAATCCTTTCCATGGAAGGACTGGCTTTGAGAGCAGAGCTGCCAGATAAAATACAAGATAACCAGTTAAATCTGATTTTCAGATAAACAACATTTTTTTAAGTATAAGTATGTCCCCAATATTGCATGGAATCAGCTGGCAGGCTTGGGTAGCTTGTGGGACAGGAGGAACTGTTCAGCTAAAACACTTCTGATGGCCAATTCCTTCTTGCAGAGAATACCCTTCCTCTTCTTGTGTGTCCCACGTCCAGCTGGCTGTACCATCACCCAGTTGACTCCCATTAAATCAATTGAAATATTATGGGAATGTTGTTAAGAACAGATGGGCTTGAACACTTTGTTGTGAGAGTCTAGATTCAGTTTCTCTGTGAAGGAAAGCCTGGATATGAGCTGAAATCGATCTGGCTGAGTGTCTAAAATTTACTTAAGCAAATTTTTATAATACTAAAAAAACCTTAAAAATTCATTTAATTGATTTTTGTCCTGAATTTTCCATGTGTTAATATAAAGAGAGATTACTCTGAATGATGTATTCTTTATTATAATAGTAGATTAGCCTTTTAAACTTGAGGTCTCTTTAATCAATAGAAATTGGCAGAAATGGCTTTTCACTTTCTATTGATTTAGCATTCTAATTGCTATCTAATCAAAGCTCTAGAGAGTCGTATTTTAACTCCTTTGGTTATTTATGAGTAAATCACTAGCTTCTTGGAGAAATATTGGCACCAGAAACATAGGAAGGTAAAATGTGAACTTGGGATCCTGTGATCTAGAAAAAGAGCATTCAGATACCGAGGCCATTTCCAAGGCACACAGTGTCTTATCATAGTAGGACAGAGAGTGTTTAAGCAATGACTTACACAGGCTCATGGAACTCAGAGAACAGAAAATTAATGTCTTCATTTTGCTTTCTAGCATAAACTATCTATGAGGTAACCAAATAACCCCAGAAGATGAAAGATTTTATGCAATATGAGAAAACAACTAATAATAACTGGAATGAAAGACATGATAGAATTACAAAAATCATCATTAGGTCATCTATATCATTCATGGAACCCTGAGTATTTGCATAATGCTGATACAATTCCACAAAGACTAGCTTCGAGGAGAGATGGGGGGAAACCCTAACTGTACTTGAACAGGTCATACTGTTATCACCCTAATTCAGTTGCCAATTTCCCATCACTAGCCATTGGTCAACCAGATGCCTTACTCATGATGTGATATAATACACAATATACAACATCATGGAGAACAAATGTGTGTCAATCATGTTTTGCATGAATTTGTCGGACTTTCAGATCAGTGTGTAGAAACTACAGGAGGGAAAAGACTAAACTGAGAAAGACTATCAACACATAACCCGATAAACCCATAGTATTTTACTGAGGATGTCTAGCTTGTGACTAGTTTTATCTTTAAGTCAGTGTGATGAATAAAGATGGGAGACATGTGTATAGTACTGGATCAAAGAAAGAGAAATGTAATAGCCATCATCATCAAATTCAATGTGTAGTTATGAATTTGACTCCTGATCAGGACAAAATAAGAAAATATTTTCCAGATAAAATTAGGAAATTTGATATTGAATGGGATAATATTTTGACATAGCAAGATGTACATCGTTAGACTAAAAGCATTTACAGGATGACCTCATTTTGGTAACAGATGCACACGTGCAAAGAAAAAGATCTTGAGGCACCCATTGGAACTTGGCTGGCAGAACAGACCATCGTCGTTTTCTTAGTTTCTTTGATCTGTTTTCTAACTTTATGTAGATATCACATAGCTTTTGAAATGACCAAAACTTATTTTTAATTAAATAACACAAATATTTCTGGTAAACACACAGTCACATTTTTAATAACATTAATTACTGGATTTTGCCTTTGAGATGTTGAGATTTTGAACTGAATGCATTCTCCTTAGAGTTTCTGAATGGCTCCAATAACATGATTCCCCTCCTTTTGATTTCACATGGTTTGCCAACCTAGCCTGGAAGAAATCCTTTCTAAATCCCTTGAGAAAATTCTATTTTCACTGAACTTTTGATCTTACCAGAAGTAATATTTGTAAAGAGAAGCCTACTGCTTCTCTTTACAAATTCAGTCTGATGTTACATCAAAGAAATTCAGATAAACACAGGGGCAATAAGTTTCAAGTTCAAGATAAATTCCTAATTTAAATTTCTGAGGAAGTGTTTGAAGTTTTTATGTAACTATAACAGTAACATCAGGAAAATAATAAAAGATAAGCTTACAAGCAACAGCAACAAAAATTAGTAAAAGTGCTAAAACCTCAATGAGTTTTATTCATGTGTTTAATAATAATAAAACGAGTCAAGGAATAATGGAATTTATTCCAAAATATGTTTTAAAATAAATGTACAAATTTTCATGAATTGTTACTCTTTTCTAGTGTCTATATAACCAATATTTTGTTTTTTTCCAACAATATCTATCATATGGCCTTGCAGAAAATGATATTCAACACATAGTAAGTGACTATTTGCACGTCTCCCAACTGAACAAAGAGAATTTCCCCTGCTGCATACTAAAGCTATTTTTACCCAGCTGTTTGAAAATGAAAAAGTATAGTTAGATAGTGCTTGTGGCTAAAAACAGCTCGTGATAACTTTCACTTTTTTGATGAATTCACCGTATGATGTACTTCTTTGGGTAACACACAGATAGCAGATAAATGTAAACTTACAGATATCTAATTCCTGTAGTATAAAGTACTATTTCTAAGTTCACAATACCTTATACAAAGCTATTAGAGTCAGATATGTTTGGAAATTAGAATATTTTGAGCTTAATAAGTAACTTGGTACAGCAGTGTTTAAGAGAGGACTATGTAATCAAACATATTAATGTTTCTGCAGTGAAATGTAGAAATATCCAAAGCATAATAAAGTCTACAAATAGCTTATTAGTTCAGATCAGGTTTCACTGGTGCTTGAGTTTTGATGCCAAATTTCACACAAATTTGGGTTTTCAGAGCTTTGAAGTTTTCAGAATTGCAGATAAGTACTATTGATGGTAAGGTAGACTAGCATCATTAATCAATAATCAGTTATAAAGTAAATTGTATTCACTTTTTAATGGAAGCATACAGAGTCATTTTCTCAGTGCTGAGACAAAATTCTTATAGAAGATGCTTTAAATATTCCATTGTCTGGATAATAAGTGGATTCTTTCAGAGTTGATGTTTGTATTATATTTTACTTCTTGAGAAGACTGAGAGGGATAATGTAATAACTATAATAAAGAAAAATCAAAATCAACAAGCAACTATAAACCAGAGACACACTACGAGGGCGGGGGGTAGGGGAGAGGAGGAATTGGGTCAAGATAAGGGGGTACAATTGTATGGGGAATATAACCAAGATGAAAATGCATACATGCAAAAATGAAAAATGATGTAAGAAATATATGAAAAATTTTAAAAAATTAAAAAAAAGAATTCTAACCCCAAATTCTCAATATATCACAAACTACCCACTAGTGTCCTGGCACAGAGGAAAGATGGGTGGGCTTTTTGACCTGAAGATTATTCCACTAGTCAGAGTCTCATTACCCTTTGGTAGCAAATGTACAAATTGTCTAATCATGAGTAAGTAGAAAATTTATGTCATATAAGAATAATTAAAGTAAATTACTGCTTCAGACAATGAATGGTTTGCAACATCTTTGAGGAATACAGTAACAGTAAAAGGAGCCAATGTGCAGAAAGTCATATTTTAAATAAATATCAGTTTATTTTATTTATTTTTAAAAGATTTATTTATTTATTTATACAAGCACTGGGTACAGTCAGAAGTGCGGGAGGGTGAGAGAATTCACCAGAGCCAGAGCGGGGAACAGAACAGGCAGAAGGACCAAAGTACACTTCTGAGGGGAGCAGCAGGCATGGCAGGAGGGGTCTGTGCGCCTTGTGGAACCCTCGCCCATGGCCGGGGATTGAACCGGCACTGCAGAGGCTGCAGACAGCTTCGCAGCTCAGTGCTCAACCGTTACGCCACCAGGGAGGCCCAGACAGTGTTTAATTTATTTTTCAGCAGTTATTGATTGGGAGCAAGCAGCTACCTTTCAGTTTTCTGTAAAGTGAGATAATAACCATTTGAACCTCATAGGGTTGTTTAACAGATTAAATGAGTTAATATATGTGACTATAGTTTGTAAACTTTCAAGTGTTGAAAACTGTTTGTATATCTATTTACTTATTATTTTCCACTCAGACTTTAAAACATCAGAACAGTAATGGGGTAGCCTTCTGATACCCTCTTTTCTTTGTGTATCATCAACCTCTTCAATTATGTCCAATTCAGATTTCTGATTCATTTGCCAACAAAATTCTTCCATTTTAGTGTTAACCAATGTCTTTGTGAAGAATTTTACACAAATTAAGATTCACAGAAAATGTAGAATCATATGTCCCTCTTTATTAAAAACCACTAGCAAGGGGCCTCACTGTTAGCATAGGGGTTAAGTCTCAGCACTTTCAAGCTATTGGCAGCCACTGTGGCATGAGTTTGATCCCCAGCCAGGGAGCTACCCACATGGCACAGCAGACCTCTCCTGTCTCGCTTGCTGCTCCCCTCAGCAGTGTATTTTGGTAGATCCACCTGCTCTGCTCCCTACTCTGTCTCTGGTGAATCCTCTCACCCACCACCCCTCTGGCTGACACCCCAGTTCTTATATGCATAAATAAAAAAATATGTATATTAAAAAGAAAAAAAAAACACAGCAGAAGATCTGCCAAGGACAAGTGCACCCACCTAACCCCCTGTAGGCAGGGGTTATCCCAGTGACGGCGGGGCCCCAGCTGCTGCACTGAGTCTGAATGGATTTTGAACTTCAGGTAGAGAGAGTGACCTTCAACAGCTCTGGTCACCTGGAATTCTGTGCCCAGTCATGTCATAAGTGGCAAAGGGTCTGACTGAGCAAAGCATGCATATTCACTGCAGGAAGTTTCTTTTCATGGCACCTTGTGAAAAATGTAAACATGGTCTCTATTTTCACATCCACGTCTTCACACACCCTTGCATTTCCTCCCGGATTTGTCAGTGAAGGAAGTTAGGGAACCATCATGGTGACCACACATTGCCAGGAGATGCTGCTCACTTACTTATGTTGAGAAGAGGGATGAATGTTATAATAGAACAAAGCATGTTTGATACTGAATAGTCTTTTCAAGGGAAGGAGAACAGGATTGAAGAGCTTAATAACACTGAGGTTTGAGGAAGGACCATTTACCTCATGAATACAGATCCGTCTCTTCAGGACCTTGGACTTGCTTAGTCAGACACTGGCTATAACAATGGTAGCTGAGTTAGCTCTGCAAAAATCACCAAATACCCAGTGCTGATTACTTCAGAATGGCTTCTCAAATTTCCAGCCTTTGGCAAACGACCTGTAGCATTGCCCTCTGTAACAGAGTTAATGATTCTGAGTATGGATAGAAGGTATAAATTGAATAAAGAATAAATCAAGTAGAGGGCATTTTCATCTATCATCCCACCATCAAATATATTTCTTTGGTCATAAAATTATTCTTTAGTCAGATCCATTAGGCCAGAAGGAAAGAGTTTGCTTTTCTTTTTTTTTTTTTTTCAAAATTGGGTTCAAAAGTTAAAACATGATTTTTAAATGTTTTTCTGAGTCAAGTGAAACCATGATTGACCAGAGTCAAGCTAAAACATGATTTTTAAATGCTTTTCTCAGAGTCAAGTGAAACCACAGGTGGGCATGCAGGGATTGTGTCTTCTGCGTTTGAATGGCTTCATGTGGGGTCACACCATGAGCTCTTCTTATGGATGTGGGCTGTTTGATTGCACCTGTGTTTCAATTATCTTTATAGATTGGAGAAATATAACAATCAAAGGCACTGTATTAAATATTGGAGTTAGAAAGAGCGTTAAGTGTTGACTCCTTTCAAGGAAATAAAAGATGTAAAACTGAAAAGACCTTCAAATACATAGAAAAGTGTTAGAAAATGGCAAAGCAGGAGAGATCTCTAGGTGTTAACCCCTAAACAACTGGTACAGGCAATGGGGAATGGGTGGGCTGGTGAAAAATAAAAATGATCTATTTAGTTTTTCTCTTTCCTTTTGCATAAAATGAATGGGTGTGGAGGTCTCTCCAGCACAGAGCTGGGTGGGTGCTTTGTGGAATCTATCACACTGACTCAGGATGAGAGTTAGTGCTCATGGATGCCATTGCTAGTTGTTTTCTACAATCTGGTTTGAGATTTGTCAAATCTAGCTGATTGCACTTGCAAGATTGACTCTTCTATATCTTTACATTTGGCTTAGTTCAGAACCAGGATCTTTAACAGCATCATGCAGGCAGTCTAGGGCTTGGGTCACCAGTACCTCAGGCTCTAAATGATATCACTTTTTTTTTTTATTTATACAAGCACTGGGTACAGTCAGAAGCGCGGGTGGGTGAGAGGATTCACCAGAGCCAGAGTGGGGAGCAGAGCAGGCAGAAGGACCGAAGTACACTGCTGAGGGGAGCAGCGGGCGGCAGGAGAGGTCTGTGCGCCATGTGGGACCCTCCTCAGGGATTGAACCAGTGCTGCAGAGGCAGTGGGCAGCTTTGCAACCCAGCGCTCAACTGCTGCACCATCGGGGAGGCCCAGTATCACTTTCTTAAGAAAACCAGCACATTTTGTGTTTTCCTTAAATTTACCATTCCAGGACTTTACTTGTTGCCAGAGTTCCTAAAAATATGACCATAGCCTCAAAATTTGAAATTAAGATGCTGTCATTTACTAGGAATCTACATGTAGGAAGAGAGCACAAGAATGCAAGAGAGTCAGAACGAAGAAGAGAACAGCCACTGAGTGCACAGCATAGACATGTGATTTCCTCTTCTGCAACTGCCCAGTACCTTGGACTGACTCGCTCTTTCCTAGAAAATTTCCTTTCTGTTACCTGTGCTCAGGGATCCTGCATGACACAGGGGAGATTTGGAGTGAAGGATCTTGTGACAGGGGAGTTATGGACATCTCTGATAAGGGAATGGTGAGTCGATGCTTCATTTGATTTTTAGGGTGCTTTTTCATTTATGCTCATGAAAATGTGGTCCCTAGTGATGTGATGTCCCATGGACACTTGTCTCTTTTAGGGGTGATAAACTTTTGACGAGAGCCAGTCAAGCTGTTGATATCCAGAGATCCTTAATATTGCAAAGTCAGATGAGTTCAAACTGGACATTAGGACTCCAGTACACAGCTTCCAGAAAGAGTCAGTCAAGTGTGTACAATGCTATGTCCTGTAGGTGGAGAAGCCACCTCGGGTATCAAGCTACTGGCAGCAATTTGAAGAGCATTCTGGAAGGCATAATGTGGGGCTTGCAAAGAGTATTGCAGAAACAGTTAATGAAAGGGATATGCCTGGGTCCAAAAGAACATTCCCTAGCTACTCTTGGTTAATAGGTTTTTGCTGTCCTTCTAGTATTTTTAATGAGAAAAGTAGAAATCAATATTAAATACCTGCTACAAAGTGTTTCCAGTCTTAAGGATTAGACTTGGAAATGGAAGAGTTTCTCATCTCATTGGATGGGTTCAATGTTCTGAATGATGCCATTGCTGGTCCCATGGATTATGTGGGCTGGTGGCGCCACTGATTTTTACATTTCAGCTTCTAAAGCCCTGAGGCTCCCTTGAAACCTTGTCTGTGGTCAGACAAGGTGAAGGGTAATAACAAATGCTTCCTAAAAAGGGATATTTTAAGAGTACAAGATAATTCTTAACAGCTTCAAAAACAAAGCTCATAAAGAGAAAGAACATTTTCCCCCAATATATTAACTTAGTTCAATAAACATTCACTTTGCCCTCTCCTTTTGAACATTAGAGGAAAGAACAGAGAATGTTGGAGATGTTCATTGCCTTTGAAAACCCAAGACTGTTTTCTCCAATGAATGAGCCCCACATGGAAGGGTTCATGTAAGAAGAGGCAGAATTATGTGAGCCACTTTTTATACCATAAAAAGACAATGTTTCAGAGATGTTTATCATGGCAGTTGCATTCACCATTACAGGTATCTATGATATTATACACAGACCTAGAAGTTTTTAGTAGAGAAGGATTTCCAGGAGAATTTCCAAAACATCAAGGTGTTAAAATAATAGAAAATACCTATGCAATCCCCATAGTTCATGGGTTCCACAATAGCAACATTGGACTTAGCAGTGGCTGCTAGAAATGTGGCATTTACTGGACCACTTACACTTCCCATAACTAGGACAAGTATTACTGTCACATCTGCAGGTGTGTATGGGTTTAACCAAAACCAAGGTGAGAACTGGGAGCAACAGATGTCATCTCTTCTTTGAAGTGAAAGCTCTGTCTGTGTTACATAAACACTCTCTAATAGCAGGGTCTCTCATCATATGGGTACACAATTTATCCTAACAATGTCTGGTTTTCTTCATTATTTATTCTTCTCACATTCTGGATTCTATTGGAAACTTACTTTGTAAGAAAATGCAATTTCTTTGAACATATGAGGGAATATACAGGGATTCCAATAGCATTGGTTTACTGAGTTTCAAATAATAAAACAGCTTTCTAGCTCAGATTACTATTTTTCTTATTCAGATAAAATTGACATACAATAGTATATTAGTTACAGATACACAGCATAATGATTTAATATTTTTATATATTGTAACATGACTAACTCCATAAATCTAATTATCAACTAACATCATAAAAAGTAACAAAATTTTGTTCCTTGTGATGAGAACTTTTAGGATTTACTCACTTGGGAAACTTTCAAGTACGCATCGCAATGCTGGTGACTATAGTCGCCATGCTATGATTACATCCCCTTGACATTTGTTTTACAACTGGGAGTTAGTACATCTTGACACTTTTCACCCATCTTGCCCACTACCTCTACCTCTCCTCCCCTCTGACAATCACCAGTCTGTTGTCTATATCTTTGAGGTTCTATTTTGTTTGTTGACTTGTTTTGCTTTTTTAGATTCTGCATGTAAATGAAATCATATACCTCATGTCTATCTCTGACTTATTTCACTTAGTATAATTCCCCAAGTTCCAGCCATGGCATCACAAACAGCAAGATTATATTCATTTTTATGAGTGAGTAGACATACCATGTTGCCCATCCATTTACCAGTTGGTGGGCTCTTAGGTTGATTCCATGTCTTAGCCAAATCATACATCAGTTCTATTTTTAATTAAAAAAAAATATTTATTAATGTGTACAAGAGCTGGGGCACAGGCCAGAGATGCAGGGGGGGGTGAGAGGATTCACCAGAGACAGAGTGGGGAACAGAACAGGCAGACTGACTGACATACACTGCTGAGGGGAGCAGTGGGCGAGTCAGGAGAGGTCCGCTGCACCATGTGGGTTGCTCCCTGGCCGGCCGGGGATAGAACTCATGCTGCAGAGGCTGTGGATTGCTTCATAGTGCTGTGCTTAACACCTTGTGCCATCAGGGAGGCCCTATTTTTAATTTTTTGAAAAACCTTTACACAACCTTCCACAGTAGCTGCACCAATTTATATTCCCACAAGGAGTAGAGAAAAGAAATTCCCCTGTGCACTTTTGTTTAGCTTGTTAATTGAACAACCTAATAGACAGCATCATGTCCTCTGATCTTATAGAACCCTGTATCAACAATATGCATCCTGGTCTCTTTGCAACAATGAACAAATCGCTCCACACCTTTTTGTCTCAAAAATCCCTCAGCTTCTCTTATGAAGCACCCTACGGAAGACTTGTAGCCCTTCCTCAGCAGGTATCTCTGCTGATAAGAAAAAAGCGAAGCCAGGGGCCTCCCTGATGGTGCAAGGGGTAAGTATCAGCACTATGAATCCATCCGCAGCCACTGCAGCATGCTTTCAATCCCCAGCCAGGGAGCTGGCCCACATGGCGCAGCTGACCTCTTCTGTCTTGCCCACTGCTCCCCTCAGCAGTGTATTTCAGTCAGTCTACCTGTTCTGTTCCCCACTCTGTCTCTGGTGAACCCTCTCACCCCCTGCACCCCCGGCCTATACCCCAGTTGTTGTATGCATAAGTGAATAAATCTTTTTTTTTTTTTTTTTTTTTTTTTAAAGAGAAGCCAAACCCTGGAGCTCTGTTGACCATTCACAGCTCTGTTGCCAACATGTAGAAATGAGCCTGGCTTACCTCAGAGAGTCTTGCTGCTGCTGTTATGAGCTTTGAGGTAGAGGCTTCCTCAGGTTTCACCTGAAATAATTCCTGGAAAGTTCTCTGTAAATGGGGTTTCCAATATCTTCATCTATAGCAATAAGGATAAATTCCCAGCTCCTTGACACTTGTCATTTAGAAAGGTCACAGATCAAAAAGAGCATAAACAAGTCTTAAAAAATTAAAGTCAAACTGTCAATAATCCGAACTGCCCAAATGTAAGAATTCTCACCTTGCAAATTCCTAGCCCTGGACCTCCTCAGTTGCTGACAGTATAGTGTCAGTTTCAGTTTTTTTCCTTAATTTAAACCATTTTTCAGTCCTTCGGGAAATGCAGTATTCCCTACAGAAACTGTTAAACGAGTTTCTCATAAATAGAATCTTTCAAGTAACTCTGCAACTCTAGAGAAACCCAAACTCTTAACATAGTGAGTTTCTGTCCAAAATGGAGGCCAGGAGCCTGGCAGGCCTCCCAGCACCCCCCAATCCTGACTCTTTCTTCTGGTCTCTCTGTTATTCTCTCATGGTTTCTTCCTGCCGTAGCTATTCCACCCCAGCCAACCTCTGGGTAACGCTGCCCTTATAGCCACTGCCTCCTAGGCGCAGGTGTGTGCACTTGCACATGCGCACACACCTATGCTCAGGTGTCCACAATCAGGCATTCATGCCCCACACCCACAGCCCAAGCAACTCCTGCATCAGCACAATCGAGGCCTGAGAGTACAGCCACAGAGGTCAGTGGCCTACAAGCCTGACCAATTGCATTTGCCCTACGTCATACAATCTTGACTTTTTTTCTTTCATTTTCCATTGGTTTACAATACTATATGTGCAGAAATGTAGCATTACATCTTAATAAATGTATCTATCATGTCACACCCACCACCAAATTCTAGTACCATTCACCGCTGTCAGAATGACGGTCTCTTCCTGTTCCTCCTACACCCTTTATCCCTTCTCTTTGGTTACCACCATCTTGTTGTCAGAATGTAAGAGTCATTCTCATTCGTTGCTTTATTTCTTCATATTCCATATATATCATCACATGGCCATATGAAATCATTCTATATTTCTCTTTCTGACTAATTTTGCTTAGCATAATCACCTCAAGTTCAATTCATGTCATCACAAAATGCAAGATTTCATATTTTTCTCATATCCTATTTAGTCTGCTCTCACATCTTGGCTACTGTGAATAGTGCTATTAATATAGGGGTGCATGTTTATTTTCCAATTAGTATTTTTATCTTCCTTGGATAAATACCTAGAAGTGGAATTTTTCATTAATACATTTTTTTCATGAAAATGTTTATCTTTAGATATACAATGTGCATTTTTATATCACTGTTCTATAGTTGCCAGTTTCTACAACATAGTAAATACAGTAGAATGTATAATGATTTAAGAACTAAAATACAGGGGCCTCCCCAGTGATGCAGCGGGTTGAGCGCCGCACTGTGAAGCTATCTTCAGCCTTGGCAGTGCAGGTTCGATCCCCGCCAGCTGGCGAGAATCCCCCATGGCTCGGCAGACCCCTGGAGTCCTGTCGTGCCCGCTGCTCCCCCCAGCAGTGTATTTCTGTCGTCTACCTATTTTGCTCCCTGCTCTGTCTCTGATGAATCCTCTCACCCTCCTGCGCCTCTGGCCTGCACCCCAGCTCTTGTATAAAAGTAAATAAATCTTTAAATAAAAAGAAATAAAATACAGTGTGAAGTATTTTTTTTTCTGTCATTATATATGATGATTAAGAGCCACTGAAATTCTGCCCTTTCAATATCTGTCTGCATTTTCACAGAGAATCCTTTTACTTCACAGGTACCCTCTCTATTGAAAAACTCCCTAAGAAAAAGCTGGTTGTTCCTAAGCCTACAATTACAGTTTCAAGCCAAGAAGTTTAAATATCAATATTTCTCCTCTTCCCTGTTGAGTAAGCAGCTATCCACAAGCAATGAGACAAAACAACAGGAAGCAGCAGAACTACGGGTGTAGACTGGAAGCAAACAAGATTTTTCATTACTTATACTTACAACCTGGTTTGAGGGTTTGTACTATATTTATGATGAAATGCTCAGAGTGTAATGGAGTTGAAATTATGCTAAAATTCTCTGCTGTTAGTGGTCTGAAGAAGACAGAGAGCCAGAGGACATCTAAAATAGAGGCCCCTGAGAAAGGTGTTAGAAGCTCAAAAGCACAGTGTTAGAGAGAAATTGGCCATTTGCAGAAATTCAGCCATTTTTTCTTTCAGTGACTGTAGAATCTGTGGCCCTATTCCCTATTTCTTTCTGAAATACAGTGATGTGCCTCTTCTCTTTGTATTTTTATCAGTATTGATGGAGGTTTATCAATTGTATTGATTATTTTAAAGGAACAGCATTTAGTTCCATTCACCTTTCTGTTTTCCTATTTTCAATAGCATGCATTTCTACACTTTACTCTTTCCTTCTTTCTGTTCCTTTTAGTTTATTTCCTATTATTTCTTTAGTTTCTTAATGAAGGAATTTGGATTGATCCTTTCTTGTTTGTAATGCATGTATAGAGTGTTATGAGTGCCCTTCTCAGCACTGCTTTTGCTACATTTTGCATATTTTGATATATTTTCATTTCATTTTGCCTTATATATTTGCATTTCCTTTGAGCCTTCCTCCTTGATTCGTGGCTTTGCAGCTGTATTGCTTCATTTCCATGTGTGTAAAGATTTTCCTGTTGTCTTATTATTGTTTTCTACTTGATTCCGTTATGGTCAGACAGCATAAATTCTGCTAATTTTGTGTATGGTTATTTCACATCCCAGGACATGGTCGATCTTGATGAATGTTCCTTGTGCCCTTGAATAAAAAGTCTATTTTTCTATTTTTGAGTGTTCTAAAGATTTCTATTAGATCATGCTGATCTATTTGTGCTGATTTGTAGTCTAATATTTCTTTTAGTTATTAAGAAGGAATATTGAAGTACCCACCATAACTGTGGATGTGTCTGTTTCTCTTTACAGGTCTATACAAGTTTTTGCCTTACATGTTTTGTGTTTTCTACTCTTTCTATTGCCACATATATATTTGATGATTATTATGTCTCCCTGGTGGAATAATCATTTTATCCTTATAAGTTATGTTCCTCTCTTCTCTATTACTTGTATTTGCTCTAAAGTTTATTTTATCTGGTATTAATGCAGTCACTCCTAATTTTTTTAAAACTAATGTTTGCCTGGTATATCTTTTTCCATCCTATAACTTTCAACCTATGTATATTATTGAATTATAAATGAGTTTCTTTTGAACAGTGTTACATTAGCTGAGTCATGTTTCTTTATATACTATGGCAATGTGTCCTTTGTTGAATTTAGATAATTTATATTTCAAAGTAATGATAATTATTGATATGTTAGGGCTTAAATGTGACAATGCATTTGTTTCTATATTTTCATTTTGTTTCTCATTCCTGTTTTTCTCTTTTCCTTGCCTTCCTATAGGTCATCAAATATTATTTTAGGATTTTACTTGATTTACTTATTGGATTTTTTATTGTATCTCTTTCTCTTTTTATAGTGGCTACTCTGATATTACTATATACACATGTGACTTATCACAGTTTACTGTCATCAGCATTTTACCACCTTGAGAGAAGATGGAAAACACATTTCTATTTAATACCCTTTATTTTCCCCACTTTTAATTATTATTGCTTTAGGTATCACACTGTGATATAGTTTTTCTTTTAGCCATCAAATATGATTTTTAAAATTCATAAAGAAAATGATAACCTACTGTATGTATCCATATCTCTGCTCTTTCTATTGTCCTTCTTCCTTTCCCGTGTTCCAAGGTTCCTCTTTGAATCATTTCTTTTCCACTTGTTTTAAAGGGCAGGTTTTAATGACAAATTATTTCAGTTTTCTTCTAAGAAATTCTTTATTTCCACATCATTCTTGAAGAATAATAGCTTTGCTAGATATAGAATTTACTCTTGAAAGTGCTTTTCTTTCAGTACTTGAAAAATGTTGAACCACTACCTTTTGGCTTTATGATTTCAGATGAGAAATTCACTGTCATTCAAATGGCAATTTCCTGTAAGTAATACATCATTTCACTATAGTTGCTTTCAAGATAGTTCTTCTACATCGTCAGTTTGATTATATTAATTAGAATGTGAGTTGATGTGGATTTGTTTGAGTTTATTATGCTTGAAATAATTCTGCTTATTGAATATGTGGATGGATGGGTGGATGGGTGGATGGATGGATGGATCCATAAATGGATTGATGGATCAACAGATAATGGGCGTATGCTTCAAATACTTGTCAGATAATTCCAACATCTGGTTTATCTTGATGCTACTGCCCACTGATTGCCTTTTTATTACTCAAGTTGTGATTTTCTTAGTTTTTTTTTAAAGATTTATTTATTGATTTATGTATACAAGAACTGGGGTATAGACCAGAGGTGCAGGGGATGAGAGGATTCACCAGAGACAGAATGGGGAGCAGGACAGGCAGATCTACTGAAATACACTGCTGAGGGGAGCAGCTGGAGAGACAGGAGAGGTCTGCTGCACCATGTGAGTCACCTCCCTGGCTGGGGATCAAAGTCATGCTGCAGTGGCTGTGATAGCTTCAGAGTGCTGCATCTTAGCCCCCTGAGCCATCAGGGAGGCTCCGATTTTCTTAATTTTTAATATAAGTGATATTTGTTTCAACCTTAACGCTATCCAGAAGACTGAATTCTATCTAAATCTATTTCAGCAGGCAGTGGCCCTCTTTAGGTTTAGCACTGTGATCCGAGTCTACTTTGTGGACTGCGGTATTCCAGTGACAGTTTAATTTTCAGGACCTTTTCAGTACTATTTTTGCCTCTTGGTTTATATGGTACTCTTGGTGTCACCATAAGATGCATCACTGAGTGTGTCTCAGTGGGAAAGGGGAATCGAAGGTTTGTGGAGTTAAAGAGTCTTTCCAGGTTGGGCTTCTTGCTGTGACTGTCCCTCTCTCTGATAGGTTGCGCCTAAAATCATTCAGTAGCAAAGGGAGCCCAGAAGTACAGAGACATTCCCCAGACCAGGTTGCCATTGTGCAATGAGCTTGCATGATCTGCTCTCCTTAGCAAGGTCATCGGTCAGAAAACGCCAGGTCTGGGCAGCTTTCCTCTATTGTGGGCGGAGCAGATAAGACTCTTGCACTGTGCTGGTCCTTCAATTCTAGACTTACAAACCAGATCACCTTACTCTAACACCCTTTCAGAGATCTTCTTTGGTTTTCTTGGTTTTTATAATTATATTTAGAACAGCAGGTAGAAAAAGAGCCTATACTCTCATCTAAGCTGTTCATATTTATTTATCTTTTTTAAAGATTTATTTATTTTTTAATATAAGAGCTGGGGTACAGGCCAGAGGTGCGGGAGGGTGAGAGGATTCACCAGAGACAGAGTGGGGAGCAGACAGACCGAAAGCACTGCTGAGGGAAGCAGCGTAGTGGGGAGACAGAAGAGGTCTGCTGTGCCATGCGGGTTTCTCCCTGGCCAGGCAGGATCAAAGCCACACTGCAGAGGCTGCGGACAGCTTCACAGCACGACGCTTAAGCCTCTGCACTGGGGAGGCCCTACACTGTTCATATTTAGATGAACAGTGTACCATATACCCTTACCCCCTCAAAAATATAAGCTCCATAAAGAAAGGGATTGGATCCCTTTTGTTTGCAGCTCTATCCCAAAGTGCAAGGAATAGTGTCTAAATTATAGTTGAATTGTTAGGTAGAATTTTCCTGGCAAATAACACAGCAGGGAAATTGCTCGCCACAAAAGCCAAGATACTTCAAAGATACAATATACAGTAAGAAAGATTTCCTTGATTACAACAGTGCATTAGCAACAAATACTATTGGAAGCAGAAAAGAAAATGTTTACCACTCTCAGACTTTACATAAATTGACTGGTAGGCATCTTCTTGGAGAAATCTAGTTATATCAAAGTTGATATTCCATTTTTTCCAAACATTTTGTTTTTTACTTCTGAGACTCAGATGAAAGTGCTCATCCAACTGGAAAAAACTTGGCAATTATTCCAGATAAGATTCCCTTACCACAACATGCAACCTGTCACCAAGTCCTGTCAAATCGTATCCTAAATATACAGATGTAACATATCACTTTCATATCTAATTCTGTTTTCTTAATTCCACTTTGTTCAGGTCATTGTAATTTTTCTCCCATCAAACTCCAGTGTCCTCCTTTGACCTCCAAGCCTCTGCCTTTCTCTTCTCTCCTATATACCCACCACACTGCCTCTGTGAGGCTCTTTCTGAAGTCTGCATGAGAATTTTCATCTGTGCACAGAAATCTTAAGCATGAAATATCAACAGTTCGGTCTAGAGCTGTTACTGAATACTTAAAATTGAGTTCAAATTGAGAAACAGATCTTCTCTGGTGGCGGAAGGGGTTAAGCACAGCACCATGAAGCTATCCGCAGCCTCTGCAGCATGAGTTGGATCCTGGGTCTGCTAGGGAGCTACCCACATGATGCAGCAGACCTCTCCTGTCTTTCCTGCTGCTCCCTTCAGCAGTGTATTTCAGTCAGTCTGCCTGTTCTGCTCTCCACTCTGTCTCTGGTGAATCCTCTCACCCCCTTCACCTCTGGCCTATTCCTCAATTCTTGTATGCATAAATAAATAATTCTTTTAAAAATATTAAAAAAAACAAATTGAGAAGCACAATATGTGCTAATCACTAACCAGATTTCAGGGACATATAAAAAAGGAAGCGAAGCATTTCACTAATCATTTTCTATGGAATATATATTTAAATGGAAGGTTTTAGTATATTTTATAAAAATATATGTTAAAACAAATTTTATTTATTTATTCTTACTTTTCATGCAATATTAGATTTTAAATTACACAGTGGCCTGCATTCTATTTAACTTTGTAGTCAGGTATTTCCACTGCATTTCTATTGATCTAGAGTATAAGTTTCTCCCTATTTTTTAAATCTAGTCTCTGCTGTCCTATTGGAATTTGAATTCTAGTTTTGCTGAATTCCTGGGAGTTTACTATATTGTTTGATTTGAAAGTTGAGCATAATAATAAAACATTTATAGGGTATATGAGAAGATTAAAGGAGAAAATGCATATAAAACACCTTGAAGAGTTTTCATTCTCAGGACTCAACAAACATTGGCTTTAATGTCATCAAAAATGGATCTTCTGAGCTCCACCTCTGGAAGGGCAGGGTAGGGAGCACTGAAGAACTGTTTCCTAGTGAAACAAACATAAATGGTGAAAATTATTTTTTTTTAAGTTTAAATTTATTCAGGGCTATGGTTTCTGGTCCTTGTAAAGAAGCTAGAAGGTGTCACTCCCATCCCCAGAGACAGAGTGGGGGATGAAAAAAAAAATAATGATGACCAACTTGAAAATCAATGATTTTCTTGGACTTGCCAGGGAACTACAATCACAGTGCAAATCATGGCCCCAAGATCTAGAAAGGCAGGAGAATGCAGAAAAACAGCTGATATCTGCTTCTGGAACAGAAGCCACTGGAACCATAAACTGGGAGCAGCATCCACAGGAGGATAATTTCGATGCATAGCTGGAGACTGAGCATATTAGGATTCTCCAGGAAAACAGAACCAACTAGATGTGTATATGTGTAAACAGGGGAAGAAGTAAAGAGGGTGAGAGAGTTAGAGGGTCGGGGGGTGGGGTGGGGGGGATTGTAGATAATTGACTCACACAATTGTGAACATTGGTAAGTCCAGAATCTGTAGGGCACGGTCTTAGGCTGAAGTCAAGGGAAGAGTTGAGTTCTCTCACACATGACAGCAGTCTGGAGGCAGAACCACTTTGTCTTCAGAAGATAAGTCTTTTTCATTTAAGGCCTTCAACTGATTGGCTGAAGCCCACCCGCATCCTTACTTTATCCCAAGGCTGCATATTTAAATATTAATCTCCTCTAAAAAATACCTTCAAAGCAACATCTAGTCAGGTGTTTGACCAAACATCTAGATACGTTGACATGCAAAGTGAACCATCACACTGACTTTGGAATCGTCTGGGAATGAGAGAGCCTGGGGGTCTGAGAAACTTCAGACATCCCAGGCATGAGGAAGTTATCACACATTTCTGTGCTTTACCTCCAGGAACTCCACTAGGTTCTTGCTGTGCAGAATCGTGGAAGACACCCTCAACACTAGCAGGGGACGGAGAAAAGCAATCGTGGGGCTACACAGCCAGGGTGCTACATAGCAGGGACCTACTTTACAGGGGAAAAGATTTACCAGAGCCTGATCTGATCTGGGAGAAGACCCTTCCAGCCATCCTGTCTTATAAAAGGCTGAGGGGAAGGAGCTAAAGGTGACTGATGTCCTACAGCACTGCTGCTGGTGTTCATGTCCCTCCATGCTTCTTACGGAGCAATGTTTAGGATTCCAAAGATCAAAAACAATAGGGACCATTCTGATCTTCCCATGAGCTTCAGTCATCCAACTGAGTAAATTCAGGACAAGCCTGAGATTCCAACCCTGTGGCAGGACCTGCGATGCTCATTTTGGCTCCTGAGCAGCTGCTGAACAACTGGACAGGGCCCCTGATCACCTCTGCCTTTCATCTCCTCAGCCCCACTCCCTTGCCAATGAATCCTTATATTATGTTAAAATAGGACATCATTACTAGAATTAGAAAGGAAAATACCAGCTGCTTTTGTCCTCCAGGAAGCACTAATTAGCCAGCAGCCCCCCTGATCGCAGGCTAATTACAAGCTGGCTGCCTCCTCACGCTGGTGGCTCAGGCTGCAACACCTGCACGTCGGAGCTAAAATATTTTTAGGATCTGGAATTTCCCCCTGGCCCTTATCTTGCTTTTGATGTCTTCATTACACATCTCTTGCAATAGCTTCCTTGCTGAAGGCTGATTTCCAGCCAACCCATCTTGCACAGTCAAACTGTCTCTTGAAAACACAAGTCCTGTCATCATTTCTCTACCTCAGATTTGTCAGCTGCATGTAAATCACAGTACAAACCTCTCCTGGGCCCTGAAGGCTGGTATGTAGGGACACAAGTCCTCTTGTCCAGCCTCCTGCCAGCCCTTCCTGTCCTCACCTAGCCACAGGCTGCCAGTTTGACTCCCCTAATAACAACTTACACCTCTGCCTGCTCAGATAATCGCTCTGTGAGCTTTAAAGACAGAAGCAAACTTGACCAACAAAAGAAGAATCTTGAGGTCTGGGGAAAGGGAACTGGCAGCATCTCTAAAGCTATCCAGGGGTTCTATGGCTCAGCCCAGATGGAGGACAGGTGTGGGCAGGAGATGGAGGGCTGGCGGCAGGTGTCTGGGGAGGCCCAAAGAAAGTGTGTGCTTTCCAGTGCAGCCTGCATTGGGGTTGCCCCTGCTTACCTGTTTAAATACTACATGGGACCTGACATCCCACTTCTCTCATTGCTGGACTCATCCAGTGTCCTGCTCATCACCATGCAGCATGTTCTTGTGGCCAGTTTGTTAGATTCCCTTTGCCACAATCTATACCATGGTCTACGCCTGCACCTGTTTCCCTACCCGTCCCAGGGCCCACCTTTCCTCTGCTCAGGCCTCTTCACAGAGTCTCCTACATAAAAACACCCATCACAGGCTCTACAAGGATGCCCCCTTCAGCCCCAAGAAAGAGATGAAGTGTTATGGCAACAGACTGAGAAGTCTCTTTCCCACAGTCCTCTTCTGAGTCAAGAAACACATGCGTATACACAGCCACAAGTAGTCCAAAGTCAACCAGAGGAGACCAGTCATCAAAAATGAAAGAATAGATACAATTCTTCTGTCTCTTTCCAGAGTCTCCACAGTTTCTGTAACCCCTGACTGCATTATGACAGCTGGAGGAGGTAGGGTGCTGGGGTCCTGCCAGCTTTAGGCTTCAGCTGCAGACTGAAGGCCCTGCCTAGACTGAGCTCTTAGTTAATGAATGAGTGGTGATGTCACTTACCTGGGATTGTGCAGGAGTGTCAGGACCTCAGAGAGAGACAACCTCCACTGGAAAAATCTCAAAGGGACAGTGGGTAGCTCCTCGGTCTCCCAAATCTTGGCAAGCTTGGCCATCACCTCAACGCAGCCTCCATATGAGATCCCCTCCTCATTGCTACCACCTTGCTGCATTGCTCTTCCCTCCTCAATGGGCTTTTGCTTTTTACCCATTTTATTTTGTATTAATATCCACCTAGTGTGCACCTGTGTGCACACCTGACTTCCACGTGCCCTATATGGACAGGGGAGGGAGCACCATGTGCAGTACCCTGCATAGACCCCATCTTGCTGGACCCCAAGACCACTGCCAAATCTTAGTTTTCTTTAAAGTATTGGCTTGAGGTTGACAATGCAGTTTTGAATTTTCTCATGAACTTTCTGTGTGCATGTCTGTCTCTGTGTCCAAATTTCCCCTTTTAATAAGTCAGAGTGGGTTAGGGCCCACCCCACTCCAGTTGGACCTTATCTTAATTCATCTGCAGAGTTCCAAATAAAATCTCATTCTGAAGTACTGGGCTTAAGGCTTCCACAGGTGAGTTCTGGGGGTGTATTATCCAATTAATCAGTCTTCTGGGACCACGGGGCATATAACTTACACTTATTTCTGTAAATAAAGTCAAATTCTATGTTAAGTTTAATCTTGGCTTCTCAAAGAATGTTCCTTTCCTTTAAGCAATTTTACTCAAGTCAGGAGTCAGCTCCCTGAGGGACCATAGAAGTCACTCCCCTGCATGCACTGCTTGTTGGCCTGAGGCCCCAGCTGGCTCCTCTTTCATGGGATACACCTGCACCTCCCCTCACCTGAGCCTTTTCTCACTCAAAGCCCCAAAGCTTCCAAGTTCTCCTAGGCTCGCCTCCTCCTCTTCTCTACTGTGCAGACATCCTTTTCAATTGTGTGTGGGCACATTTCTGCCCCTTGTGTTCGTCAGAGTCTCTGTATAGCTGTTTTTGATGGATACAGTTCTGAAGATGAACCCCAAGAGTCTCACCCCTAGTGTTCACTCCGATGTTAATCTAGGGACTACTGTGAAGGGATGTTCTAGATGTAATTATAATCCCAAGTTGGTAGACAGTAAAATACAATACAGATACTATGTGGTGCACAAGTTCCAGCCAGGCTTTAAAAGCAGAGAACTTTTGGTGTGCAGACCTCTCCTGCCGCCCGCTGCTCCCCTCAGCAGTGTACTTTGGTCCTTCTGCCTGCTCTGCTCCTCGCTCCGGCTCTGGTGAATTCTCTCACCCTCCTGCGCTTCTGACTGTACCCAGTGCTTGTTTAAATAAATAAATAAATAAAAATCTTCCAAAAAAAAATCTTGTTAAAAAAAAAAAAAAGCAGAGAACTTTTTTCAAGCAGAAGATTAAGTGAGCTTCTGGGCAGGGGAAAGATTCCACAATGCTGGCTTAAAGATTTGGGAGGATGGTGCCCATATCAACAGGTCACCAAATGAGGGTGGCCTCTGGAACCCAGAGCTCACAGTCCACAAGGAATCAGGGACCTAAGTCCTGCAGTTGTAAGGACCAAAATTCTGCCATGAACTTGGAGGAGCTGGGAAGCAGATTTTTCCCAGTCTACACACAAGAGCCACACCTTGTGAGACCCACAGCTGAGAATCCAGATAAGCCCACTTGAACTTCTGTCCTACAGCATTCTGAGACAATAGTGGGTGTTGTTTTCACTTGCTGCACTTACGTTATATTATGTTATGTTATGTTACGTTACGTTATGTTGCGTTATGTTATGTTATGTTATGTTATGCTATGCTATGCTATGCTATGCTATGCTATGCTATGCTATGCTATGCTATGCTATGCTATGCTATGTTATGTTATGTTATGTTATGTTATGTTATTTTAATACTCAGAAGCAGAGGGCCTCCCCTGGTGTTGCAGTGGTTGAGCGCTGGGCTGTGAAGCTGCCCGCAGCCTCTGCAGCACCGGTTTGATCCCCGGCCACTGGCGAGGGTCCCATATAGTGCAAAAGAATTCTCCTGCCGTGCCTGCTGCTCCCCTTAGCAGTGTATTTTGTCAGTCTGCCTGTTCTGCTCCCTGCTCTCTCTCTGGTGAATTCTCTCACCTTCCCACACTTCTGACTGTACCCAGTGCTTGTATAAATAAATAAATAAATAAATCTTAAAAAAAAAATTCCAAATCCCATGGAAAAAAAAAAATAGCAGCAGTGGGTAACAAACACTCCCTAACCTGAGGAAGCATCAGAAGATATTAACTGTGTCCTCCCACCACCAGGCCCCAGTGCTGATAGAGTACCAAGTCCCCAGCAGACCTTTTCACTGACTGATGGGGGCCTGGGTAATTTTGTGTTCTGCCGTGTGCTGATGGGCGCTAGTTGCTATGGTTTCTCTGCATTTGCTGTTGAAAATATATCACACAGCCAGATACCCACGATGCTTTCTGTAGCAGGGTCTCCTATCAGTTGAAAATAAGTGAGACCCTGTGAATGCCAATAATTTGAAATAGCTCAGCTGCAGTCAAATTAAATTACTTTAATAATTAACATCAACTCCCAGATATGAAATTAAATCTGAGTGGAAGAAAAATAATAACAGAAGAAAATCACCTTCCTGCTGCTAAAATCAAAGCTCATCTGCCGAGTTTTATATGACTGTACGTTCTCTCTTGTAAACCAAGAGGGTTACTGTTGACGCGGTCACCATAGAAACGTGGACAGATTTGGTTCTTCTCCACCAGGTCAGGGTCCGAGGTTCTGCCTCCCTGCCTCAAGTCACAAATGAGCTATGTTAGTCCCAACCTGCTGTTGAAGGGCACACATGTCCAGGGACACAAGTTGGCAGCACGTGGTGGGAAATTTGGGGGGGTGTGCATTGCTGCACCCAGACTTGAGGAATGCTCACCTCTGCAACCTACCCCGCTGCTACTGCTGGCCCAGGGGCTTGTCTACAGGGCTTGCTCCCCCTCCTGCCACCTCCCCTCCAGCATCTTCTTTCTTGCTTCAATTTCCTTGTACTTTCTAGACTTACTGACTGCAGGCATGCTTCCTAGTACATGCCGCGGTCACCAGGCTCAGTCTTGCTCTGATTGCTTGTGTTTGCTCAGTGGGCTGGGTGAGGGAATGGCCCTCTGGGACCAAGTGAAATGGGGGAGCCAGGAGGCAAATGCACAGCAATCAGCTGGTGGACAGGACTCAGGACAGGAATTTGGGTGGCATAGGCCCTTTCTTCCCTTTTACTAGTATTTGCAATATGTACTGCTTGTGCTAGAGTGGGGATATGTGTGCATGTGTGGTGTATGCACTTATGTGTGTGACAGCGAGTGTGTGAGTATGATTATGAGACCATTCAAGAGAGGTGGCCATGGTAAGCACCTCCCCTACGGAAGGCTCATTCAGGGGTCACACACATCAAGTTATTCATCTTTAAAACTGGAGTAACAGGGCCTCTCTGGTGGTGCAGGGGTCAAGATGTAACCTATGAAGAAATCCGCAGCCACTGCAGCACAAGTTCGATTCCTGGCTGGCCAGGGAGAAACCCACATGGTGGGACCGATCTCTCCTATCTCGCCCGCTGCTCCCCTCAGCAGTGTACTTCGGTCTGTCTGCCTGTTCTATTTCCCCACTCTGTCTCTGGTGAATCCTCTCACCCTCCCGTGCATCTCTGGCCTGTACCTCAATTCTTGTATAAAAATAAATAAATCTTTAAAGAAATAAATAAATAAAACTGGGGTAACATTAGTCCCATTTCACCAGCTTCTTGTAAGAGTTTGAAAATGAAGTCTATCTAAATAGATCAGCATCATGTTTTAGGATGGATATAGGTAGGTGCTCAACATCAGTTATTTCAACTGATGAGGTTTTTTGAGTTAGTGCGGGGCCCTTGGGTTCACTCTGGGAAAGGTGTCACCAGAGCTCCCCTTTCAGCGACACGTGGTGAGTTCCCCAGGCGAGTTTCTCCAGGAGACACAAACATTAGTTATATTTAAAGGGAAGGTTTATTAGGAAGGGATAAAACAGTTAAAGACACTTGCAGAGACACAAGCTGGCAGGAAGAGCTGCCCCAGAAGGGACAGGCTTGCTGAGAAAGGCCTGCATGGTTGCAGGTGGGCAGCCTTGAGGAGAGTGGCCTCCGCTGAGGGAGGTCAGTGAAGAGAAGTCCTGGCAGGTACAGGGCACTGGCAGGCAGGAAGCTGCCCTGCAGAGGAGAGAGTTGGTGAAAAAATGCACCTGTAGAGTCACAGGTGGGCAGAGGGAGTGCTGCCCCAGCCCACGCAGAGACTGCACTGAGATAGTCTTCTGTCTGGGAGGGGTCACTCCTTGTGAGCCTTCGGGTTAGTTGCTGATTTGGGGTAACTAGGTAGAATTTGGATAACTATGTAGAATTTGAAAGGGAAGTAAGATTCCACAATGGGCTCAATCTCCATATCTTTACTTTTGGATGTGCCCTTGGGTACCTGCTTGGATGTTATGCTTTGTAATCTAGGCATCTGAGTCTCAGGATATTAGTCTGCGCCTAAGGATACTAGTTTCCAAAACTAGTCATCTGTGCCTAAGGATCTTAGTTTCCATAGCTGTGTCAATGGCTATGCTAATCTCTTCTACCCCAACCTCCTTGTGGGAGCCAGGTTTCTGGTCTTGTGGCCTCCTTTTCAGTTTTTGTTCTATTCCTGTCCTCCATCAGCTATCACTTTCTTTGTCTCCTTTTATTGGGGTTATTTTGATAGCAGTGAATTACCATGACTTTAGCACTGACTTTTGCTCTTGTTGGGACTTTGGGACAATACCTAACCCTCTCTGCTCCACTTTTCCCCATGCCCAGGGTGGGCGCCACAGACTTGCTGACACAGCAGTGCCCATGAGGGCACCTCTTATCCTGCAGAGAGCTGCTTCAATCACTTACTGCCAGATTTTCTGGTGCCACCCTCTTTGCTGCTCCAGAAAAAGAGAGGCACATGACCGAGGCCACACTGATCACTCGAGGCGCCTCATCATCCCCGCATGGCTCCTGAGCTAGACACCTCCGAGGTTTTTTCTTCTTACTTACCTTGGCATGCATCACACAAAGGGAGGGGACCAGTTTCTATAAACTGCAAACATTCTAAAAGCAGAAGTAAAAGGATTTCTTTCAGGGTGGCCTTTCTAGTTGTTAGTCTATGACCTGTTTGGCTTTTGTGTAAATCAGGGTTTTTAAAAGCAAGTCAGGATGTCTGACTCCCCGGGAGACTCTCCTAAAGAATGGTGCTCTGCAGTGTCCTTCCTCCCCTGTCAGTTCTGAACTCCTGCAGTCACACTGCACTTGCCTCTTCCCATTCCACAGAAGTTACTCTCACTAGTAAGTGACCTTCCGAGCTGCAGAATGCACAAGTCGCTTTGTGGGGTTTCTGTGACTTAACTTCTCTGCAGCACTGTGTCTGTCAACACCCCCCTAAACTGGCTCTCAGGCCTCCTGTGATAGTGTTTTCTCCCTTCCTCGGGCTACTCCCATCACAGTGGGGCCAGAACAAGCTTTACTTAATGTTGACTCTCGAGAGTCAATTGTTGCATTTTCTGTGATTTTGCTAGCTAGCTGATGCCTCATCGGTGTCTGAAATTGGCCATGGTGGGAGGATTTACACTACAGAAATCAGCAAAAGCCACAAGTCTTTTATTTTCCTTTCCCACTGAGCTGGTGGAGGGGGTGATAATATCGTAAGATAAACCTTGCCTTCAGATGTCTTGCCTCGGGCTATCGTAAGATAGTTTTCTTTAATAAGAAGGTTATTTCTGAAGCTGACCTTCAGTCTAGGTAATCTGCATTCTCTAAGTTATGGTAACAGAGTCTTTCAAGGCTCACAGGGCCTGGCAGGTCTTAACTCCACTTGCCAAGGTGATGTGTGCTGGAAAAAACCCACTTTGATAAATCTTGGAAATAGTTTATCTGAATATTTGGAGGGAAATCAATTATATGACAGAAAGACAAATATTTGAACCCATCACTATTCTGTTTAAAAGCTTTGGGTGGCTTCCCATGGTCTGTACAATCAGAAACCCTCTCCAGCATCTGCTTCCATCTCTCTCGCGCGCAAAGCCCCATCCTCCTGCCTCCATCTCTCCAAGCTGCTGCCTTTGACCCGAGTCTCCTCCTCTGCACTCACTCTGCGTCCCTTTTACCAGCAGAGAAAAGCTCATTCATCATGCTCAGTCTAAATGCTACATCCTGGGGGGCTCCTTCTCTTCCTCTCCAGGCAGCAAGAATCCCTGGCCAACCTGCCCTACAGCCAAACCTCCATTTAGTGACACTCATCAGCTTCCCTTGCTTCTGGCACTCCTGGTTTCCAGGAGGTAAGACTGTAGCCGCAGGCCTGGTACCGCCTTGCGTCATCATTGAAGCCACGGCTTCTCACATCCAGTTCCTTATTTTCTGTCAGGTGTGTCTCCCTGGGATCATGCTCTCCAGGATTTTGCTTCAGGCAGATGGCTGCCTTTATTCCTTCAATCATTTTGTCATTTCCACTGTGTCTATGGTTTCAAAGTGAAGAACTGATTATGTCACTCTTCTGCTAAAATTGTTTCTGGTGAGAACCAGCCCTCCTTTGCTGGCCTCTTGGCACACCCTCCTGCACCCGGGGCAGGTCAGAGCCCTCACTCCCCACATCCCAGCTTCTCAGCATAAGCAGCTCTCCCTGGGCGGCTCCTTCCCTGTGCCTTCAGGATGACATCACCGGTGTCCACTCAGAGACCTTTGTCTTAGAAGGATTTTCTTGCAACTTAATTTCCTAGCAGCCTGCATGCAAAAGCCTCGTTCTATGCATCGAATCCCCACCAGTGGGCGCGGGACCTGGTGCAGTCTGTGCTCAGTGCATGGTGTTGACCAGCTGCTGCAAATGAGCCAGGGGACTGTGTGCAGGAAACTAGCTGCCTCTCCCAGAACAAACCAAGACGATGTCCGGACCCCCTTCAACAGCAGCTTCTTCCTCAGCCCTGCCGCGGGATGTCGGTGTCTGGGGATGGCGTCTACAGGACTTTGTCTAAAACCGGACTCTGCAGCTAAGAGGCCCACAAGTGGACACAGCCCAGCTGGTTTCCCTGTTTCCAAGTGACCCGCTGCGAGGCAGCTCCTAGCGCCTACCACGAGCATCAGCAGTGCTTCCAGCGCCTGTGTCTGTGCTTCACTTTCTTGTGAAATGTGATTACTAGGTAGAAAAATAAAAAATCTGCCTGGTTGCCGGCTGCTGCGAAGCTAAGGTGCTGATTCACTTGCTCTGTCGAGAGCAAACAATTACCCCATCTAATTTTACCTCCAGAAGGAATAACAGGACACAAAGGCCCGAATTTTCAAGTGCGTCAGATCATGATGCCCCTCACCCCAGTCAGCACTCCTCCTGTATGTTCATTTCCATATTTTCTCTCATTTTAAAAGTCATCTGAAGAACAGCATCACAAAACTCTGGGTCTGCTCACAGCACCAAAAAACATTCTTTTAATTAACTAAAGTGCATACTTTTTTTCAGATTTCCTTAGTTTTTTTTTTTTTAAAGACTTTTTTTTTATGCATACAAGTACCGGGGTACAGGACAGAGGTGTAGCGGGGGAGAGGATTTACCAGAGACAGAGTGGGGAGCAGAACAGGCAGACAGACTGAAATATATTGTTGAGGGGAACCGGGGGCAAGTCAGGAGATGTCTGCTATGCCTCGTGGTTGCTCCCTGGCTGGCCTGGGATTGAACTAATGCTGCAGAGACTGCAGATGGATTCACAGTGCTGTGCTTCACCCCTTGCACCACCAGGGAGGCCCCAGATTTCCTTAGTTTTTATCTTTTGTTCTTTCTCTGCCCCAGGGTCCCCCACAAACATTTAATGGCCAAATCTCCTTAGAGTGCTTTTGGCTGTTACAGACCCTGGGATTTTTTTTTGGTGATCTGGAAAGCTTTGAAGAGTACAGTTCAGAAATTTTGAAGATTGTCCCTCACTTAGGTTTTTCTGATAATTTTCTCATACTGATACCGAGGGAAAGTGGGAAGAAGACCACACAGGTCAAATGCCAACCTCATCACATTTTGGCAAGGGCATGTACTATCAATGATTTATTGTTGCTGAGATTTACCTTGATCACCTGGATGAGACAATGCTAGTCGGGTTTCTCCATGTAAGATTACTCTCACTGCACCCTCTCCCATGCGGTGCACTTTGGAGGGAAGTCACTTGGGAAGGAAAGCCATACATAAGGACTGGGGACAAATACTCCACCTGTTTAGGGGCAAAACATGGGCATAAGTTATTTGGAATTCTTTTGCATGGAGATTTGTCTGTTGTCTCTGACTTATTTATGTCTTCAGTCACTTAATATTAGCAATAAGGGTTTGTGGATATTCATCTTATGCTCTAAATTATAATCCAATATGATGTCATTTGTTTGTTGTTCAAATTCTCCCAGTTATGGCTGCTCAGAGCTCTTTCAATTGCCTAATATGTTTGTTTGACAAACTCATCATTTGGTTTTTCCAGGCTCATCTTAGATATTCTCTGCTCCATCCCAGATTCAGTCACTTTCCCAAGGAGTTCTGAATCCTTGGATAATGATAAGAGAAACCTCTATTTGGACACTGGATATACTTCTTGTTCCTGGGATAAAGAATTTTCAGAAATGTCCCATTCAAAATATTAATAATATTCTTGCAAATATTATTTGTTCTTAATGAACTCAAAGTGTAAATGATGGATTTTTCTTGTCTTTTAGAACCTATTTAGATTTTCCAACATTACCACTTCTTTAATATTTTTTCTTGCTTTGCAAACTAATACTAAAATGCACTTCTAAGCACATACAAGATTTTCCAAAGACATGGTTGAAGACTGATTTTTCTTTTGCAAGTTTCCGTCTTATCATTTCTTTTTTATTTATCATCCATTCTAAAAGAGATTGAGTATCTCCCTTCTAAACAGCATCTTCATCACAGTGATGATAGCAACTTCCTTTCTTTGAGATGACTTTAGTCCTGCCCCAACTTTTTTGTCCAGAAACTAGAACTTCAGGCAATTGCAAGCCCAGGGGGCAGGATGCACCATGATATAGGAATGGCAATGCTTCTGAACTGTTTGCAGCCCTTGCTGGTGAATCAGAACATTTAGCTGACCTTTCTAGCAGCCATAGCAGCACATTTAAATAATGTCTTCAAAAAATGGTCCATAGTAAATCTGAGATCCACACCCCAAACCCCCAGCTGAAAGTGCAGAGCTCTGAATCTTAGGAAAATAGCTCAAGTTTCTTTTTCTAGATGTGTTATTTTGCTCTTGCTCACATTATTTTTCATCTGCCACTTTCCTGCAACATTGCTAGACTAAATTACTTCCAAGATTGCATTTAATCACTGGCTATACCTGAAGTGATGCTATGTGTGCAGTATCAGAAATAGATCTGCTAAAGATGAGACTTTGCTCTGTCTAAATTAGAGAATCACTTTATATTTGTACATTTATCTAAGGGTGAGGGTTGAAATGCCCTGAGAATGTAGGTGTACTCTTGAGCTTGTAAGGGTTGTGCAAAAATACTGAAAGTACCAGCAGTTTCTCAGAATGGATTTCTGGCTGTGTTTATATTGGAGGCATATTATTATATTTTATTCAGCATACAGGAGGTCGATAGATAGGAGAAAGCCTCAGAAAGGAGAGATGTCAACTTCACCTATTTATGAGAGTTTCTAATCAACACTGTGGAGGATTTTCCAGGCATAGCTCATTCTCCTCTGCAATTTTAAGTCAGTGAATGAATTCAACAAACACTAATGGAGCATCTATTCTGTGCCATGTGCATAAGGAGGTTGGTGCAGAATATAAATTTCAGGGAATAGAGCTCCTTCCCCCAGTGCTTGTCCCTGTACCCCCTCAAAGTTCAGAATCTTCATCTGGTCTGGGGCATCTGTTCTGAACAAGCCAAGTGGAGCTGAATTTCCCAGATTGGCTACATCATAAGTGAGTGAGCCTCAAATGTCTTATCTGTAACCTTGAACAGCATTGCCATTGTGTTGGAAGTATTTATTTTTCATTTACCTACTACTTTTGCTATTTTTTACTGTCACTCACTACTTGCCTTGCTTTCACATTGAAATATACCCAATGTGTAATGATTAACTGCACATTCAAACGTGCCATCTCTGTTGGGTGTGAGCCTACTTAGGTGGTATTTTAAATTCTTAAATTCCATGCCAGACACGACAGCCTTGAAGGGAAGCAAGTGATTACCATGGTATTCAAAGATAGAACTCTGAATGCCACGAGCAGAATGCCACTGCTTACAGTCAGAGCTGAAAACAATTTAGGTAGGGCACATTTTTAGTTAGGATTTAGGAATGTAGAATGTTACTATATTTTTAATTGTTAAGATAAACCTGATATTTTTCAGGCATTCACTTAAGAAAAACACCCTAATTCTCAGTTTCTCTATATCACGATGAAGAGGAGTCTTAGGTCTGCATTGTATGTTAACCACCTGCAGGACCACTGGGATTACTCCTTCTGCACTTGGCCGGATTGGACAGACCCACATGCAAAATGAGCCCAGAGAGTTTTTAGATGCAAGTTTAATCGGAGAACTTCACCAGGTGTCAAGTTGGGTCCAAGAAAATTCTGGTATGGACTTGGCTGAAATAGGCAGGCCATCTAAACAAGGTCTGGCTCCCAGCCCAGTTCAGGATTCTAAGGTGCTGGGCAAAACCAGTGGAAGAGCACAGGTTTTCTGTGAGTACCCAGACGCAGTAGGTCCCATGCAACATTTAGGAAACACAAATCATAACATTATTGTTGATCATCTAGAATTCAAATTTCACTGTGTATCCTGTACATTATCTTGCAACCCCAGGGAGAGGACACTTCCCAGGGAGCAGCAGGAGGAAGATAAGGGACAAGAGTGGCAAGAGAGTTTATGTCCCATCACTGCACGAGGGACCTCAGAGAGTGACCTGCAAGAGATAGAAAAGGCCCAAAGAGAAGGGGCCTTCTTGGGCTTCAGGAAATGGAGGGATTGGAGAGCACTCTTAGATGCAACTTCAGATAAGGAAGACCCAACAGTGCCAGGCCTCCTGGAACAAGTCCACATTCCTTTGGTTTCTTTCTCAGGTTGCTGGAGAGGGCAGTGAAGAGCCGTGGGATCCCCCTAGAGGCCACAGCAGGAACTGCACCTATCCTGACTGCGCAAGGCATTGCTCAGTTTCACCTCATGGAAA
This sequence comes from Talpa occidentalis, assembly GCF_014898055.3. Taxonomy (NCBI): domain Eukaryota; kingdom Metazoa; phylum Chordata; class Mammalia; order Eulipotyphla; family Talpidae; genus Talpa; species Talpa occidentalis. The sequence continues at coordinate 15,663,068 of NW_023601433.1, forward strand.
GAAAGTGAGGTTCATGGAGTAAACTGCTGTCCTAATAGATACTTTTTTAAAAAATATTTAAAAATACTAGAAATCAGGAAACAGAAAGTGGAGCAGAGTTGCCATTGGTTTCAGCCGCATCTTTGCGACTAACCATTGTCGTATTGGCAGGATTGGTGTTTGCTTAAAGAGTTGAGATTTTTTTTTTTTTTTTTAAATATGTGCCATTCTCTGGTTGGTGCTGGGAAAACTGGACCACCACATGCAAAAAAAAAAAAAAAAAAATGAAGCTAGACCACTACCTCTCACCGTGGATAAAAGAACTGGACATAAGACCTGAAGAAAATATAGTAAACCACCACAAGACATACATTTCAGTAACATCTTTAAAGACTCATCACCCAAAGCAAAGAAAGTCAAGGAAAAGATAAACACCTGGGATTACATCGAACTGAAACGCTTCTGCACAGCAAAAGAGACATTAACCAAAATAGAGAGACACCCCACGGACTGGGGAAAATTTTTTGCTTTCTATACAACTGATAAGGAACTGATCACAAATATATACAAAGAACTCACAGGGCTCAACAAAAACAAAGTAAACAATCCAGTCAAGAAATGGGCAGCAGAACTTAAAAGACATTTCTCCAAAGAGGAAATGCAAATGGCCAACAGGCATATGAAAAAATGTTCAACATCCCTTATTACCAGGGAAATGCAAATCAAAACCACACAGAGATACCACCTTCCACCAGTAAGAATGACACATATCAAAAAAACAAGCAACAACAAATGTTGGCAAGGATGTGGAGAAAAAGGAACTCTCCTACATTACTGGTGGGAGTGCAAACTGATCCAACCTCTGTGGAAAACTGTCTGGAGGCTCCTCAACCTGATGAAAATGGAGCTACCATACGACCTGGCAAATCCACTCCTAGGGATCTATCCGAAGGACACACAAACATTGATTCAAAAGAACACCTGTACACCTATGTTTATTGCAGCACTATTTATAATAGTTAAAATCTGGAAACAATCCAAATGCCCAAAAATAGATGACTGGATCAGGAAGATGTGGTATATATACACAATGGAATATTATTCAGCAATCAAAAGAGATAAACTCATGCCATTCACAGCAATGTGGATGGAGCTAGAAGGAATTATGCTCAGTGAACTAAGCCAGCAGGAAAAAGAAAAATATTGGATGGTTTCACTTATAACAGGAATATAGGGGTCCCAAATAAGACATCAGTGTATAAAAATAATAGCAGTACAAAACATAACAAAGCACAAATGGACAATTATAAACCAGAGACATCCTGCAGGGGAGGAGGCGGGAGAGGGATCAGAGGGAGGGAGGGAGGAGCACAGGGGACTGAGGTGATGGTGCACGGGTGCCTTGAGGAAGCAAATTGTATGTGGACTACACCTGAGGGGGTGGGGGAAAGCAAATATTGTTTAAAAATGAACAATGATGCAAAAATTGAAAAAAATATTTAAAAAATGAATAGCCTAGTTCTTAAGAAAATAAAAAGATAATTGTTGAAATAAAAAAAATTTGTGCCATTCTCACTGGTGTAAGATGATATCTCATTGTGGTTTTGATTTTTTTGATTTGCATTTCCCTGATTACAAGTGATGTTGAACATTTTTTCATATACCTGATGGCCAATTGCATTTCCTCTTTGGAGGAGTGTTTTTTTTGCTTTTCTGCCCATTTTTTGACTGGATTGTTTATTTTGTTTTTGTTGAGTTGGGTGAGCTCTTTGTAGATCTTTGTGATCAGTCCCTTTTCAGTTGTATTGAATGCAATTTTTTTTCCCATTCAGTAGGGTGTCTCTTTGTTTTGGTTAACATCTTTTTTGCTGTATAGTTTTTTAATTTGATGGTGCACAGGTGAATTGGTAATGGGAATTTTGCAGGGACTCATCTGAAAAGAGAAAGCATGCATTGTACAAAAAAAGGAAGAATGATGTAAAATAGATATAAAATAAAATTTAAAGAAAGAAAGAGTTGTGATTTCATGGCTAATAGACCAGCTTGTGATGGTGACTGGGGGTAAGCACAGGGCAGTCCTGCAGTGGAAGGCAGCTAGTTGCAGTGACATTCAGGCCTCAGTGTTGTTTCCAGGGAGCTAGTCCTTATATCACAAATGTATAAATAAAAACAAATTCAATGAAGGCTCTAAATGGAGGCTCTAAATCCTATTAGAATAATTAATGGAATTATCACATGAGTGCATGTTATATAGAGAAAGCTCCTTACTTCTTAATTAACTCTACAATATCACAACTTTGTAATATCAAGCCAGGAAAACCTTTCCAATTTCAGAATTTAAAAAACATGATAAATTGTCAATAATTATTTATATAAAAAGAAAGGAGAAAGAGAAAAGGAAGGGAAATTTTCCAACCTTTATGTTCCCAATGAGAATAGTTATGAGCAGAAAAAAAAATGTACAAGAAGTTTTCTTATTTACCTGAGAGCTGGTAGATTCCCCAGGAGCAGCATAACTAGCTGGACACCGGACACAGGTGGGAAGCAGCGAGAACTGAGGCTGATGCTGAGGAATCAGACTTGACTGTGTGTAATCTCAGCTCTGTTCTTTTTTACCTGAAATATTTCCTAAGATTTCTAAATGTTTCTCATTTGTAAAATTGAAAAATTACCTATTTTTAATATAACATTAACTGGGTCTCCCTGGTGGTGCAATGGGTTAAGCACCACACTATGAAGCAATCCGCAGCCTCTGCGGCATGAGTTCGATCCCCAGCCAGCTTGGGAGCAACCCACATGGCACAGCAGACCTCTCCTGTCTCTTCTGCTGCTCCCCTCAGCAGTGTCTTTCAGTCAGTCTGCCAGTTCTGTTCCCCGCTCTGTCTCTGGTGAATCCTCTCACCCCCTACATCTCTGGCCTGTACCCCAGTTCTTGTGTGAATAAATAAATAAATCTTTTTAAAAAAAAGAACATTAAATGTTTGCACAAGCCAGACTCTGCTCTGAGCCCCGTATGTGTATTTTGTGTTTTCTCCTGACAACCTGGGTCACTTTCACCTGCTCCTTTCACAATCCTTGCTTTGGCCCTTGGGCCTCCCAACAGCAAATTTCATGCACTGGTTCTCCCTCTTAATGATGCCAGTGTAGGTCTCAACTACAGACTCCCAGCTCCCTAACTTTGTGTTGGTTATTTCAAATATACAAAGATGGGCCTCCCCTGTGGCGCAGCGGTTGAGTACTGGGTTGCAAAGCTGCCCGCAGCCTCTGCAGCACTGGTTCGATCCCCGACCGCCAGGCGAGGGTCCCACATGGCACGCAGACCTCACCTGCCACCTGCTGCTCCCCTCAGCAGTGTGCTTCATCAGTCTGCTTGCTCTGCTCCCCTCTCTGTCTCTGGTGAATTCTCTCACCCTCCTGCACTTCTGACTGTACCCAGTGCTTGTATAAATAAATAAATCTTTAAAAACAAATATACAAAGATATGGGTTCCCAAATGATTTAATTTTACTTTTACTTCTCTTTTTGAATGTAACCTTTTTCAAATATTTTGGTGTTGCAAAGAATAATCTGCTCAACAAATAGCACCAGAACAACAGGGTATCCAAGCACAGAAGATAGAAGTTGTACCTCTAGCTCCAACTAAGCACACAAGTTAACTCAAGGTGACTTACACCCTTAAAATTAATATCTAAGACTCTCAGAAGAAAACATAGAAGGTCTGTTATGTTGTACTTCAGATGTGTGGTGGCATCAGACACAAACAGTAAAGAGAAGATTACTAAATCAGATGAAAAAGTATACATTTTTGTGCTCTCAAGGTGCAAAGGAAATCATCCTGGAACCCTCTTGGTCCTTCTGGGCTGATAAATAATCAAACAAGCATCAGGCAGATTGATAAGAGGAAAAAAAAGAACATTGAAGGACCTCCCCTGGTGGCGCAGTGTTTGAGTGCGGGCTGCCAAGCTGCCCGCAGCCTCTGCAGCAGCGGTTAGATCCCTGGCTGCCAGCGAGGATCCCACATGGCTTGGCAGACCTCTCCTGCCACACCCGGTGCTCCCCTCAGCAGTATATTTCATCAGTCTGCCTGTTCTGTTCTCCGCTGTGGCTCCGGTGAATTCTCTCACCTTCCCGCGCTTCTGACTATATCCAGTGCTTGTATAAATAAATAAATAAATCTTTAAAAAAAAAATTCAAAATAGCATGTATAGGTTTACAGGGGAGAGTGCCAATAGACCTGAGTAACTGGCCACAAGGCTTCAAACACATCTACAATAACTCAGAATATACTAAATGTCTATTTCAAAAGCAGCCTGTACCCAGTCTTCAAGGCACCTCCCATAAAATCAACCTTTTGCCAGAGGCAACCACACCTGACATTATGTTAATGTGGTAACTCCTGGCAAGACTTCAGATAACCACAGAATGGGTGGTGGTTTCCAGGGAAACCAACCCTGTGATTAGAAGTTTGGACCTTTCAGTTCACCCCTGACATCTGGAGATACAGAGGGGTTGAAGGGTGCAATCACCAGTGACTAAAGATCCAATCACTTTTTGTCTAGGCAGCAAAGCCTCCATAAGAACTCCAAAAAGATGGTGTTAAAAAAGAGCTGAGTGACTGAGGATCTGGGTGCAGTGGCCATCTTGGGGAGTCCACTGAAGCACTGTGCTCCCCGCACACCTTGTTTTATGGGTGTCTTCCATGTGACTGTGCCTGCATTACATCCTTTTAGAATGCATTAGTAATCTAGTATTTCAATGTTTCCTGAGCTCTGTGAGTGGCTCTAGAAAATCAATTAAACCAAGAAGAGGGTGATGGGAGCCTCCCACCAATAGCCCGATGGTCAGAAGTACAGGTGACAAGCTGAACTTGCACTTGGTACCTGAAGGAGATGCAGACTTGTGGGACTGGGTCCTTAACCTGTAGAATCTCAGGGTAGCGGGTGTCAGAATTGATTTGAATTGTTGACACACAGCTAGAGTCAGAGAATTGCTTGATAGTATGTGGAAAACACACATACATACACATACACATTGTGTTCCTGGCAAGCCTCCCCTTGCCATAGACACCCAATCTCTCCTCGAGTGATTCATGTTCTGTGAGTTCTAGCCTCTCAGCACATCTCCAGACTTGGAGGACCTCTGTGCACCCCACATGCTGCCACCCCCCAACCTGGGCAGCCCTGCAGCCCTGGGTAACTTGCTGACCTTTCATTTCTCTTCTAAAGCCTCAATCTGACTACATACTTCTTTTGTTTTTTGCATATATTTCGATCACTGTGTTTCATGCTTGGATTTGCATGTCCTACCACTTTCCCCATTTACCCACGCATGAGGAAGGTGATATTCTGGGGGCAAGATCTATATGTGCCTTTGATAGTAACTGCAGAGAGGCAACACACAGGCCATCTTTGGTAGAGTGGACTTAACCATTAAACTCAACACAAGGCAAGCATACCAGGAACGCTGCAGAGGAACATTGGGGCTCAGAAAAGAAGTCATTGTAATCCTCAAACTGTATGAGGAACATGTGAGTGGGTGCCAGTCTGAAGGGGATGAGGTGTTTCCAAAAACTTGAAGTATCAGAGCAAGTTGAATTGTTCTGTCTCTTTGGATGGTATCACTAGAACAGAGTCCAATATGGGCCTCAAATGAGCCCCACTGCTTTCTCATAATCAGTCTTCTAAACACCTCCTTGGGATTTATAGAGATGTAAGGACCAGGAGGGATGAGGGGCAGGCAGTGGGCAAGAGCTCTGAATCAAGGGGCCTCCCTGGTGGTGCAAGAGGTTAAGCACCAGCACTATGAAGCTACCTGCAGCTACTGCAGCACGAATTTGATCCCCCACCAGGGAGGTGACCCACATGGCGCAGCAGACCTCTCCTGTCTCACCACCTTCTCCCCTCAGCAGTGTACTTCAGTCAGTCTGCCTGTTCTGTTCTCCACTCAGTCTCTGGTGAATCTTCTCACCCCCACACCTCTGGCCTTACCCCACCTCTTGTACGCATAAATAAATCTTTCTTTTTAAAGGAGTTCTGAATTAAGAAATACAAGCCCCCTAAGGTGACTGTACATGGGTAAATCACCACCAGAGAAAGGCCTGGTGGATACAGGACTCAATCCTCCCAAAAAAACTTATAGATAAATGAACAGCTCTGAGGAACCAAAAAGCCAATTTCCAGAACCCCTGGAAATCACAGCATCTCTCTAGGAACTTTTGTTTAAAGGAAGAACATATACAAGTGGTCAAAAGGAGAATCAACAAGCAAACCGTCCTACATCTCAGCCTGCATGAAAGGCTGCTGGTATTCACGACTCCCAGCTGGGCATGTCCCAGGCTCAGGGGACATTCTGAAGCTTCCCACCCTCCATGCCTTCTCCTGCTTCCTGCACCAGAGACCTACATGCAGGAGAGAACATGACCATTACGGAGTAGACAGGATTTAAATGATATTACAGGACATTTGTATCTTTTTGGTTTTCTTCTTGGTTCTTTTTGGCTAGCAGATAATCAGGCATCAGATTGATAAAAGAAAAAAGTCAAAAAGTAGTTTAATAACAATGTGTATAACCCCTGTATGTATGGAAGTGACCCAGCATGACAGGATGGCACAGACTTCAGACAAAGAAGCTTGCTGGTGAAGGAAGGGGAAGGTCAGTTAGGGGGGTTGCCAAGGAAGGTAGTGTAAGCAAAGGTAAGATTATTTAAGTTCTGCCTTCTCTATTGAAAAGAGGTAAGGAGACTAGGCTTTCCTGGGGTAGTGAGGGAAGTGCCATTACAGAGAGAAGTTTGCATGTAAATGTCTTTTTCAAAACCAGCCTTCAGAACTGCCCATGAATTCAACCTTTTGTGAAGAAGACAAATTTTGGGGCGACAGAATTGTTTCCCTACAGTATCATCAGCAAACCTCAGGATGGCATGGGCTATAAGTCATTTGACTATTAACAAGCCATTTTTGCAGAGACTCATAACAGGAGTTAATACAGGGCAGCAAGCAACACTAAAATTGGTCAAGGACACTGCCCAAATAGTTTCCCTGTCACTGAGTTCTTCTCCCACGTGCACAATTGTGAGACTACTCAGGGTCAAAGAACAACAATAATGATTTGCTTAGCAAACCAAGGAAAAACAAAGAGTTATTGAGCCAAAAAATGTCCATTTACCTCACCTGAAGCAGTGTCCAGTGCTTTAAAGTCCTAAACACAGACACTCCAAAGATGGCGTCTTCCTGTCACCGTGGACACAGAGCACGTTGCAGCCAGACTGTAGGCCGGGTTCCAACTCACAAAAACAGAAGATACCACAGGACATGCTCCCTGAGCTGCTGAGATGCCTCAACACAGCATCAGACAAGCAACACTCAAAACAGAAGCTGCAGCGGCCAAACCACCCAACCAATAGCCACACTCACACAGCCCAGTGAGGAACCTGGCTCCGGGTCCTCACCTTCCCTACCAGGCTATGACAGCAGCAAAATCAGGAACTGTTTTTGTCGCTCAGCTATTAGCAAAGTCTCTGAATTTTTCTTCTCTTTGGTTGGCTGCTGGAAGCCTCTCCACATCCTTCAGAGGCCCACAACAGCCTTCTGGAAGATTGGCACAGTGGGGGCAGAAATCACTGACCCCAGAATCACTAAAGATCAAAAAAACCTGAAATCCCGAACACAGAATCCAAACCACTGAATGCTCGAATGCTCAATTCCAAACACTGAATCCTGGGGGCTGCTTCTGCAGTCCCTCATATTTCTTATCAGACTCTCCACCCTCATGGATACTTTCTTAACATTTCCCCTGGGGATACCATGCTCACCTGAACCGCCCTTCAGGGGACACCACCTGTAACAGTCTTTGGCTTCAGTCACCAGTTACATTATCAGTCAAGGGTTATTTCATAGTGTTTCTTTCTCTGTTTTGTTTTGTGGAGCTAAATAACTGTGATCAGGTCCCAGAAAAGACAGTTGGAGACCAAAGTGCTTTGTGAGAAATTCATGCTCAGAAATGCCTGTGTTATGAATGCCTCTGTTGCCATGTCAAGTTGTGAAAAGCAAAACCTTCTTCAAAATCAGTTTTAGTGTCCTTTGGGTAAATACCTAGGAGTGGAATTGCTGGATCATATGGAAGCTCTATGTTTAGTAGGTCCAGAAATCTCCACACAGCTCTCTATAGTGGTTGGACCAGTTTGCACTCCCACCAACAGTGCAGAAGAGTTCCTTTTTCTCCACACCCTCGCCAACATTTGTTGTTGCTAGTTTTTTTAATATGTGCCATTCTCACTGGTGTAAGATGGTATCTCATGGTAGTTTTGATTTGCATTTCCCTGATTACAAGTGATGTTGAACATTTTTTCATATGCCTGTTGGCCATTTGCATTTCCTCTTCAGAGAAGTTTCTTTGAGTACCTGCACCCCTATGTTTATAGCAGCACTGTTTACAATAGCTAAGCTTTGGAAACAACCCAAATGCCCAAAAATAGATGACTGGATCAAGAAGATGTGGTACATATACACCATGGAATATTACTCAGCATTAAAAAAAGATAAACTCATGCAATTTACAGCAACATGGATGGCGCTGGAAGGGATCATGCTCAGCGAAATAAGCCAGAAAGAAAAAGAAAAATACCGGATGGTCTCACTCATAGCAGGAATCTAGAAAACTTAAATAAGGGACCAGGAAAATGAATAACTATAAGATAGTGAAAATCAAAATCAACATAAAATTATGAACCAGAGACACTCTATGGGGGGTGGGGGCGGGGCGGGGAGGGATTGGGGTCAAAATAAGGGGGTTGCAATTGTATGGGGAATATAAAAATAAAATTTATTAAAAAAATGAAAAAAAATATAGACAGTAATAACACCTACTATAAAAAAAAAAAAAAGATCCGGAATGATGAAAGTGAAGTCACATTTGGAAAATGTTGAGTGATCCCATTGTTAGGTTATAAGATCAGTCATAACAAGAAACACCAATAAAATTCACACATACTAAGTGAAAAACAAACAAACAAAAAAACAAAAAAACAAAATCAGTTTCATCTGTATTTCTATGTTTCTTGTGTGTGTGTGTGATTTTTACATTTTCTTCTTCTGACTCTGTGGAGTCTCTCCCTTCTCAGCCCCTTCAGAAATCCATCAGTAGATTTACATGATCTGTCATGCATGTTAGTATTTTTTCTCGTGTCTGTATAATGTTGTTTGCGTTAGGACGGAGTCCTTAGGTTCACCCTGGGAAAGGTTTCACCAGAGTTTCCCTTTCAGCGGCACCCTGCGAGTTTCTCTATGAGACAGAGGCGGTAGTTATATTTAAAGGGCAGGTTTATTAGGAAAGGGGACAGAAAAATAAAGTACACTTGCATAGACACAAGGGGGCAGGACGAGCTGCCCCAGAAGGGACAGGTTTGCTGAGAGAGGCCTGCATGGTTGCAGGTGGGCGGCCTTGACAGGTCACGGGCAGGCAGGAAGCTGCTGCCCTGCAGAGGGATAGAGTTGGTGAAAAGAGGCACCTGCATAGTCACAGGTGGGCAGTGGAAGTGCTGCCCCAAGCCTGTGCAGAGACTGCACTGATAGAGTCTTCTTCTGTTTGGGAGGGGCCACTCCTTGTGAGTGGTCAGTTGGCTGCTAATTTTGGATAACTATGCAGAATCTGAAAGGGACTAGGGATTTCACAGTGGGCTCAATCTCTATATCTTTACCTTTGGAAGCGCCCTCAGATACCTGCTTGGATGTTGTGCTTTGTAATCTAGGCTTCCGTGCCTCAGGATACTAGTTTCTGCAACTGTGTGATGGCTGTGCTAATCTCTTCTGCCCCCACCTCCTTGTGTGAGCCAGGTTTCTGGTCTTGTGGTGCCTCCTTTTTAGTTATTTTTTCTATTCCTGTCCTCCTCCTGTACAGTCTCCTTTATTTTCACCTATTCAGCAAGTAGTTCATCTATTTTTTTTTTTTTTATAGAGGCATGCTTTATTTATTTGTTTGCTGGTTTGTTTGTTTGTTTTGTTTATACATGCACTGGGTACAGTCAGAAGCGCGGGAGGGTGAGAGAATTCACCAGAGCCAGAGCGGGGAGCAGAGCAGGCAGAAGGACCGAAGTACACTGCTGAGGGGAGCAGCGGGCGGCAGGAGAGGTCTGCACGCCATGTGGGACCCTCCTCTGGTGGCCGGGGAGCAGCCGGGGATCGAACCGGTGCCGCAGAGGCCGCGGGCAGCTTCGCAACCCAGCGCTCAACCGCTGCGCCACCGGGGAGGCCCTAGTTCATCTATTGAACCACACTCAAACCCCTTTATTACACTGTCCTGTCCCAACCGGGAGCTAAAACAGAAAATAAACCACCCTTAATACTGAGTGTGGAGGGACCCACGGAAGGAAAGTGCCCTAAGCATCCACAGCCACGGAGACCAAGTGAGAGATGGGTTGGTTGGTTTTATTCTTAAAATATTGGAAAAGCAGCCCAGAGGCTCTGCTCTCATTGAGTCTGTATAAAAGGTGGAATACAGCAAGCAAGATTTCAGGAGAAAAATTGCTGATTGGCGATGGCTCAAGGGGTGCTGACACCCCTGCTTCGTGGTGGTGGAATTCATGTCTGACACAAGGGAAAGAGAAATGGACTCTATGAAGCCCTTAAATGTTATGACACCCTTGAATTACCAGCTCAATCTTTGCCTCCTCCCCCTTTTAATTAGAAATCCAATCCTGATGAATTGAATCAGCTGTTTCTGTTTGCTATTTTTGATAGGGAAAAATCACTTTTTCCTGCAGTTGTAGCCGCACAGCTTATGCACAGGTGAGTGCTCCCCAGCATTCATTTTGTAGCAGCTTTGCAGAGCTGATTAAAAAAGGGAAGGAAGAGCAGAGATCAATGACTGCAGAGGCCTGGGCATCTCCAGGGCAGATTAGGCTTATTTCAATTGCCAAGGAGTAATATGCATATAATTGACTTAGTGTTTTATCTTCAAGGTTCACTTGACAATCTGCATCTGTAATCTCCATGGCGTTGGAAAAACAGCCCATTCTGAAACTCAGTATTGATTATCCAGCAAGACACAACTAAGAGAAGAATCGAGAGAAATTTGTTTGTGGAGTTCATTTTTCTGTGTTCTAACAACACATGGAAATGCCACAGGGAGGAAGCAAACATTTAAAGGGACTTTCCCTTACAAAGTCTCTCTAGTCCTCTAGTCCTTGAGCATGGAGTTGGGGGATCTGGGCTCCAATCCAGTATGGTCTGGAGATATGCTAGTTAGTTTACATATTGCAGACCCATCATCTCTAAAAGACAGATGTTATCCCTGCCCCTCTTGCTTATTTTCTGTGATAAACAAAAGTTGATTACGAAGGAAGAAATGCTGGCATGCAGTAGGTACACATACCACGCTGTCAACTCTTTTTGTACTTTCTGACCCTTTCTAATCTGGTGACCCTTTCTAATCTGGGAATTCAAGCCAGTGTTGGACACATCAAATCTCACTTCAGTTTGCTACTAATTGTACAAATTGTAGAACTATTGCTGCTATGAAAAATACTTTTGTGATTTTACCATCCTTCAATGGGTGATCACGTTGGGTTGGGAAGAGGATGTGTATGTGTATGTGTTTCCCAAATCCATCAACTCCTGTTATTTTAGGTTTGGGACACTCAGCATTCTCATAACTCTGTTTAAGTCATAACATTAAGACACTTATGTCAGTCCTTTCTTCTCTGTGGCCACCAATTTAGAGAAATGAAGCAGGGTCCCTTTGGTGGGATATGAGGGGTCTGATAATAGTGGTTTACTTGCTGTAAAGGTGAGGGAAATATGCATCAGCCTCGTCCTTATTTGATGAGTTATTCCAGAAAGAGAAGGAATACTTGGTGAAGTCACTGGAAGCAGGCTAGTGAAGTCTTGGACAAACAAACTTAATACAAAAGTCTTAAGGAAAAAACCCTTGGTTGTGGAGTGGGAGTGTGTTGACATGGGGGTGTAGGGGCAGCATGAGGGTGTTTTCTGGGTTTCTGAGGGTGTTTCTATGATTATGGTGCCAGGTATATGGACTAAAACTCAGCACTGTACATCCCCAAAAGTCCACTTCACTGCAAATGGAGGTCAACATAGTCATAATAACAGCCTCAGAGACTGGAAGTGGAATGCTAATCCAACCACCACCAGGTTGAGTGCTCACTGGCCTGAGATTGGGCCCCCTAGGTCGTGACCCTTTGTTTCTGCATGGGGTAAGGCCCCAGGTGCCTGATTTGGCCTTTGGCACTTCAGCTTGCTCACTGAAGTTGTCCTGGACAGCCAGGAGCTGCTGGACTTTTTCAATTTTTATTTAAGCAAGGCTTGCCTTGTCGGGTCCTGCCAGGTAAGATCTCAACTCAAGCCTGTGGACAAGACAGTCTAGAACATCTGGTGATTAATATGTCAGCAGACCACTGGCAAGACTGAAATCTGCACACAGAAAGGGTCTGCACTTAGATCTCAAGGTGAGATGCTAAGGTGAAAGGTGGCCTGAAGAACGTCTTTCTTCTTTTTCTTTCTTTTACACATATGGTCCTGAAGGCATTTTCATCAACTGCTTGAATGTCCCTGCTTCCTGGCTTCCAGGACATCCATCTTGTCAGATGGCTTTTACACCCTGCCCTAGAAGTTAGGCACATTCCTGTGTTTGCTGGATGATGCCTGTCTGTACTCTCTGTTTCTTGGAATTCTGAAAAATTGTTGCTGAAATAAAAACAATGTGAATTTAAACTCCGTCAGGGTGGAGAAAAGAGAAAAAATAATTTCAGAGTTTGATTTACATCAGTTTTCAAGAAGACTTGAACATTTATTCTGTCCTGGTAATCAGTTGGTCACTGATAGATTTAACAATGATGGAGACAGCAGCAGGAGTTTTTTGTTTTGTTTTGTTTTTTTCAAAATGTTAATGGAAATTTTCAAACATGCATAAAAGTAGTTTACATAGAAGCATGAACCACCCCACCGGGAGCTCACCACAGGCCTCCAATAACCACTTTCACTCAGCAATTCCTGTGCGACCTATTCATTTAGTTCTTCAGGCTCCTCTCTCCCCTACCACTTTTTCTTGGCAAGGGGTAGTATATTCTAAAGCAAACCCCATTTCATTTTACCTGTAAATACATTAGTAGGTATCTTAATAGGATAATGGCTTTATTCATTTAGCAAACATTATCACAACCAACAAAATTACCATTACTTCTTTATCAACATTTAATTTGTAATCCATGTACAAGCTTCTGATTGTCTCAAAAAAAAAAAAAAAAAGACAATTATTTTGTTTGGAGCAGGAAGCAAACAGTTGTGCTCCCTTCATGTGGTCCGGAGGTCTCCTGTGTCTCTCTTCTTCTAGAAGATTCCCCCTTTCTGTGCCAGGCATTTATGTAGAAATGGATGCAAAAATTGCATCCATTGTACTAAGACTTATTTTTCAGCACTGTGAATTTGAATTGTCATTTCCTCTGGATTTAGGAAGCATGTCCCTCTCTGCCCCTTGCGAATTCTGGAACTGGTGGTTAGGTATAGAAGCTTATTTAATTCAGTTCTTTTGGTCAATAATACAAGTGGTGTGAACACTTTCCATTACTCCACACAGACAAAGTGCTCCCTTGTTAGCTGTCCAAAGGATAAAATCCTGGTGTTTGGAATAGATGGACTAAGAGGGTATTATGCTTAGTGAAAGAAGTCAAACTGAGAAAGACAAACACTGTATGATTTCATTGATATATGGTAGATAAAGAAACAAAACAGGGCCTCCCTGGTGGAGCAAGGGGTTAAACACAGCACCACAAAGCTGTCTGATCCCCAGTCAGCGAGGAGCAACCCACATGGCTCAGCAGACCTCTCTGGTCTCGCCTGCTGCTACCTCCTGCAGTGTATTTCGGCCAGTCTGCCTGTTCTGTTCCCCACTCTGTCTCTGGTGAATCCTCTCACTCCTGGCACCTCTGGCCTGTTCTTGTATGCATAAATCAATAAATCTTTAAAAAAAAAAGGAACAAAACAAACAAATGAACTAATCAAGACAAAACAGACTCATACTGTAAGAATAAAGTAACAATTGTCAGAGGGGAAGGGGGAAGAGGGTGGGTAAATTTGGTAAAAGATTTCAAGTATGTGGTGAGGGATGGAAACTGACTTTTGACATCTATCATAATGTAGTATATACAGATGTTGATATAGAAATCTGTGCATCTGAAACTTATGTAATGTTGTAAGTCAATGTTAGTTCAATAAAAAATACATATAATCACATCACATATCATTAAAACAAGATTAAGTAACAGGGTCAAGTTGCTTTATAATGGCTCATTTCATACATTCTAAAGTTCCCCTCAAATTATGACCTGATGGTTTTATCAGTTATTGATGTTGTCCAGATTCATTATTTTACTTATGTTTATAAAGTACAATTTAAAAATTATATCTTTCCTCCTACTTTTACTAGTGGTCATTTTTCTGTGAAGAATAACTTCCTGTAATCAAATATATTCTGTTCAGGAAAAATTTGATTTTCTTCCATTACTTACAAATTTTCAGAAATAATGACCTTGTACCCTATTCACCACAAAATTGAGCAAAGAATTTACTTATTTTAAAAGTATCACTACTGACTCATATATATTTGATACACTTGATTATAGTCATTTATCCTTTTATTACGTGGGGTGATTTCTTCTTGTTTTGATTTGCTTTATTTTTAAAATTTTATTATGAAAAATTCCCCAAAAAAGTGGAAGGCAGGCTATAATGGACACCACCAGCTATCAAACAGTTTTAACAATTATCAACTCATGGCTTATGCTAAACTTCTCCCTTACCCCTCCCCAGATTATTTCGTTGGAAATTCCAGCATCATAAATACTTATCTGTAATAATTATATTCCCCCAAAATATGAACAGTAAATTTCATATGATCTTTAAATATTCAATCAGTCTTCATGTCCCTGATTTTCTCATAATTTCTTAAATTCTTCTTCTAAATAAGGATTTAAATAAAGTGCATGTTAAAGTCAGAATTTTGTTCACTGGCCACTAAATAATGTATTTCTCAATCCCCTGTTTCTTGGATATTGGTAGTTAGGTCTAGAGGCTTAATCTGATGACATTGGACTTTCTTTTCTTTTTTTGTCAAGACAACTTCATGGATGGAGGTTTAATACCAGCTTAAAAAAAGTTAATTGGTGGGCCTCCCCTGGTGGTGCAGTGGTTGAGCACTGGGCTGTGAAGATGCCTGCAGCCTCTGCAGGGCCGGTTCGATCCCCGGCCCCCGGCGAGGATCCCACATGGCGGGCAGACCTCTCTTGCCGCACCAGCTGCTCCCCTCAGCAGTGTATGTCGTCAGTCTGCCTGTTCTGTTCCCCACTCTGGCTCTGGTGAATCCTCTCACCCTCCCGTGCTTCTGACTGTACCCAGTGCTTGTATAGATAAATAAATAAATATTTTTTTAAAAAAAGTTAACTGGTTCAGTAGGGTAACTGCTGCTGTTCCATAATGATAAGGTTATCAGGATGCACCCATGAATTCAGAGTGGATGCCTGTCCCTCCATTTCCAGAATTATCTTTAATGATGCTCACATTGGCTCTACTTTGGCCCCTGAGATACTCTAAACTGTTCACTAATAGTCTATGATGTTCCAGATTCATCTTGTACAATTCCTATCCCAGACTGGAATCTGCCATGTCTTCCAGGAGCACCAATAGCCTATAGTGGGACGTGTTACTTAAAGGCCAAGGTTTGGATGCTGGAGTGGTCTTCTACTCCTGAGTGGGCCTGTGTTTTTAGTCTTCTCAAGGGACAAAACTAGGAAATACATACACATTTATTCTTAGTGCATGATATATTTTATCTTATAATTCAAATTCACGCTATGTGTTATTATAGCATACAACTTCATCTCTCTTGCTTGCTGAAAAACACATTTTCTCAATAATCCCAATTATCCATTAGCTTCATTCCACAATATGTACCTACCAGCCTTAGAATAAATATGCAAACACTACCATCAGCAACGTTATTACAGAAAATACTTTCAGTGTTTTTTGTTTCCTTCCTTTTTTGTCTGTGTGAATATTCCTGCTATGAATGATAGTCAAATAACTGTGTTTTGAAGTCTTTGTAGAGTTATTTCACCAAAGGGAAACAGATTCATTTCTTTCCCTTTGCCTTCAGTATGTAGGCACCACTTTTTAAATTTAACTGTGATTTATGTTTATGTAAAATAGCTTTATGGTTACAAAGTCAAGCCTATAAAACAAAGTACATTGCAAGAATTCTAGTTTCTATCACCTCCCCCTCTACTCTGTGTTCTTCCTTCTCTGATATGTAACCACTTAAAATATATTTTGGTTTTTCTCTTGTTTTCTATATGTACTCTTGCTTAGATAAATGGTAGCATATTATGCCACTGTGTCTCCTTTTCTCCACTTTAATTTTCATCAGGGGTTTCCAAGCTACATATGACCTATGGCCCAAATCTGGCCCGCTGTCAGGTTTTTTAAACAATGTGTTCTTAGGACATGACAACACATGAACACTCATTTGCATATGATCTAGGCTATATAACCAAGTTGTGTAGTTGCAAAGTCAAAAATATTATATAGTTCTTTATGAAAAATTTGCAATAGCTGCTTGCATACCAGAGAATCAACCCACTGCAACATGGTCCTCACTCCTGGTTACAGTCAGGTATTAGTTTCCTGTGACTGCTGTAACAAATGACCACAAGCCTGATGGCTAAGACAACAGAAATTTCTCATCTCAGTTTTGGAGGCCAGAAGTCAGAAATCAGCGTCACTGGGTCAAAATCAAGTGTCAGCAAGGCTTTGTTCCCTCTGGTGGCTCTGGAAGAGAAGGTGGCTTCTTGACCTGCTACCACCCCACTCCAAGCTTCAAGGCCAGCCCCTTGCTGTTCAAATCTTTCTTTGTTCCATTTTCATATCGCGACACCAGTCTCATTTTTTTTTTTTGGATATTTGTTTTGCCTACTCTTTACAAGTAATGAGGCAGCGAATAGCCTTATGCATAAGTCTCCTTACCTTTTTTTTTTTTTTTTCTGACAGTGTATCTTTGGAGTAAGCTCTTAGGCGGGGATTGCTTAATAACTAGAAAATGTACGTGCAATTTTTCTGGCTATTAGGAAAATCTGCTACAGAAGGGGTTGTACTGTTTTGCCTTTCCAAGAGAATGTAGGTAAATGTTCTTTTTGATGCTTAAATGGTTCTGTATTTGACTGGCATTGGTTCGGCTTCTCTTATCTTCAGTACAATTTCTGTGCTGGGCTTGTCCCTTTATCGGAATAAGCTATGAATACACTAACAATTGATGCTATCCATGAATAGTTAATCATAGTACTCTGGATGAAAGAACTTTGTCCTGATACTGCCACTAGTCACCAGCAGTGAGGGGAGTAGACAGGTATGTCTAACATAGTTTTAACATCAAAGTTTCATTTCTATTGACCACTTTTCACAAAAATCTGAAACTCTACCAGCTGGTTCCACAACTCCAGGATTAATCAGTAGTGGGAAAGACCAATCTTTTACCCAGTAGTCAATATAAAACATATCTAGATTGGTATTTTCCAACTTTGAAGCTGGCGTTGGCTTCTGAAGCTAAAACCACTAATGTAGGATTTATAAATATATATAGGTCAATGAAGTGCTGTTTTATTTTTGGTACAACTATACTGTTTTTCTAATTCAGGTATCTTTTGTATGTTTATATCTTTTCAGCAAAAAGATCACTTGAACTGTTTCAACCCTGTCACATGGGGAAGCCCATGAATTGTTCATCAGGTTCTAATTAACCCACACTGTGGGAATGGAACAGTTCAGAGAGGTCAGGATTTTGGAAATTTCTACATTCATTTAATATCTCATGGAGAAGAAACTCCCTGCACTTTCAAAAGTGTGTCAGGCAAGGAGTTATGGGTGAACAGAGAGACCACAATTTTCTCTCTCTTGAAACAGATTCACATGTGTTAGTCTTAGTATTCTTGAAGAAAGGTGTCACAGTTAAAATTTTCTGATTTAAAATAAAGTGGTTCCTGTCATTCTGTTGCTTGTCCACTCCCACTGTTAAGCCACTGGGCATCAACCAGCCAAGACACACTACGTGGGCCCCTCCCCCACTGTCTGCATCCTGCAGCATTTGAAATGTCATTAATCCTGGGGCCTCTTCTGGGGTGCCAGGGCTTAAGCACAGCACTGTGCGCAGCCTCTGCAGCTGGATTTCAATCGACAGCTGGCCAAGGAGATATCTGCATGGCACAGCAGACCTCTCCTGACTCTCCTGCTCCTCCCCTCAGCAGTGTATTTCGGTCAGTCTGCCTGTTCTGCTCCCCACTCTGTCTCTGGTGAATCCTCTCACCCCCACACCTCTGGCCTGTACACCAGTTCTTGTATGCATAAATGGATAAATCTTAAAAAAAAAAAAAAGAAGTATCATTAATCCTGTTCAAAAGAGATATTTCTGGCAGGAAATTTTCTCCCAGTACTTCCATTTTGAAGATGACTTCTTTTCTATCATTTTCAGAATTAGTTTACTTACACCCAACAATGGCAGCATGCTGCTGGCTCAGGACAGAACTGATGGAATTCAACACAGAGTGGGTTGTTTTCTGACAACCACAACTCTTCATGAGAAAACCATTTTCAATAACAACCAAGAAATGAAGTACCTAATAACAACAGTATCCAGAAAGGAAATGCAGATTGTGAAAATGTTCTAATATTGAACAATATTGAATATATTCAACATATCTATATTGAATATACATTATATTAACAATAAATAAAAATGTTAAATTCTGTCTTAATTGATTAGGTTAATATTTTTGAACAAAAGACAAAAATATTATTCTCTGTATGATAGCAATACCTAATATCAGAGTTCAATAATACATAAGAAAAATAATTAAGAAGAATAAATTTCAATTTTAAATTTATATTCAAAGTCAATATATTTCATACATGATCTAAAATCTGTCATTAAGTGTCATTAAGTGAAATGTGCTCATTTTAAGCCCAAAAAAACTCAAAATGCAACTAACTTAAATTTGTTTTTCCATCATATATTCACTGTGCTCTTATTGTTAGTTTTGAACCTACTGTTCAATGCAGGAGGGTGTAATCTTCAGAGGTTGGGGAAAAGCAAGCTCAAATGATTATGAACCATCCAAACCTACTTTCAGAAGACATGCATACAGCTGAATCCAGATGTTTATGTTGACAGCATTGTAGAGAGTTCTCTAAATTTATCTCTAAATAAAACACAAGGTTCACAAAACAATGAATTATCCAAATGTGCTAACTTGAGTATTTTATTTATTACTACAACTCAGTATTAACTGAGTTTTGGCAATATTGGGACATATTTTGGGTTGCCACAACAAAGTAGGAGTTGGTCTGGTCACGAGGAGTATTTAGACACCCTAGACATTTTGCAATGCATAGAACAACCTCCCTAACCCCACAAGAAAGAATTATCCAGCTCAAGATCTCAAGAGTGAGTTCAGAAAACTTGATGCAGGCAATGTAACACCCAAAGATATTTCCAAAAAGGAATATTTTACTACTGATATTGTTTAGATTTTCTGCCACATGGCAGTAAAACTGACAAGTTTTTAGTCAAATTTATTATCATTTTCAAATTACAGTCTGAAGTTGAGGCTGCCCTTTCCCCACCAGCAACATCTGGCATATCACTATAGTTGCCAAACTTAATATCCTTGGCAATAAAACTCATTTCTGTAAAAGCACCAATAAAGACTATATTTCCCAGTCTTCCTTGCTATGTGACATAGTCGGTAGTTAGACCTGTGATAAAATCTTAGTGATTGAGATGTATGAGGAAAAGTTAAATAGCATATTCCAAGAAACCATAACAATGTCTAGTGCAACCCTTTGCTTGCTTCCTTCTTCTGTCTTTCACCTTACAACCTGCTATCTGGGACATAAATGTGATGACTGGAGCAAGATTCACAATTTTGGAGTACTGAAGATGTTAGCCTTGCTGAGAGATGGTGGAGCAGTGATCTTCCAATGACTAAATTAGTCTAATGCCAAATTCAATTATATTTGCTCAAAGGAGAATAGCTTTCTGTCTTGTTTAATCCAAAGTTAATTAAGAATACCTCTTTTTATTTTACTTGAATCCAATCCTAATCAGATATCAAATATAACTCTCTGCAACTGCAGAATTAATTCTATTGGCTTGTTGGAATGGGAATTTGAACATACCAATCAATTCTCAATTGTCACTTTAGTTATAACTCAGTATCATCCCCAGGGAAACATTTGCAGCCAGATTTGGTACTTGTTAGTCAATGCCAACTTCCAACAAATTTCCAGAGTCAAATCTTTCATGTATGGCACACACACACAGAGAGCAAAAAGACAGTTTATCAAAATGGTTCTAGCACTTTCCATAGAAATAGCATTAAGTACAGATGAAATATGTTCCTGCAAACTGATCAGTTAGGAACACAACTTCACCTTCTACAAATATGAAACAAACTGTAAAGCATCTTAGTTTCTTAAATGCTTGGGTTCTTTTTCTATTTTCTTTATTTAAAACACTTCATCTCTATGGTCAAATGAGTTTCCCCAAGGATGCCAAGAACATTTAAAAGGCAAAGATCAAGTTTTCAACAAATAAACTGGACAATCACATGCAAAAGAATGAAATTGAACTCTCATCCCACACCAAATTAAAAATTAACTTAAAATGAGTTAATGAACAAAATGTAAGAGCTAAAGTTCTTGAAAGAATACGGGGGTACATCTTTATAACCTTGGACCTAGCAATAGGGTATCACACATAGCACAAAAAATATCAGAAACAAAAGAAAAATTAGGCAATACTTCATCAACACTGAAAATTTTGTGCCCCAGTGGACATGATGAAGAAAGTGAATGAACAACCCTTATAGGAGACAATATTGAAAACCAGGTTTATAACAAGATGCTTGAATTTAGAATAAAAAATAATTTTTATAGCTCAATAATAAGAAGAAAAATTAATCAATTTTAAATGGGCAAAGAATCTGAATAGACATTTCTCCAAAGAAAATACACAGATGACCACAAAGCACATGGAAAGATGCTCAACATTATTAGTCAATGAACTACCACTCCACACCCACTAGGATGGCTAAGATTAAAAAGACATAATAACAAGTGTTCATTATGATGTGAAAAGACTGGAACCCTCATACACTGCTTTGCTAAACAATCTCAAAATTTCTCAAATGATTAGACAAAAAGTTGTTTCACTTGGTGATTCTATGTCTGCATAACCAATATATATATATATATATATATATATATATGTTCAAGTGAAAGCATATGCATATACATTTATAGCAGCATTATTCATGAAAGACAAAAGAGTGGAAATAATCCAAATGTCTATCAACTGGTGAACGGATAAATAAAAGTGGCATATCCATAGAGTAGAATATTTTTTGCTATAAAAAGTATTGAAATAATTATATACAGTACAGCATGGTCAAACCTTCAGAACATGATGTTCAGTGAAAGGAAACAACCACAAGAGACCATGTGATACATGATTCCATTCATAATAATAGTAAAATATATACAGATAGAAAGCATATTGATGATTGCTAAGGGGAGCGGTGCGCAGAACAAAGGGGTGATAGGGATAGGACATGGGATTTCTTTCTGAGATGAGGAAAATGTTCTAAAGTTCAATGTGGTAACAATTACACAAATCTATGAATGTACTAAAAACCACCAAATTGTGCACCTAAATATGTGAATTGTGTGTAAATCACATCATAATAAAGCTGTTAAGAATATACAGATGGCAGATAAGACCATAAAATGTTTAATATCATTAGCCATTAGGGAAATGCAAATTAAAACTACTACAAAATTAAAAGACTGACTATACCAAATATTGATGAAGATATAGAAGACTTGCAACTTTTGTGTGCCTCTGACTCACGAAATGAGCAATCATTGTAGTGCTCTAGTGTTGAGTATGTCTCTGGGCTCTAAGAGTCTCTTAAACATTTTTTACTTCCTAAGTTTAATATTCTTTGGAAAATAGTTTGGTAATGTCTTAAAATGTTAAACATATATTTACCATATGGCCCCATTATTCCACCCCAGGTATGTACTGGAGAGAAATGCAAGAATAGGCCTAAGCAAAGACATTGGACACCAATGTTCATAGCAGTTTTATTTTCAAGCTCCAAACCGGAAATAACCCATATGTCCATTAACAGGTGAATGGATAAGCTGTAATATATTCATACAATGAACCATTACTCAGCAATGAAAAAGAATGAACATTTTTGGGTATACTGTGATATAGATGAAACTCATAATACTTATACTGAGCAAAAGAAACCAGAACAAAAATCACAAAGATTATGATTCCATTTATAAAAATTCTAGAAAATACAGTTATCTAAAATTACAAAAAGTAAGTTATTTGGGGACTGAGAATTTGGGAGGGGATCCAGTGGGAGGGAGGAGTTACAAAAAGGAACAAATCTTCATTTTGATTGAGGAGATGATTTCACAGGTGTTCCCATATATCAATTATGGAATTTTTCAAATTGTAGCCTTTTAAATGGCTACAATTTTTTATGTCATGTATACAACAATAAAATTGGTGTTTTTTTTTTTCTAAAACTACTATGAGCCAATTTTTCCTCTGTATATTACCCTTCTCCCTTCTCCTAGGGACAAGAATCATAAGATGGTGCTGAAAGGCAAGCTTCCAAGGTGCTTTTTTCTAAGCTTTGTTAAAAGATATTGGCCTTAACTCAAAACTCAACCTGTTTTAAAAAACAAACCCCTGTTCAAATCAAACCACTTATACTGTTCATTTAGCTATTGTTTGAACAATTATACAAAGGAGAACTGGTTAAACTATGGTTAATGAGTTTCTATTTGTCACTGCTTTTCTCTGTGGTACGTTAACTCATTGAGATAGGGCTTATCTGATCATAAGGAGCATATTCTGTTAACTACTAGAAAAATCACAGGAAAGGAAAAGAGAAAACTAAATTTCTGGTTAGCACTACCAGCTTGGAGAACTTGGACAAAGCATTTAAACTCATTTGCCCCCATTTTGTCCCTTTTTTAATAAAAGGGATAAATAATTCTTACTCTGCTTATTAGTTTTGATCAATTGGAATAACATTTCAACATAATGGACTATTGTCTTTCCAATATTATTTACTAGATAAGCTCTTTGGGGGTTATGTGTTAATGATCAAAAAATAAGCACAAACACTAACTTTTTAAATATCTAAAATGATGGCAACTTTTCAGTCAATACTTACTGAATATAGTGTGTGCATTAATTTTTCTCCTAACTAATCGTATATGCTTTGTTTCTCCTCTTCTTGAATCTTTCTCTAGCTGTGCAATGTTCCTTTATGCAGTTCTAACAATCATCAGCCAACGATCTTAAAATAGAACCCAGCTTCAGCACTTTTATCGTTTCCCCTGAAGTGTCATGCAAAGAATTCACTGAATAATTGTTTCAGCACTTGGCACCATGTCACCAATGGTTATGAATATGCAACTAAAACTTTGCAAAGCTGCAATTAAAAAAAAAACCTCAAAATCTTACACAGTACATTCAGTACCTTTTTATTTTACAAATGCAGTAATAAAATGAAGGAGAAAAACAATGCAGTTATTGCAACATAGTATACAAGCTTACATCTCAAAATGTACAGAATTTTATTTCAGTGCAATAAACATATCAATGACACGTTTTTACATCTCTGTATCTTAAAAGTTATTAAAATCTGGAAGGCATTCTTTGATAATTAAGGAAATTAAGCAAATTCTCTGTTCATTGGATAATCACAATTAACAGGGAAGAAAATGTACCAGGAAGGAAGGTAAGAGTTCTAAACCAAAGAGCTAACACAAAGCTTGAATTTAACACGCAGAGTTCCTCTAGCAACAAGCCTGCTTAATATTGATGTGTTTAGGGAGGTTGTGTCTGTTTTTGATGGCAGATCCTGCAAAGCTTTGCAAATGCACTCATGTCAGGAGTCACAGCTCTGACGACACTTCCCACTTACATATTAACCGACAAAGACAATGGTCTAAACCTCAATTCTGTTTTCGCCACTGATATCGTGTCAATCTGTGGACCTACTGGCATGAAAGGAGATTTCAAAGGAGCTTGTGGCAAATCCCACTCCTCCATCACAAGCCAGCTCCACAAATCAAGGCAGATGATTTCCCTAAGAGTCATTAGATGTTTTGGGAGGAAATTGGCCATCAGGATTTTCTGCTTTCAGCTTTCTCTTCCCCCACTCTTCAGCCCCCACCCCAGCTCCAGGCATTCCAAACAGCAGGGGCCCTGTGTAAGGAAACTGTGGTCTGATGAATAACACTCCGTGCCAAACTGCCCCAATCTTTGGAATTTGTCTATGTTACTTTCACAGCATAAGGATGTTGGCAGTGGTGATGAGGTAAAGAGATAATCTTGGGAGACCCAATCTAACCACATGAGTCCTTAAAAGCAGAGAACTTTCCCCAAATGGTCAGAGATGTGGCAACAGAATCTGACTCTCCTTTCCTTCAGAAGGAAAGATTGCTGACTTCGCTATATTGCTGAATATTCAAGGAAGGAAAGGACCCAGGAGCCACAGAATGAGGGTGTTTTCAGGATGCTGGAAAAGAAGGAAATCCATTTGCTTGCCTTAACTTTAACCAAGACCTGAATTTTAGCTGAGACCATGTTGAACATCTGACCTATAGAAGCTGTATTGTTTTAAGCTACTTTCTTTAAGTAATTTCTTAGGGCAAGAATAGAAAACACACACAGTATCTCTGTCCAAGAACCAATAGAAAACTGAGGAAACAAGGACAATACAGAGCATTTTTAAATTATTTTCTACATGGGCACGTATAAATTTTTACACACAGTAAATAAAACGATTTGTTTTTTATAAAATTGGCAAAATAGAAATTTGACAATCTAGTGCTCACCTTGTATTTCCTTGGAAGATGCATGAATGTATGCATTGTAAAAGTTCATCACCCTTGGTACCCTCTTTCTGGCTCTACAACCCAGTATTATTTGTTCAATTTCTAAAAGCATGTCCAGTCACTTCCAAATATATGTAAGTACTTCCTCATCCCCACATACATTCTAGAAGCCTGGGGATTAAGGGTGGGAATCCTTGGGACTGTGTTCAAAGGGCTTCTTGCTGTAGCGAGACAAGAGGCAAATAAGTAATTAGTCATTTGTTGAGAAAAAAAATATAGTCACTTTGGGCCTCTCTGGTGGCAGAAGGGGTTAAGATGCAACCTATGAACCTCTGCTGCATGAGTTTGATCTCCAGGCAGGGAGCTACCCACATAGTGCAGCAGACCTCTCCAGTCTCCCCGCTGCTCCCCTCAGCAGTGTATTTCAGTCAGTCTGGCTGTTCTGCTCCCCACTCTGTCTCTGGTGAATCCTCTCACCCCCCGCACGTCTGGTCTGCACCCCAGTTCTTGTATGCATAAATAAATAAATCTTTAAAAAAAATTAGAGTCATTTTGGTGATGAGATGTGGGAAATGCCAAGTGTGGCCTGGGCAAGGTCAGGCCACAGGGTCAGCAGAGCCCTGGCTCAGGAGCCCTGGCCTGGTCTGCTGGCTGTGCCAGCTCCGAGCACCTTCTCCATTCTTTCAGTTCTCCGTGAAAAATGAAGAGGCAATCCCATTAAGCAGAGCAAATGGATGGTGGGAGGATAAAACTAAGTAATTAGGAACATAGAAAATAGAACATCTGGTGAATAACGTAACAGCAGTGTTCAAAAGCTCTCCTCCAGTTAAGAACATGAAAAAGAACACATAAGTGACTTAACCTCCTTCCCACCTCACTTGATTCAGATTGCCTAAGTTCTAAGCATCTCGATGGCCATTTTTTCAGGCCATGTCTTTGAAAACTTATTTGAACTCTAATTTATAAGTCCACATAAATCCACAAAACTAGTTCAGACTTTTAAAGCAAGGTATTATATCAATTTGTTACTTCTAATGACTACGCCTGGCATATACCTCAATTTTTTTTTTTAAGCTGGAGGTGGTAATAATTGTAAGATTGAGGTGACCCCAGTTTCTGTTACTCTAAGTAGTAAGTGAAGAATAGTGAACCAAGGTGAATAAATTGTATAAACCCATTTTGTTATTCAATATCATTGAAAACCATGGTATTTCCTATTAAGATTTTAGTTTGTAATGTGTTCTTTCCCCTGGGAGGGATAAAAATAAAATAAAAGTCTTAGTCATTTAATCTGGATACAGAGTTGCTGTATCTGAGGGAAAAAATCAGCAAATTTACAGTCTCGAGTAGTCCCAGAATGTGTCAGAAGAGCTGATAGAGACATCATCTGATCAGGCACTGAGGTCCCTCCCCCATGACCATCTGGAGTGCGACTAGAGATCAGTAAATCAGGAGAGAAGTCTGAACAGCCAAGTAAAACACAGTCATTGATTTCCAAAGGTGATAACAACAACTGTGAAAAAAGATCTTGAAATGAAGTTACACTTAATGCCTGCATCACTCCAGGGATCTGCAATTGCTCCTTTCAAAAGAAAACTATCTGAAAAACTTACAATTTTTGAATCAGATGAAAAACTGAGGCTGTATAATGCCAGGGTAGCTCAGATTTTAAGATTATTTGCTTAACTTGTTAGAGTTGTTAGAGAAAGTTCATTTCCTCTACTCATAGCCTTTGTAACTTCAAAAGTGTGTGGGATTTTCTCATGTCAATCAATCACCAACTATGGACATTGGCTGGTATGTTACAATTCTGTTCTGATACAACCTGAAGTTAGTGCAGACCCATGGGGCAAAGGTTCAGTCTCCAAAACTGCCCTCACTGGGGTGCCAGTTGAAAATTCCAGGGTGTCACCTGTGCTCCTGACAAACCAGCTATAAATTGGGGTGTCATTAACTCCCTGTCTAGGCTTGATAATTTATTATGATGGCTAACAAAACTCAGGGAAATATTTACTTATGTTTGCCAGTTTATGATACAGTAGAGGATGTTATAAAGGGTATGCCTGAACAGACAGATGAAGACATACTTGGGACAAAGTCTAAAAGTTTCTGAGCACACAACTTCTGTCCCTGAGTCCTGAGGCACACAACCTTCCAGCACGTGGGTGTGTTCACTGACCCTAAAACTCAGTAAGCCATGAAATTGAGGGATTTTCGTGGAACTTTCACCACATTGACACCATAGATGATAAACTCAATCTCCACCCTTCTTCCTTTTCAGAGGATGATGAAAGTTCCAAGCTTCTTATCAAGGCTTGTCTTTCTGGTGACCAGTCTCGTCTTGAATCATCCAGCCATCAGTACCTACATTAATATTGTCTCCCATGATACAAAAACACTGTAGATGTTATATGTGTTACTAACACGAGACATCAAAAATGAAAAAAATAATGTGGAAAAGAAGCTCATATTTATTTACAGGTGTAATGATCCCCGCATTGAGAAGATTTATTTTTTAAAAATCCACATATAAGTGGGAGCTCACTGCAAGCCCATTTTGTTGGAGGGTCATGTATAATAGTTTTAGGTACACAAGTGACTTGACTTTTGTATACACCACAACCAAGCATCATGATGTATATGTGTCTATTTACCGTCTTAGCAATTTTAAAATTTACCACATAATATTTTTTAAAGATTTATTTATACATACACTAACTGGGGTACAGGCCAGAGGTGTGGTGGGTGAGAGGATTCACAAGAGACAGAGTGGGGAGAAGAACAGGCAGATCTACTGAAATACACTGCTGAGGGGATCACCGGGCAAGACAGGAGAGATCTGCTGCGCCATGTGGGTAGCTCCCTGATCAGGAATTGAACTTGTGCTGCAATGGCTGTGGATAGCTTCATAGGTTACATCTTAACCCCTTGCACCACCAGGGAGGCCCCTACCACATAGCATTATTGACCATAGTTCTGATGTCATGTATTACACCCCAGTGTTTATTTATATGATTGTTTCTTGAATAAGGGAGGGGGGGCGGCACATACAGAAAATTTTCTGCTTCAGTGGAATGTTTTTCTGGTTTCATTTGTTACTTAGGTTGGGCTCATTAGAATATGTACATTGCTATCATCCAGGAAATCTTGAGCATTTAGGAGCTCTATGTAAGACACTGATGGGATCCCCAGCACTCAGGAAATTACAAGGTTTAAGGAACTCAGTCAGGAAGCAGGGATAGACACCAAGAAATGTGTATAGTCATTTTCTTTCATACTGTTTTGCTTTTATGAAGGTATAAAGGAGGTTCTTACTTTTCATATGCTTGCCTAGTAAGAAATCCTTTCTTTCTAAGCTGCCTGGGGCATGCCTTAGCAGGCTATCCAGAGGCAAAGGGATATACAAGAGCAAACCAGAGAAGCTTGCTTTCTACCCAGTTGCAAACCATTGACCTCATTTTATTCCTGATTCTCACTCTGTACCTGTGTATGAGTCTCTACACTCACTTCTTCTGCCTTGATATTGAATTTCCATAGAACAGATTTGCACAGAAAAATCCCATATAATTGTAGACATCCTGATGAGTCCCTGGGCCATCTTGCTCCAACAGAAATCCCACTGGACCTGCTTATGAGCTCTTTTTCAGAGGGTGCTCATGGCTGAAGTTACCTCTCTCCATGCATCCTGTAAATGGGTCAGAACTTATTCTGCTTGAATTTTGATCATTTCTGGTTCAGTCGCATGAGGTTGAGCTCTCACACACCTTCAGCACAGGAGGTCACATAACAGTAACATAAACTTATCCTGGAAGGAAGCCTTAGTCCTTGGGACAACATTGCTTCGCCCTTCCTAGATGGTGTTGTTTTCATAACTTACCCCTGTCACTTTAGTGAAGAACTTACCAGAGATTTCAATGAATGACAATTGTCCCTTTTTAAAAACCAAATAATCTCATCATATGGTAAAGTAAATATTTCTGTCCTGTCCTGAGAAATAGCTGTTTCAGGAAAATGAAAACCTTCTTTTTTGTAAAATCAGCACAATTTCATTTTTCATTTTTGAAAATGTAGCCAATACTGTATTTTTTTTAGTTACATCATGAACACTGCCAAAAACATCAACTTATTGAACCCTATGTTTCATTAAGCTGGTTGAGAAAGGAAAATTTTCCACCGCCCTATAAATACACACTTTTTTTTTTTTTTTACTTTTTGGTGTAGTTTTATTGAAGTCATCTCCACTCAAATAAGCTTTTCTGAATAACGATTGGGTGAAATGACAATATATTGGTTTAAAATGTAAAGGATGCTGTCTCTCTCCTTAAATTATGTGGCATTTAGAGCAAGTAAAGAGCATTTACATAAGTGAGTTTCATCTGGATAAACTATAGGGTGTTGAGGTTATAAACAAGCTCTAAATCTGGTGGCTTACGACAACAAAGGTTTGTTTCTCACAGACTATCCCTTTGCAGTGCCAGCTGACAGGTATTCAAGTGTCTGTTCGTCGAGCTCTCCAGCTGACAGAGCAGCCGCCTTCTGGAACATTGTCCAGCTCTTTGCGCAGAGTCCTAGTGTCCTGCACAGGAAATAACGTCTTCTGTTACCCCTCTGAATCCTAAGGGAAAGCAACCATAATCATGGCTCAGAGAGTAGAAAGTTGGGAATGTTTGACAACCCACGTCAAGGAAGCAACCTGCTTTGTGAGAGACTCAGGCAACACGTGGAGAGGCAGGTGTGTCACTAATCACTGTGGAGTGGGCTGTGCGGGGCTGAGATCAGAGCAGGAGAGGCCACAGGAGTTGATGACACAAGTTTCATGTGAGACCTTGGATAAGAAGTCTGTGAAGGCCTCTGTTTGAAGGAATAGCCAGAAAGCTACGGTAGGAAATTATAGGAATAGAGAGAGATGTTTGGGAAAAATTAACATTTAAGGGGTTTTTGAATCATCACACAAAATGAGATTTATTGAGATTTGTAGAGCCCAAGAGAGCAGAAATGACACAGTTTGTGGAGAAAGAAATCCAAATAAGATCAGTCATGAGAACACAACCTCTTACAGACAATGGAGCAGAAGATAGTGGGCTGTCTCTCCACTCTGTTAAACTGAGCTGCATGGACTCTTCAGAACATCTCCTCTAGTTGCTTAATAAAATAACCAATTAAAATTATTTTAAAATTTAAAATATGTTCTTAATGTGGCCCATCTGCCTATTTGGTTCACTCCACAAGATTTCACCTCAAAACAGGTTGCCTATAATGTGGGTTACATTAAACTACCCTAATAGAAAACAAACATTATGAGAAGTCAGGACTCCAACCTGTGCAGCTGCACCTCATCATGAAGGTAAGTATTGCAAAGGGAAATTCTCTGAATTTATAAACAGGAAATGCTGAGAAGCAGTGATGCAGTCATCTGCATTGAGGTAGATGATTAAAATCTCCCTACCCAGCTTCACACTGTGTAGAGCAACACTCAGGGCACAGTAGGGCCATGATATGAAACACGATTCAGTGTAATGTGATTTTCTCTGGACCCTGGTGACTGTGCTTGTCAGAAGTGATTGATATAATATAAGAGGTTAACCACTTTACTGATATTAATCCCATTTTAGAAACAGCAAAAGGGAAAAAATTACCTTTCTGGATTCCCTAAAAGGATAATTTTAATGATGCTGTATAATTTTGTAAGATCAATTCTTAATATTTGGTGAGAAAAAAAACTTTATGCTTCATTTTTTAAAGATTCATTTTTATTTATTTATGCATTCAAGAAATAGAGTGTAGGCCAGAGGTGCGGGGTGTGAGAGGATTCACCAGAGACAGAGTGGGGAACAGTACAGGCAGACTGACTGAAATACACTGCTGAGGGGAGTAGCGGGCAAGACAGGAGAGGTCTGCTGCACCATGTGGGTTAGCTCCTTGGCCGGGGATCAAACTCATGCTGCAGTGAGTTCATTACCACCCCCTTTGATGCCAACTGAATTACATGCTTATATCATTGTAATATGGACTCCCACAAATAATTTTATATTATGTTTATATGCATTTGACTTGAATTGTAAGTGAAACATTCATGCTTCGTGGAAGTTAGCACTCTAGATATCCCAAACATGATAAAAGAGACACCTGGTTAGAGAAGAGGCAATTGAGTCACAGAGCCTCACAGAATTTGCCAGTAGTTTGGCTTTACTCTGAAGTACAAGAGGGAATTGTTAAGAGACTTTAATTTGAGTAACATTGGCAGTTATCGTTGGAACAATAGTAGCAGCAGTATTTATTGTGCATTTGCAAAATGCCAGACCCATTTTAAGTGTTTTGCATTCAATTCTCATAAAAGTCCTATGAAGGAGGAATTGTTAACCCTATTTTACAGAGGAGACAACTGACTCACAGAGAAGGTAAATGATTTGCTCAAGGTCACATATAAAGGAAGGAGCATAAAACATATTGGAGAGATTTGCACACAAGACTAAGTACATTACTCTGACCGCTGAGTGCAAGATGCATTGAAGGAGATGCACAGATTTAGAATTATTATTGCCAGAAATAAAAATCATAAGTGACACAAGACAGCTACGTAAAGAGTATTCACAACATAGAAACGATGAGCAAGTTGAAATATTCAGCTTCCAAGAAACAGACTCTTTATGTTCAGAGACTTCAAAGCTTGCCAACAATTCAGGGTCCTGTTAAATGGAAGGAGAGAGAATCACTACGCAAGGAAATCTACAATCATGCCAGCAAGACACCCAGAATCTGAGGAAAGTCCCTGCACTGAGGGGAAAGGAATGTACCTTCAAACAGAGGGACAGCTGTAACCACTTCTTATACCTGAAGAAGCTAAATCCAAATTACAAATGCAACCCATGGAGGACCTCCCTGGTGGTGCAAGGGGTTGAGACGCAACCACAGCCACTGGAGCACAGGTTCAATTCCTGATCAGGGAGCAACCCACATGCCGTAGCAGATTTCTCCTGTCTCACGTGCTGCTCCCCTCAGCAGTGTATTTCACTCAAGCTGCCTGTTCTGCTCCCCGCTCTGTCTCTACTGAATCCTCTCACCCCCCCCCACCTCTGGCCTGTACTCCAGCTTTTGTATGAATAAATAAATAAATATTTAAAAAACAAAACAAAACAAAAAAAACAAATGCAACCCATGGAAACATTCCACTAAAGCAGAGAATTTTCTGTATACACTGCCCATCCCCCTCCGTTTCACTTCAAAAAGCAACCACATGAATAAGTCCTGGGGTGTAACATATGGCAGGAACTATTATCAATATTACTGTGTTGTAAATTTCAAAATGGGTAAAATGGTAAATAGATACACCGTGGTGCTGGGTTGCAGTGTATACAGAAGTCAAATTGCTTTTGTGCACCTGAAACTAATACACATGACCCTCAAACAACACTTTCTTGCAGTGTGCGGGTACACTTATGTGTGGATTTTGATTGATTGATCAATTGATAATAAGTCTTATCAATTCATGGATCATTATACCTGTAAATAAATATGAACTTGTTTTTTTCTTAAAGATATATTTTTATTTATTTATGTATACAGGAATGGGGTATAGGACAGAGGTGCAGGGGGTGAGAAGATTCACCAGAAACAGAGGGGGGAGCAGAACAGGCAGATCTCTTGAAATACACTGCTGAGGGGAGCTGCGGATGAAAGAGGAGAGGTCTGTTGAGCCATGTGGGTCAGCAACCTGGCTGGGGATCAAACTCAAGCAGCAGTAGCTGGTGATAGCTTGATAGCACTGAGACTTTAACCCCTGCACCGCCAGGGAGTTCTCAGAACTTGTTTTTCATATTACTTTTTCATTTTTGATCAAGTGTCAGTAATACCTATAACATCTACAGTGTGTTGTATCATGGAACACAACATTGATACAAGGCTGACATACAGATGACTCACATGCTATGAAGCATTAATGAGTACCATATAGCATTGTAAATGTATTTTCTCTTCCTTACAATTTTCTTAATAACATTTTCCTTTTCTAGCTTGTCTTCCTGTAAGAATATAGTGCCTGATTAATATAACATATAAAATATATGTCAATCAACATCCTGTTATGGTTAAGGCTTCCTCTCAAAGGCAGGCTATTAGTAATTAAGTTTGGAGGGAGTCAAGAGTTATGCCTAAAGTTTTAAATGCCTAAAAAATCTTAGTAATAAATCTGACAAGGAGTTCCAAGGTCTTTACATTAAAAATTATAAAACTGGGCCTCTGGTGGTACAAGGCATTGAGTGCAACACTGTAAAGCTGTCTGCAGCCTCTGCAGTCGAGTTCGATCCCTGTCCAGGGAGCTACCCACATGGTGCAGCAGACCTCTCCTGCCTCGCCCACTGCTCCCCTCAGCAGTGTACTTTGGTCTATCTGCCTGTTCTGTTCCCCACTCTGTCTCTGGTGAATCCTCTCACCTCCCACACCTCTGGCCTATATCCCAGTTCTTGTAATCATAAATAAATAAATTAAAAAAACAAAACAAAACAGAAAATTATAAAATTTTGCTTACAGAAGTAAAAGAAGGCCTAGATAAGTGAACAGATAATCCATGAATCCACGTTCATATGTCTGAAGACAATATTGTTAACATGTCAAAATTTCCCACATTCATCCTTGGCCATATTCTTTAATCTTGAGGTTCTGAGCAAACCACACAAATAGACTTCATCACTAAAGCTTGGGCAAGACACAAGACATCACTATGTATTCTTCCTCTTTTTTTTTAGTTTTTAATCTTCTGAGCCTCTTACTGACAAGAATAAAGGTTCTTTTAATTAAGATGTTGCCACAATTAAATAACAAAGTTATTTTTTAAAAAAGAATACAGGATTATGTAAAAGTTGAAAATAAAATTGATATCTGATTTAAAGTAAATAAATAAATTTTGTATTTCTGAAAATAAAAAAAGTATTCTTAGGTGAAAATAAAAGAGTTATATGTAGATTTTTGATTGTATGAGGGTTGCTTCCCCTAACCTCTGTATTGTTCAAGGATCAACTGTATAAAATTGTATGTTATTCATACATCAATAAAAAATCAATGAAGCGGGCCTTCCCTGGTGGCACAGCGGTTGAGCACTGGGCTGTGAGGCTGCCCGCAGCCTTTGCAGCGCCGGTTCGTTCCCCTGCCACTGGCGAGGGTCCCACCAAAAAAAAAAAAAAAAAAAAATCAATGAAGCAAGCACAGTGTTCAGTGGTCCAGGCATGGAATGGAGATCTGCCCTAATGCTGCAGAGGCCTGGAGGGGCCCTCTCTGTACTTTGCTCTAGACACTTGAGTCAACAAAACCGAAACTATCCAAGATTTGAGCCTTTAAGGCAGAATAGAATCAATCTCATTGTCCAGAGAGTGAGGAATTGACATTATGATTTGGATCAGTAACCCTCAGTTTAGTTAATTAGCTTTAAGCAGGGTGGGCATGTGCCTCTCATTGGCTTCAGAGTGCTCTCTCTCTCCCTATTGCTTCTACAAAAACTGGCCCAAAGCATAAAAGGTAAGCCAAAGAAACAAGGGCTGGGAAGTGGGTTTTTAATACTTTACAAAATAGATTATTATATGCAATTCATATTTACTGTTTCTGGATTGACCTGAGGTGTAAGGAGGAAATGAAATAAAAATGATGTTTGCAACCTTGCAAGAAAAATATTTTCTCAGGAGAATTTCAGACTAATTCTGTAATAATAACCCAGTGCAGTTAGGAAGTTTTGATTAAATTTGATAGCATACAAGCTGGACTTACAAGCCCTTTGCAGTTTCCTACCTACTAATTAAAAACATAATTCTTAAACAGTCACTGTAACATGTTTTTCTGTTAACTCAACATATACCATAGAACTAAGAAAAAAAAGACCTCTTAAATGTTTGCATTTACTGAATCACTAGAGGATGGTGCATTTAGAGTTGCTAAGTAGTGATAATATATATTTGGAAAATGTAACTCAATGTTATTTTGATCACTGAGCAGCAATATTTCTGATTATACTAAGTAGACTATATTTTTCGATAATTAAGCAGATATCTTTATTTTTAATTTAATATTTGGCATAAGATGAATGGGGGGAAATGAAGATGTCCTTTACCAACTAAATGAAGGATGAGGCAATATAAAGAAATGTGAGATGAGTAAGTTTTCTCTGGGACTACTTGAATTGCAGATCCAATGTTTAAGAGTTTTGTGATTTCAAATTGAAGATGTACAGAGCTGAAGAGTCTTAACAAGAAAAAACCTTGAAAGACAACAAATTAATGCCTTTTTAACCTATTAGAAAGTTGAGATCACAGGGTGAACAAAATCCAAAGAGAGAAAGGAATTAGCAGCTAGAAACAAGTTTGAACATTTGCTTACCTGGAATAGATACAATTAAATACCAGTAAATATCTGGTAAGGAGACTAATTTAAGCATTTTAAACAAATTGCTGAATATGGGCTAAGGAATCTGGAGGTGACTCTGGCTTGGGTTAGGTTCACAGTGCCTCCTGCTTAGGCCTGAGGAGACCCAAGACATCCAAGGAAACCCCTCTTTGTCTATCACTCACCACCAGGCTAACACAGTGAAAAGAAAAAACAAAAAAAGTAGTAAAATACATCTGGATCATCTGCAGAGACAGATCTGTTAATGGAGGCCTGAAGGGAAGGCCTGAAGTAGAACAGGAAGACAACACAAGCTCATTGGAGAGGAATTTAAATTTGCAGTGGAAACCACAATAACAATGATAGCAAACTCAGCCCAGTTCCTAAAGGGACTGACACAAAATACCGTATGAAAGGCCTTGCAGAAGAAAAGGCATGTTCATTTTTAAATATAAAATACATATTTACTAGTATCTAATGTCCTGTATAAAACATTAGCCTTCGACAAAAAAATATAAAATATACAAAAAGGCAAGAACCAGAAATAGACTTGATATGGGTGGAACTATCAGACCAGGATTTTATAATCACTATAATTAAGATTAATATGTTTAAGGTTACAATGGAACAGGAAAGCAACAAATAGATAACTGAGAGGTAGAAACTACAGGGAATAAATTAACTGGAAATGCTAGGGATAAATAAAAACCAGAATAGCAGTATATTGAAGAAAGCCTTCGATGGATGCATTGTTAGACTTGATTCAGGTGAGTAAAGAATAAATGAACTTGGAAATAGCTCCAATTGAAATGAACAAAGAAAAATATGATGGCCAAAAACCGTACAGGACATCTGAGAGTTGTGGTACAATATCAAATTGTCAAACACAAACTTTATTGAAATCCCAGATGAGGAATAAATCAGAAGAATTTAAGAGAAAAATAGACAATTTAAAAGTAGTTGGAAACTACAATGGCTACTTTGATAATGGATACAACAACTACACATAAACAAAGATGTAGAAGATTTGATCAACATATCAAACAACTTCATATAATTGACATCTATATAACACTCCATGTGACACCAGCAGAGAGACATTCTTCTGGGGGCCTCCCTGGTGGCACAGGGCTTAAAGACAGCACTATCAAGCTATCACAAGCCACTGCAGCAGGAGTTTGATCCCTAGCCTCCCATGTGGGAGCAACCCACATGGTGCAGTAGACCTCTCCTGTCATGCCCACTGCTTCCTTGAGCAGTGAACTTCAGTAGACATGCCTGTTCTGCTCCCCAACTCTGTCTCTGGTGAATCCTCTCACCCCCTGCACCTCTGGCCTGTACCCCAGTTCTTGTATGCATGCATAACATCTTAAAAAGAAAAAGAAAGGGACATTCCTCTGGAAGCAAACATCCAACTTTCTCTAGGATGTACCATATGCTAGTTCATAAACCATATGAAGCCATTGTAAAATGTTGAAACATACAGAATATATTTAAGTATAAAATGTATTTATAATTAAATCACATGCTTTTATCTTCCATTACAATGCAGTTAAGTTAGAAATCAGCAACAGAAGGAAGTTTGGGAAATCCATAAATATTTGGAAATTAAATACAGTACCTCTAAATCATTTACGGCTCAGAGGGAAAAATCACAAGCAAAATTAGAAACTATTCTGAAATGAATGAAAACAAATATATAACACCACAATGTATCAGACACAGTGAAATCAGTGCTCGGAGAAAAAATACATTGTCATAAAAGACTACATTACAAAGGAAGAATGATCTCAATTCAATAACATAAAATCTCATCTTAAGAATTTAGAAAATCCGAGTAAGTTAAGCCCTAATAGAGCAGAAGGAGGGAAACAATACATATTAGTGAAAATAATAAGGAAAGCAGAAAAGTAAGAGAAAACTCAATGAACCCAAAGTTTGTTTACTGATAAATTCAACAAATTTACAAACTTTTAGCTATTTTGATAAACCAAGATCAAGTATGAATGACCCTACAGAACTGCTGACCCTACAGAACTTTAAAACATAAAAGACTACTATGAACTTTAGTAGTCTGCCTCTATATTAGTCAAGAAAGACAAAATCGGGGGCCTCCCTGGTGGCTTAGGAGTTAAGTCTCAGTGCTATCACCTCTATGTCCTGAGTTCAATCCCCAGCCAGGGAGCTGACCCACAGGGCTCAGCAGATCTCTCCTGTCTCACCTGCTATTCCCCTCAGCAGTGTATTTCAATAGCTCTGCCTGCTCTGCTCCCCATTCTGCCTCTGGTGATTCCTCTCACCCCTGCACCTCTAGCCTATACCCCAGTTAATTTACTAAATAAATAAGTCTTTAAAAAAAGACAAAATCAACAAATTTAAAAAGATAAATTAATGAATCAAGACTTACTCTTTATGAAATAATTAAATGAAATTTGAATTTACTGAATAAATAATTACATAGTCTTTCTACAAAGAATAGGCCATGCCCTGATAATTGAAGTGGTAAATACTACCAACATATTAAGAAGAAATAATACAAATATTCCACAAACTCTTCCTGAATAATGAGGAAGGAATACTTCCCAATTCATTCTATAAAGGGTGCATTATGCAGACACCAAAGTCAGATATAGACATCATTGTAAATGAAAATGTCATCCAATATGTTCATGAACTTAGAGGCAAAAAATCTTCATCAAGTAGTACTTTCATAACAGACATGGATATCAAATTACCATTATGCAAATGCTAAGTTTCCATAATGTCATATGCCAAATATATATCAATAAAGTTGTAAAAGTCGAAAAAATACATTTTTAAAATCTTCAACAAAATATTATCAACCCAAATCCAACAATATATAAAAAGGATTATAAAATCTGAAAAACTGGTGTGGATTCCAAGAATTCATTATTGGTTTAACATCATCCCAAAATCAATTAACAGAATAGAAAGATTAACAGAATAAGGGACAGAATCCATAAAATCACATCACTATATGCAGAAAAAGCTTTTGACAGGATCCAACACTCAGTAATGAAAAGAGCTATCAACAAAATAAGACAGACAGCATGGAGGAAGGCCCTAGCTCATAACATGGCTATTGGCTTGTACTCTGAAGTCTTTTTGAGTAAAATACAGAACAAGATACAGAGTCCACTCCTGTCACTTGTGTTCAGCGTTGTAATGAAAGTTCAGTCAATTCAACAAATCAAGAAATAGAAATAAATTACACTCAAGACTAGAAAAGAAGTAAAACTGTGTCTTAAAATATATTATCCAAGACAGAGAAGACTCTAAGGACTACACACACATATGCACACACACAGATACACACTCAACACACTAATAACCATGTTCAACAAGGTCACAGAATACAAAGTTAATATGTAAACATCATTTGCATGTCTTTACATGATAAACAATATGAAAATAAAATCAAGATACAATTCTAATCACAATGGCATCAAAATAATAAATTATTAATGAATAAATATAACAAGTGTGCAAATTTAATGGGCTGAAGAATGCAAAAATCTGTCAAAGAAATAAAATAAGACAGTATGATGTCAGCAAGAGAGTTAAGGAAGAAACCCTGGGCCTCCCTTCCCCCTATGAACACAACAATTCATGGGCAAGTTCCCTTTGAGAGCACTCGTACCGATTTTAGATTTAAAGACATACATAGATGGAAAGTGAAGGGAGAGAAAAATACGTTTCTTATAAATGTTAACCAAAAGAGAACAAAGGTGGCTGTATTTTTGTCAGACAAAATAGACTTTCAATCCAAAAATGTCATAAGAGACAGAAGAACTCTATGTACAAATGAAAGGGTCAATATACTAGAAAGACAGTTATACATATAAATGCACCCACATATAAACCACATAAATCAAACATTGTCAGAACTGCAGGACAAAATAGATAACAATGCAACAATATTAGGATATTGGAATACCCCACTTTCAATAATGAATAGATATTTTTCTCACGAGTACACAGATTTTTGTACAGCATAAATCACCGTAGGTCACAAAACAAATCCTTATAAATTTATGGAGATTGAAATGATGTCAGGTAACTTTTCTGACCACAGTGAAATGAAACGACCATCAATCTCAGAAAGAAAACTGGAAAATGCTCAAATATGTAGAAATTAAACAACAGGCTACAAGACAACTGTTGGATAGAAGAAATGATTAAAAAATACATTGGAGCACATACTGAGACAAATGACAAAATGCAACATATCAAAACATTATGCTAAATGGAATAAGCCAATTATGGAAAGTCAAATAATGTATGATTTCACTTATAGGCGATATCTAAAACAGTCAAATTTGGGGCCTCCTTGATGGTGCAAGAGGTTAAGCACAGCGCTATGAAGCTATCTACAGCCTCTGCAGCATGAGTTCAATCCCTGGTCATCCAGAGAGCTATCTACATGGAGCAGCAGACCTCTCCTGTCTCACCCACTGCTCCCATCAGCAGTGTGTTTCAGTCAGTCTGCCTGTTCTGTTCCCCACTCTGTCTCTGGTGAATCCTCTCACCCCCCACATCTCTGACCTGTACCCCAGTTCTTGTGTGCATAAATAAATAAATCCTAAAACTTAAAATAAAATAGTCAAATTCAGAAACTCAAAGGGCAGTTGCTGGAGGTGAAAGGAGTGAGAGCAGGAGTTACTGATCAACACTTCTAAGTTTCAGTCCAGCAAGATGAATGAGCTTTCTCTGCTGTACAACTTTAATCTGTAGTCAACATAGCATAATGTACACAGAAGAGGGGGTTGAGAGGGCAGATCTTATGTTGTGTGTCATTTTCAAAATAAAATAAAACATAAAATTACCAAAAAATAGAGGGAAAGAGTAATTTACACCAAAAGCTAAGATGCAAAAAAAAAAACCTATTTTATATTTTATCACATATTTTAATATACTTCTTATAATTCTTAAATTCTGGATTTATTTACAAGTAAAGATAGAAGTCTTTTGGAAGATATCTTGAATGTAATAAATGTACTTTAGTAAAATAAATGTTCTTTACTATTCATTTTGCATGAACATATGTAAATATGTATTTACATTCAGAATTTTTAATTTTCACACAATATTCCTAAAACTATTGAAGTCTATATATATTACTATAGCAAAAAGGACGTTATCTATACTCATTACTGTACTCCACATTACATTTTTGTTTAAATTTCAAAATGTTTAAAATAGTTATAATTTAGAATCTCTTTCTTGATTTTGCATGGCATTTATTATATTATACTCACTAAAGTGCCAGATTTAGAGAAGCTTTTTAGTGATGATAGTTTTATTAAAAGAATGAGGCTTCATTTAAATTGTAGAAATAATAGTTAATGTTGTAAGTCCTACCATACAGATCCACAATTTTCAATTTGAATTTCTTAGTTCCTCTTTCTTGCTTTACTGGGTCATACAAATAGTAAGTAATAATGTTGAGACTAGATATTTGTCAGAGGTGAACATGGTACTAGTTTATTATTTCCCAAGGTGTATATACAAGAACATTGCGTTTCACAGCCTCTAAAGGACCTGATCTCACTTGGCACTGCATGGGGTGGGGGTGGAGACCAGCCTGTAGTTTACTAAGTCTCTCTAGGAGTATTGATCTTCTTAGAACCTTTCAATATGTGCTTTGACTCTAAGAAGAAGCAAAAACTACAGTTTTTGTTTACACATACCAACCTATATATACATTTTTTTTAATTTATATATTTTTTACATCATTCTTCATTTTTGTACAATGTATGCTTTCTCATCTTGGTTATAGTCCCCATGAAATTCCCATCACCAACTCACCCGTGTTCCATCACCATAGTCCTTTAACCATAGTTTTTTGAAAGGAAAACTTTTATAAGAACATCATGCAGACTATTCCATGGAACAAATTATATCATCACCCTCCTCAGGCACAGGTAGTGGTAGAGAACCATGTGCTTTTTAAGAGGAAAGAACCAGGTGACACTTCACCTCCATTTAGGAAATGGAAGCCTGAAATTCAGAAAGTGTAAGCCAACTGATTTTGGATGTCTGTATCTGATGAAGAGGGGAAAATTGCAAGGCAGAGACTCGCTGTACTTAATTACACATTTTCCTACAGAAGTAAGGCAGCCATGGTGAGCTCCATGGACTGGGACAGACTAGTTGATGCTTCGATCTGGAAAGATCATGAACATAACAGAAACCAACAAGGGGACATTTTATCTTCTTTACTGAAAACGTAGGACACTAACTCCCAAGCGAACCTGATTCTCAGTCCTTCCTCCTTCAACATTCTGACAACAGAGCCTCAGTGCTCTGCCCTCTCTGTGTTTGAAGCTCGTGGGAGGAGCAGAGGCTGGGCATACGCAGTATCTGCAGAGGTAGCACGAAGACCTCGTATACTAAAGCAAAGGTCCACACTGAGTTAAGACTCCTGGTGTAGGTGTTTTAAAGCAGCATGTCTCAAACTCTAACGTGTAAAAATTAACCATAAATCTTGCTTGTTACATTTTCGGATTAAGCAGGTCTGGATGAGATCTGAGATTCTGCATTTCTAATAACATCCAAGGTAATGCCAATGCTGCTGATTTGTGAATCACACTTTGAGGAGCAAGGTTTTAGATCACTATAAGGGACCCTTTAAACCCCAAATTTTCACAGTTCATTTTGATCCAGGAAAGGTCTACTGGCCATCTTTACATGCTGGACTTCTTGGTCTTGACTATTGTTTGAAAGAGCAATTTGACCTCTTATAGCTAAACACAAATGCCAATTTTCAGTGTTCATTTTATTTGGCCTATTAATATTTTCTCTAGAATTGTATATTTCTATTTCTTTTTTTTCAATATTTACTCCTAGAAATGTATTTAACTTGTCCTCTAGGGCACCATGCATACCTCATTTTCCCTATATAACCATATTATTTCTTCTCATCTCCCCTATCTCTTAAGACTGAAATAACACCAGGCTTGGTATCTCTTGATGATCTGATCTCGTATCATGGCTTTAGGTGGCATCTTACACCCTGACGACCACATATCGCCCTCAAATGTATATTTTCAGCATCGATTTCTGCCTGCATGTCAGTCTTGCATACACAGCAACCCAGGCAACATCTATACCTGACTGTCTAACATACACCTCAACATGCTCATGAACTTGCTCCACTCAAACCCTGTTCATCTCAGTTAATGGATACTGCTTAGAAATATTCTAAATTCCCTACTCTCTTTCACACCCTATTTCTGATTTAGGGGCAAATCCTGTGGCTCCTACTTTACAAATATCCAGTATCTGGTTATTCACCACCATCAAGCCA
Source organism: Talpa occidentalis (assembly GCF_014898055.3). NCBI lineage: Eukaryota > Metazoa > Chordata > Mammalia > Eulipotyphla > Talpidae > Talpa > Talpa occidentalis. The sequence continues at coordinate 15,705,722 of NW_023601433.1, forward strand.
GTCCAGTCTCACTCTGATTAATTCTGTGGTCTCCGAACCAGTCTTCTTGTTTTCTCCCATGCCTCGCTATGATTGAGTCTTAACATAGCAGCCAGAGCAATCTGGTTAACGAGTAAGACAAACTACCCCCCTTCACTGCTCAAAATCCCCCAGTGGCATTCCATGTTACTCAGAGCCGGTGTTCTTACAGTCACTTGCAGTCCCTACAAGATGTATCCACACCCTGTCCTTCCAGCTCATCTCCTGCCCCTTCTCCACATTCTCACTGTGATCCGATCACAATGTCTCTCTAACCACTGAGGCACAAGCCTACCCCAGAGTCTTTATATCTGCTGCTCCGGCTGCCTAAAACTCTTCACCCACTATTTATATGACTGGCCTCCTTACCGTTTTCTGGTCTTTCCTCACATATCCCTTTTCAAACAGACTTTCTCCCCTTTCCTACTTAAAATTAATCTCCATCATATACTCTCTATTTTATCATTATAGGTCCTCATGGTCAGACATACCATACATTTTTGACTACAAATTGTGCTTATTTTCAGACTCCTGTCAACGCCACCACTAACATGTAAATCCATGATGGAGGAATTTTGGAATACTTTGTTTGTTGCTGTAGAATTCACATACACACTTATTTCTCAGTAGTATATTACAAATATACAAAGATGGGCCTCCCCCGTGGCGCAGCAGTTGAGCGCTGGGCTGCGAAGCTGCCCGCAGCTTTTGGAGCGCTGGTTCAATCCCCGGCCACCAGAGAGGGTCCCACATGGCGCGACAGACCTCTCTTGCCGCCTGCTGCTCCCCTCAGCAGTGTACTTTGTCAGTCTGCCTGTTCTGCCCCCGCTCTGGCTCTGGTGAACTCTCTCACCCTCCCACGCTTCTGACTGTACCCAGTGCTTGTATAAATAAATAAATAAATCTTTAAAAAAAAATAATCTCCATGTAACTAGCCTGGTATTAACCATAAACTTGAGATATGGTTATTATCATCTTCCCCTTTTCTTTTTTTAAAGATTTATTTATTTTTATTTATACAAGCACTGGGCACTTGTCAGATGCGTGGGAGGGTGAGGATTCACCAGAGACAGAGCAGGGAACAGAACAGGCAGACTGATGAAATACACTGCTGAGGGGAGCAGCAGGTGGCAAGAGAGGTCTGTCGAGCCATGTGGGACCCTCCTCTGGTGGCCGGGGAGCAACCGGGGATCAAACCAGCGCTGCAGAGGCTGGGGCAGCTTTGCAGCCCAGCGCTCACCACTGTGCCACCGGGGAGGCCCTCATCTTCCCCTTTTCATCTCTTCTTCCATGTCCACTTAATCCCCTGACAGCCACCAACTATCAGCAGAAAGTCAATGTTTCCCTCTTGGAACTTCCCATTTTTTTCTTATCCCCATGTACCAGAAGCTAAGGACCTCACCCGATTCAAAAGTTTTTGCCTCATCCACAAACCTGCCAAGGAAACTGGCCTCCCCCAGTGTCTATTACAGCATGCTCTGACCTCCCACAATCTGACATTGTCATTATTAAACACTATTTTAGGAGACCTTGACAGGTGGCAATTGTCCACTGCTTCTGATTTGCCCTATCTGAGTTCAGTAATGACTGGAGCCACAGTGGAGCTGAATTACCACCTGTAGTTCATAGCTCCAACAGTGCTCCTGGAAACAGGACTGCTGCATTGCAGCTGGGTGTCAGAGATACTCCCTCTCACCCTGAACAGAGATTAACCTGCATACATGAGGAAAACTTAGGCCTTTGTGTTGGCTAAGTTCAAGAGCTTCTACTCTCCCAAGGGGATTGAATTTCAAGTATTTATTTCACTTTTTGCCATTGAGCATTGGAACAGAGAACCTCAGTCTACTTTGCTAGTCTTCCCATCTCCAAATATTTGGAAAAAAAGATGAGGAATCACATGCAATCCTTTTTATCCAGACTTTGACCTCCATATTCAGTTCACTTCTTTCCCATTGGCTGACACATATAAAAATGGAGTCTTGTCTTTACCTAAGCTACACAAGCATAAATACTTAACAGTAGTCACTCTCAAAGTGGGTGCGTGCTCACCTTCACAATTCTGTCTTGAAAGCCTCTGTTTTGCAGTGACTTTGTTACCTTACAGCAAAGCACTTGTCAGCATTAAAATAACAGCATCATAGTCATTTTTGGAAACATTTAAGATAACATTATTAAGATCTTAAATTTTATTCTAAATACAGTGAGGAGCATAGAGCAGTTTGGAAAGGACATAATCTGAATTGTGTTTTAAGAAAATAATATTGGATTTGGAGAGAATGTATTTCAGAAAACCTGCCATAAAAGTGGACAAGTAATGCAGATAAAAATGTAAGAGCCTAGGTTAATTTTTGTTGGAGTAAACACAGAGAGAAGCAAAAGAAATCAAAATATGTTTGAGAGATGATTGGGTGTGAGGGTAGAAATATGTAAAGGATGAAGGATAACTTCCAGAATTCTTGTGTAAGCAATTATCTTGGTGATGTGCTATCTATCTATCTATCTATCTATCTATCTATCTATCTATCTATCTATCTATCTATCTATCTATTTATCTATCTATCTGCCTACCTACCTACCTGTCTATATCTACCTACCCCTTCCTCCCTGACTCTGTCTGTCTGTCTCTCTCTCTCTCTCTCTCTCTCTCTGTATCATCTATCTAACATATTCTAGGTATGTCATGTTTAGCTGGAAAAGAGAATCATGAATTCAATTTTGAACCTGCTTACAATAAGAATTCTGTGACGCACTGGGGAGATGTCAAGAAAACAGTTAGACATGCAGGTCTGGAACTCAGGAGGAAGATTTGAACTAAAGAAATATTTATGAGTTATTGTCATACAGAAGGTAGCAGTCTAAGAAAAAATATTAAACAAGAGAAGGAAATGATTGAATGTGGGCTACAAAATCTAACAGATCAATGAAAGGAGATACTCAGAGTGTGGCCAGGAAATAATCCTGTCATCCAGTAGGGTAAGTTGGGAGATGAATATCAGGGTTGCAAAGGAATTAAAAGAAGGTCTCAGATCTGAGGAAAGTGTGAGAACACATCTCTTGCTTCTCAAAGTACAGACCATTGACACTCCTAGACACCTATGTGAAAAGCAGACTCAGTTTCTGGATCATCAGAACCAAAATCCAGATTTTAACAGAAACCCCTTTCAATTTGTGAGAATCCCAATGCACTTGAAGCACTTCTTCAAAAACCTGTTGTTCAACTTTGCACATTATATTCACAAGAAGATATTTTTCAACTTCAAATATCCACATAACATTCCTGAGAAATTCATCAGAATCTCTATGGCTGGTGGGGCGAAGTGAGTCCTAGATGTCAGTGTTTTTTTGCTTCCCAAATGAATTCAATATACAAACAAGTTTGCAAACTACAGGCCCAAACACAAGTAAAATTAATGTGGATAAAAAATGAGAGTAGCAGAGGGAATACACTTAACCATGGAACCTACCACTTCCAGGTGCAGGAAAAAATATCCTGCTTTGTTCTTTTCTAATTCAAATAACTGATTCATCTCCAAATCTCTTGAGTTGGCCGAGAATTTCATCCCAGTCCTACATGGGAATTTCTCTGTATCCATATATGTATACCTACATCTACATCCATGATATCTTCATCCATCTGTATCTATAGACATATAATCCATATGATATCAAGATATTTACTGTGTAACTATTTTTTTAAAAAAATTATTTATTTATGCATACAGGAACTGGGGCACAGGCCAGAGGTGTGGGGAGTGAGAGGATTCACCAGAGACAGAGAGGGGAACAGAACAGGCAGATCAACTGAAATACACTGCTAAGGGGAGCAGTGGGTGAGTCAGGAGAGGTCTGTAGCACCATGAGGGTATCTCCCTGCCTGGGGATCGAACTTCTGCTGCAGTGGCTGCGGGTAGCTTCATAGATTGCATCTCAACCCCTTGTGCCACCAGGGAGGCCTACTGTATAGACTATTCAATTAGGTTGTAAAACAAGATACAGAGAACTTTGACGATAAAAACCAGAAAGTGGTTATCTTTGGTGTGTTCCAGAAAAAGCATTGACTGAGAAGGGCACAAGGACACTTTCTAGTATAAAGGAAATATTTTACATCTAAACAGAATGGAATATTTAATCTGAGTATTTTACCATATGTATGCTATATCTAATATGCTATAGCTAAATAAAAAATAGAACTATTTTTAAATTAAGTGTTGGGACAACTGGCTAGCCCAAATAAAGGCTATCATATATCAGGACAAATTTGAAGACCATAAAGAAAATAAGATGATATAATGGATAAAGAAAAATATAGTAAAATCCAAGGTAATTTGGGAGCAGGGAAGATCTTCCTGTCAATGAAATCTATACACAAAAAGAAAACGAAAAAAGCAGTGGAGCGATCCTGTGGAGGTTTTCCCCTGCTTAGAATTCAAACCATGTTTTATCTCACCAGTGTGGTGAGGTTGTGCTAACATCTGGCAAATTGTGAATTATAAACATGTCTTCATACTTCAAAATTGACCTGAGATGGTGAGTTAGTTGATGGCTTTGATAAACGGAGCGGATGGCTGAAGCAAAGAGGCTAAAAGTGAGCTGATGAATAATTTTCATGAATTGAAAATACTGTACTTCAAGCGAGGCATGTGAAGTTCAAGACTGTCAGACTAAATACCACAAAATTTACACAGAACGTCTTCAGGACATCACTGAGGATGGAAGTGTAAAAGGAAGAACAGGCGGGCTGCGCCCTTGGGTAATGATTCTGACTGGTGAGGTCAGGAAACCTACTAATTTTTTCAGTCTTCATAGTGATCTCAGACATTTTAATTTGAAGAATATGACTTTTCAAGCAATCAAATTTAAGAAAACAGACAATTACTCAGTAGATAAGGTAAAGATAATGAGCTTTCTGAATATGTGCTTGGCAGGAGAGTATAAATTGATGCCACCTTGGTGAATAACAAATAAATGTGGCAGTCGTTTTCAAAAATCAAAAGAAATTGAGTATGCTTTACCCAGAAATTTTATTCCTAGAAACTTATTGTAAGCTCACTTGTAAGGACATCTGAAAAGATTTAGCGGGCTTCCCCGTTGGCGCAGTGGTTGAGCGCTGGATTGCGAAGCTGCCCACAGGCTCTGCAGCGCCGGTTCAATCCCCGGCTGCTCCCTGGCCACCTGAGGAGGGTCCCACATGGCTCGCAGACCTCTCCTGCTGCCCGCTGCTCCCCTCAGCAGTGTACTTTGGTCCTTCTGCCTGCTCTGCTCCCCACTCTGGCTCTGGTGAATTCTGTCACCCTCCCGTGCTTCTGACTGTACCCAGTGCATGTATAAATAAATAAATAAATCTTAAAAAAAAGAGAGAAGGAAATCCAAATGCCTTAAAAAATTATTAGAGAAAAAAACAAGTGAAAAGATTTAGCAAGAAGGATACATTTCTGCTTACTTTTTAATACTTAAAAATTAGAAACACGGTCTCCCTGGTAGCACAAGGGATTAAGCACAGATCTGTGAAACTCTTAGCAGCCTCTGCAGCACGAGTTCGATCCCTGGCTGGCCAGGGAGCTACACATATGGCGCAGCAGACCTCTCCTGTTTTGCCCTCTGCTCCCCCCAGCAGTGTATTTCAGTCAGCCTGCCTGTTCTGTTCCCCACTCTGTCTCTGGTGAATCCTTTTAACCCCCACCCCCACACCTTTGGCCTATACCCCAACTCTTGTATGCATAAATAAATAAATCTTTAAAAAATTAGGAACAATTTGATAGGTTAAATAAAACACAGTATCTCTATAGTATAAGTATATCCATTATGATAAACATGTGATTTTTTTATTGACATCAACTAAGGTTTATGATAAAACAAAAGAATCTACATCAGAATGTACAGCATAGTCTTACTTATATGACCATACACACATCCAGAAGGCTATAGACCAACAGTTTTGGACATTACCTGTAGTGGCACATGCACATTTATCGGTGATACTTATTTGTACAATATTCTACAAAATTATGTGTATGTCTTATGTAATAAAAAGTTGACACCCTAAAAAAATTAAACCTCTAGGCAGTATTTTAAGTTTATAAATACAATTAGCAGTTGTAAAGAAAGAAATGACAGTTGTTACATTTGACTCCAAATCAGGAATTTGACTGAGCAACCAGGAAGCCAAATGAAAAAGGGAAACACCACTTTTCAATTCTCATCCCCATGAACTATAAAATATATCACCTCCAAGAGAAAGAAAGGCCAACATGGAATTTATTATGTGAGTCTTTTTGCATCACTTTTATATTTTTAGTTTTGGATTTTTCTGTTTTTCTGTTTTTGAAGAAGAGGAATATGATTATGAATTTTGGTTGCTTTCGTTAAAAAACCATGATGAGACGCAACAAAAACAAAGAAAATAATCCAGTCAAAAAATGGGCAGAAGAGCTAAAAAGAAAATTCTCCAAAGAGAAAATGCAAATGGCCAACAGGCCTATGAAAAAATGTTCAACATCCCTTGTAATCAGGGAAATGCAAATCAAAACTACAATGAGATACCATCTCACACCAGTGAGAATGGCACATATTAAAAAAACTAGCAACAACAAATGTTGGCGAGGTTGTGGAGAAAAAGGAACTCTCCTGCACTGCTGGTGGGAGTGCAAACTGGTCCAATCACTATGGAGAGCTGTGTAGCAATTCCTCAACCTACGAAAGATGGCACTTCCATATGATACAGCAATTCCACTCTTAGGTATTTACCCAAAGGACACAGAAACATCAATTCCAAAGGGCACCTGCACCCCTATGTTTATAGCAGCACTGTTTACCATAGCTAAGCTATGGAAACAACCCAAATGCCCAAAAATAGATGACTGGATCAAGAAGATGTGGTACATATACACAAGGGAATATTACTCAGCAATCCAAAAAGATAAACTCATGCAATTTGCAGCAACATGGATGGAGCTGGAAGGGATCATGCTCAGCGAAATAAACCAGAAAGAAAAAGAAAAATACTGGATAGTCTCACTCATAGCAGAAATTTAGAAAACCTAAATAAGGGACCAGGAAAAAGAATAACTGTAAGAGAGAAAAGATCAAATTCAACGAACAGGGCAGGGGGGCAGGGAAAGGAGAGATTGGGATCAAAATTAGGGGCGTGCAATTATATGGGGAATATAAAAATAAAATAAAAAACATGATAATAGCATCTCTTCCAACTGAAAGAAAACATGGTAATATAAGTTATCAGCATTTAGAGATTTTTATGTGTATTTGTCACAAGAATGACTATTTCTAAATTTAACTGGATTTTTCTCTCTAGCAAATAGAAAGGTACATCTTATTTTTTATTTATTTTGTTTTAACTTTTCTATTATTTTGTTTCTTGCCTGTCTCTGTTTGCTCTTTCCTTCTTAATGATAGTAGCAATGTGAACTAAGTTGGTTTGAAGGGTCAGGTAAATAAATCCGCTTGCTACCTTTAGTAAGCAGATTCTGTCTTTTTAGCATCTGCTTTCATTAATTCTGGTCCAAGTGGAGTTCAGTCGAATGCTAAAAATAGTTTTATTTGTGTTTTTTTTTTTTTCAGCTTGGCAGAGAGTTTGAGAGTTTAACTGGTTTCATAATCAAAGCAAGTAAGTAACTCCAGATTTCTCCTTTGGCCATCTTATTTAAAATATTCCAGTCCTTGAATTTTTGAAAGGTTTGTATCAGTTTTTGTCCCTATATCCTCCCATCCCAACTTGATTTTTCTTCAAAATGTGAGTGTATACATAGTGCCTCATTAAAGGCAGGCCCCTGCCACACCATTCACAGGTTTGCAAAGTGACAAACTACCTTCTCCTGAATTTCCCCAAGTGACACTATGTGACACTTCCATTTTTCCATGCCTATCCAGGATGCTAAATCATGTCTATGTCTTTAAAAACAACCACTTATTGTTAAAAGACAGCCAGCCTATCCCTCCTGGCTCTGTTCTTCTCCCTAATCATTTCATAAGACAAAGACGAATAAAATGAAACCACCTTATCCATAAAATGCCATCTTATCCCTCATGATTGTAAACATGCGGAGGGTATCTGCACTTCCAGAAGATGTTTGAAAAACATGTGATTTACAAAGCATTTCCAGGACAAGTGTATCTTACAGATATGCACTTTTCTAGGCACAATTTTTTCATGGATAAACTCTTACTAGCTTTCATATCAGGGATAATATCATTTAGCAAAGGAAAATAGAAAATAAAGTTGGAAGGTAAAGTCACTGCCTCAATTCGCAGACACTTGTCCTTTGGCTGTTAAGCTAGAAAGAGAAGGCTAATGGCTTCTCTACAGTCTTCCCTTTCCTATTCTGTCTCCACCCCAAGAAGGTGCATGTTAAGAAGTCTGAGCTTCCATTTTTTAAAAAGATTTATTTATTTGTGCATATGAGAACTGGGGTACAGGCCAGAGGTGGGGGGGTGAGAAGATTCACCAGAGAAAGAGTGGGGAACAGAACAGGTGGATTGACTGAAACACACTTCCAAGGGAAGCAGCGGGTGAGTCAGGAGAAGTCTGCCATGCCATGTGGGTATCTCCCTGGCTGGGGATTGAGCTCATGCTGCAGTGGCTGTGAACAGCCCCATAGGCTGTGTCTTAACCCTTAGCACCACCAGGGAGGCCCTGAGCTTCCATTTTTTTAATATTAATTTTTTTTTATATTTTACATCATTGTTCATTTTTAAGCAATATTTGCTTCCCCCCAACCCCTGAGGTGTAGTCCCCATAGAGTTTCCTTCACCAATGCACCCGTGTACCATCACCTCAGCCCCCTGTGCTCCTCCCTCCTTCCCTTTGATCCCTCTCCCTCCTCCTCCCCTGCAGTATGTGTCTAATTTATAATTGTCCGTTTTTGCTTTGTTGTGTTTTGTACTGTTATTATTTTTTTACACTGATGTCTTATTGGGTTCTCCTGTATTCCTGCTATAAGTGAAATCATCCGATATTTTTCTTTTTCCTTCTGGCTTATTTCACTGAGCATAATTCCTTCTAGTTCCATCCACGTTGCTGTGAATGGCATGCATTTATCTTTTTGATTGCTGAATAATATTCCATTGTGTATATATACCACATCTTCTTGATCCAGTCATCTATTATTGGGCATTTGGGTTGTTTCCAGGTTTTACCTATTGTAAATAGTGCTTGAGCTTCCCTTTTTAAGAGAAGAACCAGGAAGAAGGAAAAATTGATGTAAATGACATACTGATGCAAATATGACTTGAGAAGGAGGTGCAGAGGAAAACTGGGAGAAGCCAAATAATGGAGAGACAGGCTAAGTCTGCTTCAGATGGAGAATGGATGACAGTGCAGGTGGTCAGTCAGATTTGAATGAGGGAGAAATTGGGATGTCCAAGGTAAATAGTAGGGGTTCATTCCAGGGATGCAATGTTGGTTCAATATATGCAAATCAGTCAATCACCTTTACCATGTCAATGCAAAGAGAAAAATCACATGTCACAGCAACACAACGGGGATCACTTTCAGTCTCATCTCCATGTTGCTGCTGAAAGTGCTTGCCTGGTTTGTTGTGAGCAGTGGTGGGGAAAGCGGACATCGGGGATAGTTTGGGGATGGTTTGGGGCATGGGGATGGTTTCTCACGAGCCCGCTCTATTGACTTGCCCACGACTGTCTTCTCCCTGTGTCATCACGTGGCCTTCGTCTGTGGGTTTCTGTCCTAAGCTCTTCTTATGATGTTGCAGTCACTTTGGACCAGGATCTTCTCTGATGACCTCATTTTACCTTATTACCACTTTTAAAACCTTCTCTCCAACAATAGTCACATTCTGAGGGTTTAGGACCTTAACATATTAATGTTATATGGACACAGCTCATCCCGTAACACAGGAACAATCCTTGATAAACGTAAGTAAGATATAAAATGTAAGAAAAGTCGTATGTTCCAAAAGTTCTCTGTAGCCTGTCCTCCAAGGCAGCAATTGGAAAAAAAAAAATAAAAAACCTCACCAGTTGCTCTTCATCATTTAAGGACAGTATAATTGCCTCCTTGCGCTTGGACCCTGAAGTCGATCTCCATTCTGTGAGGTCCACTCAGAAAGCTAACACCTTGATCACCCAATGTCTCTTTTGACAAATATTTGAAATTTTTAAGCACATTCATAAATTTGATAGAATCTGGCTCGGGTTCCTTGTCGGAAAAACTGACGTTGGTGAGGGACTACCGTGTGGAGGGACTCGGCCAGGGAGTCTGTGCACAGGTCCCTACTCAGCTCATCTGTGAGGGCCTGTGATGACCGCTATTAAAGTACCTGAAAACATCCATAGCAGCTGGCAAGAAGCTCATGCTCTAACTCCTTATTCCCTCACTCAGTTCCCAAACCCCTCACCTGGGTCCTCCCCTCCAGCCCTAACTGACTATCAGGCTCTGACACAGCAGGAGGCTTAAGAACCAGCTCAGGCCAATACCATCATTAATGTCTTCTGCAGTGGTGGCTGCCAGAACCCTGCTAGCTAGCTATTTTGAATCTGACTCTTCCTTAGAGGCACCTGGTGTAGTGGGTATTTATTAATTTTTGCTAAGTAAAAGGAAGAAAACTGGCAAAAAGTGCACATTTCATTCAACAAATAATGGCAGATTACTGGGCTCAGTGTGCACTGGGATATTAGGTTAGCAGAAAGCTCTAAAATAAGTAAAATATATTTTTTTTTAAGATGTATTTATTTATGCATACAAGAACTGGAGTACAGGGGCCTCCCCGGTGGTGCAATGGGTTGAGCACTGCGCTATGAACCAATCCGCAGCCTCTGCAGCGCGGGTTCAATACCCGGCCAGCCAGGGAGAAACCCACATGGCGTGGCAGACCTCTCCTGTCTCGCCCGCTGCTCCCCTCAGTAGTGCCTTCACTCTGTCTGCCTGTTCTGCTCCCTGCTGTCTCTGGTGAATTCTTTCACCCTTCCGCGCCTCTGACCTGTACCTCCAGTTCTTGTATAAATAAATCTTTAAAAAAAAAAAAAAAGAACTGGAATACAGGCCAGAGGGGTGTGTGTGTGGGGGAGGGGGGAGAGGATTCACCAGAAACAGAGGGGGGAACAGAACAGGCAGACTGACTGAAATACACTGCTGAAGGGAGCAGCGGGCAAGTCAGGAGAGGCCTGCTGCACCATGTGGGTATCTCCCTGGCCAGGGATCGAACTCATGCTGCAGTGGCTGCAGGTAGCTTCATAGTGCTGTGTCTTAAACTCTTGTGCCACCAGGGAGGCCCCTAAAATAAGTAAAATTTAATCTTTGAACTTAAGGAGGTTAGTGCCTATATATACTGTGGTTGTGAAACTTAACGGAGTTGAGCTTTCACAGACTGTTTTTACTTTCTTAGATTATTTTGATGGTGATCTTCCTACTTAAGTTGACCTAGTTAGGTTTATGGACTTATTTCACCGATCCATTCTCTGTACTGTCCCTTCTTTTTTCCGTCCTCTCCTCCAAAAAGCAGCAGAAAGTAAACGGACTGATAATGGCTTTTTCTAATCTTATCAGAGCACACCCAGAAGGGGACAAGGAGTTCTTCTGTCATGCCTGCACTGCCAGGCTTTCAGCAAGCGCACATGCTGTTGTGTAACATTTAGTTTCAGTCTATCAATTCCCTGTAAACACTGGAGAGTCGAGGTCTGCAAGAGCTCAGCAAGCAGTATCCATGACAACTGTACCTACAGCAGGCTATTTAGCATATGGGTAACAAGAAATATCACCCCACTCCCTTTTTTTAAGAGATCATATAATTGAATATTAAACAAATCAAAACATTCATTTTTTGCTAATGAATACTCCTTCATGCTAGTTTTTCACATTTTTTAAGTCTTAACCATTTTTCAAAAACAAGGCAAACTATAAAAAGGAAGAGAGAAGGGAGAGAGTCATCTGCTTGGCTTTGATCTGAAATATTTCCAGTGACTTTTTCTGGAAGAAAATTAAGGTGGTCTCTGCATTTTTTTGACTTCTCTGACCCACAAACAAGTCAGTGGAAAATGTTAAACATGTTCAATACACCTTTAGGATTAATTGTTCCATGAACACACACAATTAAATTGTTTCCAAGAGTTTCTTACATATTCCTGCTACTTAACATATATTTCTCCAATATTCCTGTGACTTTCATAAATATCCTGTTATGGCAAAACTGCAAACATTTCTAAGAAAGAAGTTAGGAAACATGAGGCAGACAGAAAAGTGCCTGAGTGGTGTCAAGCAATTAGTTTTAACCACCATATATGCCAATTACATTAATCATCAAATTCTAGTGTCACAGAAATGGCTGTATTATATCATATTATCTTTGTGTCACTACAAGAAATAATACGAGTCATTTAAAATGACCAGACTGTCCCACTCAGTCTTCATTTAGTTCTTACTTTTCCTAAATCTTTGTAGAACTGCTGTCCAATCTCCTGAGACAGCATCACAACTTTTTTTGGCTAAGGGCAAAACTTCAATTTCCCTGGTATCCTTCTACCTCTCCAGTCCATATTCTTGTCATAGGGTATAAATCTCAAATAGTGCAGAAAGGTTGTGGAAAAGGCAATGCCTTCAGAGATTTAAAGATAATTTTATTTTATTAACAATTGATCCATTCTTTTCTTAGCAGCAATCACAGACATTTTAATGTGACATCTAATTGATTTTCACTATGAAAATCAAACCCCAAATTCATGAGTGACTATTTTGCAGCCAAAGAAAGAACTTTTGTATGTAGCAAGTGTATCTCCTTACCATGAAGTCACAAATGTTTGGTATGAGCTAGATGTGAAAATAAAGTTAGACATTAATATGAAAAATACAAGAGGGCACCTCCCTGGTGGCTCAGGGGTTAAAGACAGCACTATCAAGCTATCGCAGGCCACTGCAGCACAAGTTCGATCCTGGCCTGCCAGGAAGCAACCCGTATGGTGCAGCAGACCTCTCCTGTCTTGCCTGCTTCTCCCCTCAGCAGTGTATTTCAGTAGATCTGCCCGTTCTGCTCCCCACTCTCTCTGGTGAATCTTCTTACCCCCCACCCACCTCTGGCTTGCACCCCAGTTCTTGTATGCATAAATTAATAAATCTTAAAAAAAAGGAAAACTATAAGATAATATTCTGTTTCCTGAATAAGTACAAATGTAAAATTTAAGAGTGTCTCTAACCTATTTACATAATGTAGTCTTACCTTATTTTGGAATTCTGTATTGCTTAATCATATCTAGTAATAGAGTCTGCATTTCTTGCTAACCTATAAAGGATTTTTCATAACATGTCTTTACCAAAGTATGGTCAACACTATTCACTAGAATCAAGATTAAACTATCAAAATGTGCTAGTCTTTATTTTTTGTTTTCATTCTACTAGTAAGATTTTATATAACACAGAAAGATTGGTAAACAGCCATTGCAATGACAATTTGGATCATATAGATTTGGATTGTATAGATTCTGTATAGCATTTCAGAGGGGTGCTATATTAGAGAATAGGCCTAACATGTACAACAAAAGCAGTGTTGTGTCAAAACAATAAATTATCCTGACTTTTAAAAATTCCCTATTTGAGGCCATCATCTTGATAGCATGGATGTTCTGACTGACTACCACAAAAATTGTTCAATAGGTGAAAAAGATTATTCCAAAAATCTTTTGAAATGGCAACCATGCTAAACTCAATTGTAGTTTGTTTCTTCAACCAGAAACTAGAAAACTTGAAAGTAGAATGATGAGAGGCTAAACCTTAGGAAGAGTGTCTCTGGCAAATGTGTCTGACAGTGATTGAAGTTTATTGGTTTGAGAATGTTGTCATGGTCTGAAGACAAGACTGATACAGACTGTCTTACAGAACAGATGATTATGATGACAGGTGGGGCATAAGGAAAATGGTGAAAATGACTCATGTGCTGGGGAAATGAAAACACTTTGCTAAATAGCTATCAATATATAGTGGTATTATTAAATCTACATCCTCACCCATTTTTTCCTGTCCTTTTCTTATTATTTGACATTATTGACTACTATTCTCCTGAAAATATACATAAAATATAATATACATAAAATGTGTATTATTTTGTATACATAAAAATGTATACATAAAATAAAAAATATATTCTAAATTATTATATATATATATATCTCCTACATGTAATATATGTTTTTTGATATATGGAATATACATTTCATGGATATATGGAATATACTTTTCACGGATATATGGAATATATATTTCCTTCACTTCCAAGATAGCACTCTCTCTCCAGAGTCCACTTACCTGCTGGTGACACTTCTCCTTTGTACATTTTTCTTCCTCTGTTTCTTCTCCCATATTTGGTGCCCCAACCAGATTCTGTTCCAAGTCCTTTCTTCTTCTAACTCCACACAGTTTTGCTTACTAAAAAGGTGTGCATTACTATCACTGTACTGACCCAGAAATCTTTTTTTTTTAAAGAGGCATGTTTTATTTTATTTTATTTATTTATTTGTTCGTTCGTTTTGTTTATACAAGCACTGGGGTACAGTCAGAAGCGCGGGAGGGTGAGAGAATTCACCAGAGCCAGAGCGGGGAGCAGAGCAGGCAGAAGGACTGAAGTACACTGCTGAGGGGAGCAGCGGGCGGCAGGAGAGGTCTGCGCGCCATGTGGGACCCTCCTCTGGTGGCCGGGGAGCAGCCGGGGATCGAACCGGCGCCACAGAGACTGTGGGCAGCTTCGCAACCCAGCGCTCAACCGCTGCGCCACCGAGGAGGCCCACTGACCCAGAAATCTTTATTTTACATCTAAATTGTTCTCATGAGCTTTAAACTGTTGGATTTCATCATGTGTTTATTCTATAGCTACCCAGATTTTAAGCTCAAAATCTCCTTTCCTGCTCATCTACCTGAGTTCTGCATCTAAGTTAGTGATATTACTGCCAACTCATGTACTCCAGCAAAATACTCAGATCTTTTCCCTTTAGTACACAATCAATCACAAAGCCTTCAATATTACCTCCTAAAACATATACTCAATTATATCTTTTCTTTCTATCTCCACCAGAGATATATTAGTAACCCAGACTAGGCCTTCATCTCTTTTAACTGCATTATAACAAGTTCTGTTTCTTTCCCTCTCATAGTCTACATAAATTTAGACATTTCAATGATGCACAAGTAAATTGCATAATTTTCTTCCATAAAACCTTTGTGTCACCATTCATTGCCTTTAGGATAAAGTCTAAACTTGGTATTGCTAAAAAAGGCCCTGTTTACTTCTTTAACTATATCTCTTATCTTCCAAACTTTGTCTCCTACCTTTCATTGATGCTGAATTTCTCCTAAAATGGCACAGAATTTATTATACAGCCTGGTCCAGGTTGTTACCTCTACCTGGAACACTTTGACTCAATAAACTAAAGTAATACATCAGTATCCATTATTCTTATTTTTATGGGAAACCCATCCTGGTCATCTTCCCCCCAACTTCTTTAGTGTTATCTTTCACACATTACTTTACCTTTCATAGAATGCTTTAATGAACTAAGGTTGTGTATGCAATTTTAGCATAATACTTGAGTTACAGTAGGCACACGCTAAATGTAAATGTTTTTGAATGAAAAAAAATACATTCTCATAGCCCAGGCATAAATATTCAAGTTTAAACTATTCACCTAATAAAAACATATTGTCTCCTTTTAACAGGTTCTAGCTTTTTTAAAATTTAAACAACCTTTCTTGTGTCACCTAAAACAAGGGCATTCATTTTACACAGTACTAGTCAGTTTCAAAGTACATTCAGTGATACATTCAGTCAGGTAAAAGAGATAAAAGAGCTTGGTTTAAAGGGGAATATAGACTAGATAATAAGACTTTGCATTTGTGATAGATTCATCAAAGAATCTACAATGAGGGTGGGCTGATTTATTAGTTTGATGCACTCATGGGTGGCTGTTCTCTACTGTCCTAGAAATTGTTTGAAAAGGCTAATTTTATAGAAAGAGGCAATGAAGTTAAGAATTCACAGCACAGTTAGCACATGCCAATCCATATTCTGAGCAAATATTCTTTGTGAACTCTCAAATCAAATTGTAGCTCCTGCTTCAGAGGTCAGTGTTTATCTAACACCTATTTATTCCTTCCAACTTATTAAGGTAGCACTAGCATTGAACTTCCAGACTAGACAGATGATGAGGTAGCTATTGTATGGTGAACACAGAAGCAGAAAACAGATAGCAAAGGACAAAGGCTGGAGAGGAAAATACCATCAGAAACATTTACCAGACTACAAAGGGCCATTGGACCAGCACTGAAGCAGGAGCATCTATTTATGGAACATGAATTGACTGTTTTAAGTACAGTGTGTTCAGAATGCTTGCAGGTCCCTCTGATTATCTTTAAAAGATGGCAAAGTTTAGTTCTGTTCTACATAGTTTGGCAGCTAAAATAATGGAACATTGGAAATTTCCCTTACTAGTACTTTATTTTACTGCATTATGAATTGTTTTTCCTATAGCAACTCACTGGGGAAAGAGTAATAACTATGCCAAAAATGTTAGAGTAAATAATTAAAAACAACTACAATTTTAATATGTTTTGTTCTGTACATTATTTAATGCTAACTTGTGGTGAAACTGCTGAGGAAGTGTGGGGTATGTGCACCCAGCAAGCAGAGGAACTCCCTTTGATGATGAAAATGCAATAAAAATAAAATCAATGGTCATCACGTTATCTTAAATGACTTATACTGAGCGCTGAAGATATTTCAACTGCTTGTCTTTTTGAAGCACACATTTTTGAATTCCGTAATCTCTCATGGGTAATAAATACTATCACAAATTATATTTCCTGAATCCAATGAGCTCTGAAAATTATGCCGCTTCAATTGTTTTTCATTTTCTAAAACACATCATTAAAAAATACAGCCTGGACTTTAAAAAAGTCTTAAAATTAACACAGGTTTTATTTTTATTTATTTTTTTCTTTATTGGGATATGATTGGTTTATTACACTATATGTGATTTAGGGGAGTTGGTTCACACCACCACACATGCTGTTACCTTCATAGCACCCATAGTCTTTTACTAGGCCATGGGGCTCCTTCTCACCCTTGTTTCCACCCCCACTCTCTCTCCATCCTCTAAGAGCCTTAATTCTGTAAAACAAATATTACTTCTAAGGTTTGTTTTGGTTTAGTTTTGTCAGTTCCTTTCCTTTTCTTCTCTATATTCCACATGAGTGAAATCATCCAGTATTTGTCTTTCTTATTCCGACTTATTTCACTTGGTATAACTTCTCCAGTTCCATCCTTTCTGTTGCAAATGGCAAGAGTTCATTTTCTTTTTTTATAGGTGAGTAGTAATCTACTGTGTGTGTGTTTGTGTGTATATATATCCATGTATATAATATATATTTTAAAATTTTATTATAATTAAAAATTATATATATCCATATATATATAAATCCATATATATACACATATGTCCTAACAACCTAAATGTCCATTGACAGAATAGTGAATTAAGAAGAGGTGATGTGTATATATATCCATCACCTCTTCTTAATTCACTATTCTGTCAATGGACATTTAGGTTGTTTCCATAACTTGGCTACTATAAATAGTGCTGCAGTAAATATAGGAATATCCCTTCGAATTAGGGATTTTATATATTGTTTGAGCAGATACCTAAAAGAAGAATTGCAGGATCGATGGTATGTCCATCCTTAATATTTTGAGGAACCTCCATACTGCTTCTCACATGAGTTGGATCTGTGAAAATCTCTATCCCCACTAACAGAAGAAGGGTTCCCTTCTCTCCATATCCTTGCCAACATTTCTTGTTTCTATATTTTTTTTGTGTTTGCTTGTTTGTGTTTTATATGGATCATTCTCACCAGAATGCAGTTTTATCTCACTTTGGCTTTGATTTTCATTTCTCTGATGATGAGTGATGTTGAACTTTTAGAATAGAAGCCATAAATTCATTCTCCAGTCCCAGTCTGGCTATAGCAGTGAATGAAGGCAGGTAGAAGTTCGATCTTGGACTGGACTTTTGGCAGGGTGGAGAGTGAAGCAAAGGTTAGGGACAGCAGAGGCCTATGAGTTCTGATGAAAGTGTAATTCATATGATCAAAAATGAGATCTACACATCTATCTGGTATAGCTCACAGCCAGCTGAGCAAATGTCTCGCCTGAACCTAGATTCTCAGAGCTAATGAACTGTCGCAATGATGACAAAAATTCCAAGAAGAGCACATCTCTAGTGTAGTATTTGTAGTGGAACAAGTAGTATCTCACCATTGATGAAGCAATCAGTCTCAATAACAAAATTTCAAGCTCACATAGGGATATTAAAATGTAAGTCAACAGGCACCCTAGAAAAATACCAAGAACCAGGAATGTATATGTGTATGTAAATGTCTACATAGATAGCTAAAGGTTTTACTGATCAAATTTCTGTGATTGCTTTCATATATGTAAAAGTCACCCTTTAAAATAACCCTCACATATAGTCATCATGGGATTTAATCATACATTCGTTGACAAACACTTTGCACTATTATTGTTTCTATTTAGATTGACTTACCTCAAAGTATATAACAACCAAAGAAAAACCATACTCAATAGCTTTATTGAGATATGATTTACATGACATAAAATTCACTGAATTGTGGAAAGAATTCAATGATGTTTAGCATATTTACAGAGTTGTGCAACCAACCACAGTTATGCAACCATCACTATAATCTAATTTTAGAATATTTTTATCACCCAGCAAAAAAAAAACTTCACACTCTAAACCTCTCCCCACTCCTAGCTCTAGGCAACCACTCATCTATTTTCCACCTCTGTAGATTTGCTTATTCTGGACATTTAATCCATTGTGTTTTAGTGTCCTCTCTCTTTTGTTTTTCCTTTAAATGTACAAACTACAAACTTAGTAAAGTCAGCAAATGTCCTTTAGCTGTGGCTGATGGTTGTTCCTCTTATTTCTTTCTGCATGAAGATCTTCAGTAAATGGCAAAGTCTTTCTGCAGAGGCGAGGCTGGTGGTCTTTTATTTTTTAAGATTTATTTATTTATTTATTTAAAATATTTATTTATTTATACAAGAAGTGGGGTACAGGCCAAATGCGTTGGAGGGTGAGAGGATTCACCAGAGATAGAATGGGGAGAACAGGCAGATTGACTGAAATACACTGCTGAGGGGAGCAGCGGGTGAGAGAGAAAAGGTCTGCCGTGCCATGTGGGTTGCTCCGCAGCAGGCCGGCCATCAAGCTGGCACTGCAGAGGCTGCGGACAGCTTCACAGTGCTGCACTCAACTGCCTGTGCCACCAGGGAGGCCCAAGGCTGAGTGTCTTTTCCCCTCACAGTGTCAGTGTTCAAAGTTGCTGTCCACTGCCTGGACATGTGGTCATGTTGTATATGTCTTCTTACTTGGTTTAGTGGACTGACCAAAACAGTGTCACTCCAAATAGTTCCAAGCTTGGTACTCCAGCCCTTCAAATGATTCTATACCCTTCTTTTCTAACTTCAGCTTTAATTTTAGTCAAAAGTATGTATGGGCCTCCCCTGGTGGCACAGGTTGAGCACAGCGATGTGGAGCTGTCCACAACCTCTGCAGAGTGGGTTTGATCCCTGGCCTGCCGCAGAGCAACCCACATGGCACAGCAGACCTTTTCTCTCTCACCCGCTGCTCCCCTCAGCAGTGTATTTCAGTCAATCTGCCTGTTCTGCTCCCCACTTTGTCGCTGGTGAATCCTCTCACTCTCCTGTGAATCTGGCCTGTACCCCAGTCCTTGTATGGATAAATAAATAAATCTTAAAAAAAAAAAAAAAGGATGGTTGAACATAGTTTAAAGAGTCAAATAGTTCTTTAAAACTACATCGCCTTGGAGTTCTCTGTTCCTTGGATTCAATGTCTTCCTCTTCTTAGTTAAATTTTTCGTTTTGGAAGAATCACAACCTTTAGTAATTCATTATTCCACAATGAGAGGAAAAAGCCCCCCAATTTAAATGCCTTTTCAGAACATTTGTATTTACTCTAATGGGACCTAAACCAGTCTAATCTAAATTTTAATGAAGTAATTGAGCAATAAATATAAATAGCTAATGTTGCATACTTTCCTGTTTCCATAAATAAAGAGTTCAAAGAACTGAATATTGGGCAGCCCAATGAAGGAAAGGGGCACATGAGAGGAAGAAGAAAAAGGACAATGGCAAATGTTTTAATTTAAATAAGACCATGCAGTCACCCTTGGTTATTATCAATAAACAGAAGTTTTACAGATGTTGCCTGGGAACCAAATGGCAATGGAACAGAATCATAGACTTGCCCCTGCCATTCTGGAGTCCCCTCCAGAATTTGAGTCTGTTGAGTCTGCCCAGAGCATACCTGGCATGTGACAACAACATGGCGGAGAGGTGACCCTGCCATGTACGAAATCTTTCTGTGTCCCCAAAATCCTTATGTTACATTCTAATCCCCCTTGTAACTGTATTTGTAAGAGGGCTCTTTGGGAGGTGCTTAGGTACTAAAGGCAGAGGCCTCATACATGGAATTCGTGCCCTTGTAAAAGAAGTGCCAGAGAATTCCCTGGTCCCTTTTGCCTTGTGAGAATGCAGCAAGAAGGCTGTCTGTGAATCAAGGAATTAGAAACCCATCAAAAAGTGAATCTGCCAGTTCCTTGATGTTGACTTCCCAGCCTCCAATAGACAAATTTGTGTTGCTTTTATTCCATCAATCTATAGTATTATGTCATAGCAGCCCAGACAGACTAAGGCCCACAGGGCCTGCTGCCAATGCCTCTGCTTCCCCCTCTGCCACTCTGCCTCTATTTTTCCTCTACTGTCTTTTATTTAAAAAGAAAAAAAAAAAAAAGCAGGACCTTCCTTGTGGCGCAAGGGGTTAAGCACCACACTATGAAGCTGTCTGTAGCCTCTGCAGCTGGAGTTCAATCCCCGGACGGCCAGGGAGCAACCCACACATGGCACAGCAGACCTCTCCTATCTCTCCTGCTGCTCCCCCATGCAGTTTCAGTCAGTCTGCCTGTTCTGTTCCCCACTCTGTCTCTGGTGAATCCTCTCACCCCCCTCACCTCTGGCCTGTAACCCAGTTCTTGTATGCATAAATAAATAAACCTTTAAAAGAAAAAAAAAGAAAAAGCTGCTAATTATTTTATATTAAGAGAATTAGTTAACCAAGCATTATTGTTCTTAAAATAAAAATGAATGAGCTCTTTGAGCAAATGATAACTTTGGTAAATACTTTCAGTTTAGACAGACAGTGGTGCAAGAAGCAACAGCTCATCTGAATATACTTTCTGCTGAGTAGAAAGAATTTCTTACTTAATTTTCCACTCTTTCAGTTGGCTATTTTTCCAGAAATGTTTTTCATTTTATGCCTATTTTCAAAACTCATGACGCTATCGCTCTACTTAAAGAAATGTTCACTGCACATCATTCTCCACTTCATTTGTGGCCATGCATACATGGGTACAGGAAACAGAATGAGTGGAAGGGACTGAGAGAAGAAGAAAACGTGCTTATAGAAAATAATAATGAGGCCTCCCTGGTGGCACAAGGGGTTAAGACACAACCTATGAAGCTGCCGGCAGCCTTTGCAGCACGAGTTTGATCCCCTGGCCAGCCAGGGAGCAACCCACATGGCGCAGCAGACCTCTCCTGACTCGCCTGCTGCTCCTCTCAGCAGTGTATTTCGGTCAATCTTCCTGTTCTGTTCCCCACTCTGTCTCTGGTGAATCCTCTCACCCCCCACACCTCTGGCCTGTACCCCAGCTCTTGTATGCATAAATAAAATAAATCTTAAAAAAAAAGAAAATAAAAATCATCTCTTCCTGAGTTCAATAATGTATCTACTCAGGTACTAGCAAAAATAGCAAAACATGATATGTTCTGTGATTATAATTTGAGAGATCGATAAACTCTTTGACTATTTATTTTAAGAATATAGCATAAATTTATTTTACCTTAAGTTTAATCACTAAATTAGACACTAACTTTAATGGAATCAGTCACAAAGAGAAGGAATATAAAGAAATGCATAACACTTTGCCCCAAATTTCCTCATGGAGTTGAATATGAGTATCTGTCTCATTTGCACTGCTGGGATTCATCTCGCTATTCCCAGATCTTACAGTTATTTCAAGTCCATAAATAACTTTGCCTATTAAATCTTAACATGTTAGAGAATTGTGTATTTTTCTGTGAGTTTCAGTTCATTGGACTATTAAATCCACTTTAGTCTGTATTTGGTGAAGTGATCTAGAAAAACTGTGAAATTATCTCATGTTGTTAACAGAAGGGGCTGCTTAAATCTATAAACAACTTGTTCACACAGGTTTTAAGCCTTTAAATATTCATTTGGTATGAATCATATTTCAAGGCCTTTCTTCCATATTATTTCTAAATGTACAAAGCCAGAATTGATTGGTTACTGGAACTATCTTTGTAAATGTAGCTCTCATGGTTTCTTCCCTCGGTTTACCAATTTCTTCAGACTGATTAACAAGAATATCTCCAACCCCTATTCTTGTCCAGAAACAAATGGAGTACAGTGGATGCATTCCAAGGTATTTGGAAACCTCACACTAACATAAGGACCATTTCTCCTGTTGGAGAGAACACTGGGGAACCACAGATGGTTCAGGAACACACAACTGGGCCAAGTTTTAACATTTTAGTGTTGCCACATTGGGTTTTGTTTCCCAGAAATAAGGCAGCCAAGTATCTTGAAACTCTTGCCCTGGCAGAAGACTGCTTCTCAGTGTTTGTTACTCGGCAGAGCTAATCATCCAAGAATCCCATTTCTTGCTTCCTTAGATGAAGGGTAAGTCAATGCACCTGCCTAATAATATTTGACCCCAAAATGCCATACCCCATTGGATACTTATAGTTCTTGTAAACATAAATAATTGAAGTACACTTTACATTTTATCAGTTTCTCATAACACCTTTATGAAGTAAAGCAATACTACTGAGGCATCATTGCAAACACAGCAATGGGTGATGTGATGCTTCTTTTTCATAATGAAGAAAAAATGAGGTCATACATAAGATACTCTGAAGTCCAAAATTCTCATTAATTTTTTTTCTTATTGCAATATGTTGGCTTTTATATATGAGTTTCCCACCTCTGCAAAGGTATATAATCACACACACCCACCACCAAAGCTCTGTTCTGTCTTTGTTCCCACTCTCCAACCTTCCCTTCTAGTAGTTTCATTTCCTCAGTCTTATTTTGAGGGTTTGTTTTGTTTTCCTTTTCTTTGCTTTGTTTTTCATATTCCACATATGAGCGAAATCATGTAGTATTTGTCTTTCTCCTTCTGACAGAGTTTACTTAACATAATCCGCTGAAGTTCCATCCATGTTGTCACAAATGGCAAGATTTCATCTTTTCTTATAGTTAGGAAATATTCCATTAAGTGTATATACCACATCTTCTTTATCCACTCATCTGCCATTGGTGACTTTGATTATTTCCATAACTTAAATATTAACAATGGAAATTCTGAATAAAAAAAGAATGGAAGTATTCCACTCAAATTACACTAAAAAGCAAAAGTAATCAAATCAGTATGGTAACAAAATAAAAATAGACACTCAGATCAATGAAATCAAGTTGAGATGCCATTAATAAACCTCCACTTATGTGGATAATTTACTTACAGCAAAGGAGTCAAGAATATATATTGGAAAAAGGAAAGTCTGAGCAAATTGTGTTGAGGAAAGTGGACAGCCACATGCAAAGGAGTAAAATTAAACCACTATCTCACACCATACACAAAATTAATTCAAAATTGTTCAGACTTGGATGTAAGAACTGAAACCATAATATACAGAGAACATAGGCAAAATACTCTGAGACATTAACTTCAGTGATATCTTTGGAAACTACTAAAATGTCAAGGAAAACAAAAACAAAGATAAATAAATATATAAAACTAAGAAACACCTGCACAGTGACAGAAACTATCCTTAATGCAAAATGATACTCTACCACATGGGAGAAAATATTTGCACATCATGTATTTGACAAGGGGCTAATATTCAAGATCTACAAAGAATTCATACAACTTAACAACTGGAAAACAAATAACCCAATCAAAAATGGGATGGAAGAGTTAGATAGATACCAATCCAAAGAAGACATAGAGATTACTGATAAACACGTGAAAAAAAATCCTTTCATCACTTATCATCAGGAAAATTCAGTTTAAAACCAGAATGATATACTATTTCATGTCCATGAGAATGGTCCATGTAAAAAAGATCAGAAATAACAAGTGTTGGTGAGGGTGTTGAGAAAGAGAAATTCTGGTACACTGTTGGAGAAAATGCATACTAGCCCAGCCTCCATGGAAAAAAAATATGGAGATTTCTCAAAACATTAAAAATACCATGGAATATTACTCGGCATTCAAAAAAGATAAACACATGCAATTTGCAGCAACATGGATGGCGCTGGAAGGGATCATGCTCAGTGAAATAAGCCAAAAAGAAAAAGAAAAATACCGGATGGTCTCACTCATAGCAGGAATCTAGAAAACTTAAATAAGGGACCAGGAAAATGAATAACTATAAGAAAGTGACAATCAAAAACTATGAACCAGAGACACTTTTTGGGGGTTGGGGGGCGGGAGGGGAGGGATTGGGGTCAGAATGGGGGGATTGCAATTGTATGGGGAATATAAAAATAAAATTTATTAATTAAAAAAAAAATGGATCTACTATATGATCCAGCAATCCCCAAGTAGATATTGATCTAATAAGTCATCTTCAGTTGAAAGTGTCCTTCTAAGTGGGAATTATGCCAGGTGTCTGGGAGCTATATCCACAAATCAGATTCACCTGGACTCCATTATGCATTTGAGACTCATTAAAAAAAATGACTGTTTTGAATTGACACTCAGCAACTTCTAACTTCACCTTCCCTGGAACTGTGCCTGAGATAGTCCTGTCCACACGATGGTTATCATTTTACTGAAGATAGTGAAACGGGCAGTCACATAAGCTCAGCTAAACCCAGGATTTGGGTGCTGAGCCTGGGGAATGAGGGTTCTCCCTGGTTAGGCAAACTACACTTTATATTTTACTCTAGAGGCACCTCTTTGAGCAATTTTGAGCAATGCATATTTGTTTTCTGTCTGCATACATTTTTAAATAAGAACAGGTCGGTTGCTGCCCATACCTCCAGAAAGAGTGAGCTATGGCATATAGAACAGAGAGAGCCTTCTGCATTGGCCCCATGTTTCTTATTAATTGGAGTCCTAAAGCCATGCTGGATAACCTCAGGATCCTATGGCAGAGTGACAAGAATCTGCTGAATCCATGGTACATACAGGTATTTCAGATAAACAGACCATCGTAATGATAGTTTCCCAACTGTGCTGCTGAATGTCACTCTCTGCCCAGCCTGTTGAACTCCACTCCATAAAGGAAAGTCCCTTATAGAGACTTGTCAACTGCTCTAATGTTTGCTGTTGCCCTGCTTTGTGTGAAGTTAGTCTTGAAAGTGTCACATGGCTCTTAAGAATGCACTTTGCCATTATTCCCAGCCTCCATTATATCACACTCTAATGCTAAACCCTGGTGGCTCAAAATTCACCTTTTCCAATCTGGGTTTTTTGCTCCAATTGCAAAATGTTCACAGCTTCATCCAGCCCTGCATCATCATCATACCTTTAGTACCTGGAGTCAGATAAAAATAATTCATTCTAAAAAAGAGCTGAAACTCACTAAGTTGGTTTCTGTAATTTCTTGAAAAAGAAACTGGCTGACTTGAAGAATCCTGCATAATTCATAAATTCAGCATTTCAGCAATATGGCACCATTTGTCTCCTGCACCTTTTTAGGGAGAGCAGACCCAGGTGCATGGGGTGGGTGGATGACAGAGGGTCATTGTCTAGCTGGGACCCCTCCCTTGGTTGTACTCAGCAAGTGAGCAGGTGTGAAGATATTTTTTTTTATACAAGAACAGGGGTACAGGCCAGATGTGTGGGAGGGTGAGAGGATTCACCAGAGACAGAGCGGGGGAGCAGAACAGGCAAAAAGACGAAATACACTGCTGAGGAGAGCAGCGGGCGAGACAGGAGAGGTCTACTAGCCATGTGGGACACTTGCGGCTGGCTGGGATCAAACTGGCACTGCAGAGGCTGCGGACAGCTTCACAGTGCTGCGCTCAACTGCCTGCACCACCAAGGGAGGCCTGTGAAGATATTTTTAACTGAGTTCTACCCAGGGGGCTGACACAGAACTGAAGTTAGTAGTGACCAGCTTTCTACATATTCAGAACTACTCCTGGACTTCACCAGGACACTTTTCAGTTCCTCAATGGTGTTATTTATAATGGTGGGAAACATTACAGAGAAAAGTATTGGACATGCTAGAACCACCCCCAGAAGAGCTTAGAGATAAAACCCAATGTCTACTATTGACACTGGTTAGTGTGGTTGAGTTCTCCAATAAAACCTTTCAATAGAATTCTACAATAGAACAGAGGGGGATTTTCTTTATCTTCTCTGTCCAATTTCATAGTCACTAGTCAATGTAATTATTGAACACTTAAAAAGTGGGTTGTACACTGGGGAACTGAATTTTTAATTTTATTTAATTAATTTAATTAAAATAGCCAGATGTGGCTTGCTACTATCATATTGTAGAGTGCAAGAGTAGTGTGGTTTGGTTCATGGTGATATAATCTATGGTAAAAGCTACAAAATTGAATGTAATTATTTAAAATTCATCCTTTTGCCAATTCTCAGTCTATTTGTGATGTTCTATTATTTCTAATTGAAAAAGGAATATAATAGGACTTGATAAATCTTGCGATTTTTAATGAATTTTTTTTTACTTTGTGCTTATTTCAGAAAAATATTATAATTGTAAACTATATTTTAGGTTAACATAACATTTGATGGTGATATAATGATACTCTCTTTTCCATGGAAGAGGTTATAAAGCCCTATTGTGTCTTTTCTATTTTTTTGAGAAAATTTTGATTATGAAAATAAAGAGAAGGAAAAGCTCTCAGAAAATGTTATGTTTGTAGTATTTCAAAAATAGAAACTTAAGGAGGATCAAAAAAAAGATTTAATCATGACTACTCCTAGCAACATGATGTTAAGAATCCAAGTCCCCAAACCTCTGAAAATGTTTTATTCAATTGGTTTGTTGGTGAAATTTGCATTTCCTTAGCAACAAAGCCAAAGATATGTTTTTCCTCCCAAGGCCATTAGGCATGTACTAAACAAAACCAGGATTTATTTTATTCTGCAGAATAGAATAACAATAACATTTATTGAGCACTTGCTGAGTGTCAGATTCTATTCTTGGCAATTTATATGTATCAACTCCTTTTGTCCCTATAAGAACATATAATGTCAGTTACTATTATCATTCACATTTTCTAATTGGATCGAATGAGAAAGATGAGTAAGTTTCCTAAGCTTATAGAACAAGTGAACTCCATTCACACATTAGTGTAGTTACTTTGTTCCTTCTATCTAACTATGATTGTAATAAGCCATGAAAATATAAAGAACATAAAGAAAATATATTACGCCAGACCCCTGTCTTGTCAGAGAGAAACATAAGTCAATCAACAGATAAAAATAGGGCCTCCCTAGTGGCACAGTTGTTAAAGTCTCAGCGCTATCAAGCTATCACCAGCCACTGCAACATGAGTTTGATCCCTGGCCAAGGAGTGACCCACATGGCACAGCAGACCTCTCCTGTCTCATCCGCTGCTCCCCTCAGCAGTGTATTTCAGTCAATCTGCAGTGTTACTTCACTAAATCTATCTGTTCTTCTCTCAATGCTGTCTCTGGTGAATCCTCTCACCACCACCACCCGGCACCTGTGACCTACACCCCAGTTCTTGTATGCATAAGTAAAAAAAAAAAATAAATAATTTAAAAAAAGATAAAAAAGGGGGGGCGGAGCAACATGGCGGCGAGGAGACGCTGCGAGTAAGATCTCCCATTAAAAAAAGTGAATAGGGAGGAAAAGCGGCAGGTCCCAGTGAGAACTGGGACACGGAAGATAAACGGGTGACGCCAGCGAACTGCCCGAAGAAGAAAGTGGCCATAAAAGAGGACTAGAAGGGAGGGAAGCGCAGAACCCTGCTCCCCTCCCCCGCCCACAGAGGCGGCACTCTCCGACCGGCAGAGAGGAGGAAACAACACACCAAAACAACCCAAGAACAAACGACGCAGCAAGCGGGACTGTGAGTGGAAAGGAACTATTGCAGCCACCACACCCCGTGAACGGGAGCTGTGGAGAACCCTGCAGGATCCGCCGCGGCGGTGAGCGAACGGCTCCGGGCGCCATTAGAGAAGAACAAAGACCCCGGGAGACGCGCACACAGCCCGGGCTGCCGGTAAGCTTGCGCAGCGCGCTTGGCGCGCTTGAAAAGCAAACGCGGACCGGGATCCCGGCTGCCCAGGTCCCCGCGCCTGCGACCTAGGCTTGCGGGGAGACACGCGGAGGCCCTCACGGGGGTGAAGGTCCCTCCCTGAGTGAGCAGGAACCAGGCGCCCAGGCACGGGAGCTGGGTGCAAAAGGCGCCATTCCCGCGCCACTGAACTGGGCTACAGCCCGCGTCCTGGACCTGAGGGCTTTGAACTGAGACCCGGGGCACGAAATTCGGGGCGTGGGTTCTCCACAACGGTGGGGCACAAGGCAGACACAGCACCCCAAAGCCGTTGAGGTTTACCCTACCATTCTCGCTCTCTGTTCCCTGTCTCACGGGGGTGAGGGAGTTGAAAAACAGCCCCCCAAGGACAATAGGAGAGATCTCTGGCGCCACCTAGCGACCAGAAAAAAGTCACTAACACCCCATAGACAGGGAAATTTCTTAAGACTTCTTGAAAAGGGCAGAAGGCTTCTGGAGGACCCAGTGGCCAGCTGGGAAATTAGCCCACGCCAGGCCCCTTCCAACCAGCAGTCGGAGCCCACAGAGGGAGCAGGCACCCACGTCCGGGGCAGACCGGGCACACAGAAGTGTGTGCCTGAGACCGGATGTACAGGGACTGCGTCCCGCTTCGCCAGTTTAGAAAAGGGACATTTCTTCAGTAAAGACTTCCTGAAACCAGCAGAAAGCCCCCCCAGAAGCCAGAGATGGTTCCTGGAGGAGCCAGAGGGGAGCGGAGAAGTTCACCCAAGATGACGGCCAGTCCGAGCAACACAGTGTCCCAATGCATACGACAAATTAGAAAACAGACAGTAGGGAGTAGAAGAACCACACGCAACCTAACAACGCCTCAGGAAAGAAGCACACCACAAAAAGAAAACCACCCTCCAGATTGCAACGACAGTAACATGGAAGAACTTCTGAGCCTTCCAGAAAGAGAATTTAAAATTGCCCTGATTAAAAAAGTGGCAGAAGTCATAAAGGAAAACAATGATCAGAAGAAGGAAATTGAGTCCCTAAAGAGGGAAAACAATGGTCAGAAGAATGAAATTGAGTCCCTAAAAGGGAAAACAATGGTCAGAAGAATGAAATTGAGTCCCTAAAGAGGGAAGTAAAAGAAATGCAAGAGATCAAAGAATTAATGGAGGAACTAAAGAACTCTGGGAAAAGCAATGAAAGCAGAATAGATGAAATGGAAGAACGAATAAGTACTCTTGAAGACACAGAAATAAAAAGAACCAAAACAGAAAAGGAAAGAGAAGTACGAAGGAAAAAGAATGAAGAAAGACTTCGGGAACTATCTGACTCCATGAGGAAAGGAAATATAAGAGTTATAGGAATTCCAGAAGGAGAGGAGAGAGATGTAGGAACAGAGAATATATTCCAGGAGATAATTGAAGAGAACTTCCCAAATGCGAAGAAGGAGCTAAAAATTGATATACAAGAAGCAAGAAGAACACCAAACTTCCATGACGAAAGGAAAAACACAGCAAGACACATAATAGTAAAGCTCCCAAGAATCCAGGACAAGGAAAAAATAATGAAGCTGACAAGAGGGAAGAGACAGATAACATTCAAAGGAAAACCAATCAGGCTGACATCAGACTTCTCTGAAGAAACACTATGGGCAAGGAGAGAGTGGAGGGACATAGTCAACAGACTCCAAGAAAACAGATGCCAACCAAGAATACTCTATCCCGCAAAGCTCTCCTTCCTCTTTGAAGAAAGAATATGGACCTTCCCAGACAAACAGAAACTCCGGAATTTCATTACGAATAAACCCCCACTCCAAAAAATACTACAAGGAATCCTAAAGCCAGAACCTCAGAGGGATGAATAACAATGAAAGAAGACCAAAAAAAAAAAGTTATTAAAAGAATAAATAAATAAAATAAAAGGAAAGACAAACACAATGGCAAATACAGATGCTAACATATCAATATTAACTCTCAATGTAAATGGACTAAACTCTTCAATAAAAAGACACAGAGTTGCAGCCTGGATTAAGAAACAAAACCCAACCTTTTGCTGTCTCCAGGAAACACATTTAGCTACAAAAGATAAAAATAGGCTTAAAGTTAAAGGATGGAAAACAATCCTACAAGCAAATGGACCAAAAAAGAAAGCAGGAACAGCTATACTTATATCAGATAAAACAGACTTCAAACTCAAAAAAAATAAAAAGAGACCCCAGTGGTCACTACATTATGATCAAGGGGACAATACTTCAAGAAGAAATAACACTCATTAACATATACTCACCAAACGAAGGAGCACCAAAATATATCAGACAACTGTTGTCCTCTCTGAAAACAGACATCAGAGAAAACACATACGTAGTGGGAGACTTCAACACACCACTATCAACAATGGATAGATCAACAAGACAAAAAATAAGTAAAGAAACTAAAGCTCTAAATAAGGACCTAGAGCATTTGGGCTTAACAGACATCTATAGAACACTAAACCCCAAAAAAACGGAGTACACATTTTTCTCAAGCGCACATGGATCATTCTCCAGGATCGATCACATACTGGGGCACAAGACAAACATCAACAGATACACCAAGATTGAAATCATACCAACCATTTTTTCTGACCATGAAAGCATCAAACTAGAAATAAACCATAAAAAGAAGGCAAGGAACTATCCTACCTCATGGAGATTAAAAACCACACTACTGGAAGACAACTGGACTAACGAGGAGATCAAAGAAGAAATTAAAAAATTCTTTGAATTGAATGACAAGGAGGACACTAATATCCTAAATGTATGGGAAGCAGCAAAAGCAGTAATAAGAGGAAAATATATAGCAATAGAAGCTCACATCAAAAACCAAGAAAGAACTCAAAGAAACAACCTAATCTCAAAGCTCAGAGATCTAGAAAAAGAACAACAAAAAAACCCCAAAACCAGTAGAAGAAAAGAAATAATAAAAACCAAAGCAGAAATAAATGAAATTGAAACTAAAAAAACAATCCAAAAGATCAATGAAACCAAGAGCTGGTTCTTTGAAAAAATCAATAAAATAGACAAACCCCTAGCCAGGCTCACAAAGGAAAAAGGGAGAAAGCACAAATACACAGGATCATCAATGAAAGAGGAGAAATCACAACGGACACAGCAGAAATCAAAAGAATAATCAGTAACTACTATGAACAGTTATATGGAAACAAGTTCAACAATCTAGAGGAGATGGACAAATTCCTACAACTCTACAATCACCCAAAGCTAGTTAAAGAAGAAATAGAACACCTAAACAGACCAATTACAAGCAGCAAAATTGAAATGGTAATCAAAAACCTTCCCAAAAACAAAAGCCCAGGACCTGATGGATTTACAAATGAATTCTACCAAACATTCAGGGACAAATTAGTGCCTATCCTTCACAAACTCTTCCAAAAAATTGAGAAGGAAGGGACAATACCAAACACGTTCTATGAAGCCAACATTACGCTAATACCAAAACCGAATAAGGACAACACAAAAAAGGAAAACTACAGGCCAATCTCCCTAATGAACACTGATGCAAAAATCCTCAATAAAATTTTAGCTATCAGAATCCAACAATGTATCCATAAGATAATTCACCACGACCAAGTAGGATTCATTCCAGGGACACAAGGTTGGTTTAACATCCGAAAATCAATCAACGTTATCCAACACATCAACAAAAAGAAATATAAAAACCATATGATAATATCAATAGATGCTGAGAAAGCTTTCGACAAAGTGCAACACCCATTCATGATAAAAGCCCTTGAAAATCTTGGGATACAAGGAACATACCTCAACATCATAAAGGCCATGTATGACAAGCCAACAGCCAGTATCATCCTCAATGGTGAAAAGTTGAAAGCAATTCCATTAAGATCTGGAACAAGACAAGGATGTCCACTCTCACCACTGCTTTTCAATATAATACTGGAAGTCCTAGCCAGAGCAATAAGACAAGAGAAAGACATACAAGGAATCCAAATAGGAAAAGAAGAAGTCAAACTATCACTATTTGCAGATGATATGATAATATACATAGAGAACCCCAAAAACTCCACAGAAAAAATAATTCAACTCATCAATCAATTCAGTAAAGTGGCAGGATACAAAATCAACACGCAAAAGTCAGTAGCCTTCCTCTGCACAAACAATAAATCTGAAGAAGAAGAAATCAAAAAAACCATCCCTTTTATTATCGAAACAAAAAAAAATCAAATATTTGGGAATAAATCTAACAAAAGAGGTAAAGGACCTATACAAAGAAAATTATAAAACACTGTTAAAAGAAATAGAAGAAGACACAAAGAAATGGAAAGACATCCCCTGCTCATGGATTGGAAGAATAAACATTATTAAAATGGCCATCCTACCAAAAGCAATATACCGATTCAATGCTATTCCAATCAAAATTTCAATGTCATTCTTCTAAGAAATAGAACAATTATTGATGAAATTCATATGGAATCACCAAAAACCCCGAATAGCCAAAGCTCTACTGAAAAAAAAAAGAAGGGAATGGAGGCATCACACTCCCAGACTTCAAACTATACTACAAAGCCATAATCATCAAAACTGCATGGTATTGGAACAAGAACAGACATACAGACCAATGGAATCGAATAGAAAATCCAGAAATAAACCCACAGATTTATGGTCAACTAATCTTTGACAAAGGAGCAAAGACTATGCATTGGAGCAAAGAAAGTTTGTTCAATAAATGGTGCTGGGAAAACTGGGTCGCTACATGCCAAAGAATGAAGCTTGACCACTACCTCACACCATACACAAAAATCAACTCAAAATGGATTAAAGAACTAGACATAAGACCTGAAACCATAAAATACATAGAAGGAAATATAGGTGAAACACTACGTGATTTGCATATCAAAGACATCTTTACAGACACATCACC
The DNA here is from genome assembly GCF_014898055.3 of Talpa occidentalis. Classification (NCBI taxonomy): domain Eukaryota; kingdom Metazoa; phylum Chordata; class Mammalia; order Eulipotyphla; family Talpidae; genus Talpa; species Talpa occidentalis. Next base: position 15,739,048 of record NW_023601433.1, read on the forward strand.
CAAAGCAGTGATAGTGAAGGCAAAGATCAACAGCTGGGACTACATCAAATTAAAGAGCTTCTGCACAGCAAAAGAGACAAAAACAAAAACAAAGAGAAACCCCACCAACTGGGAGAACATTTTTGCACCCAACACTAATGATAAAGGACTGATCACAAAAATCTGCAAAGAGCTGATGAAACTCAACAACAACAAAGAAAATACTCCAGTCAAAAAATGGGCAGAAGAGCTAAAAAGAAACTTCTCTGAAGAGGAAATGCAAATGGCCAACAGGCATATGAAAAATGTTCAACATCACTTGTCATCAGGGAAATGCAAATCAAAACTACCATGAGATACCATCTTACACCAGTGAGAATGGCACATATTAAAAAAACTAGCAACAACAAATGTTGGCGAGGGTGTGGAGAAAAAGGAACTCTCCTGCACTGTTGGTGGGAGTGCAAACTGGTCCAACCACTATGGAGAGCTGTGTGGAGATTTCTGGACCTACTAAACATAGAGCTTCCATATGATCCAGCAATTCACTCCTAGGTATTAGCCCAAAGGACACAGAAACATCAATTCCAAAGAACACCTGCACCCCTATGTTTATAGCAGCACTATTTACAATAGCTAAGCTTTGGAAACAGCCCAAATGCCCAAAAATAGATGACTGGATCAAGAAGATGTGGTACATATATACCATGGAATATTACTCAGCATTCAAAAAAGATAAACACATGCAATTTGCAGCAACATGGATGGAGCTGGAAGGGATCATGCTCAGCGAAATAAGCCAGAAAGAAAAAGAAAAATACCGGATGGTCTCACTCATAGCAGGAATCTAGAAAACTTAAATAAGGGATCAGGAAAAAGAATAACTATAATAAAGTGAAAATCAAAATCAACAAAAAACTATGAACCAGAGACACCTTTTGGGGGGTGGGGGCCGGGAGGGGAGGGATTGGGGTCAGAATGGGGCATGAGCAGTTGTATGGGGGAATATAAAAATAAAATTTATTATTTAATAAAATAAAATAAAATAAAAAAGAAAGTACTATACTTATACAAAGAAAAAAAAATAAAAAATATATTGCAAAATAAGTTTGAACATGTTCTAAATTTTTGTGATTATATCCCCTACTCCCACATCTACTGTTATATGTAGTTACAGATGTGTTGTGTCCTACATGAGTTGAGTTCAGGTTCTCCACTCCACTATCTTGAACGGTCCCTGAAGACTCTTCATTAGGGAGTCAGCATATTTAGTTATGTAGCTTACTTCCTGTGGTTGTCAATATATTGAATCTCTCTGTGTTTTAGTCAGATTATTGGTGGTAAGACCCCATTCTTCTCTGTGGTTATAGTCCCCCTCAAAAACAATCCAAACATTGCCCTGCTTGACCATGTTATTTCCTATTTCCTCAGCCACTTTGCTTCCAGTTTCCTTCTCCACGGACCCAGCCCTGCTTTCTCAGGAGGCTTTGTGTCACCTCACCTCATATCCTCACTGGTGCCTTTATACCCCTGACATGGGGAGGTATGAGATGCCACAGGGCTCACTCTGTGCCCATGTCTGTGTAGCAGGAAATGCAGGGTCATCACAGTGCCCATGGAGAGTCCCTCTGACCAGTGTGATTTGAGATCAACCAGTATGTTCTCCCTTCTCCACCCTGGCCTGAGATGCAGGTACACCCACCACTTCTTGGAAGATGCACCCATTAGATAGAAGAGTTGGGTATTTGTTGCACCAGGTGTCTTATTTTCCCTCCTTCTCATCTCGATATTTTCATCCTAATCACATTCCTTTGGGATTGCACCCTATAAAGAGCAACGCACAACTTTTATTTCAGATTTTGTTTTCTAAGGAACCCAAACTAAGACATCATTCTTTTTTTTTTTTTTAAAGATTTATTTATTTATTTATACAAGCACTGGGTACAGTCAGAAGCGCGGGAGGGTGAGAGAATTCACCAGAGCCAGAGCGGGGAGCAGAACAGGCAGACTGACGAAATACACTGCTGAGGGGAGTAGCAGGCATGGCAGGAGAGGTCTGCGCGCCATGTGGGACCCTCACAGGTGGCCGGGGATCAAAACGGCACTGCAGAGGCTGCGGGCAGCTTCGCAGTCCAGCGCTCAACTGCTGCACCACCAGGGGAGGCCCTAAGACATCATTCTTTTCTCAGCAGATATCTGCTTGTAAAGGTGAGATGACACTAAATATGTTTTAAATAAAACATCTCAATAAAAGCCCCAAATATTAGGTTTCTCACTTTCCATGTCTCTTTACTCTCTTTACTGCCTCCTTCTTAAGTGGGGCCCCATCTGAAGGGAAACAAGATCTAAAATGTACCATAAGGGAAGAAGGCCCAAGTATTTTAACTTTTATCATGGACAGAGAAGTAGTGGGAGGCACCATTTCAAAATAAAATATATTCAACTAAAGTCAGTTACACAAGATGGTTCTAGAGATCTATTTACAACCTAGTACTTGTAGCTGGCAATCTGCAATGTGTACTGTTGCAAGAGTAGATTTCATGTTATGCTCTTGTCACATACATACACAGTTATAAAGCCATAACAGGGATCAAGGAAACTTTCAGAGGTGATGGATATGTTTATTACCTTGATGAAGATTATAGTTCCACAGTATTGTTTCCATGTCCAAACTCATCAAATACTATATACTAAATGTGTATCATTTTTGTGCATCAATTACATCTCAATAAAGTTAAAAATGATAATCGTAAGGGAAACTGCAGTGGGAAGAGGGAGGATATGGAAATTCTATGCAGTCATTGCTTAATTTTTGTAAATCTAAAACGGCTCTGAAAATAAAATCTATTGATGTAAATTTTAAAAAGAGCCAACTGTCTCAAACTAGATTTAAGTGAAAAATTAAGTCAGAGGCATATACTCAAAGGCGAGAAAGCATAGCCTGGCTTAGAAATGAAGATGTGAGAATGTGAGCTCCCGGGGGACCAGTTCCAAACACAAAAGTGATAATAATGTGAAGGCCAAAAAGCATGAAGAAGACTAGGAGAGAAAAAGAACTTCAGGGCTGGCTACTAGAAAAATTGTCTAAAAATAGCACAAAAAGTGGAAAGAAAATCCTCTTGTAAGCTGACTACCTTTTAATCTCAGAGGAAAAGCTCATAGTAGAAATATGATTAAAAAAAACACCTGTTCTTTAAAAAGCCTTTTCATCTCAGAGTCATCTTTGAAATGCAACTTTCTATTTAGATCTCATCTTGTGATACACCTGACTTTTCATGTTTTACTCTGATACCTGCTCCAGCGCTGGCAGATGAGGCTCACTGCGTACTGTCTGGAAGAAATCAGAGTCAGATGTAAGTTTGCTGTTTTTCTGTAGAGAAATCCTTGGGCAATGTTTTCCCTGTTGGGCATGAAAGTCAGCAGGGTGGGAGAGGGCGATTGTGACTATTAGTGTTGTCTCTGATGATCACAGAATACTTTCTAGCATTTGGCCTATTTCAAGAACTGTTTGAGCAAAAATCATTTGGAGAGTGCAATGGGTTAACTGGAAGAGCTCTTCCCAAAGGGATCATGTCTTTGGGATCCTCACCTGCCTGGAAGGTGCAGGGCGGAGTGGAAACATGATAGATAGTAGAAATAATTTGCTGAGCACTATTTGCCAGGACTCTGCCAAGAACATTTCATATTACCCCCGAGAAGTACAATCTACTATTATGTTATTTTTTTAATATGAGGGCATGCTCATTGAGAGATTAAATCATTTGTTGACAATCATGTAGGCAGTGCAGACAGAAGAGCTGTGACATGTCATTCCATGTCCATGTGGTGCTCAGTGGCCACCAGGCAGGGAATTCCCCTGTGTGCTTGCTTTACAGCACTGTTCTTAGTGCACACAAAACTGTAAGGCAGGTGAATATTCTTAATCAATAAGTTGATTAATATCCAAGATGACAGAGCTCATAAGAAGGAAATGCAGAATCTGAACACAAATCTACTGGACTCCAAAATGGATGGGATCCTTGTTTGGTTGGTTGACTGATTTTGATTTATTTTCATCGTTATTGAAGTAGCATTATTTTACATTCCTGCTAGTGCTTTGAGAGTTCTATATAGGATTCTGCCCCTCATCATGTAGTCACCATGGCACCCTCCACCTAAGCCCCCATAGTCTTCCACTGAAGTCCATTGTGTTTTCCCCACTTCTTGCCTGCTTTCATCCCTCTCCCTGCTCCTCTATGGTCACTTTTCAAGGGTTGGTTTTCAAGTTTGTTTTGACCCTTTGTTGTTGTTGTTTTTATATTCTACATGTAAGTAACACCATCTGGTATTTATCTTTCTCTTCCAGGCTTATTTAACTTAGTATAAGTCCTTCCAGGTCTTTCCTGCTGCAAATGGTGTAAATTTATCTTTTTGATTGCTGAGTAATATTCCCTTGTGTATATATACCATGTCTTGATCCACTTATCTGTTTGGGGGCACTTAGGTTGTTTCCACATCATAGCTATTGAAAATTGTGCTGCTTTAAATAGGAGGTAGATTTTCTTTCAAATTAGTTTTTGTGTTCTTTCGGTAGATACCTAGGAGTGGGATTACTGGATCATAGGGCAGATCCATTTTTAGTTTTTCTGAGAAACCTCCACACTGCTTTCAATAGGGTCATCATATAACTATGATTATTAAGCTTCCAGTGTGTCACCTGGTTCATTGGTGGTATGTTGCTTACACATATTATTTACCTTCCCTGTCTGATCTTTGACAAGGAGCTCATGTACTCTCCCAGAGTATTTCTAACAAGGTACACCTGTAATCGGTGCTATAACTCAACACATTAATTTGTACACAGGACAGGAAGATTTTGGGAATCAGTATCAGTAAAACACTGTGATTTCCTAAGAGTGAAATTCCAGAAACAACCTCAGGGTGTCTAAGCATTTTCTGTCTAGCTACCCTGCACCTACCAGCAGATCATATTATTTATATTATCAGCATATTCCTATCCTGGGGTCATGATCTGTCTAGGTGTGTCCTGGAAGGACTCTGCTCTAAACTTTCAGATGAATATTATGACCCTGAAGGGTAAAATGTCTAAGTTCACATGTTCTTAAGTGGCAAAAGGAAAATAAAATTCTCTTGTCCAACTTTCCTCCTCCTTTTCCCCTGATTTCCATCTGGACAATACTCACAGCTCAGTAGTTGTGGTGGATTGGCACATGAAGTCAGGCCTTGTATGTAGAGCAACGGGGTTCTGAGATGTCCCAGGTTCCATCCAGAGCCACAGCCTCTCCCTTGGAATATGGCTGTGAACATTCTTAGTCTCAGGCGTGCCCACTTTGATGCAACTGAGAGGGAGAAATGTATCCCATACTCGTGTCACCTGTCTTCCCACACACAGAAACCTGGGAGCTAACATATAGGGAATGTGCCTTATATTCAAGTCAGAAGTACAGTATTTTTCACACATGCATTATTTAATTTGACTCTCCTAAAGTAATAATTATCTCCCCACTGCAAGAGTTGAAATAGGTTCACAAAGTCCAGTGATTCTTTTCCTTGCTGGCAAGTAGATGAATAGACATCTCTGTGATTCCAAAGCCCAGAAGTGTTTAGTTAAAACACTTGGACTGCTCACGTTGCAGCAGTCCAAAAACAAGTAAATTTCCTGTTATCAAGTATGTGATTTACCTCAGAGACAGTTGAAATACTTTTCCTTTTTCTTTTTGAATTAAGCAATTGCTATTAGCGAGTAAAACTGCAAAATGGACACTCAAGCTGGTAAGTCCATGGAAAAAATGGATAGTTAGATCACGTTTATATATCTACAGTCAACATTTAGATAGCCTAAATTAATAGAGCAAACAGAGTGATGGCGATTACCCTGCTAACACAATCTCCATTAAGCTTTGCTTGGGGAGAAAATGAAAAGCTCAAACATCTGTCAGGTTCACCCAGAGTTCATTGAGGATAGAAAGTGGTATTTGATTTTTTCCCTTAAGAGTGAAGGTACCAGCATGACCAGAAGTTTTAACATTTCATAAAACCAAATTTAGCCCCTGGTATCAAGATCACTCTTAACATAGGAGTTCACTTTTTATAAATATTTTTTAAAGTTGCCTGTCTTAACTTACTAGTCTCTATGGAAATTAATCTTATCTTCTTGAATGAAACTAATGTCCTCACAGGGAATAAAATAGCAGTTCTATCCTGATGTCAGCTGAAACTTTCCCCTCTCCACCCCAATTTTGACAAGGGCCGGCGTCTGCTACCACTTGATATAAGATCTTGCCATACTTCTTACAGGCATGTAGACAAATACCCATTAGAAGTAGCCTCTTGTGATGTCTGATTTTTTTATATATTATTTTGCACGATGTTATTTTGTCGTTTTGTTTGCTTATTTAATAGGATGTACAGGGAATTTGTTCATTCTATTAAAAAATTACCTATTGATAAATCACATCCCACTGCTATGTCACATTCTCTAGTATTCATTTTCCATTCTATTCTTCCATTATTCTAGTATTTTCTAATTTTTCACCATTTATAAACAAGACTTCAAAAATCACTCTTGGCAAATACCAACTCACCTGTGTCAGAATTTCAGAAGTCTTTTCTGAAACTGGAAAATGGGTTTTAGTATTCAAGAGTGTGGACATCTAGCTGCATGGGTTGCGGGTCACTTTCCCTCTGACTCAGACCATGGTGGAATCAGGGCCGGGCTGCAGACAGAATTGAAGAACACCGGCTTATTTCAGAATAAAACAGCATCTAGAGAAGGTATTTCTAGAAACATCCTAGTTCTCGGACTGGAATATCTGACAATCCACTTAACAATTTTGTTTTCGGGGCTTAAAAGGGATCATATTCAAAGTTTGAATTCTTTTATACTTCATCAGGTTGATGATTTGGAGTAGAAGGAGAAGGGATTGGTTGATTTAATTCCATGGAACATAAAACGAAATAAGAAATGAGGCCATAATGGAAAACTAACCATAGTAAAAGTAGGAGAACATCATCTTCCCTGTGAAGGCTATTTTGCTTGTCTCTGGTAATATTGGAAAAACCATTAGATAAAATAAAAATTAAAAAAAAAATCACACTGATGGAGGAAGAAGAAAAAATAAACTGAAAAGGGCCTCCCCTGTGGCGCAGCGGTTGAGCGCTGGGTTTCAAAGCTGCCCGCAGCCTCTGCAGCGCCGGTTCGATCCCCGGCTGCTCCCCGGCCACCAGAGGAGGGTCCCACATGGCGCACAGACCTCTCCTGCCTCCCGCTGCTCCCCTCAGCAGTGTACTTCGGTCCTTCTGCCTGCTCTGCTCCCTGCTCTGGCTCTGGTGAATTCTCTCACCCTCCCGCGCTTCTGACTGTACCCAGTGCTTGTATAAATAAATAAATAAATAAATCTTAAAAAAAAATAAACTGAAAAGGTTTCTGCCAGAAGACCAGCAACCTGGCTCCCACAAGGTGGTGGGGGTAGAAGAGATTAGTACAGCCATTGACACAGCTATGGAAACCAAGATCCTTAGGCGCAGATGACACAGTTGCAGAAACTTGTATCCTTAGATGCAGACTGGACTCTTAGATTACAAAGCATAACATCCAGACAGGTATCCAAGGGCACATCCAAAGGTACAGATATGGAGATTGAGCCCATTGTGGGATCTCAGGTCCCATTCAAATTCTACCTAGTTATCCAAAACCAGCAACTAATCCAAAGGCTCACAAGGTGTTGCCCCTCCCAGACAGAAGACTATATCAGTGCAGTCTCTGCACAGGCTGGGGGCAGCACTCCCTCTGCCCACCTGTGCCTATGCAGGTGTCTCTTTTCACCAACTCCCTCCTCTGCAGGGCAACAGCTTCCTGCCTGCCTGTGACCTGTCAAGGCTGCCGCCTGCAACCATGCAGGCCTCTCTCAGCAAACCTGTCCCTTGTGGGGCAGCTCTTCCTGCCTGCTTGCAAGTGTCTTTAACTGTTTTATCCCTTCCCTAATAAACCTGCCCTTTAAATATAACTAACATTTCTGTCTCATGGAGAAATTTGCCTGGGAAACTCCCTGTGTGTTGCTGAAACGGGAGTTCTGGTGACACCTTTCCCAGAGTGACCCCAAGGATCCCGCACTCCAAACCCACAGACTCCAAAAGGCAACAACACATCCACCTGGGGTTATTTAAGAATATGCACATAAATGCTGACCTGGAAGGGAAAATGGAGAATGCTTGTCTCTGGAGAGACTCCCTCTGAACCCCAGAAAGGTGGGGCAAGCCACGCAGCATGGGGCAGCCAGCCCCAGGCCTCTCGCTTCCTGGTCTCATTCAGCAGCCAGGTTTCAACATCCTTGGGGTCAGTGTTGTTTTTTGTTTTTTAAAGATTTATTTATTTATTTATACAAGCACCGGGTACAGTTAGAAGCACGGGAGGGTGAGAGAATTCACCAGAGTCAGAGCGGAGAGCAGAGCAGGCAGACGGACGAAGTACACTGCTGAGAGGAGCAGTGGGCGCGGCAGGAGAGGTCTGCAGACATGTGGGACCCTCGCTGGAGGGGATAGAACTGGCGCTGCAGAGGCTGCAGCAGCTCTGCAGCCCAGTGCTCAAGCGCTGTGCCACCAGGGGAGGCCCAGTGTTGTTTTTGGAGTCCGTGGGTTTGGAGTGATGTTATGCTTTGTAATCTAGGCGTCCGCGCCTACGGATCATATTCCGCGCCTAAGGATTCTAGTTTCCGAAACTGTGTCGTCTGCGCCTAAGGATCTTGGTTTCCATAGCTGTGTCAATGGCTATGCTACTCTCTTCTACCCCCACTTCCTTGTGGGAGCCAGGTTTCTGGTCTTGTGGCCTCCTATTCAATTTTTTTTTTTTATTTTTGTCCTCCATCAATCAGGACTGATGTCACTTATTTGAATTGTGACCTAGGTAATTTATGTTTTCCTTATGACCCTAACTGGACATTTATAAATTTCATTAACCTCTTTCATGAACCTGCTCTGTTGATTTTTTTTACTATTATTTCTTTTCTTTCCTCTTCTTTTTCAAAAATTTATTTATTTATGCATACAAGAGCTGGGGTACAGACCAGAGATGCAGGGGATTTGGGGGGTATTCACCAGAGACGGAGTGGGGAACAGAACAGGCAGACTGACTGAAATACACTGCTAAGGGGAGCAGCAGGTGAGGCAGGAGAGGTCTGCTGTGCCATGGGGGTTGCTCTCTGGCCGGCCAGGAATCAAACTTGTGCTGCAGAGTCTGTGGATTGCTTCATAGTGCGCTGCTTAACCCCTTGCGCCACCAGGGAGGCCTTTTTACTATTATTTCTGTTTCCATAATCAATTGCATTGTCTACTCTAATCTGTTTGCTTTCATTTTAATTTTCACAGTGTCTAGTTTCTAGTTTCTCTAAGTGGAATATTAAGTTATTGCGTTTTAATTTCTTTAAAACAAGCTTTAATATTATGAATTTCCTTCTAACCATTTATTTAATTGCAAATTCCAAATTTTTGTCCTTGTTTTTCATTTTTTAAATAACTATACTTTTTTATGTTTTAGAAAAAGTATAGGTTTATAGGAAAATTGAATGGATAATTCAGAATTCCTATATACCCCTCATTTCCACCCACTCACATTCACTCACAGTTTATCCTTTTATTAACACCTTACTTTAGTGAGTGGTATTTTTGATGAGCTGACATTGATACACTATTCTTAACTAAAGCTCATAATTTATATTAAGATTTACTCTTTGTGTTGTACATTTTATGTGTTTAGTAAATACATGGTGATTTGTATCTATTAGTGGGAAGATTGAGGGGTTCCCCAGGACCTCATATTTGCTTATGCTAAAGGGATTACTCCATCCAGGCACATAAAGACAAATCATACTCATAGTGTGAATGGACTGTAATAAGATTAGTGTCCATAGAAAGAGAAGAGAATAGTTTTCCAAAGTTACCCATCCTTTACTTGAGTAAATGTCCAACCAAACAGCTCGAAGCAGGGTGGCTGAGGCCCAAAAGCTGGCCATAAATCTAAGGCACCTACTAGCAGGAAACCATAGAAAAGGGGCAGAGCTAGGAAAGTCTAGGATGAAAGTGTTACAGGGCAGGGAGAGGGGTACCCCAGAGCCCCCAAAACTGCCTGCTCTAAATACGTTCTGCCATCTGCTGCATCAACACAAAAATATACAAGACTTTAATGGGAAGGAACTTTAATACAATTAGCAAATAACACAGGAAAGGCAAAGAATATAGTTTCTAAATCAAGCACACAAAGTTACCTGTCTCCTCGTGTTTAAAAGTCCACTCAAGCAGGATTGGCCAGAGCAAGGCCTAAAAGCCTGCCACAAGCCTAAAGATCCTTCCAGTGGGGACCCACATAAAAGGATCAGAAACAACCAGACAAGTCTGGGAGGAAAAGTGTAAAATCAAAATCAAGGTAAAAGCTGCCATTGTCACCTCCTCAGGAGTCTCTCACCCATATCTGTTTTAACCAAAAGGCAAGCGCTGTTTCTTCACGTGTCTCTTGGCTCCATGTGCCTCCTCCAGGTTTCCTTCTGTCTCTCCACCCTGCTTCCTTCCTTCCTCAGTCTCCTCTGCAGTTTCTTCTTTTCCCTGCTCAGCTCCGCCCTCCCTTGGGTGGGGCAGGGAACCTGGAACCTCCCTCTTTCCTGGGGACCACCCTGTTACAAAAGGAGCAAAATCAAAGTACAGTAAGATAAAGGCTGCCATAGTCAGCCTCCCAAAGCTTCTTTACCCACAAGTCCCTTCCAAGTGTCTCTACATGTCTCAACTCCATGTGTCTCCTCCAAGTCCCCCAAACCCCTGCTCCAGGTCCAAAGCCAGGAAGCCAGCACACCCTCTTCATATGTGTCTCTGCTCCACTTGTCTCTCTTCTTGACTTCTCTGTATTCACCTGGTAGCTCAGTTCCACCCTCTTTAGGGGGGTGCAGGGAACCTGGAACCTCAGTTTTTATGGAGATGAGTCTGTTACACTCAGAAGTGAACTTCAAGTAACATAATGAGGGAGGGTGCATTAATTAGAATTTGGTCTGGATTTTTTAAAAAGCTTTGTTTATCTGTGCATACAAGAACTGGGGTTCAGGCCAGAGGTGTGGGGGGGGTGACAAGATTCACCAGAGACATAGTGGGGAGCAGAACAGGTAGACTGACTGAAACACACTGCTGAGGGGAGCAGTGGGCGAGACAGGAGAGGTCTGCTGCACCATGTGGGTCACCTCTCTGGCCAGGGATAGAACTCGTGCTGCAGAGCCTGCAGATTGCTTCATAGGTTGTGTCTTAACCCCTTGCACCACCAGGGAGGCCCAAATTTGGTCTGGATTTGACAGTTTTCACTATAGCTAACCTCAATGCATCAGAGTCCTCAGATTCATTTCCTCTAGAGATCGTCTGGCATTCCCTTTGTCCTGATTCCATAGATCTAATTTTTGTAGTTCTGCAGCTTGTATTACTTTTTTTTTCTTTAAGATTTATTTATTTATACAAGAGCCGGGGTACAGGCCAGATACGCAAGAGGGTGAGAGGATTCACCAGTGACAGAGTGGGGAACAGAACAGGCCGACTGACGAAATACACTGCTGAAGGGAGCAGTGGGCGAGACAGGAGAGGTCTTTTTCTCCAAGTGGGATTCTCGCCGGCCAGCCAGGATCGAACCCTTGCTGCAGAGGCTGCAGATGGCTTCACAGTGCAGCGCTCAACTGCCTGCACCACCAGGGAGGCCCCAGTTTCCCTGGATTTCTTAACAATGAAATATACTAGTATGTTGATTAAAATTTTTCCATGCAGAAAACTAAGCATATTAGGAAGAAACTTGACAGGAGTTCATCTATGGAGATTTGTGGGTGTTTTTTGTTTTTTATTTTTTTCCTGAGTGAGTAGACCTAAGGGCATTTCACATAATCAAAGTTCTTTGTTGAGGGGGATGTTGGTCATTTTGAGGAAGGATTCTGCCACACAGCTTCAGGTGAGGACTATGCATTTCCCTCCAAGCCTTCACCCAAGGGACCTGTTTCCATTTACTGGAATTATTATGCACTAAGGAAAAGAAAATGCTTACATCTGAGCCCTCTGATCCCTGGAAAGCCACTGTGGTCCATTACTTGGAATGGGTACCATTCATAATAGACAGAAATGTACTTGTCTTAAATTCAACACCTATTGGATCCTGTGGTATTGCAGACACACTTTGTGGTACTTTTCTTAGTCCCAGGATGAAACTGGGGACCGTTAAGTTTAGTAACATGCAGAGTCCCCACATTTGTTCCCTGACTTGCACAATGAAGGTTAATTTGGTAGAAGAGCACAAATAGAAGAAAGTCCGTGTAACACCCCCTGTCTGAATTATTTAACAATGTAATACCATAGACCTGGGGAGATTTCAGAGTTTAATGCCACTATAAAGCTCTTGAAAGAAAAAGGGATTGTGGTTCTTAGTTTTTCTAATTTCATTCTCTCGCAAACATCAGAAGAATAGTAGAGAATGATCTGGGACTATTAAATACTTAATCATATTGTGGAGATGCTTAGGATATAATATTTTAACTGGAATAAAGTAAAATAGTATCTGGCACCTGCTTTGTATCTATTAACCTAATAATTTCTTTCTAAATCTTATAATCAAATAGAATTGTTACGCAGTTGCTTTATGTGACATGGGCTATGATGTCCCTTTTTTTTTCTCTTTTGGTTTTGACTCCAGGCTATATTTGTTCTCCTGTTCTCTTTCAATACATTGTTTGGAAAGACCTTGATTATGTTAATGATCCATAGAACACTGCACTGGTCCATTACAATTATGTCATCACACTAATTAGATCTTGATAGTAGAATGCAGCAAAAACAGCTTTTGTGAGATCCATGCGTATCTGAGGTTGGTAAATAAGTCCCACAAAAGCTCAGGGACCTGATAAATCATTGAGATGCCCAGGGACATATGGAAAGAAGAGAAAAACACAAAAACATCTAAAAAAGTAAAAATGGAAGTTTCCTTAAAGAAGTACAAGAGAGTCAGACTTCAGAAAATGCAGCAAGTCAAATCATAGCTGGCATTTAAAAGGGAAAAGTTCCTACAAAATGCTTGGGGTTAATGAGTTTATACTTACTCTGTTTATGAGAGAAAGAGAGTAATTTTCTCACATGATTATCCTCAAAGGCATTCCATATCTTCAGATATCTTCAGTTATTAAAGATCAAGGTTGTATTTAATTTTGTTAAAGAATAAGCAACTGATAGGAAATTCTCACGGTCTTATTTACTCAGAGGACTAGGTTATTTTTAGTTTATCTCAAGGAACAAAGTTGTTTTATTTTTTTTACCTGTCTGTGGGATGCATACCCACATGAGAGGCAGGGGGAGGTGGCAGTTTTGAGCAAACGGCACACATCAGGAATTGCTGCTTCCATCCCTGCTTTCTTAGGCAAAAGTTTTGCAAGTCCCATTGAAATGCCTGCACTTGAAAACACAATCCTCACGGCATTAAGCTGATACTGTTCATTTGGGCTCCACATGCCACTGAAACTACATATAGGTATGTTCACTCTGATGCTCAACCTGCTTTAGTTTTCAGGTTAGTGGTAGTAACAGGGTGGTCCCTAGGAAGGGGGAGGTTCTAGGTTCTCTGCCCCACCCAAGGGAGGGTGGAGCTGAGCAGGGAGAGAAGGAGCTGGAGAAGAGACAGAGGAAAGAAGGAAGCAGGATGGAGCCAGAAGGAGACCTGGAGAAAGCACATGGAGCTGCGAGACACATGAAGAAATTATGCTTGCCTTTTGGTTAAAACAGATGTGGGTGAGAGACCCATGGGGAGGTGACAATGGCAACTTTTATCTTGACTTTGATTTTGCTCTTTTTCTCCCAGACTTGTCTGGTTGTTTCTGATCCTTTTCCGTGGGTCCCCACTGAAAGGTCCTTAGGCTTGTGGCAGCTTTCAGGACTTGCTTTGGGACAATCCTGTTTGGGTGGACTTTTACCCACGAGGGGATGAGTAACTGTGGGTTTTTAATTTAGAAACTATATTCTTTGTCTTTTCTGTATTGTTTCCTAATTGTATTAAAGTTCCTTTTCATTAAAGTCTCATATGTGTTGTGTTGATGCAGCGGATGGCAGAACCTATTTAGAGCAGGCAGGTTTGTGGGTTCTGGGGTGCCCCTTCCCCTGCCCTGTGACGTGACTGAGTTGACCTCTCCCAGTGATGACACAGGTGCCGATGGGAGATAGTGTTTTGTTCCCATTGGAACACTTGTTTTTCATACAGATACAGAAATACTGGATGCTGACAAAGGAAAGTAGTAGGCTATGCTGGGCTCTTTTCCCCTCTAGGCCCACCCTCCACTCTCTGCATCTATCTGTGACCAGGATGGGCACCTTTATGGGATCCTTCCATGCACAACTAATCTTCTGACTGCCAGTCAAGCTTGTAGGAGGCACAGGGAGAGAAGAGCTACTGCTCCACAGGACCCCCACATGTTGGGCTTCTGGGCGAGCAATGACTGTGACCCTCTTCTGAGAGCACAGCTCCAGTGCTCTGATCTTCTTTGAAACCCTCCCCAGGTTTTAGCCAGCCCTGAGTCAGGGTGCCCTGCAGGCTTCCAGGGGTTGCTGCTGTTGGGGGCGCTGTGGTGCCTCACCATTCCTATCCATTTCTAAAATCTTGCTCACATTATAGTGAATAACTGTTTGGTTGAAACTTTCTTCATTATCTTACCTGGTTCTTTTTGAGAGACTGAAACCATCACAATTTCAGAAAATAACATCACCAGGGGGCCTCATGGGTGGTGGTGCAGGGGTTAAAGACAGTGCTATCAAGCTGCTGCCAGCCACTGCAGCACAAGTTCTATCCCTGGCCTGGGTGCTACCCACACAGCACAGCAGACCTCTCCTGTCTCTCCTATTGCTCCCCTCAGCAGTGTGTTTCAGTCAGTCTGCCTGTTCTGTTCCCCATTCTCTCTGGTGAATCCTCTCACCCCCCCTGCACCTCTGGCTTAAAACCCAGTTCTTGCATGCATAAATAGATAAATCTAAAAAAAAACATGACAATATGAAAACCATATAAAAAATACTCCTCTCCTTCATTGAGTTATTCACAAAGGTTATTATTCATTCAAGTCAGAGTACAGAACTGAATAAATCAAAAAGTTTCATTTATTGAGTTATCTGGAATTCCAAAGCAGAATTGAGACGTGAGACAGTCATTAAATTATACGGGGTTGATCTTCTCACCCTTTCTAGCATGGATTCTTACTGGTTTCCAGGTGGCTTGAGGAATGAGGTTTATGTTGTTTTTTGTTTTGCTTTGTTTTGTTTTAATACCAAGTGTGTATGATGCAATCACTTCTGAGAATCTGGTTTTGGTAGTCAAGGTTCTGTAGGTCACACAATGCTGAGTGTCTGTTTCTCAAGTCAGAATGAAAAGACAGATCTGGAATCAGATGCATATTTTCCATTATACCTCCATTGAAATAAGCAGTCAAGAAAGAAATAAGCTGGACAAGAAAGAACAATAAAAGGAACAGAAACTGAGAAACAAAAGGAAGTGCTAGACCCAATAACTATGCAAATGAGGAAGAATGGATTTGATTGCTTGATCTGTGACACCATAACAATGAGGAGCATGGAATAAGGTGGAGAAAGCTGAAAACACTCAAGAGACAGACTAAACAAAGCCATTATTACACTTTGTTAAATCATAAAGTAAACCTTATATAGGTTTTTGTTTTCTAATCTTTGGTTTTTTATATGCAAAGTGTTTGTGTGTATGCATGTGTGTGTGTGAGTGTGTGTGTATTTTGAACTGTGAAATATATTAAGGTCTCAATGATTGCAAAATGGGAGGGTGATATTCTTCCAATTGTAAGAGTGAATTAAACAATTCTTGTTTGAACAGCATAGCTATTTCACATTATAAAAAATATCAGTGGGTATGTAAAGTAGCTGATTTCTATTTATTATGACAAGAAGTTCAGAGGACCAAAAAGAACTAGATCTGCTCACATGTGTACCAAAACTCTGACACAGGCATATGAGAAACAAGGTTCATAAGTGAGGGGAGGCAGGGCAATAGGGGAGAAAGTCTTCCTCTGTTGGTGACTCAAAGTAAAATGACAAAGGAAGCATTGACTGTTCTCCAGTTCTTCAAAAGACCATGCACTTAACTCTATTTCCTTTTCCATTATGCTTTGGCATCTGTTGTTCTCATCACCCTGGCCATCACAGTTGTTAAGCAATCAGAAAACTAAGAAAAGATTGTTGCATTGAACAAAACTATTGTCCTTCACCCCAGAGAGCCTGCAAAATGATGGAAATTCCTTAATTTACCGTCTGTCTGTTTGTTTAATTTCTTTCATAGTGGTCGTGCACACACTCTAGGGCTGCATGAGCCACTTATGATTTGGAAGTGAGCAGGGCTGCTACTCTCCTAGGTTAGTCACATCCTTGGTCACAAGATTCTGAGCAAAGCCCACATCCTTCCACTGAAGTCACTGAGTGCCCACCGTGCTCTTCTGCTTTCTGGGTGGTTAGATTCATGCAAGATGAATGGAAGCAGAAGAACATAGGGAAGCAAAATACATTACTTGAAGGCAAACCATTTATTTTGCACTGTGACTAGCAAAGATGATTTAACGCACTAAATTCTCTGGAATGGATTATTCAGTTTGAGATATTTCTTACTAGACTGGGAGATACTTTTCCTTCTGAATCTGAGAATTTTTCATGTTTACGTTGTAGATGAGTAGTAAGAAAGCCATCCCAGACCTCAAGAAAGAGCTTTCTTAAAAAACAGTCACCTATAACTAATAAAACAAATTATTTACTCTTTTATATTTAGTACTTGATTTTTGTAGGATAGTATTTCTTTTTTGTTGTTGTTTACAAAATATATTGCAATTTTCTTTGATTTTCTTCGTGTTGTCTATTGACTCATTCATTCATTCATTCATTCATTCATTCTCCACCACCATTCCTTATATCCCTTTGTCCCATTCCCAACCCTTTTTCTTAACCTCAAGGTGTTTAGTAAAGTCCAGTCATTTTTGTAAGTATTTTACCTCATTGAATTGTCTTATGTAAATGTTCAGTTTTTACTTTTATTGTTTTGACTTGATTCACCACACATAATTCTCTCAAACTACTTCCATTTTGCTGAAAATAACTGCATTTTATCTTTGCTATGGTTGAACAGTATTCCATACCACATCTTCTTGATGCAATTATCTCTTGATGAACACTTAGGCTGCTTCCATGTAGGATATTACTGCAAAGGTTATCCCTTCAGGCTGTTTAGACATTACATACCCTACAGACTACAATTTTTGTACAATATAGCTTTTAAGGGATGTACTTTTAATTATTTAAAAATCATTAATAAGTGCTCAAGTTCCCAAGCTATATAAGGGCAGAGTCTAAGAATTAAGAAGGTGCTAGTAAAAACTCTGTTAAAATCTCTTCCAACCTGCAGAGTTCTCAAAGCTGACCCTACAGGAGAATCCCCTTAGGGAATTCCTCTTTTAAGCTATGGTTCCATGGTCCTAATTGGGTCAGAATGTCTATATGGAAAGGGGAAGCCCTGTATATTTTCTTAAATCTCCCCACATGATTCTCATCTGCACCCACTGGATAGTACTCTAGGTTTCCAGTCAATGACATGAATCAAAAGATTAAATTGAAAGTTTTAACACCCAAACGTCCTTGAAAATTTTTCATGAGAATACGATAGTCATGATCTCTTACATTTGTCTGGAAGGAGCTCAGGCACTAGGCATTCTCCAGCGAGTAATTGCCTTCTATGGAGAAGATAAGGTTGTCAATACTTGCTAGAAGGTGATGAAGTGGAGGCAAAGGGATTGTGCCACACCAAGAGAGACTTGATATCTGGGTTCATCTGAGTTCCTCTGCTGTAAGCAGAATGTCATTCTGAAAATAGCACAATCAAATGAGATACCTTGAGAGGAAAAAAAAAAAGAAAAAAGAAAAACCAAACTGCTTCCTCAGCATGTCTCTTTTCGTGGTACATTTATTGGTTTCTATTATCAACTATAAATCAAATTTGATTTAGAACTGTTCTGCTTATATCACGATTTTTCAGTTACTCTATCAAAATTTCTTATAATATGGTTTTATTTTAAAAAGTTCAGATTCCAGAAAGTGTGTTTCTGGGAATTTACAATAATTGTTCTTGGTTTTAATATATATATATATATATATGTTTACATGTTCATATATTATTTTTTTAATTCAAAAATCCATGGAAGGGACTTGAGCTATAACCGTTGAAATATCCCTAAATGCAGTAACTGTCTGACTTGATGAGACTTTCAGCTGGCACTCAATCTCTCAATGTTTAAGCTGTCAGATGAGGAGATTGACAGTGTTCACAACAGGAGCTTCCTTGCACACACATCACAAGGCTTGTGTGCTTTGAATTGCAACCTTGTCAAAAGATATTCTGAACAGATTGATTGGTCCAACTCACTAAAAAAGGAAGAGAATGGCCACATGCATCAAGTGCAGAGAAAACTAGAGTTCAGTCCAACCAGCTACTCTGTCTTCTGTTCAATAACATCAATATCAAGGAAGCATATTTTTATTTTTTGTCTTTTTAAAATTTATACATATTTTATATCATTGTTCATTTTTAAACAATGTTTGCTTCCTCCCCCCATTTTAAGACAGTAAAAGTCAACCCCAAAAGCAAGTCTTTTGAAATAAATGAATTAGATATGAATTAAGACAAGCATTATAACTAAAACCCACTGCAAATGTTCTCACTGGATTTTCAAACATGTCCTATTTTGTTTTTTAAGCAGCATGTTCAAAAGGGGAGCAGGGTCACCTTTCCAAAAAATATAAAGTAGACAGGTATCATTCTTGGCATACTCTTTTGTCCTTCATCCATGCTACACAATGGAGATCTGGGGGTTGTTGGGACAACTCCAGGGGGAATGTCTAAAACCAATACCAATCAAAAGACATACAGACCAAACATTACTCTTCATATAAAATGTGGTCATCAAAAATTAGGATGCCAGATTTTCCCAGTTACTCCTATAAGAAGGAGTAAATGTGCTCCAGTATTTATGATAAAATACTGTGCTCTTTGACAAGAGCACAGATGATAGAAATAGAGGGTAATAAGTGACACAAGAATAAATAAAAGCAGAGCAACTTTTTATAAAGTACTGTGCACTAATGGAGACTATATAACTAGTAATAAGAGCAGGTTATAAAAGTGAAACATTGACATTTATGTGTATATACACAACATGATGTCAGCAATATCCAATTCTGAATGAAGGGCTATAGATTGGAGCCCAAAAAGGTGGCTTTATTTCCCACCTTGTTGGGATGTAAAAATAATAATACAATGATGACGATGATAATGATAAATAGCTAAGGTTTATCAAAAACATAATATGTGCAGGTACAGTTCTAAGAAATTTATAGGCACTAGCCCATTTAATTCTCATTCTAACCGTAGATAGATATTGTTATTACCTTCCTTTTACAAGTACCTGGGGCTCAGAGACATTTCATACCTTTCCTGAGGTCATGTAGCCCTAATTGTAGGAGCAGGGGGAAAAAGGGGTATCCTATATCCATGATACCCTAAATCTGTGCTTTCCAAATACATAGCAAAATGCTCCATACAAATTTATGATAAAATACCAGCATGCTAGTCTGCTACCCAAAAGTATGACACTTCTACTCACAACTTTCTGGGTAGATTCTCCAACTAGTCACCAACTTGTTACCCAAACAAATGGTATCGTTGCTTATGAATAGCTAGTACCACAGTCAGAACCTCTGGTCATGACCCTCACAGCACCCTGTTCTTACCCTTACTCAGTCTTCATATCATACAACTTTCTATGTAATCATTATTATGCAAAGGCAGCCACCACATGGAAATGGAGTGTTTTTCCCAACAAATGTTCCTCTTGCAGTATTTAGACAATGACTACTACCGGTTACAGAAGCAGCCATTCTGCTTAATATTGGTTAACATGACCTGAGGAAGTACTGAGCATGTACAGGTCAACATTTTTCTCTTTTGTCCACATTTCAGGTGACATTTTCCATACATTTCATTTAAAGGGGCAGGGTCAACACTCTTTGGAAATATCCTCTTATCCAGGTCAAAAAAAGACCCTGAAATCTGTTATCACCACCGTCCTCTGGGTTCACAGATATGGCACAAAGCTTTGAAGAAACATAATTATGGTTCACAGTTAGGAAAAGGAGGTGAAATCTGATCATTCATCCATCAGTGCACACCCAGCAGGGCTGCGACCCCATCCAGAGAGAAGACCGAACCTTAGGCCTGGTGTCATCATAGTCTCACTCCTGAGACAGTTTCCTAGGAATTTCTGTTGGAATGCAAGAAAATGTTCAAGGATGCTATTTTCTCATCCATTCTTTATTTTTTCTACAAATATTAAGTTGTAGGGAGCCCAACAGATATAGGCTCTAAAGTGTACTTAGGTGTAAACAAGAGAATCACCTATGTGATTTATGGGCACAGAGCAAGATGCCAAACCCAACGCCACTGAAAGCTTTCACAGAGAACACATCTGAGTGTTGAGGGGCTTGTCGTAGTAGCCACTATCCCGAGAGAGAGCTGCTGCCTATAAGAGACAAAAGCAGGTGGAAAGCTTGAGAAAATAACCTGCTCACAAAACTGATGAGATTAGGGCTTAAGGGACATATCAGATTCTTTGGGGAGGATAGGGTAGTGGGAGCCAGATAATGGGGAGTCTTAACAAAGAAGTAATCTTGGACGCCAACAGGAAGACCCTAAAATATTACTAGAGAGAATACAGTCTAATTTAGAGAATTGTAGTTTGGAGAGTTTATGCAGAAAGGATGGAAAAAGTATTTATAGGATGATTGCCTTGGTCTAGGGTAAAATCAAATTGAGAGTTTAAACTGGAGAAGCAATAGGGATGTCATGTGAGTTTGATAGTTGAGTAGATGTTGTTGCTAAGTAAGGGCAGAAATACAGGGAGAAATGTTTGGGAGGCTGAGGAGCAAGAGGGTGACTTAAGACTTCACCTTAGGGAATGATAAGCCTGGAAGTGTTTATAAGATGCTAAGATGTACCTGAAACAATGTGTCTGACACTGAGGATGGACAGAGCTGAAAAGAGAAATTTGGAAGTCAAGTCAAGGTATGTTGAGGCATTTGAAAGACCCATGGGTAAGTGACACATAGGAAAGCTGATAATGGCAGCTGATAGCTTGATTTGTACTTTAATTTTGCTCCTTTCATCCCAGACTTGCATGGCTCGTTCTGCCCCTACCCTCTGGCTCCTCACCAGAAGGTACCGTAGACTTGTGCAAGTTTTCAGGCCTCAGCAACCCCACTTTAGCAACCCTGTTTGGGCATTTATCCATGAGAGGATGGATGACTTTCAAAAAAAAATTAAAGATTTATTTTATTTATACAGGGCTGCAGTACAGGCCAGATGTGCAGGAGGGTGAGAGGATTCACCAGAGACAGAGCGGGGAATAGAACAGGCAGACTGACAAAATACACTGTTGAGGGGAACAGCGGGCAAGGCAGGAGAGGTCTGTTGGCCATGTGGGTTGCTCCGAGGCTGGCAGGGATGGAACCGGCACTGTAGAGGCTGCTGACAGCTTCATAGCGCTGCGCTCAACCACCTGCGCCACCAGGGAGGCCCAGCTTTCAAATTTTGTTGGAAAACTGTTATCCTTTCTTCTCTTATGCACATTAATCCTATTAAAATCCTTACACACTAATAGTATGCTTTGTCTTTATGGGGCAGATAGCAGAATCAATTTAGAGTTGGCAAACTTGGGGGTCCCAGGGTACCCCTTCATCTGCACACTAACAGATTAATTTTATTTATTTATTTTGTGGACATGGTTGGTATTTTGAAGGAATTATAGGGTTTCTAGATCTGGTACACCCATCTCTCTCAATATAGCAAATTGCAACTTATTTCATTTTTTTAGTGGGTTCATAGGATTCAGAAAAGCTATTATATGATTAGTTACAAATTATCACAGAAAAAAAAAACAAGATAGTTAAAAATTAACAAAGCAAAAAGATGCATAGGCACAGCTCAGGAGAAGCCGGGGAGATTCTGCTGTTATGACACTAATGCAGCAAAATCTCCTTATAAAGTGACAAAGGTGCAAAGTGGTACCAACCACAAAATTCACTGGTGCCTTGATGTTCTGGGTTTTTATAAGGGGTCGGTCATGCAGGCAAGCTGCAATGACATTACCTACCTCTGTCACTCAGTCTTCTGCCCCGTTGAGCAAAGACAAGCATTTACCATACAGCGCATTCTCAAGCATAGACTTTCTGATTGAACCAGCACAGCATGCCTGGTCCAAGGTCCCAGGCCTATTATTATCAGGTAGAACATTCCTAGGATTCACACCTGACTTCCCAGAAGCTGGTCAAATGTCTTTACTGGATATGTGCATGACTTGAGCAACTCAGTTCTGCTAGTTAACCATGGTCTGCATGAGAAGAGATGGATTATGAATTTTTGCCTTTCATTTGCCTTCCAGAATCTCATATTTCCTCTCCTTTCTTCTCTTTCTCTTCACCAAACAGTACCCAAAATCTTCATCTCTCTTTTCAACATCATTATGCATTTTCACCCCCTGAAGCAATGCATTTTAGGGACTGTCACCTCAAGTCTCATGTACTTGTAAATTTCTTATCTGAAATTAGTTCTCTGCTTCAGGGGATGATTTTTGTTCAATCTCAGGCTCCTTTTTTCTCTCTTTCTTCTATAGACTTGACTCACACTTCTTTTACTTACCACAAATCCACAAATTCTTAGCCATGGAAACTTGAGCTACAGCTTAATTGAATTTGGTGATTTGTTTGTTTACAAGTACTTCAAAGCTTTTAGTGTTCGTAACCTTCTAGTTTTGCTAAAGATATGGTATTCTGTGTGGTTTTGTATCTTGCCCTTTTTTATTTTTATAGTAATGTGTTGTTGATTATTTTTTCTTTGATTGCTGCAACATTTGAATATCGGTCACTACCATGGTCTCGTATACTCTTTTCACGGATGTCCTCTATCTTTTATTTAGCAAAAACAGACAATACATTTTAACTGGGGTAGAAAACTAAAAGAAAATCAAGTCCCCAAACTGTAGTAGTGTAAACATGCATTTATGCTCATGCTTCAAAATCCCCTCCCTCTCTCTCTAAGAAAAACTTACATATTTTCATTAAAGTATGTATTTAAAAATGAAATCTTTCTACATAGCTTTTTTATAACCTGATTATTATCATTTATTATACTAATAAAAAATTTCCTGTCAAATAATATTTATGCAAATCTCCCGATTATGTGACTATCTTATATAAATATACTTAATGTATCCTTTTTGGTTGTTCATCTAAGTTTGGTCCATTTTTTTCAAAGTTATAAAGAAAAAATATGGCTCCTTTAAGATTTCCTGTGTTGTCACCATATTTTATCTTTTATTTCTCTATACAGATGATAATATATTCAAAATTTCGTGTCGATGTTGCTAATATGGCTATTAATATGACTTGCTACCCATATGAACTGAGGAAGATACAGTACAGGCCATTAATTATTGCTGCCATTAGACAATGTGCACAGCTCCTGTTCAGCTTACTCTGCAGTCTCTTCCCCTTGACGTCAGCACCAACACAGAAGGAAAAAGGATTTCTTCTTTGATTTCTGAAATTAAAAGTTCAGTGGTTTTGATCGTGTTCCTGTATATGTGAGTTTTCCCTGACGAGAAGAGCCATACTTCAGAAATTCATTTTTAATCCTGTGAGAGATATTTCAATAAACCCAAATTTGATTCCAGTAAGAATTTTACTATTGCATTCAAAATAATGAAAACTCTTGCTTATGATGTTGTTTCTATGGCAGCTATTGTTTTTATATAATTAAATCATTTGAAAGAAATGGAAATAAACAACAAGAATACATTTTATAATTAAGTGAAATAACTTCAATTCACCGATTACATATTTTACATGTGTGTGCTAAGTTTTGAACTACTAATTGAAAGCAACACGTAATCCTTTCTTGTTTTTGCCTTTCACACACATACTTAGACAAAATAAATAATTAATTCAATGGTTGCATCCTCCCAAGCAAATAAGCGTGTTATTATGTCACATCTCTATACCTACTTTGCCTCCTCCATGTTATCTGGCATTTTACTGCTGGATTTATATTATAAAATTTAAAAGCAACTCTTTTATGCAAAAGTATCTTTAATATCTTTGATCACTATTTTTGCACCCTACTTCTTCCTCTTGTCTTTATTTTCATTGCTGAAATGTAGTATCTGCTCATTTTTGCAGAGAAATACCATCTTCGGTAAGAATTCTAACTTCTTGATGATTTAAGCATAATCACCTTGCTCTCTGATAAGAGAACTCTATCCATTTAGGCATGAGTTTGCCAGTATTGAAATATTGCTGCCCTAACAAACTTATCAGCCTTGATATCAGACAGTCTTATTCTATCATCCCATCTCCCACTCATGAGAAAGTGAAAATACGTGTCTTTCTAGTACCTACAAATGTACATACCTGTTTCCTCCTTTGTACACAACTCATCTAGAGGAGGGAAAATGTGCGGATTAAACAAGTTCCACTCCCGCACTCTTTGGCTTTCATCCTAGACATTGTATTTGACTTTTTTTTTTTTAAAGATTTATTTATTTGTACACACAAGAGCTAGGCCAGAAGTGTGGAGGGTGAGAGGCTTTACCAGAGACAGAGCGGGGAGCAGAATAGGCAGACCAAATGAAATACACTGCTGAGGGGAGCAGTGGGCAAAACAGGAGCGGTCTGCTGCACCATGTGGGTTGCCCCCTGGCAGGCCGGGATCAAACTCGTGCTGCAGAGGCTGCGGATTACTTCATAATGCTGTGCTTAACCCCTTGTGCCACCAGGGAGGCCCCACTGTATTTGACTTTTAATCAGCTCTTGAGTTATGCTGCCATTATTGGGGAGTATAGCTTGGATCCTGATGAAGATAAGCTGCTACAAAATGGACTGCTTATCTCCTAATTTTTTTCTTTCATTATCCACTATTCTCTCTTCTGTTCTTTTTCTTTTTCCTTCTCCCAAGGAGTTCACAGTCTGAAGAACTTGGGCAACAAGAAAACCAGTAAACTATATCATAAGAAGTTAAATAATGGGGCATAGACTTTCATGAGCACCCAGAAAAGACATATTTACTGAGTTTAGGTGAAAAGGGAATCTGATCTCTCTTAGAGTACTTGTAATCTCAGAGTACTGCAGTATATTTTTTAGTCATATCAAAATGATTGAGTAAATTGTTTTCTTCCTTTTGTTATTCCTTACAAAGATAGTTCTTATAATTCATGTCACATAAAATTTTCCATTTAAAATGTACAATTCAATGGATTCTAGTATATTCACAGTTTGCAACTTTAGGGGAGCAAACATTTGTCAGCCCATAATCTGTCTTCTAGAAAAAGACTGATTTCATGGAAAGGGTTCTGAAGACTGGGTGGAGGTTGATTTTGAAGAAGATGCTAACTTCTGTAAGGGTATATCCTGGGAAGACCTGATCTCATTATTTCTCTTCAATAGAGAAGGTATAACTTAAACTGCATGTCTTTGTCTACTGTGTCTTCCCTGGTAACCTCCCTTATTCACCTTTCTTCCCTTCCTCCCACAAAGTTCTTCTGTCTTAATTAAGGAAGTGTGTGAGTTACTCAATCACACTGGCTTTCTCTCATGTATGCAGAAGGTATGCATGTTATTATCAAACTTCTTTTTTTTTTAATTTTTCTGTTATCAATCTGAGATGCATATTTGGTTAGTTGTCAGCCTTGAAGAATCCAGAGGTGTAAAGGATGATTTCCTTTGTGCCCAGTACTACTAGCACCACCATCTAAATTTACAATATTTTTATTGTCCCTAAAAGTGACCCTGCACACATTAGGAGTTGCTCCTCATTCTGCCCTACCCCACACAGACCCTGGGCAACTATCTCTATAGATTACCCTGTTGTGGTATTAAGTAATACTGACCTTATGGAATGAGTAGGAAAGTGTTTACACATTTATTTTCTGAAAAGGTAGTGAATGACTCGGTTCATGCTTCTTTAAATCTTTAGTAGAATACAACGATGAAGTCATCTGGCCCTGGGAGCTTTACTTTAAATTATTAACTTTTTTTACTTATTATGGTCAATTTAGATTTTATCTTCTTTACTGTTTCAGTAATGTGTATCTTTCTAGGACTTCACTTATTTCATCTAAGTTATCTAATTTGGGGGCATCTAGTTCCTTAAAGTATTCCTTTACAATCTATCCTATTTCTATAAGGTCAGTACTGATGTCCCCTTGCAAGTCCTGATTTTAGTAATGTGTATTTTCTCACTGTCTACCATCAGTTTAGCTAGACATTTGTCAGTTCTGTTTACCAAAAACAAATTATTTTTAGGTTTTGTCCTGTACTGTCTTTTTATTGTCTATTTTAGTGGAAACTATTTGCACTGCAATGACAAGCCTCTGCTGTTACCCCTCATGAGGTACAGCCTTGGGTGTTCACACAGCTTTCCTGCCCACCAGGAGTAATTTTATATGCACTCTTTCGACTGTCTCTTACCCTCATCTCCTCATTAAGCTTCTGGCTTGTCTGCATCTATTGTTTCACACCCAGCTGTTAGCTTTCACTAATTACTAACTAATTACTGTATTGTTTTTGACAATGTCCTAGAGCACAAATTGCTCCACAGTCTTATCCAATTGAGCCCAGTCCCCTTGGCAAGAGAGGATCCTCTCTAGATAACAAGAACTATGTGTGGTGGAGAGTAAAGTGTGGAGGATGCCCTGGTGTTCTAAGTCAGCATCTGCCATAGCACCCAGCATCTTCTACAGCCTGACTAGAGAAGATGGGCTGTGCCAACATTCAGGGGAGGCTGAAACAACCTTGAATGGGTCTTCTGCCTTAGGATCTGGGGAACTGGCAACTACCACTCAAGTGCCAAGCCCACAGAAGCAGCTATCCTATAACACAGAGCTGCGAAGGGAAAGATACACTATCTTCACCAGCTCCCCTTCCAAGATTCCAATATTCCAACCTAGCAAGGGTTGGGAGTGGGGGAGCCAGCACCACCCAGATGCTGATACTAACTTGACATAGACCTTCCTTACATGGCTGTGGAAAATGGTATTTGCCAATGTCCTGCAACTGACAAAAACACTCAGAGTAGCATTTCCAGCTGAGGGAACTGGGAGAGTTGGGAACTAGTACCAGCTGCTGTGGTCCCTGGAACAGATCCACAAGGCAGAACTGAGGGAAAAGTGTACAGTCCTGGTTTCCGTAGACTTTATTGATAAATGACTTGCAATTTGTTGTAAGCTCTTTGATCAGTCTCCAAAGACTTTGAATAATTGTGTTTGCTAATTTGATCAACTTAATATATGTCTCTCCAGAGGAGGTATCCCTAAGTCCCTCTCATCACTGTTGTGGACATACCTTTGTCTTTCTCATGATTTTCTTAAGGCACTATTTAAAGAGTAAAATTCATAAAAGCCTGCAGCATTTGGAAGAACATTTTTAATATTACTTAAAAAACCATTTATCTCATCCCTCTGGGCCAAAACTTCTGGCATTCATTTGCCAAAATTAATAATGTGCCCTCATCACACACACAGACACGCACACATACACACACACATAGGCTCACACATTCCTAACACTTGTAAGTTCTTGTACCATATTCCCTGTGAATTTTGAGTCTTCTCCAACTCCAGCTGTGGTCTGTATCAACTCAGGGTATAATTATTAGCCAAGCTAATCTGTCCCTGCCAGCATTCCTTTTCTACTGACTGGATATACATATGTGAAAACCAACTTTTATTTTATTGTTTTTAACTCAGTTCACAGTGCAGCACTGAGACCTTAAACTTTGCCTGCTAGCTGCTCTTATTTATTTTCTCACATATACTCTTGAGATAGCAAACCTACAATTTTTTGTTGTTATTTTCAATAGTAGTTAATGCAATCCCCAAAGGGTATTATTTTGCACTGGCCAAAAACAATCTAAATTGTTTGATGTATTTCTAAAAATGTATTTGTTCAGCTTTTGTATTTGTTAATATACTATTTGCAAGGGCTGCTATAACAAAGCATCACAAACTGGCTTAAAAACAGAATTCTATGTGGGGCCTCCCCTGGTGGCGCAGTGGTTGAGTGCTGGGCTGTGAAGCTGCCTGCAGCCTTTGCAGTGCCAGTTCGATACCTGGCCTCCAGCAAGGGTCCCACATGGCGCGCAGACCTCTCCTGTCACACCCGCTGCTCCCCTCAGCAGTGTATTCCGTCAGTCTGCCTGTTCTGTTCCCCACTCTGGTTCTGGTGAATTCTCTCACCCTCCCGCGCTTCTGACTGTACCCAGTGCTTGCATAAATAAATGAATGAATGAATGAATGAATAAATCTTTGAAAAAAGAAAAGAATTCCATTGTTTCATAGTTCCGGCAGCTGGAAATCTTAGATGAAGATGTCAGTAAGACTGTTCCTTCTAAGAGCTTTGGGAAAGACTATGTTTCATTCTTCTCTCATAGGGACTGGTCATTTGCTGGCACTGCTTGGATGTACTTGGCTTGCAGAAGTACTACACCAAACTTTGCCTTGACCTTCATATGGTATTCTTCCTGTGTGCTTCATTCAAATCTCCCCACTTCATAAGGACATCACTTATTTCATTAGGGGACCTCTTACCCCAGTACACCCTCACCTTAACTAATTGCTTGTACAACAACCTGATTTCCAAATAACATCACATTCTGAGGTAATGGGGCTTTCCATACAACATGTGAATTGTGGGCGTGGGGCACAAATTCAAGTCACAACACTCAGTAATTTAGATTATATATTTTCCTAACTTATTTTTATGTTCTTTTCCAAGGAGTTGACTTAATGTCAGTAGGAAACAGGAAACAAAGAATGGGGAAATAGAGTGTTGACAATACTGAGTTTTCACTTTAGTAAGATTCCCTCTAGATATTTAAAAAAAAAAATCACATAGAAAGTTCCCAGGTCAGCTGTGCTTTACAGATACACATCTTGTATATCCTCAAGATCTATGCATTCATATGTAAATTGGAAAAGAGCTAGATTTTACTAGAACACCATTTATTTTTGTCTCAAAGCAAACACTGCACTTTCATACGGAGAATTTTCACAATTCACTGGCATAGTGACCTAATTAAGCATATTCCTTCTTCTCACTATGCAATGTGCTCAGTAAATTCACTCATGTTGGGAATTATCAAGTGAGCTTACATGGATAAATCGATCATGTAAACCATTAAATTTCTTCTATCCCTTTCTTTGTCTTTGCATATAAATATACCCTCCAGTTTCTAGGGATGGAGAAAACACATCTACATTTATTTTCTACTAACTCAGACATAAAACCTGGTGAAATGCAAGGACAACTACTTGAGATTCATCGGAGTAAACAAGAACAGGCAGATCAGGCAGAAGAGCACAAGAATATTTGTAAAGTCCTGAAAGAAAAGAATTGTCAACTCTGAGTCCTATATTCAATGAAAATATCCTTTAGTAAACAGATATTCTCAAGGGCAACTAAGAGAATTCATAATTAGAAGACCTTTTCTACAAAGTTTCTGAAGGAAATTCTTCAAACTGTAGGAAAATAATTCTAGAAGAAAAATTGTAACATTCTACTAAGTGAAACTAAAGTGTTTGGACATGATATAAACATAAGGTGGTTCTGAAAGGTTGAGGATGGAAGCTCATCTGAGATTTCTAGACCCAACAACCCACCCTGCAGTTGGTACCCTACTGTTAAAAAAGAGAGAAAATGGCAGACCCAGAGTGGAGGTGTGTGTGCTAAACCCACCGAGACTTAATACTGAACCTAGCTGATGGTTTAACCCCCTGTGGTTCCAACCTCCCTTGGGAATATAATATTAATTGGTCAATATGGAAGTTTCTGGTCAGCACCTATGAGATAATCTTTACCATTTCCAAAGGAAAATGAAGCGTTCTGTCACAAGACCCTTATCCATACCCCATAGGAAGGTTACCATACCCTGAAATGATTCCTTCTTCTCTCTATTACCTTTTCTCTGCCTATAAAATCCTTTCATCGTGTGTAGCCTTTCAGAGCACCTTTCTGCTGATTAGACACGCTGCTGCCTGATTCATGAATCATTTAAGAAAGTCAATTAGATCTTTACAATTAACTTGGTTGTATTTATTTTCTTAACACTATGCCTTCTTTTTACCTGATGTTTTTCAGAAAATAGACTTAAGAAGCTGGCAACCAGCTATTGTCAATGGACACAGACAACAGGAAAAGCTTCAGGAAAGATCTGCTCTCTCTTAGACCAGGAAATAGCAGCCTAAAATGACAGAAATTTTTCAAAAAGTAACTACCCATGGGAAAGAAATAACAGACTTGGCTCCATCTGCATCGTCAAAGACTCAGGAAGAAACTTATTTCATCACCCGGATGTAATGAGGTGGCACCATCTGCCAAGGTTGTGTTAGAATGTGCTCAATGGACTTCCACCTCCACCTGGTGTTTCCATTGAGTGTCTCCCCTCCATGCCAGATAGCGCCGAGGAAGGCCAGTGGAAAGCTGGGGCTGGCATCACTCCAGGGGACCTCTAGCTCTTCTACCACATTGTCAGTGGAGGGTATAGGAGGAATAGTGATGAGGTTTCCTCTCAGCCTGGATGGTATCAACAGAACTAAGCAGGGAGCCAGAACTCCCTCCCTGGTTCATCAGTATAGTGCCAGCAAGGCACAGAGCAGGATCTCTATGATCTGAGCAGACTGGTAAAGGAAAGTCTTGGAGCCCTCACTGGCTTTTCAGGCTTTTATTGAGCTTTTTACAAGGCGGGGGGGGGGGGCCCAGCCCCCAGAAAGTGTCTTCAGTCTCTCTGGGCTCTCGGGCGTTCTCTTGTGGTATCTGCTTCTCTGCTGGTTCTTCTTCAGGTTCTCTTGTTCTACTGTTACTCTTTCTTGTTTCCTTGGTGTCCCTGTGACACCACTCTTACAAGCCCAGTATCTCAGCCCAGGTGTACCCACCTATACAGGCCCACACCCTGTTCCAGGTGCCCACCATCAGGCACATGCGGGACCTCAGGGATCCATCATTAATGCTAATGGCGGGAGGGCAGAAAAGCCCGATAATTTTTCACTTACCCTACAATCAGTAATGAGGTATCTAAGAACACTCCTCAAGGTTAAGTCATCAACATAAACACACACCATCTTTAGCTAAAGACAAATGAAAGTAAGGATGGAAGAGACCATTGACGGGCAGATGACCGAGGGAAGCACGGCTGACAAGGATGTAATTCCAAGCCTCCTCCATTGATAAGTGTGTCTTATGATTCAGTCACCTTCATCCTGATGTGGAAAGGGGACACCTTTATACTCGGAGACTTCTATAAGATGTAAATTTCCCTATAGAAGAGTAAATTCTCTGTTTTCAGAGCTTCTTCTGCATCTGCTTGTTCTCAAAACAATCAGCTCAAAATAATCCCATGCCACAAGACATATTTGTGATGGCATCTCCTGGCCTGCTCCATCCTCACCACAGAAGACTCAGGCTCAGCCTCCTCTACCACTTCTCAGAGGCAGCAGATTCAGTTCACTCTGACCTCTAGTTCACCTCAGACACGTTATGGATAATATCGCATTCAGCATCATTCAGGCTTAGTCCTCTGCATCTCAACAGCCCTAACAAATATTTTCAAATTGCTCCTTTTTTTGCTAATAATAGTAATCTGTGGCTCATTAAAGATGACAGTAACTCCAGCAAGGGTCCATTCTGGAGATTTATATGTGGAAAAATCCTTATTGGTGGTGGGTAAATGTAGCTCTTGTTTGTGTTTTCGATTAACCCACATATTTTTCTCCCTCAAATATATGTACAAAAGAATCTGAGAAAACCTCATGGCCAACTTGGAAATTTCCTTCCTCTGATTCCCTTTAGAGTAAGTGGCGGTAAGTTCCTTTTTCTTCATGACTTAAGAATTAATATGCTATGCTTAATTGATTATCTTACTAACAAGGGACTAGCTAATCATTCAGACCAAAAAGGGACACTGGTCAGTGAAAAAAAAAATGCATTTACACTAAATTCTTGAAATTCAACTGGTTCATCCTCACAAGGTTCATACTAGTATCCCAGGGAAATATTCACAATACCAATTATTTTCATATATTACTTTATTAAATACTTTGGGGATATGTTGTTATTTTGTTTTATTAATTTTTTTAAAGATTTTTTAACTTTTTTAAAAAGATGGATTTATTTATATACGAACTGAGTGTAAGCCAGAGGTGCGGGTGGTAAGAGAATTCACCAGAGACAGAGCAGAGAACAGACTGTCCAGATCCAGTCTCTTCTGTGGGCAATCATTTTGTATCCCTGAGGGGAGCAGCCGGCGAGACAGGAGAGGTCTGCCGCACCATGAGGGTATCTTCCTGGCCAGTTGGGAATTGGACCCCTGCTGCAGAGGCCGTGGACAGCTTCACAGCGCTGCGCTAAAACTACTGCGCCACCACCAGGATCACCCCATTGCTTTATTATTATTTTTAATGACATGCCCTTCTTTTACATCCCTGTTAATATTTTGACAGTAGAGGACTTCTCTCCTAGGGGTGGTCACCTAAGCTCTCCCACTGCCAAAGCTCCCATGATCCTCTATCAGAGTCCATTGTGCTCTCTCCTCCCAGCTCCTTACCCCTCCTCCTGCCCTAGGTGCCTCTGATTAGTAAATACTTTAGTGTCAGACCTCTTTACTTGGGAAACCTCCTTGAAGGCTCATGACCACTCTAAACAATCTGTTTCAATGCTTGTGCTTGTCTTGAGCCACACATGTTATTCAACCTTCTATTTGCTTGCATACATTTCTCCAGTAAGAAATTCTGAATTCCCCAGATTAAGGATCTTGTTTTATGCAAATTCTCTTAATCACCAGTACTTGACATATCACTTGGGAGTTTAGAGGATAAATAAAACAGATGAGTGGAGCAGTGAGCAAATCAATCAAATAAATGGATTAATTCATTAATTCCCAGCTAACAAATGGAAATAGTAAGGCAATAGTTGGTTAGATGACTTAGTATAAAGCTTGGAATGGCTGTCACTCACCCTTCACCATTCTGCCCATTATATAGATGAACTAGAATGATCTAATTCGCAATAAATAAATAAATAAATAAATAAATAAATAAATAAACAAACAAACAAATAAGATTTTAATGCTCTTGCAGTGAACTCTAGTATAAATACTCACATATCAAATCAGACAAAAAAGGGTAGATTGGAAAAATAAGGATAATGCCAAATAATGGCTTCTTGTGCTTTTACTGATTTCTAAAATTAGTCAAACTGATGGGGCAGACATCAGATTTAAAATATTTTTCACAAAGTAGCAGTTGATATCTGCATCTAGGTATGGTTTAAAACATAAATTGCAGCTTTTCCTTTCCTTAGTTGAAATAATAAGTAACATAAGATAGATATAGCATGATTTAAAAAGGAAAAAAAGTCACTGCTCATATTTTCCATATGAAGAAATCACCTACTTTAAAAAGGTCTTTTGTGCAAGAGAACATGCAAGTTGACATACGATTTAATCGGGTTTTCTTTGTGGAAAAATCTTTATTGGCTGTCATTATGACCTGTGTGTTGGTATATGCCTCAAGAGAAGTCAGTGTGATTCAAGTTTTACCAAAATTAACAACAGGAAACACCTAAAATCTTACAAATGCAAATCATTTCAGCCACTATATGGGTCTGGAGTATCTCCTGGCTGGTCCAGTCCCTTCTGTGGGCAATCATTTTGTATTCCTGGATTGCTGTCCCAAATCTACTTGTGGTATTTTCCCAATCTTAATAGGCAGGAGAAAACCCAGCTGTTGGAGGAGTGGCCTCCCAGCCACCCCAATAGTGCCGGCGGTGAGCGCTGTTCCTTGCAATGGCTGCCCCGCTCTGGGGCTTCCAGCTCCCCCTTACAGAGGTGGTCCCTAGGATGGTGCAGGGCCACCCTGCTGCCACTGACCTGGCCTGTCCTCATTTGCCTGCAGGCACAGCTGGCAGGCAGCTGACCTTGGCCTGGGCATGTCCCTGCTCAGAAGTGTAGTCTGTACTGATGCACAACCTCCCACCTCTGCATGGCATGCTTGGGATCCCTGAGACACTGCACAGCAACCATTAGTTGTGTGGACAGCATGAGAGTGAAGGCCACATATGGTGTGGGCTCTGCTGCCAGGGTTGAGTGTGAGCTGCTACTGCAAGCCTGGGAGTGGCAGGCTACTGTCAAGTGTGCACAGCCTAGTAGCCCACGTGCTGCGGCACTGAGCTGGGTCGAGCTGCACTAAGGGGTGCATTGGGTGCACTGGTTGCCCTCCTGAACATACTGGCAACCCCCTGTAACCATGACAATGGCTGGGACTACAGCCTCTGAGCAGTGGGTGGTGCTTGAAGGTAGAAGGTGGAGCTTTCTGGATACCAGCCTCCTTGGCTTCCTGAAGTGAGGTTACTGAGATGAGCATATGATGACCTTAAAGGGCCAAGGACACAGGCAGACACACCAATCGGTGGCAGTCTGCTTCTGAACATCAGCTCCATCCTGCTCTATTTGCAGTGCCTGGTCCCAATGTTCTGCTTCAGATCAGCAGAACAGCCCCTTCTTCCATGCTGCCCTCCTAGCTTCCTTGCTGGACTGACCAGCTGCCATGTCATGTTGCACAGAAGGCCCCTGCTAGACTCCAGTCTGCACCAGGGATACCATCTGGAGGAGAAAAGAGTGAATCCAGCCATGCCAACCTATACATCCTCTCTCCCGCCCTCTCCCTTTCTCCTCCC
Source organism: Talpa occidentalis (assembly GCF_014898055.3). Taxonomy (NCBI): domain Eukaryota; kingdom Metazoa; phylum Chordata; class Mammalia; order Eulipotyphla; family Talpidae; genus Talpa; species Talpa occidentalis. The sequence goes on from NW_023601433.1 coordinate 15,773,896, forward strand.
TCTTTTCTCACTCCTTGTGTAAATAAATTTTGTTATCATTGTTTATCCCCATGTGTCTACTTTTGATTCGTGCCCTGCAGAAACAATCTGGGTTTGCTCCTCTTCACAGCCAACCCCTTGATCTAACAGTTAACTGAGTTTCAGATAGGGTTCTCACAAACTTTAATCAGTTTAATTTAATAAAAATCATCTGATATCCTTGAAAGTAAGGACTTTCCAAGGTCTGCCTGCCCACGCTAGTGCTACTCAGGAGTCCAGGCTTCCACGCCCCCAGCACATCCCTGCAGAGCTCCCTGGACTAGCTTAAGGACACAGGTGTTGATATTACTGAAATGCAAATCTTAGGGGAAGTCATACATCCCTTCCTATCTAAATTTGAAATAGAATTAAAGAAATCTTCATTTTGTTGGATTGGCAGCCTGCACTTCTTCTATTTTCCTTTTTTCCTGCAGTACTGAAGATTGACCCCACACTGATTCAGCTCCCTAAAGTCAGGTCACCCTCAGGGAAAGTAAAATCTACTTGGAAAATCAAATGACGGAATGCCAAGCACAATGATTAACAGTGCTTTTTTTTTTCAGCATCACAGAGGTATACTTGACAAAAAAACTTGTAATTTGTTTAAAGTGTACAATGTAATGATTTGATATATTTATATGTTGTGACAGAATTACCACAGTGAAGTTAATTAAAACATCCATCACCTCAAATAGTTGCCATTTCTTGTGTAAGAATGTTCAAGATTTACTCTCTTAGCAAATTTCAATTATACAACAGAGTATTATCATCTATTATCACAACGACATGCATTAGAGCCTCAGAAGTATGTATGTATTTGTCTTTTATTCTTTTGGTTTTATTGAGATATAATTGACACAAAGCACTGTGTAAATTTAAGATGGGCAGCATAGTAACTGGACTTATAATGAAAAGTGATTACCACAATAAGTTTAATTAACATCTGTCATCTCCTGAAGCTATAAAAAGGGGTGGGGGGAGCAGTTTTATTTTTTTCTTGTGATGAGAACTTTTAGGATTTTGTCTTTCAGAAGCTCTCAAATATACCATAGAGCAGTGTTTGTTATAGTCATCATGCTGTATATTACATGCAGTAGTTGTCTGTCTTGTAACTGGATGTGGTACCTTTTGATCATTTTATTCAATTCCTCACTCTGCACCTATCTTTCTGATGGGTGATCTTTCTGTTTGAGTTTGTTAGTTTGTTCTGATTGCATCATTGTCTTTCTGTTTGCTGTATTTCACTTAGCATAAGGCCCTCAAGCTCCATCCACATTGTCACAATGGTTAACTAATTCTTAAGCAATTACTTACTCAAGGGCTTTGAAGTATGCATTGAGCCTGCACATATCGATGCAGTTCCATCACCTAGGCTTACTAGACTTTCATATATTCAACTTTCTCATTTGCTTTGCCTAAGATACTAAAAATTCCTACTCTGATGCTGTGACTGCTTTCTCCTGCTTTTGAATTTCTCCTCTAGCTGTATCTAAGTAGAACTTATGGGTGAAGTGAGATAAATAGACCATCGGTGCGCACCTAGTTGTACACAATGCGTATCAGGTGTAAAAAACTTATAGTCACAGCTTCAGGACTTGCTTAAATTTAGTTCAGAAGAACCCAAACTTTCCATTGGGGTGACTTTTGTCTTTTCAATATGCTAAAGAGAAATGACAGCTATTTTTGCAAAGAGATGGTAAGGAGGTTGGTATTTTTTGGACTCATCCAATCTGGCAGAGTTCCTACAGAAGGCTGGATATAAAAAACCCACTTGATGGGAGAATGGAAGTTTGGTGCCACAAAAGGGGGGAGTCCCACCAGTGCAGAGAGCCGCTCATGCTAGCAGCAATGTTCCGGGAGACGGGTTCACTGCTGGGTGTCGCTCCTCTAAGGTCAAAGAAATGTGCAGGCAGAACTTTCGTATGGAACCAGACTTTGCACTGGCAGGATCGGGCAGCTTCTGTAGCACCATGGATCTAAATGTATTTGTGTAAAATTACCCAGCTATCCTTTGGATTTGGTAAGCTTATAAAGCTCCAATTGTTTGTGAAGAATGTCTTGTGGCCTGAAAAATCTCTGCAAATGAAAGTTTAAACTGGCTCCCAAAGGCCCTTGCCAGGTCTAGTTTTTTTTTCATTTTGAGTGAAAGATAAAATATCTGCTCTCCTGGCCTGTCCATCAAATGGTCTTGGCATTTCACTCTCCAGATGCAAAGGGGAGATCTTGGCACCAGGTTTCTCAGATCTGCAGAAGCAGGTGGCCAGTTGCAGTGTCAGAGAGTGCGCAGCAGGGCATTTGCTGCTTTGCACACAACAGTTCAGAAGTCACCACTATGTCTCCCCAAAAATCCAGCCTTCTCAGTTGTGTAGCGAGCACTTACCAGGATCTGGTGCCTCTGTTGTTCATCATTTGTCATTTAGTGACTAGATGGAGCCCTTACCCCGTGATCTTGTTTTCTATGTTGCTTATTCCTGAGCTGCCAGTGTCTACAACACAAGAGGTGCCGAATGAATGAGTGAATGGGTGGATGGCAAACAAGTGTGGAACAGAAGTTTCCCACAAACCTTGACTCAGAAGGTAGGTTCTTCAAGCTGCCTCTTCTTGAGTCTATTCCAAACAAGAAAATGGATCATCTTGATCTCTGTATCTTAGATAAAATATTCTGGGGTGCACTTTCTTGTCTGTTTCCTTCACAAGGCTGGAAATTCATCCCTTCCAATGCTTTCAACAATGACTAAAGCAAATTAATGAAAGCCTGAAGAGCACTTACAGAAGTCTGCCTGCTTCTTTCCTAATGTCTGCAAGGCACAAAGTCGGTGGCTTTCTCACTGGGGCTGGAGAAATCTAGATGCTTTAGAAAAATCTTGCTGATGGTACCTTAAGTGGAAGTTGCTCATTTCTAGAGTGTCAACATTTTTTAAAATGCCAGTGTACATAATGACACTCATACTAATAAATCCTTCCTGTAAAAGTACATTCAGAAATGAATCACAGAAGCTTCTAGTCACATGTTTTAGTGCTGATTTATCTTTTTTTGTATATAGAAATTTCTTGGCCAGTTTTCAAATCTTTAAATTTTCTTTGGTCACATTAGAATTTTGTGCTGGAAAAGGGAGCAGTATCTGCAAGCTTCTGAGAAAATGCTGGAAGGATTCACCTTCATTCAAGCAAAAAGAACACTCCATCATTTTATTCCAAAATCAAACAAGAAGAATTATTTTCCTTCAATTCCAAGAGTGGAAATTAAAGACTACAAGAAGGAACTGGAGGATATTTGAAAATCTTTCTCCTTGCAGGTTAAGCTGAACTGGAGATATTTGGAAGGAAAGATCAAAAAGACATTCAGATCCAGGGATACCATACCTGGGCCAGCTGACAGACTGAAGGAAAGAAATTTGTTTTGTCCCCAATGTGTAAACTTCCCTGCATTTCTAAACGAGTCATCTCTCTGCAGCGATGATTCTGATCCAGGTAACTTTCCCCTAGAAACTCTTTACATATTATAGCATATTTTTCCCATCATGTTCAGATAGAAAGTTTCCCAGCCTACAAACTTGAAGCCTAGTCTTTCCCAGCCTCTTGACAGTAATACAATGACCAGAAACACCCAGGGACATGGGTGTATTATTTGTGTGCAGCAACCACAGACATTTATTTCTCTGACAGCAGTCAGTGTTGTGGCTGACCAGACCTTGTAGTTATAGTGACTGCAGGATGCACAGCAGCAAGGGAAGTTCAAGTAACTAGACCTCTCACTCACAGGTCCTGGAGAACATGACAACACAGCAAGGCTGAGGGTAGATAAAGAAAGAGTGTTTGGGCCTGAGAGTCAGCCTTTGTTGGGGTTATCTAGGGTTTCACAGTTTTACTTTGTTGGCAAATTTAAAGCAGAAGAGTGAGAATGAGAATGTGGAGATATCATTTATGAGGTCAGGTGTGGAGGCTGCCTAGAGTTTTCTGAAAAAGGAATTATATATGGGCGAGGCAGCCTGCTCCTTGTCTAGTTGTGTTGCTGGTAACTGTGTTAGATGGTTGGCGGTGTTTATTCGAAATGGATGTCTTTGAAATGGATGCCTCAGCAATCAAAAGCTTTATGTCAGGTGCTTCTACTACACCCAGATTGTGTAAGAAAGTATGAAAAACAGCATAATGGAATCTACCCTCAAAGTAGACTTCTCATTGGATTCCTACTTTAGCCAGTTTAGACTATTGTAGCAAATGACCCTAGGCTGCGTGGCTCAGAAAACCAACATTCCTTTCTCACAGTTCTGGAGACTGGAAGTCCAAGTCAAGATGCTACTCTTGGCAGGCTCTGCTGAGAACTTTTCTCCGACAGCTCCCTCCTCCCTGTGTCCTCAGGAGATGAGAGGGGCAGAGGTGCTCTCTGAGGCCTTTCCTGAGGACGTTAACTCTGTTCATAAGGGCTCCACCCTCATGACCTAATCACATCCAAAGGCCCCACCCAAAAATGCCATCACACTTGGGATTAGACCTGAACATACACATTTTGGGATGTCACCAACATTCAGTCCATAACATTTCTTTCTGGTGTTTTCTTTGTTCAGGCATGTTAGTGTTGGTGGATAATATGCAGAAAACCCCACATTTTCTTTGTACCCAAATCCTATAAATATCTGTCTTGCTCCTTTCTCTTTTCCACTGACAAGGAAGGAAATCCTCATGTCAGAGAGTTTGTTTCATCTACAGTGTACAAGTCAATCCCTCACTGGGAATCCCATCTGATCCCCTCTTTTTTGCTCAGCGGCCTCATCCCTCACCCCAAACACCATCTTTCCATTTCTTTTCTGTAGAAAAAGAACAAATTACTCTTATCTGCTGGGCATGGTCAAAAAATCATCCTTATGATGTTCTGAAATGGGCTCAATATTTGGAGATTTTGTTGGACCTGGACACTTAAATCTTGGTTGGGGACATGATGAGATTTCCAATAACTTTTCTAGTGAGACTAATTTATGGTGATTCTCTAGACTCCTGAGTTCCATTCATGGACATTGACATGGCACTTGTTCCTTCAATCTAACTCTATTTTAAGGCAGAAGAAAAGTAGAGAAATTGTTTAAGAATACACATTTTCGTTAAAATCTGTTAACACATATACTAGGATGTGTTTAAATTGAAAAGGTAATGAAAACACCAAGTCCTGCCAGAGTATAAGTCCTCTTAAACTCAAGTGAGAGACATTAACTTGGTGCTATTATTACTGTGTGAACAAGAGACACTAGATTTAAAATGAAGTATAACCAAATTCACTGCTTGGTATTTTACTTATGTTTTTATCTCACTCCAATTAGCTGTGTTACCTAATCTCTTGTTCTTATGTGAAAATAGACAGTGAATTAGAAATGTGTCTTGGAATTGGTGGTAACTAGACTTGACAGATGTTAAACAAGGGACCAGCTGCTAAACTCAAGTGAAATTCAGAACTATCTCCCGGCTGGTGGTCTAATTTGATCTAATTTGTACATTTGTCTTTATTCATGATCCTATGGAAAGATTGTTGACAACAGCATTTCAGATAGATTTTTTGAAAATCCCCAGGCCTGTGGAAGTTTTCCTTAATCTGTCACATTTGCATTGGCAAGCACCACACACTCCAGTGCCACCCACACCCCAGCCCACACTTTATCAAGCCCCATGCTATTTGACTAAAAGGGGAAAGCATGTGCCTTCCTGAAATAGAAATTTTTATATTCTTCCTCACTGGTCTCTGTTCTGGCTTGTCCACAATTTAATAGAGCTACATAACTTCTTAGAATTTGGGACCCAAAAAATGGTAGTTTTTGTTGCAGTTTGGAATTACCTTGAAAGTACTATAACAACATAGTAAATACAGATAAATAGAAAAAATAAAAATATTCTCAATGGAGATCTGTGATATTACCCAAATTTAAGATAATTCTACAAAACTTTTAGAAATTACCTCCCTTTGGCAAACTGACCACAATGTCTACTTAATTTCCTTTCTTCACAGAAACCACAATAAAATAAGCATGAGATATATTAAAGAAAGAAGAGTGGGTTCTAGGACAAAGGGCATGGAAAAAGAAACTATAATAGTAAAACTACAAAACAAAAAAATGGAAACTGACTTAAAAAACCAAATCCTAACCCTACAATTATAAATCCAAGACAAAACTTTTGTTTTAGCTCAGGATTTCCAAAAGACCCAGGCATTGTAAGCTTCCAGCTGCTTTGGAAATAATAGCAGTAACAAATAGGATTAGTTAAAAACTTGTTTAAGACAATGTTATACTGCTAGCTGTCCCTTCCTCCTCCAATAGAAACATACCCACTTTCACCCACCCACTGGCCCCCACATAAACCCCACACACATACTCTTGGCGTGAGCCTCTCAGGAGAGGACCATGGAGTGTTGCTTGTCCGAGGGCATCTGGAACAGTTGAAGCAGGGGTGATGGGATATAGTCCTGTAAACAGGGACAATAAGTGGACATCTACATACTGAATGTTGCGTTCTCTTGCTCTCTTCCCTATGCAATGCCCAGCAATCTATAAAGAAGCCTAATAACTCTAGACAAAAGATGAAAAGATTTCTGCAGGGATCTGAAAAGTCTGAGAAGAAAAACTTGCAGGCAATGAGATTGCAACCTCCCCAGGGAAGCTGTCAATCCCATTCGTACTTTGTAAAGCCCATTGGTGGCCCTTCCATGCACGCATCTTGCAACCATCATCTTGGAGGCCTTCCTTTAAATGAGAGTAGACAGCAAGAATGACGAGGTATGTGACGGAAGTCTCTTGCATCAAAGAAGACAAAACCTACCAATAGGAAAAGATTATTTCAAGAAAACAGAAGCCATACAGCAAAATAAAGCCTTAATAATAATAAAGCTATTATTACATGTTTTGACAAATTTTGGAATTGTGATTTCTAGTTTCTGATAGGTGCAAGAAATAGCATTGATTTTCCATTGTCACCTTTTTTTTTTAATTACAAGTGTATTTGAATGACAACCTACAAACTCTTCCCATAAAACTGAAAATCCAAGTACGATTTATTTCATTGCATGCAAGCTTGAGAATGAGAAGTTCTGGCTCGATTCCTACTTATGCTAATATGGGATTCTGAAAAAGTAACATCAAGGACTTTTGCTGTGGTGAAACAGAGCCTGTGAGGTGGGAATACTAAGGCAGATGGGTCTAAGCGTGCTTAATAATCAGCACATACAAAATTACACTTTAAAAATATGATTATTCGCATTATAGAAAGCTATTACATTCATTAAATGATGAAAATTTAAGTTTCTTTTCAATTATGTGTTTTTATATTGTGTTAAAGAGAGAAGATCCATCCAGAGAAACTTAAAATTTCCCTTGTTAAATCTAGTGAGCAAAACAGACAGTGGTGGAGACCTGTGGCTGCTTTGGTGGTGGGAGAGCTAAGAAGAGGATACCTATGAGAAGAAAGCCTGTATCGCCAAAATATTAACAAAGATGTGAAACAATGGTACTTTACTCATCGAAAAATAAAAAAATAGATAAATCAAAAGCAACAGCAAGGAATGCAAATTGCTACTGAAGCACTGTGAATTCTAGGAAAACAGAAGTTTACAAGATTACCAAACCCTTAAGCATCAAAGAAATGAAACATCCCATACTTGATAATATAACCAGGATCATATTATTCTAGTACATATTTAAGTTGAAACTCAGTTTTTATTATGTATTGCCCCTCTAGATTATTTTCTCTTATATGATAGGGATAAGGAAATGCTTAGCATACCCAATTTTGTTTTATGTGAGAATGGATGTTTCCAAAAATAATCACCCATCAAATTTAATTCTACTGCCAAACTTTTTGAAGGATAAGTATTGATGGTCATTTCAAGTGAAGTGAGATTGTGTGAAGTTCACCTAACTGGACATGATGTTCTTCCCTAGTTAGAAATCTAACCTAAGGGCCTCCCTGGTGGCGCAGTGGGTTGAGTGCAGCACTGTGAAGTTGTCTGCAGCTTCCTCAGTGCAGGTTTGATTCCCAGCCAGCCAGGGAGATACCCACATGGCACGGCAGACCTCTCCTGTCTTGCTCGCTGCTCCCCTCATCAGTGTCTTCAGTCCATCTGCCTGTTCTGTTCCTCACTCTGTCTCTGGTGCATCCTCTCACCCTCCTGCACCTCTGACTGTACCCCAGTTCTAGTATAAATAAATAAATCTTTAAAAAAAAAGAAATCTCACCTAACCTGAAATCTACGAAACACTGAGAACAAATTCAAAATTTTCTTTTTAATAATTTGCATTAAGCAAAACTTTCTTCCTTAGGTTGACATTGTTACAGTTTTTCTATTCATAAAGGGAAGTCACTGAGTTTTTATTATAAATGTTCATTATCACCAAATGAATTAAAAAATGATATGGGTAGAATTTGGGTAATCTTATTTTTCCATTGATTTTTGAGACTTAAATTTCTATAATTATACTAAAGAATTAAAAAGAGAAAGAAAGAGGATGGAGAATGAAATAAAAAATCACCTTCTGATGAAATTAAATACACTCACTTCTAATTCAATAAAATTAAAATATTAAAAGATGAAAACTGAGGATTTGTTTTATGAGGATTTGTTCTATGCGACCTTTCATGATATTTAGGCATCTGCCTTTTTAGTTCGAGTAATCAACATGCTAATTAAAACTACATTTTTGTGAATGTCAAAACTGTCATCTGCATTTTCAATGTTATAATTGTGTGAGATTAAAAGAAAAGGAGAGATTGCACATCAGTGACATCACTGCTATAAAATTATCTCGGAGACTGGGGAATGAAGAAAAGCTTTGCAGCCCTGTGGATGTGGGTAACTGGAGGATTCTCCAATGTGGAGGAACATGACCCCGCTCCTGATCTGAAGGTACCTAGCTCCCTACACAAAGAACAGGACTTAATGAGAAGCAGAGTGTGCTCAGGTAACGTCAGTGCTTCTCAAAGGATCTCCTGGTGGCTTATAAGTCTTCCCATGTCCCCCAACCCTCTCCACCCACGTCCTCCAAGAGCCCTATTCTATTGGTCTGGAGATATCCTGGACTTCAAAAGCCTGACAGGCATCAGATAATTTGCCTGTTACAGGCAAGTTTCCACAGTGTCTCTACGTGTCTTCTGTAGCCACAGAAGATGGAGAGAGCCTCTCCCTGGGGAGAGAAGACATCTTTGTCTCCTGGCCTAGGTAATAAGATGAAGTAGGTTTCTTTTTTTAAAAAAAAATATTTATTTGTGCCCACAAGAACTGGGGTACAAGCTAGAGGGGTGTGTGTGGGGGGGGGAGGTAAGAGGATTCACCAGAGACAGAGTGGGGAGCAGAACAGGCGGATTGACTGAAATACACTGCTGAGGGGAGCAGCGGGCGAGTTGGGAGGTCTGCTGTGCCATGTGGGTAGCTCCCTGGCTGGGGATCGAACTCATGCTGCAGTGGCTTCCAATAGCTTCATAGTGTTGCAACTTAACCCCTTGCACCACCAGGGAGGCCCAGATAAAGTGGGTTTCAATGGAACCCCTTTATAAGACTGAGGTCTCCTAAGCCCAAGATTGCTCAGCTGTGACACAGACCCACTGTGTATGCAGCAGGCACCTAGCCACCCTGCATCAGGAACTTAGGGGGCCAGGGAGACAGATGGACACATGAAGCTTTGAGTTCTCAATTTGTTTTTCTCAAACTCATTGCTATTCTGAGGTGAAGTCACCAAGTCACCACCAGCTGTGAACTGAATGTTCTTAGGATTATGCAGGTAACACTCCTTTAAGCATAAAGTACAATTTGGCAGGATGCTCATTGATAACAGAACCTTTGTCTAGGGTCTTAGCAATGCACAGGGAAGCCCAAACCAGGAGGTCTTTCTTTCTTCTTTAGACCTAAGTCATTAGGCCCCCTCATTTCTGCTCCCATAACCTCTGACTTTCTAATTACATATGACCGAATTAGTTAAAAAGCAAATCAATCACCTTTAACCCACCAATGCCAGCAAATTAAATGTACACCAGTGTCCTGTGCAATTTGCTATGTAATTTCAGCAAAGCTCTGCAGGTCTTTTCCTTGGTCAAGTGGCTCTAATAGAGTTACTCCCCTAGAACTGTTCTAAGATTTTAGAAAACAGTGAAAATACATATGAACGCACAGGCACAGCACTCATCTTATAGTGGAATCTCCAATTATTATTTTTTCAATTGCTTTTGACCCCTTGCACCTGAAGCAGAAATAGCCTGTAAGATCCAGAAGTTTGGATTTTGCTGGCCAGGAAAGGGAATAAAGCTGGAATCACCCAGAAGCAGCTACTTAAATCCCACACTGGGATCTGACAATGTCTCCTAAAGCCACAGAAGGCAGAGGCAGCCCAGAAACCTTTTGGAGAGGCAGTGTCTGAAGTGTCTAAGATTATTTGCTTTTTGGTTTTATTTATTTTTTAACGATTTTAATCACTTTATTTTTAATTATTTTCTTACATTGTTGTTCATTTGGGTACAATATTTGGTTTCTCCCCTTGATGTAGTCCCCATATTTGCTTTTTTTGCATATCCTCACACTCTTAGGGATTCCAGGAAATGATCCAAAGGGGCTGGGTCAATGAGGACATTGGCCCCCTTTTAAGGAAGTCCTTTTTCTCTTCCTGGTACTAGGAAATAAGAGGGGACCCTCTTGGGTTGCTGTAATGGCAGGAGGACACGGAACAGGATCTCTATGATTCGAGCAGACGGGGTAAAGGAGAAATCATGGAGCCCTCAGCGGCTTTTCATGCTTTTATTGGGATTTTACTGGGTACACAGCAGGCAGGGTGCCCGGGGGCTGGGAGGCTGGCAGGCCACCCAGCCCCCAGCAAGTCTTCACTCTTTCTGGGCTCTCTCACGCTCTCTCGTGGCCTTGTTCTCTACTCTCCTTCTCTCTGTTTCTCTGCTTCTGCTGGCGTCCCCTTGACACCACCCTTATAAGCCCAGTCTCTCAGCCCAGGTGTATCCACTTACGCATGCCCACACCCCACTCCAGGTGCCCGCCATCAGGCATGCATTCAGGACCACAGGGATCCGTCATCTATCCTGATGGCGCGAGGGCAGAAAAGCCTGATACTTTTACCTTACCCTACAGCTGCTCACGTCTGTCTTTGCAGGGCTGGTCTGTCCTGCGGAGACATGACACGGCGTTACCAAGGACCAGGATTTATTTAATGCCCTCTGCCCCTGAATGACAAGATTCTTCCCCTCTCCCTTCCTGGGTGCCCTGGTGAAACTTCCTGAGGCTCCTCTCATGTGATGAGGGGAATGGACCCAAATCTGTACTGAACCTAGCAATTCTGCCCCAGTGAGAGGGCTTCAGCTGCCTGCTCTTATCCACAGCCCCCATGGTGCACGGCTTGCATCTCCAGGGCTTCCTTGCAAAAACCTCCTAGCAGACCTTCCTTGTTTCATTCTCATGTTTCTAGTCCGCACAGCACATAGAAATGATGATGGGGATTTTGCAGGGACTACACCTCAAAGGAGAAAGCATTGCACAAAAGGAAGAATGATGTAATATATATATATATATAATTAAGTTAAATTAAAAAAAAAAGAAATGTCTCCTTTTCAGTGCCCCCTTCACCCAAGAAACATTTGCTGCATCATTTGGGTTCCCAGGATCCAAATTGGCTCCCCCTGTTTATGCTGGGGAAGGCTGCATTAGCCGAGCCTGTCAGTCACCTGGATGGACTGTGGGGAAGTTCTGCCTCTTTGGCTGCAGGCACAGTCCCAGGGCTGCAGACTGGCGTGTCAGTTAAGTAGTTCAAAACATTGTTAAATGGTTCTCATTTATTTATTTATTTGTTTGTTTGTTTGTTTAAAATATTTATTTATTTATTTATACCAGCACTGGGTACAGTCAGAAGCACGGGAGGGTGAGAGAATTCACCAGAGCCAGAGAGGGGAGCAGAACAGCCATTGTGACGAAATACACTGCTGAGGGGAGAAGCGGGTGCGGTAGGAGAGGTCTGTCGCGCCATGTGGGACCCTCACCGGTGTCCAGGGATCGAACTGGCGCTGCAGAGGATGCAGGCAAATTTGCAGCCCAGTGCTCAACCGATGTGTCACCAGGGGAGGCCCTCTCATTTTTCAAAAAATTTGTTTATGCATACATGAACTGGGGTGTAGCCAGAGGTGTTGGGGGTTAAGATGATTCACCAGAGACAGAGTGGGGAGCACAACAACAAAATTGTGCTATTATTTCAAAAATTATGTGCCTAGTCCTTTATATTCAATTAAGGATTCAATTAATGATAAACAGAAGCCAAAATCTTTTCCTGACCTGATGAACTTCTCTTTGAAGAAAAGCATCTACACTAGATAAGCAATTGCAAGATAAATTAAAATGGAATCCAGGTGATCCGATAATTATAAAATAACAGTATTTGCAAAATTTAAAGCAAGGGAAAATTCTGCCTCAAAGTATTCCTTGTCAGTAAGATCAGATGATATTTTTGTTTTCTGGTGTAAAAGTTTTCATTTTTTTGTCACTGACGATCCTAATGTTTATACTGGTCCCAAGGAAGCACATTAAGTAATTCACCCTTTATCCTTTTGCTACCAGCAGTAGGAACTACTGTCAGACTTTAGTCAGTAGGAAGGAAATGAGGGGCAGAGCTATTGGTGTGTCCTGGATACCCTGGTGTGCCCTCTTTCCATTTACAATTCTACATCTGGAGAAGGAAATGGGAGGGAGAGCAGAGAAAGTCAAGAGAAAGTCAAGAGAAAGCTGTCATAAGAACGTATGATGTCATCTCATTCACAGACTCCATGTAAGTCTGCCTGCCTTGCCATGTTTTCCGCTCCTTGGGGGGTGGGGTACTCTTTTCTAGCCTTTTGTTCAAATTGGCTTTAACATAAGGGACTCGCCCTGGGTAGGTGCAGGAAATCCACTCTTTTACCACTCAACTCTGACTCCCAAGATTGTCTCTAGACTATATTTATGTACCTCACCAAATGGTCTACTCTCTACATTGAAGGTGTCCAAATAAGACCACTCCAAGATTCTCTGAGTGGGCATCCTCAAATGCCTGGCTCTGGTATGCAGAATGTTTTGAGCTAAGAACAGTGAAATCTTTAGAAGCTGAGGAGAAGCTTCTGTTCTTGACTGACTCCTTCATCCTTTCTTAATTGAAGCACAGTTCACCATGTACTAAACTTCTGTTCTCTTCCTAATCAAAGAAACAATCACTGCTCCCCTTCTTGTGACCTAGAAGGGGATATCGTCTAGATGTAGAGTTCACTCTATCTGAAAATGTCGTTTACCCTCAGATAAAGAGTTCACCTACTTCATGCCTGTCATGTTAGGTACCCCATTTTCTTGATGCCCAAGGTCCCTAAACACAGGATTAATATCCCTGGTCTGCTCCATTATTCCTTAGAATTCACAACCATGTAAATTCTCCATGTGTATAGTATTCAGTTTTGACCTTTCCACCTACTAATCTGTGTGATATTATTTGTTTGTCTGTCCACACTTAGAAGAACCTTAATGGGGTGGGAAACTTTGCCCCTGCACTGAATAGCACAATAAATCTTCAATCATTTTCATAAATCATAAACAATTTTAAAAATAGAAATTTCATTCATCATTGAAAACATAAAACAATCATAGAAGATATGTAATGTGGCAGTCCATGAACAGCAAGGAAATAGTTTGTTATTGATGGTGCATTTATAAATCATACAAAACCTGAATAGCATTATGGGTTCAATTAAAGGGAGAGCTTTGTTCAAAAAACAAACTTTTGCTTTAGGAAAAATAGCTAAAGTTTAAATATTTCCCTTTTGCTGGCAATGAGATTTACAGATGTTTGAAAATAAACAAATATAATTAACTATTAATGTATTTGTTTGATCAAACAATGTAGCTGAATCTTAAATGCACAAAGTCCATTATTGATTTTCATGGAAACTTGGGTAAGAACCCACTTCTGTATATGCTTGACACCTAGAATAAGAACTGCACAGTGTAGCAATTCAAATGGGGGCCAGAATACAGCAGTGAATGCAGTCAATTGTCATTGGCAACATGAAATGACTGAAATAAGTAAATGAATACAACTAATTATTTTAGTGTATTTAATGTCAAAGTATGAAAGCAGAGGGTTCTGAAAATTCATATGTTACATGGAAGCGTGAAACCCACAAGTTCATTCCATTTTGGTAAGCATCCATTTTTGGAAAGGGCTGACATTTCCACTCAGAAAAGTTACACTGGAAACAAAGGAATTCTCTTCCCTCTGATTGTCATATTGTCATGCTATTATACATGGCATTTACCCAGTTTCAAAGTCACCCAAGTTTGGGCATCTTCCTTCAAATCCATGCTTTAGTGCCATCTCCTTGCCCCACCTTTTACTCCATGAGACTGGTTTAGACAGCTCCTTCTATTGCCCACTGCACTTTCTAAGAGATACATTTCTTTCTACATTATCATTGTTTGCACGTTTGAGTCCTCCAGGAGATTCTCAGATTCTTAAGGTAAATCAGTGTATTATTTTTTTCATTTACATGTGCCCGGAATCCAGCAGCATGCTGGTTCCACCTGTCACTCCATCCCAGTTGGAAAATCAATAAGGAATCTAAACAGAACAAAGATTTCTTGGCAGAGCTCTTCTTCGTGTCTTCTACATAGCAGGAATGGTGTTGTTTTGACTCTTCATGCTTCCGCTGGACTCTAGTAAACAAAGATCTTGTTCATTCCAATAAACTACTTAATTAAGAAGAGTTGTTGAAATGTCAATAAATATTCAAAAGGGAGGCTTTTTGCCCATAATTTGAATTTCAAATAATCTAGCTGTGATAAATGAGAGTTGATGGTAGAGAAATTATTAGTCACTCATCTGAATGTGCTTATTAGTCCCATCGCAGTAGTTAGCACCATGTAGAGAAAAGAAAGGATGGAAAAGCCCTTGAGAAATTCATCCAGTCAAAAGGCAGGGGAGGGAGTTGGAAGTTAGTAGCCTCTAATCCAATCTGTTCAGCTACAAGACTTCCTGGAGCTAACTAGGGGACATGAATGCACCTAACATTAGAGAAAAACTGAAATAGAAGTATCCTGTGTTAAGTTGGGGGGATACTCTGGGACCATGGACAGCTGCCAATCCCCTTCAGTCATGGCATCTTCCATCAATTGTTGTGCTCAACCAAATCCTAAATGAAGTACCAAATTGTGAACCAATTAAGAGTAAAGTAAATATTTATTTTACATAATGACTATATGATGTCATTGGATCTTCCAGTTTTTCCACTGCCTAGGCTTTTATATTCTACTGATGATTTTTATACATTTTCATGTAGAGCAGACAGATAGGGAGTGGGGTAGGAAAAGCTAGTAGCTATTTCATTGCAGGCATTTCAGTGATCTCTTATTATGAGATGAGGATTATTACTTTTATGTACCAGAGACAACTAAAGTTCAGAAAGTCTAATTAATTTCTTCAAGGAACATAGCTGGAAAATGATATTAAGAAATTTACATCTCTTCAGATTCATCAATGATTCTACAATATAATTCAGTAACACTTCCCAGAACTAAAAAAGTTAGGGAAATTTGGTTCTTTCCATTTACATCCAAGCATTTGTTTATCCATCCATCTGTATACTTATGTTCCTTTCCCATACATTTGCAAAAAAAATCTATGAATGAGTTTCCTCTATTTCCAATTTTTGTTATTATAAGTCATCATTTATGATGTTTATGATTATTTTAATTATGATGCCTATTTTAAAAAGTATTAGGGAAAGGATACGAATGTATTGTTTTACTTAGTTGAGCATGCTACTAAAAATGATATCACATGAAATATCAACACCTCTTCTGGTTACTAAATCATCTAATGTAATGTAATGGGTTATTTACATTAGTTGACAACAGTGATGCCAATAGCAACTCTGCAATGTGAATTACAAATTCAAGCCAAAGTAAACATTTCTGGCTGCTAAGTTTTCCTCACAAATCATAACTTGGTCTATATTTTGTAACTCACATCATAATACAGGCAAAAATATGGACTATAGATTAAATAACTTTCTTAATTGCACCAATACTTGCTTGGTTTATTTCTTAAAATCTTTAACATAACAATATTTTATTTCTAAATATCATCACTCATGAAATGAATTTCCTAGTTTATATTTCTATGTCATGATAGCAGAGATAGGGCATAGTAACAAGAATTAGATAATTCCTGGACTTTTAATGGCTCTGAATGGATTTTTTGCTTGATTTTTAGAAGTTTTTATTCCAACCATTTAATAACATAATTTTTTGGTGGAGACACCAATCTTCCTATTACTTCAGTGCTTCCTTGAAAGCAGCTGTTTTCTTAAACCTTTTATAAACTCTGTAGTTTATAAAACCTTTTTAAAAATATTGATTACAATGAATTTGTGCCACTCTGAATCTCTGATATAGAATTGTGCTATACTTTTTTGTATTTTTATTAAATATTGTTTCTCTTTTGCCTCTCTTACTCATATCTTGGTTAGAAAGATTTTTTCTATTGATACATGTATTGCATTTATGTATTTTGCATGTTAAACCAACCTTGAATTTGTGGGATAAATTCTATTTTGTTGTGGTGTATAATTCTTTTCATCCATTGCTAGGTTTAGTTTGCTAGATTTTTTTGAGGTTTTTTGCATTGATAGCCATAGGAGGGATTTGTTTGAATGTTTTTTTTCCTTGTGATGTCTTGTTTGGTTTGGTATAAGATTAATATTAAAGTTATAAAATGATTTGGAAAATGTTCTCTTGTATCTTTTGGGAGAGCTCATGGAGATTTGGCATAATTTCCTTAGTTATTTGGTGGAATTCATCAGTGAAACCATATGAATCAGCAGTAAATCCATCTGAATCTTGGATTCATCAATGTCTTCATTTGTTACAGGTATATTTTTGTTTGTCTATTTTTCTTGAGTCAGTTTTGAAAGTTTATGTTTTTCTAAGAATTTACATAAGTTATCTAATTTTAGATTTATAATTGTTCATAGTTTCTTTCATAAGTATTTTTATTTTATGATATTTATTTTATTTCATTTATTAATTTTATAATTATTAGTAATTATTTTATTTTAAATTTTTTATTTCTGTGTTTATTTCATTACTGATTGCACTAATTTAGTCTATTTTTATCTTGATAACTTTGCCTAAAGTTTTGTTAACTTTGTCAAAGAACCACATTTTTATTTCATTGATTTTCTTTCACTGTATTAAAACTAAATTCTTACTATTTCAGAATGCCATATGTATTTAAGTTATTTGTAAGCCCCAGATATGTATTCAGAATAAAAGATGTTGTCTTGTGATAAATCTCCACAAATTCTCATTTTGTTCTTAAAGAATGGGCCATGGAAGCAGGTCATTATCTATCAGACTTAAGATTCTGAAATCTATTTGTTTTGTTTCATTTCATTTTTTTCATTATTTTAAATAATAATGTTTTGATAATAATTCCTGCAATATGATGTACATAAGCATTGTAAATAATTTAATATAGTAGATCATACTAAAATAGTTTTTATCTCCTTCCACTGAGAGTTTTTATTCTTTTGAGAGAGAGGAATAACCATTCTGGTGAGTCCAGAGATTATTTTTGCTGACTCAAGACAATATAATTTCAATTCTGAAGCAGCAATGCTAAATAATATTTACTTAAAAAGGTAACATTTGAATTTTTATTTAAGGTTCTACTATCGAAGCTATTCTCTACTTATGATCAAACAAATGAATAAAGGAGCCACACATGAAGTAGTTGGCTAAACGAGACATACAGGTTTGATGGGGGAAAAAAAATTCTATGGCAAACTCAATGCAGTGTATTGGAAAGTTTTACTGTGTGTAGTCCATAATAGTGGAGATAAAAAACAATTATTTCACTTTGGGATCTAAGGTCAGAGTCTGATTTTAAGTAAAAAGTTAGGTTCTAAACCATTTGCTTCTGATTACAGGTTGATTAAGTGCAGGGGTGGGCGAATGAGAGGTGTTCAAAAATTGAAATTTCCTGGAAATCTCTATGTGTCATAACCAGTTCTACTGGCTCTCCTCATTACCATTCCACTCTAGGTTCTGTGTAATCTATCACCAAGATAAAACAAAGAAGCAACAACAACAAAAGTTTTCACACACATCTTTAATAAAGAAGTTCAAAAAATAATTGCCTATGAGGAACTAACTTCTAGAGAAGACATAAGTAGCCCTTAAAAAGCCCTTTTTATTCTGGCACTGGGGGTTCCCAAAGTTTAGGTCACTTTTCTGCTCAGCCTATAATTCACTATTCTTGCTGAAATCTCAGGAACATACCCAGACTTCTTATTTAGTCTTTGTATTTACAGGAAAATCCTTGCTGTTAAAGAGAACCACATGAGATATGTGATACAAAGAAAACCTGAGAAAGCTATCTCACAAAAGACCTCACAAAATACCATTTGTCTTAGAAAGAAAATCACTACATGAAAAAACAAAACAGAAAAATTAGCATAAAAGTAAACACTTTGGGGACCCAAAGAAAGCTTTACTATTCTCAGAGAGACTTCAGCAAATACAGCCGCCCAATTGGAGACAAAGATCAGTATACAAAAATCAATTGCATTTCCACATATTAGCAACAAACAATCACAAATAAAATTTTTTAAATGTCATTTACAATATCATCCAAAAATATGAAGTAGTAGGGATCAACTCCAGAAAAGATGTATAAAGTCTCTATATTTAAAATCAAGGAATATTGATGAAAGAAATTAAAGATCGCTGAAATCAGTGGTTCTCAACCAATTTTCATTCTGGACGACATTTGGCAATGTCTGGAGACATGTTTGGTTGCTATAACTGAGAAGGCAGGTTGTGCAACTGGAATCTACTGTGTCAAGGCAAAGGGATGCTGCTTGGCATCATAGAATGCATGTAATAGCTCCCCATACAAATAACTATCTTGTTCGAATGTCAGTGTGTCGAAGTTGAGAAACCCTGGCTTGGGGAGGGAAATCTTGTTTGTGGATCAGGAGACTCAAAACTGTTGTGATGTCAGTTCTATAGAATCAATGATTCAAAGTGTATATATAAACACACAAGCACACATACCAACACACACACACATAAATACATACATACATATATCCAAGCCATGAACTAGTAAACTAGTTGGTGACTAACACTGATTTTTAGCCTAATCATAAATTTCATGATATAATCATAAACTTCAGTGGTCAAGATAGTGTCCTATTGACTTTAATGTAGCCAAAAAGATCAAAGAAACTGAATAAAGAATCTGGATATGGATCCACATATATATGGACAATTGATTTTCAACAAGGATGCAAAGGAAATTCAGTGAGGGAAATGATAGTTTTTTTAAGAAATGGTGCTAGAGTAATTGAATATGCATATATAGGAAATAAACTTTCATTACTATTTCACATCATATACAAAATATTTTACTATGATGTTTATTTTATTATTATGTTAATCACATCATATTAATTCAAAATATAGCTTAAATCCAAACATAATGCCTAAAATATAGAACTTTTATAAGAAAAAATAAGAAAAAAAATTTTGTGGGCCTCCCTGGTGGCACAGAGGTTAAAGTCTTAAGCGCTATCAAGCCATAGCCAACCACCACAACATGAATTCTATCCCCGGCCAGGGAACTAACCCACATGGCACAGCAGATCTCTCCTATCTCACCTGCTGTTCCCCTCAGCAGTGTATTTCAGTCGACCCACCTATTCTGGTCCCCACTCTGTCTCTGTTGAATCCTCTCAATACCCCCACACCTCTGGCCTACACCCCAATTCTTGTATGCACAAATAAATAAATCTTAAAAAAATTGTGACCTATGATTAGGTAAAGATTCTTAGAAACAATACCAAATATGTGACCCTTAAATAAAAGCAAAATAGATTAAATGGACTTCATCAAAACTAAAAACTTCTTTTCTCTGAAAAACTGTTAAGAGAATAAAAATAGAATCCATGGAGAAAAAAAGTTATGAAGCATATGTATGACAATGAATTTGTATCTAAAGTATATAACTATATAAATCATTCTCAAAATACTCTAAGGAAACCATTAAAAATGGATAGACATTTAGACAGACCCTTTATTAATAATACAAACAAACACATAGCACATAAAAACATGGATTCTCAATAGCATTAGTCAATAACAAAGGGCAAGTTAGAGCCAAAGGGGTTATATATATATATATATATATATATATATATATATATATATATATACACACACTCACACACACACACACACACACACACACACACTACATAACATTACACCGGATTAGAAGGCTAAAATTATAAAGACTGACCATACCAAGGGTTGGAGAATATATGGAGGAACTGGAAGTCTCAAACACAACTGATGAAATGCAGAATGAAAAAACCACTTTGAAAAATAATTTGGCAGCTTCATGAAAAGTTAAACTGATATCATCCATAAGATCTAGCTATTTAACTCTTAGTATTTACCCAAGAAAAAGACAGCATATGTCTACCCAAAGACTTGTCTAAAGACGCTCATAGCAGCTTTATTAATAAGAGACCAAATGTGGATACAACTCAAATGTCTTGTCAACAGGTGAATGAATAAACAAATATTGACAGTCACAGAATGGACTACTACTCAACCATAAAGGTAGTGAACTGTGAATACACACAATATGTGTTCTCTCAAGATAATTAAGTGAAAGAAGTGGGCCTCCCTGGTGGCACAAGGGGTTAAGCAGAGCACTGTGTAGCTATCCACTTCCTCTGCAGGATGAGTTCGATCCCTGGCCAGGGAGCTACCCACATGGCACAGCAGACCTCTCCTATCTAGCCCGCTGCTCCCCTCAGCAGTGTATTTCAGTCAGTCTGCCTGTTCTGTTCCCCACTCTGTCTCTGGTGAATCCTCTCACCCACCCCGCACCTCTGGCCTGTACCCCAGTTCTTGTATGCATAAATAAATAAATCTTAAAAAAAATAAGTGAAAGAAGTTAGAGGGGGAGAGTGCATACCATTAGATTTCACTTATGAAAATTAAAAAAAAAATACAACCTAACCTCCAGTGCATCAGTTGTTGAAAACATGTTAGTTGTTGCTTGATTTCAGGAATGGGTGTCTTAGAGTGGGGTGAAGATATTACAAAGGAGCACAAGTAAACTTTTTAGGGAGGATGAAATGTATTATTACATTAATTGTGATGATGGTTTCACATATGTCAAAACTTATTAAATTACACATTTTAAATATGTGTAGTTGTGTAGTTTTAAATGTCACTTTTACTTCAAAGCATTATTTAGAAAGTGAAATAGAATTGTTGAAAAATAAAGTCTATCTCCAAGGACATATAATAACTAACAGACATAAAAACTACAACAGGAGAGAAAGTTTATATGTTAAGAACCAGAGCAATAAGTACAAAATTGACTGGTAGAAGCACAGGAAAAGGGCAGAGATTTCTTTTTAAATAATACAAGAAATAAATAAAAAATAAAATAAAATAATACAAGAAAAATGTTCTTTACCTTTAGAGTTCCACCCAGGATATATCACAACAAGCAAAATAATAGACTCACATTAAACACAAATTTCCTGTTTTCCAAGAGTAGAAAGTTCCTATTTGGTCTGAATTGTTAGGTTGTGGGTGTTTTTTTTTTTATTATTATTTTTATTTTTTTGGATCTTGGAATGCTATTACCATTAATTTGTATGAAAAATTCTTTGAGCTTTCCCAGAGTTTCCAAAATAACCACCAAAACAGACCAAATAAGAATGATGTACTGTTAGATAGTGGGGTAAGTGAGTAAACCTTTATGAAGTACTAAAAAGATGTCATAAAAGTTCCTTTAATACAGGGGCAATTGGGTGGGGCAAGAGGTGACTTGAGGAATAGGGGGTGAGTTCCTGTAAGTAAATAAGACTCAGCTGATATTAAAACACTTATCAGCATCACTGGAAGATAAAATACAATGGTACAATGATTTAAAAGTTATAGGAAAAATACTTTCAACTCACACGAATACCTAGCTAATTGCCAATTAATCACAAAGACCCAAGGAAAAAATCAGATAGGCAAAATCTCAGACATTTTCTGTCTTAGACACTCTTCCTTTGATATTATTAGCTGAGGATAAACTTTGGCAAAATGAGGAATAAAGTCAGGAAAGGGGGAGACATGGGCTATTGAATGGTAGAACTAATCTAAGTTTCCAATAGAAAGAAATTTTAAGAGGATGAAAGTTTTGCAGCAGTTTCAAAATGTTAGCAGCCTTAATTTGTATGGAAACTCAACTAAGAATATTTTCATGAAGAAAGATAAAGAGGACTACAAAACAATACATTTAATGACTAAGGTGATTATGTAAATAGACAAGAACACATACCAGTCTTTTCAAAAAAATCATGCAAATTAGAGATCTCAAAGTGGGTATTTGTGGGTGATGGGGAAGGATGAAGCCAGGAAGTCTTGATGTAGACATGCAATGTGATTGGTTTGGATCAATTGAAGTAGTAAGAGGAAAAGTAATTCATTGATCTCATTTTAGGAATCTTCTTCAAATAGCCCTAGGTTGAGACTCTGAACTTTGAAAGTTGAGAAAGGAGTTGGGGCAAACTGCTACTTCGAATGATGTATACTCTTAATAACATTAACCCTGTTCATTGGTTTTCAACTTTTACAGTTAATTTTTGAGTGAAATTCTGAATGGGAAGTGTAGTTACAGTGCTAAAGTAAATGTTCTCAACCTCCACAATGTGATAGCAACTACCAACACAACATCAGGCTTTCATCTGATCCCACCTTCACCTTCCAGGCAGAACAATTCTTTATAGTATTTCAGCTTTTTCCCTTCTGACATCTACTCTTACAACTTTTCATGAAATAATACATCTTGAACTTCTATAGAATAACTCAAATATGTGGGTTGCTACTAACTTCCAACTTTTAGAATCATTTTATATACATAATATTAGATGCTAAAATAAAATTTTATGATTGTAGGCAGAATGTAATATTTCCAATCTTGACATAAAAATTTAATTATATTTAATTATATTTAAGAGAATTATATTTTTCCTTCTCCTGAGAAAAGAAAAAAGAAACCCATAGAAAGATAGGCATGTTAATATCTTACCAAAAAAAAATTGAAGGATGAAACTCCTAAGATTCTTCATCAGAAGCAAAAGAATTGAACTATAGGGACAGAAGCTAACTGTACATTTTAATGATATCTTTATAATATATACAATATCAGCTCATTATGTTATACACTTGAAACTAATGTTTTATGTCAACTAAAAATAATTCACCAATAAATGACGTATTATTATCATAAGTAAAAGAAAAATTGGTCTTAATTAAAAATGGCATTCAAAAATTTGGAGTGTCTAGCAGCTGCCTAAACCCAGTAAAATAAGAAATGGAAGTTCAGTTGTGAAGATATTTTTCTTCCAATCATCTGGCAACCAGGACCACTAAATCGTTTCCTAATTGACTTCAAGGTGCACACACAGACTTCCATACCCACACCCCAGGCATGCTCTATATTTGTGAACTACATTTTGCTTTCAAGTATCTCTGGCATTGCTTGCCTGTGAATTTGACATGGAACATATTTATGTACAATTCAAGGGTCATAGAGTGTGAGTCCCTCAAATGCTAGGAGTATCTCAATCAAGAACTGCTTGTCCTATTTGGGCTATCTGTCCTACCTTGAAAATATTATCATGGGTTCCAAATACTCATTAATTCTTTAAAGAACAATATCAATTTTCCCATTCAAAGGAGAGTTGACAATCCATGTCCTTCAGAATCTGGTGAAAGGAAGCAGTCAAGAATTATAAAATGGTGTGAAATGTGTATGTGGGCCGTGGCAGCCCTGGAACACCGCAGTGAGTGTATTCTGGGCAGAGACTCTCTGGGTATAACTGATCCTGCATGTGGAGAGGTTTACTTGGTCAATGAAAAGGAGGGTGCTCTTACAAGCAGCTTTAAAACATTTTGGTAAATTTGGAAATCCCTTCTTCTGCAGTTCTTTGTAACTTGTCATCTGAAGTTACCTACCTAACGAAGTAGGTGAGGAGTGTCCCTGTACTGATATCATTGTCTTAGACAAAGAATAAGTGTGAAATATGTCCAACTGAGGGTCCCAAAGTAGACCAAGGATGTACCAAACCTATCCATAGGATGAAAGAAGAAAACCAGAACCTATAAAGACTTACGGATGAGTTTGTATTATTTTGCAGAGAACAGAAAAATTTTAAGGTAAATCACCATTCAACATTCCCTGGAAGAGGGCACTTCATAAGACTGACATGCTGTGGGAGCTTCCTTGCAGGTGTTTGCAGGTGAGCCAATGGTCCTCTGGAGCCTAAAGATTTATTTCTCAACACAATGTCTTTCTGGTTTGATGTTCCTTCCCTCTCTCGCTGCCTCCCTGTTTCCTTCTCTCCCTCCCTCTTGGGTGCCTTTCTCCCTTTCTTCCTTATTTCTCCCCTCCTTTCTGCCATACTTTGCTCTCTGTCTCCCTCCCTGTCTACTGCCTTTCTTCCTGCCTGCCGGCCTTCTCTCCCGCCTTCCTTGGCAGACATTGCTTGTTACTTTCACACTGTAGAAGAAACAAAGGAAATTGCCTTTTAGCACTAAGGAACTAGGGAGTCCGGGCCATCATTACCTGTGTCAGAGGTGATTGGTAGGTAGGTTCCCTGGCCTTTCTTTCTTAAAACACTCATATGAAGACAGGGACAACCTGGATTTCTGTGAGTCTAGTTTTCTTTGAAATTCAGAATAAATCCTGATTTAAAAAAACTCATCATTCAACGTATCACACATGCAGCTTTGAGCTTATTTCTCTTTACTTCCAGCATAACTTACATGGGCATGTGCAAGTACAAATACCTGGAATTAAAATGACCATTTCAACAATCGAGAAACAAGGAAGGAAAAACTCAGTCTTCACATTTAAGTCAGTTAGTCCTTTTTTAATAAATTTGAATTCATTCATCAACAAGTTTCATATTGTATCTATCACTCAATTTTGCTGTTTTTTTTCATGTCAAATAATACCAAAAAATTACATCAATGTGCTTAAGCAAAATTGGGTTTTAATTGATCTTTACAATGAAATGAAATCAACATGGGAATTGTTCATGACAGCGATCACCTATTTCTACTAGAATAATCCTGTACTTACCTTGAATATACTCACTGACTTGTGAAGTAGAAATATGAAACAAGAATGGCGAAACATGTCTACGGGGCTGGCCTAGGGAGAGGCGAGGTGAGAGAGCCGCTCTCTGGGAGTCCCTGTTTACCCAGGTGTTGGGAATTGAGTATTTCAGGAAAACATGGCACCTTTCAATGCAGTAGAAGAGGTAATCGATCCAAGGCACACTAGCCAGTGTCCTGGGAAAGTTTAATCCACCTGGGCAGCTCTTTGCCCCACGAGTCAACGTTACTCTGACCAATGGCTCACTTTAGATGAGAGCCAGTCAATTCCATGAGTAACAAAATATTTTACCAATTGTTCTGTTTTGCTTACATAGAATGGCCAGAAAAATGAACTCGTTTTCAGGTGGAGAGTTAAAGTAAGAACTATGGGATAGTTTATACTTTCAAGCCAGGAGATTCAAAGTTAGGGACATTGTCTTTTTTCAGGACACACCAGTGGTGAGACAGCCCTCAGTGGGATTACCTACTAGATGCCAAAAATGAACACCTACAGCTGCAGTGTGCCTGTCCCCTTAAAACCAGTCCCAGACATGCTTGGCATCACCTCTGAGATGATCTCTCTGGTGAAAATGTTAAATCCATAGCTGGCCAGAAGTGCCTTTGATGTGAATGATTAAACGGTTGGAAATTCAGGGTGCTGGCATTAAAAACACACAGTGTTGCAAATGTACATATAATTTCAAACCTAACAGGAATATTACCATGATACACTTTCTATTCATTGAAGATTCAGGGGGAAATGAATGCCTCATGGTATAGACAGTGAAACCCCTCCATAGTCCTGGGGTTGGTGAACAAGAATAACATTTGCTTTAAAGATTACTCGAGTCTTATCAGTCTTTCTCTGTAAGGATTTATGGAATAGGGCTCTTGAATTACCTCCAATATAACTGAATATGGGTGATCACAAACTGTCATAACAAGATTCTTCTGTACACTTTGAGCCCCTGTACAACATTTCGGAAAGACAGGACTACTTAGAAAATTAACTTTTTATTATGTTCATTTGTTGAGAAAGAAAGAGCATTATATCCCAAATTCAACTTTCCTTACTCAAGAGGTATGGATGTGGGTAACAGCCACCTCCCAAAAATGTCAGAGGTCCGGGTTCAGAATTCATCAGTACGGCTCACTCACTGGCTTCAGTAACTACTGTGGTGTAATGAGAGGTCACTTAACAGAACAGAGAACCCAGCTCAATTCCCGTCTGTCAGCACAGAGTTCTGCTTCTCAATATTTCTTGCAATGCTTTTAAAAATGGAGAAGCTATAAAATAATTTCATTAGAAGAAAAGTAATTTTCTTCCAAAATGAAGTAAAGCAAACACATACCCAAGGATCTTAAAAAGTTTTTTTTTACAGACTATATGTATGTATTCGTGTGTGTGTGTGCACATGTGTGTGTGTAGTTACAAACACTATTTATAGTATAGCTATTATGTTAACTTCATCGCAGTGTCTACAAAGTTGTGGATCCCAGTCTTGGTGCCAAATGCATATAAAAAGCTCAAAAGCTATTATGACTATTCCATGCAAATTTATATCCAGAAAACCTTGGGGAGTAGACTGCAGCTCTTCTGAGCTCCACTGGGTCTCTGCCTTTGATATGTGTGTACCTCAACTATGCATCAAAAAGGTTTTGAATCACTTTTCTCCCAGAGATAATTAATGTCACAGTTCTGAATAGTATAAATTGTACATTTAAACGGATCATCAACTGCTTTTGTCCATGTTCATTTGCATTTTGGGGGTTCCTCTTCTGCATGTGGAGCTCATTCCTTGAATCACTAGATACGGAAAAATATACCTGAAGTATTGAAAGGGATAAGGTCTTCACAAAGTCTTTTTTTTTTTTCTTTTTACATGTTAACAATGATAAGGCCACTTACAAGGTTTTTCCCAATCTGTTTAGCTTTTAGGATCCCCCATTGTTACCCATGATAAAGAAAAAAATTGTCAGAGAAAAGCCAAAGACCAAGAAGTCACTGGCTAGTCTCCAGATACAAATAAAACCAGAGAACAGCATTAGGGAGAAGACATTGAAGAAAGTCATAAAGTACGGGCCAGGGTAATAAAGTCAGTCATTGCTTCTAGCATGAGACTTTGTGGCTTATGTTTTACCTGACGGTGGTTTTTGAACTGTTATAGACTCCCACAAATTAAAGGTTGTGATGGCCGTCAAAGAAAAATCGAGTGGCAGCAACTCATGGTGGTAGCCAACACCACGTGCCTCCCCAGGGAAACTGACGCTCTGTCCACCTGGAGAAAAGTGGTGACAGCTGCAGAGCACTGGATGGGACTCTGCTCATTGGTTTCGGACAGAACAGAGAGGGTGAGGCATATGTGGCATTTTTGGGGTAGAGTGTTAATTTAGCAGTTCTTTCCTGAATATTTTACTTATTTTGTTTTTCTCCAAATGCTTAACTTCACTGTGACATCTATTTGCACAACTGTAGTCATTTCAGTTTATGGATGCCTGTGATAGAAATATTGTTTACAAAAAATATATCATCTCTTTTTTTTTTCTTTAGAAAGATCTCATCTAAATAGTAAGTTAAGGTTGCGTCTATGAAACCGGTGCACCTTGTCTTGTTTCTACGAGCTTTAAAAAGTCCAAATACTGATGAGGCTGTGGATCAGAAGGAACCAAAAGTGACTGTGTTGGTTGTCAGGTTGCTCTCCTTTGCCTTAAGAGAACTGTCACGGGTCCCTGTATGTGTGGTGTGTTCTGGTGTGTTCTGGTTGTGTCCTGCAGCGTTAGTCTAGGAGTAGTTGGATGTGCTTATGAAATGTGTCAGATACAGAAATAAAGGCATGAGGATGTTTCTTGGTTTCTGCAATTGAACAGTAGAAGTGTTTTCACTTCAATCTTAATTCTACATAACAGAAAGTAGTTACATCACATGAAGAAAAGTAGAACACTGCATGCTGCCGTGAGAGCAAGCATAAGGAACAAAATCTTGATAAATATACATATATATGCATATTATGCAAATATATTTTATATTAACATACAATGTTATAAGAATGATTGATAACTTAAAGACAAGGGGGGAAATCATCCTACGTGGTTTCACCTTAGAATAACAAATAACCTGAGACGTCTATGATTTCTGTTAGATATCAGGCCTAAAAATCCATACAAGATGTGGAGCACATTGTCGATGACTGAAATGTCAACTAAACATTGCCAAAATGTGCCACTATGTTCCCACATGACAGGTAAGCTGGATCCACTCCTAGTGAACAAATAAATACACTGTACATCAGGGTACTTACAATGACATGGCATCCATTCCCAATGGGTGTTCAAAAGATGAACGTTCAGACATCAACTTGGGATCTACCTAATGTTAAGACAACAGGTGAGTGCCCACCAGCAACTCACCTTGTCCACAAAACCAGTACTGAAAAAGTCTGTCTGATGAAAGTAAACCCCGTTGCCAAAAAGTCAAAAAGCCTTCACTTAGTAAACTGAAAGAGGATATGAAGTGTGTGACTTGTTTTAAACTAGCAATATCACTGCATGAGTTTTCAAAGATGAACTGAGAGCTTCTTTCTGATTTTTAAACTAAAACATCTAACTTATGATAATAAAAGACACATTTTGGGATGATATTGTGTTTCACGCCCTCATTCTCAAGGCATAATATTTAGACGATGCTTGTCCCTTTCAATTAAAAAAGAAAAAAACTATGACTTTCTTTAATATGCATCCTGTGTTAAATTGTCCATAGCTGCAAAATGTATACATGTATGTGTATTTGTTTTATATACACATGGGTCCTTACACCTGTGTGTATAAACATATACACATACATCCTCATATACACGTGTATTTTATATATATGCTGAGAAAGTTCACATATATATACAATTGCGTATGTATATATGTGTGTGTCTGCATGTGTGTGTGTCTGTGTGTGTACACAGGTATAAAAACTTGACAGGCAGAGTAATATTTCACTCAGTGTTAAATGAAGTCTTTGAAAAATCAAGTACAGTCACTCAGTTAACATAGTACAGCCAGTAAACTAAGTTGAAAAGAGAAAAAGTGAATGGAAATACGATCCTGGACCATCTGTCTATGGCATTCACATCGGTTAGATCAGGGATTTTAATTTTGAGCTGCGAAGATCTCCTCCTTAGGTGGGTCTTCTTGTGCGGGATGCCTCTGTCCCCCATGTGTCGCCCATGCCCTTCCCTAGGCATGCTCTGTTTCCTGTACTGGATTCCTGAGTTGTCAAAGGATATTGCTGAATTCCTGGTGTCACCAACGCTGCCCGCGACCTCATTCATTTCATTGTGAACCTCCAGCGACGTTAACAGAATGTTCCCATGAGCATCCACCTGATTGGAGGAAAATGTACATTGTTACATAGCTAGCGTGCCAATAAATCTCATTTCCATATGCAAACTCAGTGGAGATTGAGGTCACAAATCATGTCATGTGTATTATGAGAAACTGCACATCTGTCAAAACCAGCACTATTTCAGCGGGGAATGTTCTTTTGGAGGTTTAACTGTAGTTTAGAGATCTTATTTCTTTGATTTGAATATTTTCAAATAGGAGGCTAGGTAAAAAAAATAAAATAAAATTGAGGGGTTAGGACACAACCTATGAAGCTGTCTGCAGCCTCTGTAGCACGAGTTCAATCCCCGGCCAGGGAGCTACCCACAAGATGCAGCAGATTCACCTCCTGACTCACCCGCTGCTCCCCTTAGCAGTGTATTTCAGTCACTCTGCCTGTTCTTCTCCCCGCTCTCTCTGGTGAATCCTCTCACCCCCCAACACCTGTACCCCAGTTCTTAAATAAATCTTTAAAAAAATCAAAATTGAAATTTCACATTACAGAAACAAATCCTTGTGGAAGAAACAAAGTTCAAATGCTTTCCAAAATCTTAACCTGAGTGTGTAACCATTTCCCACAGCTATACACTGGATAAAAACTAAATGTCCCCAGTTATCCACAGGGCATGTGGATTCCAGTAGTATTGAACATGATATATACGGTTTTTTCTTGTACATACACACCTATGATAAAGTCTCATTAATAAACTAAGCACAGTAAGAGATCAGCAAAAACAAATAATAACAAAATGGAATAATTTTAAATGATATACTTTAATAATGCTATGTGAATATGATCTCTCCTAAAATATCTTCTTGTGCCTAATAGTTCCAGACTGAGATTGACCACAGGCAACTGAAACCACGGAAAGCAAAGCCACAGATAAGGTGACACTACTGAATTCTTTCCCATTTTTCTGTGGAAGCCACTCTGTCCCCTTTCTTGATGATAAATTATGCGAATTTCCTTGGAGAAATGAGCAAATAATCCAAGGATGGAAGGATACTCAGATGACTCTGGTGGGGTGGATATCAACCCCGCCCAAATATGATCTCTTTGCCAATCATTTTTTTTTTTTCCTGCTGAAAGGGTTCTTTTTAAGGACTATATTGAAGATAAAGTTCCTTCCCACATTGGAACCAGTACCCCTGCCTGCTGTGTACCGGGTAAATCCCAATAAAAGACCTGCAAAAACCACTGAGGACTCTGACTCCTCCTTTACCCGGTCTGCATGGGATCAGAAAACCTGCACTGGTCCATTCCTGCCACTACAGTCTGTGATCACTCTTTGCACACCACTAATCCCTCTTGGCCCTTGAGGTCCCTCCCATGGAGCCTGGTGGTCCCTGTTCATTAATGTGCCCTGCGTCATCCATCCCATTGCCTGGAACACCATCTCCCTTGCCCTATCTCTGTGGAATGCCTACCACTTCTTTTAGAACAAGATCAAGTGTTTATAGCATCCTCAATGAAACTTTCACAAAATTCATTCTTTCATGGGAGAATAATTAATTGGAAATTAATGTGTCTTCCTCTCCTCTGTGTTCTCCTTCATTTCATCAAAGGCATTGAGATAGACATGCAGGAGATGAGGTGGAGAGAAGATTTCACACTAAGAAGAGGAAGAGACCTATGCAGAGCTGTGATCTGGGCCAGGACCACAGGTGGGATGGCCCTGGACACTCAGGGGACCCAGGACAGAAGGGTGCAGATATACAGGGGTCATTCAGACTTTGGCATAAAGACACCACAAAAGTCTCTCAGATGTCTCCCCTGTGGTTTGCAAACACCATTCAAATTCCTTTGTATTATGACTGGGGAGGGAGGTATGTCTTGTAGGATGTCACATCTGGCTCTCCAGAACCTGTGAGTATATGACCTTACATTAAGGACTTTGCAAATGTAGTTCAGGTCATGGGCTCTAAAATAGGGAGACTATGCTTCATTATCCAGGTGGACCCAATCTAATCACATAAATCCTTAGCAGTTGAGAACTTTCTCCAGTTGGAAATTGAAGGTCAGAGATACAGCAGGAGATAAAGGAGAGGTATTTGAAGCAGGACTGGATTACCCATTAATAGCAAGGACTATAAGAAAATCATAAAAAGAAATGGGGTGACTTCCAGGAGCAAAGAATGCCCCTGCTGATATCCAGAGAGGCACCAGGGGCCTCAGTCCCACAATCACATGGCGCTGTGTTTGAGAAAAAACGTGACTGAGTCTGGGGGCAGATTTACCCCCAGGGCCTCCAGAAGAGAACACAGTCCTACAGATGCCTTGATTTCAGCCTTCTGAGATGCTAAGCTCAGAACCCATGGGAAGCCCATTGTGCCAGACTTCTGACCCACAACTGTGAAATAATAACTGGTGATGTTTTAAGTGGCTACTTTTATGGTTATTGTTATGGCAGCAGTAAAAACTACTAGAGAAGAGAAAGAAGGGAAATTTAGAGGGAAAATGCATTTCTGTTGACCTCAAAGATCGAGTACACATTTTTCAGGGAAAAGAAAAAAAGCAGCAGGAAAATTAGCACAAGGTTTGAGGAGTGTCTGCAATGTTCTGATGAAAGGCAAACTAGTTGTGTGGGAACACACACACACACACACACAGCTCCTGGAACATGTTAAGCTCCAGAAAGATAGGCAACCAACCCTCTTCTCACCATCATTATCTTCTGTCTTATCAGAACAGGAAAGTGCACCTCTGATGAGGAGAGCAGAGCGAAGTCCAGAGAGTAAGGGTTTCTGTGTCACATCAAGGAATGCCAACTTCACTCTTCAGGTAGTGAGAAGTAAAAGTGATCTCTAGGTAGAAAGGTGACATATTTCTGAAGCACAACTAAAGCTGAAGGATAAAGGGTTAAAGATGGTGTCAGAAGAGAAAGTAAAGAGGGGGTTCTGGTTAGAGCACCCTGCAGGGGTTTCTGTTTCCTGTCAGGCACCCAGAAAGAGAAATACCAAGAGGCTGTGAGTGGCTTCTCCAGCAAAGCAAGGAATCCTGGCTTGCCCCCAGGTCTCGGCTCAGACACAGGCACAGCCATAGCAGCCAGGCTCCACCACAGTCCAGTCATTTCTGCAGTGAAGAGGGTGTAAAAGAAGTGGAGAGTGACCACCTGGCCTCCAGGCCCATCCTTGCTCCCCAAGGAGCTCTCACTCTGCCCCTGCAGCCACAAGCATGCTGGAGCCTGCTCTGATACCTTCTTTCTGTGAACTGCAGGGGAGGGGAGGCTGCCCATAGATGGCCCAAGATCTACAGTCTCCTTAGAATGAACTCAGCCAGCCTGGAGGAGTATGGAGATGAAAATGGCCTATGTAACACTACACTGGGGAGAAGGGCCTCCATGAAGACCCAATGTAGGATAAATGAAGATTGCTCAGGCTTTTTGCACCACTGGCCTCTGTGACTATCACCTGCGGTCTTGAATGCAGGAGGCACTTGGGAGTGTGGGCTCCGGGTAGGCATGCCTGACGATGGACACCAGGAGTATGGTGTGGGCATGCGTGAGTGGGCACAACTGAGCAGAGAGGCTGAGCATGTCAGGGCAGCGCCACAGAGGACAGGGGTGGTGGAGGACGGTGGGCGGAGTGCAGTAGAGACCAGCGAAGAGACCAAGAGAGAGCCCGGCCTCTCAGACTCCTGGCCCCTTACCCTTCCGTCTGCCCTGCACCTGGTTACCTCACTGCAAATGCTTTAGAAAGATCACTAAATGCCTGAAAAAGCCACTGAGGGCTCCAGGACTCTCCTTGGCCCGCTCTGCCCTAATGCCTGCCTGCACTTCACCCATGCTTGGGAAGGGGACTGAGCACTGGCAGAACATTAGAGTTTTGTTATTTTAATCTATTTGGAGGGGCAATTTTTTAAAAAGATTTATTTATTTATGTATACAAGAACTGGGGTACAGGACAGAGGTGTGGGGGGTTAGAGGATTCACAAGAGACAGAGTGGGGAACAGAATAGGCAGATTGACCAAAGTACACTGCTGAGGGGAGCAGAGGGCGAGACAGGAGAGGTCTGCTGCACCATGTGGGTCACTCCATGGCCAGGGATCGAACTCGTGCTGCAGTGGCTGCAGATAGCTTCATAAGTTGCGTCTTAACCCCTTGTGCCACCAGGGAGGCCCTGGAGGGATGCTTCTAATGGGGCTCTATCTTGAAAGTACCAAGAATGTTAGGCGTCTGTGAAAGTTTAGAACTTATGTTTCATGTCAGTTCTTTTTGCTATCTTTCTCTGGAATAATGAGCAGTAAAACCCTTACAAATACAAACAACAACAACCACAACAACTCTGTCTTCAGGTTCTGGTGGTTTGGGAGACTGATCCTCTGACTCTAGGAAAAGGATGCGGGAGGACAAGGCAGCAGG
Organism: Talpa occidentalis; assembly: GCF_014898055.3. NCBI lineage: Eukaryota > Metazoa > Chordata > Mammalia > Eulipotyphla > Talpidae > Talpa > Talpa occidentalis. The sequence goes on from NW_023601433.1 coordinate 15,807,866, forward strand.
TAAACTACGGTGTGGCTGGAACAGGAGAGGCACTAAAGGACTGGGCAGTAACATGGCCTCTGTGCAGACCAGCCAGGAAGTGGGGGAGAGCGAGGGCCAACAGAGGTAGCCACCCTCCTAAGAAGGGGGGTGTGATTTGAACCTGCTGTGGAAGCTGTGGGCAGTTTATTCCTAAGACAACAGGGAGGGGAACTCAATGGGGTCAGCTGAGTTGGCCTTTACATGTAGGAAAATTAAAGCAAGATCCTAGAGGAGAAAGCTTTGTGTTTCTTCATTCTTCATGCCACGCAGGTGTGGCTTGATGGTGAGTGATTGAACAGCTTTCCCTGGAGAGGTCATCAGCCAGGGACATCCGGTTAATTCAGTTTATTTTAGTACTTCAATCACGATGTGAGAACCCGCCAAATTTCGATCCTGACAGAAAACTTATTAGATTAGCACTTAGAGAGATTTAATATGTTGAGATCATTTCTTCAATTAGCTCTATTGGATTTTATTGAAATATACAGCATTTCCATCAAATCTACTTGAATGGAAATTAATGTGTTTAAAACAAAATATACCTTAAGGTGAGTCAGAAAATAAGCAAAGGTGTGAGATGCTTATAATTTTTTAAAATAACAATGTAGAATTGATTATTTTCAATAATAAGAAACTGACTACATATTTATTAGAACCTCAGAAAACTGAAATTGTTTTCCTGAATGTAGAAAAAGCAGAAGATGTTATTTAGACCTATAAGAATCTTGTCTACATTCTTTTGAATGTTTTAAGTCCTTTTTAATATTATTCATTTTTTTTTCAGTTATTTCATTCTTTTTTCTTTTAAGATTTATTTATTTCTTTATACAAGCACTGGGTACAGTCAGAAGCATGGGAGGGTGAGAGAATTCACCACAGCCAGAGCGGGGAGCAGAGCAGGCAGAAGGACCGAAGTACACTGCTGAGGGGAGCAGCGGGCGGCAGGAGAGGTCTGCGCGCCAAGTGGGACACTCCTTCGGTGGCCGGGTTGCAGCCGGGGATCGAACCAGCACTGCAGAGGCTGCGGGCAGCTTCGCAACCCAGCGCTCAACTGCTGCGCCACTGGGGAGGCCCTATTATTCATCTTTGGACAGTATTTGATTTCTCTCCTCTCTGTGCAATATTTTAAATTCCACAAAGGATGACATGAAACTTGTGGTCATCCATTTAGTAAACCTGATGCCTCACTCTGTAGTCACGCACAGAAAGGTCTAGATCCTTCCGCAAGAAGCATCCTTCATGCACAGGTGCAGGGCTGGAGCTGAATATGAGAAGGTCCTTCCCTTCAAGGGCTCTACCAGGTGAGCATTTGAGATAATGGACAATTATGTTTCAATAAGATTGCCTACTGCCCAGCTGCCCCATTTCCAAATAGATGCTAACAATATCATCTCCGTCCAGTTATCAGAAATGTCATATGAGTATCTTCTTTTGTCAAAATCTAGGGGATTGTGATTAAGAGCTCTGTAGAACAAAATATCAAATAAAGTATTTTCTTAAATGAAGAGAGGGGAGTATTTCTGATGAGTTTTTCAGATGAATTTCGATGATTCTAAGGACTCGGACTTCCCCCTGGATTTAAAAAGATGTATTAGGAGCCTCCCTCTTTATTCATACGAGGAAAGTAAAAAAGCACACATCAGTGGAACCCAACTGATGACAATTACCACAATTACCACTCCATCCTGAACACTTGTCCTTTGTGCATGTAGGCTCTGCTTCCCCCACAATGTTCTGACAGGTTTTATCCAAGATGTCCAGAGCAGGCCTTGGCTAGTACATGTCACCTTGGCACATGCGGTGATACATATCAAGGCCTGATGGGCTCAGGGAGAAACTTACCATTACCTTAAAGAATGAAGATTACCCAGATTTAGGGTCATCTCCAAAAATCACTTTTTTTTTTCTTTTTACCTGTCTTAAGGCAGAGCCAACATCCAGAGGCAGGGTTTTGTCCTATGAAAACATCCCCTCCTTGTCATGTGAGACCTTCTCCTCTCTCCTTGAAGGCCAGGTTCTGATCCTATGCCTAAGTACAGGATATAAGCCCTCAATTTATCCCATTTACTCTATAAATTTCAACCACAAGAATTTTGCAGATGTAATTAATTTTGTCTTTTTCTCCTACTGATCTGCCTAATGTTAATTTCCTTCACCATGGGGAGATGAACCCAGAAGGGTGGGAGTGTGTTCCCAGCACCACTAAAGCACTGACCACCTCTGGGCCATGCTGTATTTGGGCAGGTGCAGAGAATTGGATGTGCACTGGCAAAGAAGGCTTGGTGGCTGCATGCCACGGGAAAGCATGTGCTCGTGGGAGAACAGGGCATGCCAGAGGCGGGGGGAACAGGTAGAAGGGGAAAAAAATCAAGGACCATTTGCAGAGAAGAATATCTGGCACATCTTGAAGGAGGACAAGATGTAGATGAAGAAGAAAGAGATTCTGGGAAAAGAAAATTAAAGGCAAAGAGATAACAATATTTATGGAAGCATAGAGTGAAGAAAGCACAAGAAATAAGGTCAACTGAAAGCTGAGTTGATTTTTTTTCAAGACTTAATGAGAAATTTGTATGACTCAATATTCTGTCTTCCCTGGTCCCTCATGGCCAGTGTATGCATTTGGGGAAAGACTTGATGAGGGTGGGGATATATTCTATACCCTTGAACTCTAGCAAAGAGAGAAGCCAAACCCAGCATCATCAGAGAGCGCTTGGATGCTTTGGATTTTTTATGGTTACCTTGCAGCTATTTCACGACTTGGCTCACATGAGGTAGATCTCAGGAACCGATACCATTTTGCACTATTCCTATGCCAACCCTAAGCCTTATATTCTAATGGAAACAATAATGTTGAAAGGAATTTGGAATATACTGAATTAATGAAACACTATAAACTAGTTTGGTTGATTGTGACTTACAGTTTTATATTTCAAAAGATTTCCTTTAATTGCCTACCAGTGTATAGAAAACTTCCACCAAAATTGCCAGGTGGTAATTTTTTTTTTTTTCAGAAAGAATTAAAGTTACTAAAATTTAAAAAGCAAACTTTTTAAACAAATATTTCCTAAAGAGATGTTAACCTTTGCCTGTCATCAAGGTTTCAAAAATGAAAACAGACGGAGGAGATTGTGTGTGAGATATGGACCCAAGTGCCTTGAATAGAATGACAGATGATGACTTACAATTTTTAAAGCACTTTCTGAATACTCCCTATTTTGAGGAGTTTGTCTCATAACAAATCTAATTACGATCGGTGATTTCAATATAGATATTCTTTCTGCTTTATAACTTTGACACATTCAAACACGACATATCTCATGCAGATTCTATCACAGAAAGGTATTTTCATTTTTTTCTAGAATATTTCACCAGATTGGCAACATTACCACCACCTCATTTTTTACTTACCTTCAAGTTTTTACATAAGTAATATATTCCTGTTTTGGAAAAAATGGGAAGGCATCGGCCATAAGAAATGAAATCTTGCTCTTTAGAAGGAAGCATGATGTCAAGTCTGCAGCTCTGATTCCTTGGCAAGGATAATGACTTTCTGCCACTTGATGAAATTCAAATACCAATGGTTCAACTTGCAAAATATCACAAAGCTTGTAACTATAATGCATTGCCACCAAAGACTAACTCTTGGGTATAAAAACAACCCATGAACAAATAGAGGTTAGGCACAAATAAATTAAGGTCAAGACTTACATTGCACCACTGGTCTGAGGGAAACTAAGTGAACATTTCAATTATTTATGAAAGAACCACTGAGTTAAGATATTCTACAACCACTCAGACAAGGAAAGTTTACTCATGGTTTTACAGTAGGGTAGACAAAGTCATAATCCCCTAGGCAGGTACTGTTGGCACAGATCCCTCATTGGTCACCTGTACTGTCCCCGAGGAACTGTCCTGATGTCTGTTAGAGGACAAAGAAGGTGTCACAGCAAAGACAGTAACAGCTAAGTCCTTGCTGCCAGTCTAGCTGCTATCAATCCATGGTTGCCATGACCACACTGGTAACTATCCTGAGATATCACTGAACTTGATGAGTATGAATAATTATAATTACAATGGACTCTTAAAGCCATTGTCAGTCCATAGAGCCATTTCTATTTTGCATAAAGTTTGATTCTCACTTTTTGTTAATTCATCTACATCACACGATACAAACTTCTGGGAGAGATTCATTTCTATCAAAAAATTATTAGTAAATTTTAAGGTGTAGTCAGCAGCAATTAAGAGCTGATCTACTAGCATAGATTTTTAAAATATATGAATATGTCAAGACTTAAACAAAACTGCTGGAAAAAGAGAAGTAAATTTTAAGCTAGACAAGAAGTAAAAATGACATGAATAAAATGAAATTTTCCTCTGCATATGATATATAAAATATTCTTTTTGCATTCTGATCATTTCCCCTGTAAAAAAACCTTTTTTGGTTTTTCAATTCTAAGCCTCATATTCAAAAAGGTATTTCTGTCACTCAACAGTTTGTTCTAAACAGTCTTATTTTGAAGAAAGGAAACAAATTTATAATCTGTTCAAATATGGAGAAATTTGAAAAAATAGCATTGCATGTGTATGTATGTCTGTGAGACAGAAACAATAATATGAAGTGATGAATTCTGGTTTCCTTGGAAACAGCGTGACCAAAGCATATCGTGTATTCATAGTAGGATGCAGACTTAGTTAGCAACATAGCAGTATGGTACTAAATATATTTTCCAGTAAGAAACTCAGGAGAATCTTGCCTGTGGAGGCCTGATTTTAGTCACAGTTTCTGGGTTTCTCTGACCAACTCTATTTATGTTTTGCTGAAAAGAGAGGAGCCATTTACAGTTATCTAACTGCCTTCCTCCATTCATTATACTTTGTGGACCTATTCTGGGCCACTGATGGGACACAGACGCAGCAAATACAGTCACACACGCTCACGATAAGGGACCAGGAAAAAATTATAATAAATCAAAAAAAAAATAACAGGCAACTATTAATCAGAGACACTCTGCAAGGAGGGGGGGCAGGAGAGGGATCAAAACAGGGGAGAGAACGTGTTCCTACACAAGGGACTATGGTGATGGTACAAGGGTGATTTTGTGATGTGGATTTTGAGGGGACTACACCTGAAAAGAGAAAGCATACTTTGTACAAAAAGGCAGAATGATGTAAAAAACAAAACAAAACAATATATATATATATTTATATTATAAAACAAAATATATATATATATTTATATTATATATATAGAGAGAGTGTTTCAAGATCTCTCCAGCCAAAAAGGCATGTAAGAGGGAGGTCCAGTGGGCTTAGCCCATGTAGCCCAGGTGAGTAACACATTATACTGTCTAGATCTGTGTGTTACATCTATGATGTCTGCACAACAAGGGAATTGACTAATGACACATTTCTCAGAAGGCGTCCTGTGTGTAAGAGGGAAGATGATACTCCAAGGAGCTCCTGTGTTGCCTCTGCCAGGCACAGACCTGCGATGCACTAAAACCATGGTCAAATATAGGAAGATCTCACAGCTTAGGGAAGAAGCACATTGAACGAGAATTTAAAACATGAAGAAATGTAGGAACAATAAGTAGGCAAACAGGTGAACATAAATTTTTGAGAATCTGATGGGATGCAAGGGGTGGGTGGACAAAGACAAAAATTTTACAGAAACTGTAGTGCCCTTCCACTGAACTATAGTTGCTAATTACAGTTACATATTGCTTTTACTAAAACATCAAATGAAATGGTATCTAATGATGATGCTACTTTGTCATTGGAAGACTATAAGCATGCTGAACTGGACTGAAGTAGGGAGACGCAGTTTATGCTCTCTCTTAGAGTATAACCCAGGAGCTCCTAGGCCACTGCTGTCGGGATTGGTCCAACTCTAGCTTTTTGCTGGAGGGACCAGGGCCAGGGCATGGAGCCCCAGGTGAGGACACTGCTCTGCCCTGCACTGAAGACCTTGAATGAGGGGACTGTGGCCAGCTGAAAAGTAAAGAAGTAAAGAGTAAAGAGTTCTTTGCCCACACCACAAAGAACAGCGAGCTGCTGGGTAACCAAGTTTATCAATTTACAACTAAAGGAATATTGCCAACTTTGGAAACATCTTTCACTTCCAGTTGGGACCCAGCCCTAGAGTTTTATTCCTTCCAGAATATCCTGTTCTTTTCATAGGAAACCAGGCAGTTTTTGGTTCTCCAGCTTCTGCCCTGAGTTTGGTTTCTATAAAAACCCACTTATATGAAACAATATTCAAGGCAAAGATCAAGAAGTGCACACAACTTCTACTCAGAGGTCATGCAAATAGTTGTTAGATCTGATGAGGTGTCGGGTAAGGTGGGGTCCGAGACAGGCAAGGGGGGGTGGTCAAGATGGGAGGTCCTACCCGGTTGCTTTCAGTCTTTGAACGGTCATTCTTCGCCTTGGCTGTTTTCTCGGCAAGCTTCTTCTGCCTTTGAGGGCCTCTTCCAAAGAAAATATAGTTGACAAAGGCATACTCCAGAAGGGCCAGAAACACAAAGACGAAGCAGCCCATGAGGTACATGTCAATGGCTTTGACGTAGGGGATTTTGGGCAATGTCTCCCGCAAGTGCGTGTTGATGGTGGTCATCGTCAGCACGGTCGTGATCCCTGCAAAAGGAGAAGGTAAGCGGCTGCAGCTTCACCTGAGGTCCTCACTTCCACTTTCCTTTTGTCTCTTCTCAAAGCTTAAAGTGGTTGGAGTAATGGATTAAATATCACGGGACATTTGAAATGCAATAGAGCATGAACCGTGTCAGCTGGGCAGCAGGTCATGGCTGAGGGTCAGAAGCTAACTTCTCCCCTTGTCTGTGGTGCACTGCCTGCCACACCTGGAAGCCTGAACATAAACCCAGTGCTTAACATAAAATGTCCAGAGGAGCAGCTTCAGTGAAGAAGAATGAATCTATAAAGACCCTCAGAATCTAAGATCTTCATGGCCAGTGAGGCAAGGCCATTAGTAAGGGCTCAATGAGCCTGCCTGTTGAAAGGAAATTCTTATGACAGTGGTTTATGAAGCAAAGGGAACGAGGCAATGATTTTAAAATTATTGAGGAGGTGTGAAGCTAGAGCTGAGTGAAGCTCCTGAGAGCACATTATCTCACAGAGTGGTTTCCCTCCTCAGCTATGAAATAGTCTATGTAAGTTTCTCCAGACATGTTTGCTGAAGTCAAGAGATGATCATTTTATTAAAATTATAGAATTATAGAATCTGATGTAACCAGATCCCTTTTTTTAATGTCATTCTGTTGAATCCTTTAGATGCTTTTGGGTCATTTTACCCTAACAGGGATACATTTACTCTAGAGAAACACACAAAGACCATATTTTGCAATTCTCCCATATCAGTGACAGGATTCTTGCTTTACAAAGATTTCCACTGGATCCTTTGAGGCCAAAGAGAGCCGGAGGCATGTCGGGGCCTCTGTGAATTGAGTGCAGCTGCATGTGCAGGAAACACTCACTTTGGGGTGGGATGGTGTCTGTGGCTCCTGAATTGTTCTCCTGGAGACAACACTTTGGAAATAGGAAGACATCTCCAGGAAGCAAGATACTTCTGGGTGCAGCTCCTGTCTACCTACCCAACTGTGCCCCTGCCCGTGATTATTCCCAATCACCAGGTCCGAAGGAAGGAAAAGCTTCCTCCTCATTACTATGTCAAGGCCTTTTCAGAAGGGAGATTTTAGAAGGAGAGACCTAAGTCTTAGTTTCATATCCATGGTAACCCCACAAAATTATGTCACTGAGGTCAGGAGGCAATGAGGGCCCAGGATGCCAGTGGGCCCTGGATGTTGAGCTCCCAGCCTACAGGTGGGACCCCACACCACTGCCACACATGGTCCCAACAGGGGCAACTCTCTGTACGCAGGACCCCTACCCAACTCTCCAGTGGAGGGTTTGAATTTGTTAAGCATCTTAGTTGGATGTAGTCCTTGAAGACTTATATCCTCACCCTCTGTGCCTCATAGAGGGGACCTTGAGCTACAGCTAGATGGCTCCTGATCACCTGGGAAGCAGGGAAGATGGTCGCACCACCACTATAGATGTTACTCACACACGCTCTCCCATCCACCAGGAAAGTAGATGAGGAGTTTGAAGAACTGGGAAATGATTTTTATGTTTATGGAATATATGAAAATTGAAGATGTTGGAATATTTTAAGATTCTCCTTTAACATAACATTCATGTGCACCTGGGAACTTTTAAATTTGAAAATGGCAATGGCATAATTACAGTTTACAAATAAATGTGAAAACACCATGCAGATGCTACAAAATTAGGTGTTCTCACCATTATTTAAGAATGTAATGTTGCTGCTGCCACTGCCATTACTTTTTTTTTCCCTTCCAGATGGATTTGGAAAGCTTGAGTGCTCTGCATTAGTCATGGCTTTCGCTCTCTGGTTGACTGTTTTAAGTGGACATAGGTCTTAGTAGCTATTCCTGGGACATGGACTGAAAAACACAGTTGATAAGGATGGCAGCACATGTTATGGGCACAGGGGCTGGTAAATGCAGCCAGAGGAAAATGGACCAGCTCACTGGCAGAGGCTCATAGAGTGGTTTACCAGCAAGATTTCACAATGAATGAGCTAGTCTTTCTAGATTGGGCTCACATGAGCTCTTAGATTAAAAGGTCAATGCCTTTACTAATCCTTCTGTTATTTTACTGGTTATCTGGGGTACATGGTTCATGGGGGACTGCAGTGGTTCACAGACTGGAAAGTACAAACAGACAGTCCAGGCTATGAGCCGTGAGGGTTCACAAGCATGGTCTAGAGCTATTGTAAAGTCAAATGTAATTCCTGAAAGGCAACAGTAAAATGCTAACTAGTTGTAAATGGCATTGTTAGTATCAACAACAGATAACCATGTTATTATCATCATTACAGAAAAATAACAATCTTCGGTAAACTCTAGGTTTCTAGCAAGAAATCTGGTTCTGACAACCTGGCCTTAAACTTCTGGATTTATGTACTTCTGAATTTGTGCACTGGCACCTGAGTATTTGTTAAGTTTCCACCTTAATGACTGTAATTGTTATTGTTAATCAGTACTCACAATGCTAGGATATGCTATTTTCTAACTAACTGGAGTTAATCCCTGGAGATCCAAGCTCAAGGACTGTGTCATGTTGGCAAAAGGGGGGATGGAAGGGAAAAACATGCTGGTATCTCTGAGATCTGCACCCACTGGCTGTGGCCCCAAGATCACCGCATCCTTCTAACCTCCAGACCTCAGGTGCACCCTGACATGGGTAAATGCCTGTTCACTCTGCCTCCCACACATCTGACATCACCCAGAGATGTCACTTCTCTACTGTGGAGCCTTAGCCACCTGGCCAGATCATGCCTCAATCCCCACAAAGCCATAGTAAAGTGATTTCTGTTTATAATAGTTACACTGTTTTGTTAATAACAAGTGGACTCCTACTTTCATATACTGTCATGAAATTGGGTTGACTACAACCCATTTAAGGTAGAGGATCTATTTAATATTGGGGACGACAACACGTAACAATTATGGAGCTGTTGACTTGCTATTATATAGAAAATTTAGAAATTTGCATTTTCAGGATACCTCACTTTTATCGATGCCAGATAATTATGGTTCTCATAATTAGGGTACTCATATTTTCCTATTTTTCTCAAAAATGACAAATTCTCTAAGGCAGATTCACCATGAAGTTCACGAAGCTTCAGCTTCTAGTGTCTACCTCATAGGTCTCTCCCAGGCTTGGGGAGCAATTCTTTGTGTATTTTCAATTTTTTACTTAAAGAGAGCTCCTGACAGCTCTGATTTTTTCAGGTGTGGAGAGAAAGTAGTTTAACAATAATCAACTTGTAACTTTTTTTGGGAAAAAAGTGGTATCTACAGAAAGGACTGATGTTGCAGAGTAACCTCCAAAAGCTATGGAAAAATTGTGGAGACTCTTTTTGAGATGCTTTTCTTATTGTCCCCATTAGAAGTTACGTAATAATTAATATAACACTTTTTATTTTGGTATGTTCTGTTCTTCTTCTCAAAGTGCTTTTTTTTTTTTCACCTAACATCTTCAGGAAGAGCTACCTGATTTTCTGAAGTCATAGCTATGTGCCACTTCATAGGGAAAATATCCAGTGCTGATGGAAATATATAAGCCACATATGTACAGGTCTAGACCAGACATTCAAATAGAGACAAATACACACAATCTTCTAGATAAAAAAAAAAAAGTTGTTCAACTTAAAGTTCTGCAGAAAGATAGTAAACAAAGGAAGAAAAAGATAACTGGAATCCTGAATTCTTATGATTCTAGATAGATCTACATGTTCTGTTGCAAAAATATTCAGTTTTCTTCCCCAATTTTTCGAAGTATGATTAATAACTTAACCTGCAAGATACAAATTCAATTCTATCCAAAGAAAAGACAGATTGTAAAATTGTTCTTCAGGGCCTCCCCGGTGGCGCAGCGGTTGAGCGCCTGGTTGCGAAGCTGCCCGCAGCCTCTGCAGCGCCAGTTCAATCCCCGGCTGCTCCCCGGCCACTGAAGGAGGGTCCCGCATGGCGCGCAGACCTCTCCTGCCGCCCGCTGCTCCCCTCAGCAGTGTGCTTTGGTCCTTCTGCCTGCTCTGCTCCCTGCTCTGGCTCTGCTGAATTCTCTCACCCTCCCGCGCTTCTGACTGTACCCAGTACTCGTATAAATAAATAAATAAATAAATAAATCTTTAAAAAAAAAAAAAGAAAAATTGTTCTTCAATTCTGTACTTAGCTAAAATGCATTTAAATGATTGTTTTGTCCATTTAACTGCATAATAATTAGCTGAATAGAGAATAACGTTTCTGAAAACATGAGCCTCCTCTCAATAATAAAAATATATTGGAACCTATGACATATATTGTACCTCAATTAATAATCCAGTTGTCAAGTGACCAGTGGCCAGAAAAGATCACTAGAACTTTTGGGAATCACTCAGAATCTAATCACATATTTTAATGCTCATTAAATTGTGTAATTCCAATTACACGCTATAGTATTTGACTATTTCTCTGACTTCACAATGAAGAATGTACAATTAATGAAGTCTTTTTCCTGGGCCACAGACAAATTTTGAACAGGAGATGTTAATCCTTGCTTTAAAATTAGCATCAAAAATAGTTTTATTATGCAAATATTCGGCAAGCATATTTTCCCTTTCATGGGCATGAAAATTCACATTTCAGCTTTATAATTAAATTAACACTTCTAGGGAATCATGCATGAAATTAGTGTTTCAAGATAAAAAGTGACTCTATGGGCAAAGCTGTGTCAAAGATGTCAAAAATGGTAGTGAACTATAGCCTTTGAACTCTAATGCAATGACATGGTTCTTTTACATTTTAGATATCATTTTAAAATAACACATACCAAGGGCAACTCTAGCCGCAGATGCATCATAATTGATCCAGAAGGACACCCACGAGAGAATCGTGATTAGTATAGAGGGCATGTAAGTCTGCAGAATGAAGTATCCAATGTTTCTCTTCAACCGAAAGCTCAGCGAGAGCCGAGGGTAGGCACCTATGGGAGACAGGTAAGAATCAAACTAGAGAAAAAAACATGGCAGACAAAAGAGTTTGCTTCGCCTTCAACAGGTCAACAGCATGAATTTGAGAAGTCCATGAATCTAGAGGTGGCTCACAACTGTGAGAACTGCTTCTGTCTGCTTAATGGTACTTATAGCAGAATTGGGAGATGGGGGGATTTGAGCCTATGTAAGAAAATATTCTTCTAAGGCTAAATGCACAGCTAAGAATGATCCCTGAGAAGACATCAGGAATGCATTTAACTAATAACACAGAATAATTCTAAATATCTTGTTTATTTTTAGATTTATAACTGCCCCTTTCTACTCCATTGTAAACAGGGGAGATTTGGCTCAAGCTTCATTGAGCAAAACAGCTTTTATTACTCAGTTCCTTCTGCCCATGGAGAGTGACTATGCAGAGATAGTGCACACTTGAGCCCTGACTCTATGACTGGGAGAGCTCAGGGGCACCTGAGACTTGGAGGGGTATGTAAGGCAGTAGTGCATGCTCAGATGATCTGCCCCAACCACAGACAAAGCACAGAGAGCCTTGGAGAAGCACTGTCTGTTTTCTTGCATACCCCACTCAGCTCACCTTGCAATCCCCTCCCTGCCCAGTATTACAGAGTGAGAAATAGCCCACGGAAAATACCACCTGTGTATTTGCCCTTTCTGTTTAATTTTGCTTTTTGTAGAACCAGACAAGTATAATTCCACTCCTTTCTATTTCAACAATCCACTTCAGCAGTTATACACCTTTCAATACTAAACTTATGAATGTTCATGAAACTGCTCGAAGGTAACCAATAAAAAGCCAATGGTGGGGGGTGAGGGGAGGGAGGGGAGGGATTGGGGTCAAAATGGGGGGGGTTGCAATTGTATGGGGAATATAAAAATAAAATTTATTATATTAAAAAAAAAGCCAATGGCCTTCCATGGTCATCAGCTCGTTGGCTTCCTCTCCTGATGGACAGTGATCTTGTCAGAGGTCACTGCACCGGAAGCTTCAGTAGACATTCGGTCTTGACCTCCTTCTACTCAAGCCTGTCAGGTGCCTATTCTCCTCCTGTGCCCAATTGTATGCATTTCAGACTTGGATCCTTGTCCCTTTCTGGATTTGTCCTTCTAGCTTTCTCTTTAGCAGTCAGAGACACTCATATCATTATTATTTCTATGTAGAAGATGAAAGACCTTTATCTCCTACGTTAGCATCAACCACATTCTCAGACAGAATTATAAAAAGGAGAAATCACCTCATAGCCCAAGCACTTAAAGGCTGACAATCTGTAAAATTTCCCTCAAGCTCTGTGTGTGTGTATGTGTGTGGTTTCTATTATTCTGATCAAATGCATAGATGATATCATCATCATAGCATAAACATTTGCACATTTTGAAAAGATTATTTGTAAACATTTCTAAATTCCTCCTAATCTCCCATCAAATATATACATGATTCTATAGTTTATAAATACATATTCCTGAATGCTATACATTTAGGTTATTTTCATTTTTTGAAAAACTAGAATACTCTTAAGATTATCTCTGAGGATAGTCTTTTTAAAATTTATTTATTTTATATATTTTTACACCATTTTAATTTTTGTATAATAGATGAATTTTCATCTTGGTTATAGTCCCTGTAAAATTCCCACCACCTCTTCACCCATGAACTATCACCATGGTCCCTTGTGTTCTTCCCATCCTTGTTTTGATCCTACTCCCTTCTCCCCCACTGTAGTATCTCTGATTTATAGTTGCCTGTTGATTTTGATTTTTACTTTATTATAATTAGTTTTTTTCCCTGATCCCTTATTTGGATCCTCTACATTCCTGCTATAAGTGAGACCATCCAGTATTTTTCTTTTCTTTCTGGCTTATTTCACTGAGCATGATCCCTTCCAGCTCCATCCATGTTGCTGCAAATGGCATGAGTTTATATTTAATGATTGCTGAGTAATATTCCATTGTGAGGATAGTCTCTTTGCCATATTCAGACTTATTTCCTTAGGATGAATGTGTGAAAACAGGAACTACTGGGCCCATCTCTGAAATTTTTGATACCTATTGCCAGATTACTTTGCAAAAAATTCCCACCAGTGTACATGGCATAACAAGTACTTTATGAAAGTGCCTTTCTCATCTTGTAAACGTGCTATTAGTATTTATTAACCATAATTTTTGTTAACTTCCTTGAGAAGAATTATCCTTTCAATTATTTTTGTTAATTGAATACTTCCTACATGGTTTTTTCCCTCTGTATATAATCTTACAAATGATTTCATTACACTGTAGAAGAATTTTTCTCATTTTTCTCCCTTGCACAGTTTTTACCTATAATTTAAGGTTTTTGATACTAACTCTTGCTTGTATTCTCTGCAAGCATTTCCCAGTTGTTTAAGACTTGTAATGGGTTTGACTGAGGAAGATGTACTTAAATGTTTGTATTTAGTTGAATCAATCCATTTCATCTGTTCTTTGTGATTTTTTAAAGCTTGTTCTTAGCCTTAGGTAAGTTCATAACAGAGATGTAATCATGGACCTGTTTTGAAGGTTAGCCATTACTTCAATGTTTGATGGGAAGTTGATTTCTGTTCCAGAATTTTTCCCACATTGGAATGGAATAAAGCTCCCCTTGACATACTTTTGATACACTCTATTGTTTTATATTATCTCCTAAGTGTATGTGCATCACTGACATGATGTGACACTGGGCTGGCTCAGAGCCTCATCATGGCCTTGGTGTCACCATTATTGATGTTGTTGCAACATGTATTTCAGGGACACAACATTGTCTCTCCATGTCATCCCACAATCAAAAGTTCTTTGGTTCAAATAAGGTCAAAATACTCTTCCAGGAATTTTACCTTTCTCCAAAAGATTTCCCCAATTAACTCCAGTTTTATTATCTGCTGTGTCTGCGCATTAAACAAGAGTGTCCTCACTGCCTCAAAATAATTGTCCCTATTTCCAACTTATGAACTGACACCTACTGTTCCCTCCTTAAGAAATGTCTTCTTTTATCCACCCTTGGTCAAAAAGCCTTTCTTCTCCTTCCCTCCAAATGCAAGTGATCACTCTCTTGATTTATTTTCTTTCCCATTAAAAATTTAATTGTTGGGCCTCCCCTGATGGCGCAGCGGTTGAGCTCTGGGTTGCGAGGCTGCCCGCAGCCTCTGCAGCACCAGTTGGATCCCTGGCCACCAGCGAGGGTCCCACAAAAAAAAAATAATAATAATTGTTAATATTACCAAGATAAATTGAGTGATTCTTCAGTTTGTGAAGTAATGTATTTTCACATACTATAAAGCTTAGCTAAATGTCTACACTATCATAGGCTGCCCACAAATATCTGTATGCTGACAGATAAAAACATAAATATTTGGTTTATTTCCATGACCCTACGGCAAGTCTAATACTCAATGTGTTCAAGATCTTTATTGAATTGTAGTTTGAAATCTCATGGCAACTTAATATATTTATTGAAGTAACTGGATCTTAATTATAAATTTCATGACAAGCTCATGCCTTTCTTATCACTTAACTTTCACTGTTCCTTGCTTCTGATGTGTCTCATTGTTTCTACCAATTTTGGTTAGCTTATGCTATAACAACAATGTTTCCAAATCTCTGTTGCTTGTGCAATTGTTTTTCTTTTTTGTGCTAATATTCACTAATTTCCCCCTGCCTAGATCACTACTGGACATCATAGTAGAAGTGCCACACATACTCCCCAGCAAGTCTTATCCTCAATTCTTGTACCACTGGGGGTGGGAAAGGTTAATCCTCTCCCAGGGAAGAGGAACAAATATATATTTTTTGAGTGATAAAGCGATCTATCATATTCCTCAACTTTCCACTTTTCTTAACATTTTCCAAAGTGTATCTTCTTTAGGGAAACCATTCCCAACAGAAACAAATCTTGATATCCATATAATGAAGTACCACTGATGCTATGCTGGGAACACTTGTCCCTTGAGATATGGGATCAGTGACACAGCTGCACAGCCAAACATTGGAAAGTCATTCAGGGCCCTAAGGAAGGAGTCAGTAATCTGACTTCAGAACTACTATAACCGCTAGAAATTTTTCAACATATTCATTAAGACAGAGCTTTTGGTTAAGATAATAGACTACTTTCTTATGCTTTAATTTAGTAAATGCATTCTATTGTAATAAGTAAAATTCTAACTCAAATCCTAATCCCAGAGGTGGGAATGGACAGCAGAGCAGTCAGCAAAAATGATGAAAAGTACCTGTGCTTTCATCTAGCTCCTAACCATGTCAGAGAGCAATTCATACATGACTGGCCTTGGTAAAATTGAAGTAGGGGCTATACTGGAGAAACAATAATATTCTAAAGCACTAGATTTAGTGACGCAGGAGAGAGTTCACAGTATCTGCACTGAGATACTTATAGCTAAATAAGATTGTTTTCAGACAGGGGAGGTAAAGGACACAGCAGGGTCATATGGAGAAAAACCTTTCAAGATGCCTTGAGACAAAGACCTCAGAATGTTAATAAACACAAGAATTCTCTGAGATGTCGAGATCTAGTCTACTACATGAAGGCTTTTGCCATTTGATGTGCATTTTAAAGAGCATATAAAAGTCATTTTATAGTTCTACTAAACAAAGTCCTTATGCTGACACAATGAATGCCATGATATATGCTGTATCTATGGAGAAAACTACCCAAGTGTTCATAGTGCTAATAATGTAACATTGAGAACTATTGAGTCAGCCACACCAAAAAATACCCTTCAAAACAATAATAGAAGAAAGCTTGAAAATTACAGCAGAAAGGCACAGGACGCCTATGTGGCAATGCAGATGTTGTCAGATTCCCAATTAGATGCTGAGCCAACAGACAGAGGAACAGTCCCTGAACACAAGTGCATTGTTCCAACTCAGGGCTTCCTTGGCAAAACTATCTATTGAAGATGCTGATCTCAACCCTTTCTCAAATGCAGTAAGGCATGGCCAAAAACAAGGCTATGGATCTCTCATCCAACCTAAATTAATAATATCACTAAGACATTAACATTGTGAGGAACACATTAAAAATGTGGTCAGGTATATCATGTCACCTTTGTGGTGATAAGAGTCATCCAAATGAATCTATGAAATAACAAGCTGATAGTTTAGCAACTGTAGTAGAGTTGTTCTTTACCTATACATCTTTGGCAAAAATAATTCTCATCTGCCTCCATCTTTTGGAATTGCTCATAAGGCAAATAAGTCAGAAGGAAAAAGAAAAATATCAGATGGTCTCACTTATAGCAGGAATACAGGGGAACCAAATAAGACATCAGTGTAAAAAAATAATAACAGTACAAAACACAACAAAGCAAAAATGGACAATTATAAATCAGAGACATCCTGCAGGGGAGGAGGAGGGAGAGGGATCAGAGGGAGGAAGGAAGGAGAACAGGGGACTGTAGTGATGGTGCACGGGTGCCCTAGGGAAGGAAATTCTATGGGGACTCAATCTGAGGGGGTGGGGGTAAGCAAATATTGTCTAAAAAATTAAAAAAAATGATAAATGTTAAAATAAAAAAATATGCTCAGTGGTCAAAACTCAGATTTTGACACAGAAGTTACCATAGGGGAAAAAAAAAAAAACAGAAAAATGTATTAAGTTCATTTATTGAATGTGTACTTAAAGACAAATCGTCTTTTATATTTTATGTAATTAAGCCTTTCAATTTTCAGCAAAATGCTGAGGATGATAACAGGTGTAATGAGAGATAATTTACATACAATACTATTGATTAATTTAAGGAGTACAATTCAGAATTGTACAGTCAAACATAACCACAATCCATTTCAAATATTTTCATCACTCCAAAAAGAAACTCAATACCCATTAACAATCACTGCACATCACCCCCATCCTGCCCAATGAATCTATAAACAACATTCACTATAGGTCTAGTGTAGATACTACATGAAATGTTAAAAGAAGGAATTGCTATATGTATCAATCTCATTTTTAATTTAATTTAATCTTAAATTCCAGACACAGACTCCCATTTTTTTTCCTCCAGTGACTCTTGTTAGACAAGAAACCAGTGTTGGAAAGAAGGGCACCTCCGCACTGTTGGGATGAATGTGAATAGGTGTGGCCATTATGGAAAGTGCTGTGGAGATTGCTCAAAAAAATTAAAAAAAAAGAAATTCCACATGATCCATTTATCCCACTCCTGGGTATTTACCCAAATAATGAAAAACACTAATTCAAAGAAATATACGCACCCCCATGTTCACAGCAGCATTATGTACAATAGACAAGAGTTGGAAACAACCTACGTGCCATCAAGAGATGATTAGACAAGGCCTCCCTGGTGGCTCAAGGGGTTAAGCACAGCACTGTGAAGCTATCCACAGCCTTTGCAGCAGGAGTTCAATCCCTCGTCAGCCAGGGACCTACCCACATGGTGCAGCAGACCTCTCCTGTCTCGCCCATTGCTCCCCTCAGCAGTGTATTTCAGTAGATTCGCCTGTTCTGTTCCCCACTCTGTCTCTGGTGAATCCTCTAACCCACCTCACACCTCTGGCCAGTACCCCAGTTCTTATATGCATAAATAAATAAATCTTTTAAAAAAAGAGATGATTGGATGAAAATATGTGGTATATAAACACAATAGAATACTGTTTAAGTATCAGAAAAAGATGAAATCTTGTCATTTGCAGCAACATGGATAGAACTAGAGGGTGTCGTGCTCAGTGAAATAAGCCAGGCGGAGGAAGACAAACACTGAATGATTTCACTTGCATGTGGTACATAAATAACTCAAATCAATGAACTAAGTACAATGAAAACAAACTACTTTTAGACTTTGTTTAAGACCAAATTAGTGGTTACCAGAAGGGAAAATCTGGCAAATGAGGTCAATTGTTCAGTAAAGGATGGAATTAGACATTTAGTGGTGGACTTTATTTAGAAGTTGATTTATGGTAACGCACATATTAGAATTGTATATTGTTATAATGTGATGTTACTTCAACAAATAATATTTTGAAAAAAAGAAAGAGAATGCACACTGACACAAAGTACTCTCAAGTGATTTGGAATTTGAGGATTCAGGAAGCCCATTTCTCTTGGAAGCACTTGCACCCTCCACAAACACCTTATCAGACTTTCTGATGAGGTTGCATGAAAATGCAATAAAAGAGCTTCATGTCAGCACCCCAGAGACCTTCACTGCCAGTTTCTAGTCAAAGGCAGGCAGGGGCAGGATGATTCCACAGAGAGAACACCAGTGCTGTGTGCTGAGAAGACCTTTTCTTCATATCACTTGGGGCATGGAACAATTTGAATCCAGTTTGAAAAAGAATATATCATTTATGCAATACATCACAGAGCGATTTTCTTGGTCGTGGAAATCACTCCTAATGAGAAGCCTATGCTCCTGCTAGTTCTCAGTGCCCACCCAAGGCCTCAGCGCATCCTCTCTGGAGACGGCAGGGACATCTGCAGGACCTCTGGCAACAGAGGACAGAACTGCATAAAAACGGACCATGACTGGTGTGTTCAACATGCAGGTTTGTTTGTATTTGGCCTGTCTGTTGGGTCTTAGAGGCTTGGGTGGGGGAAAGGGGAGGGGCACTTGACTCATTCTTCACTTACCCCGTGACAGCTGCTGCCCACCTAGGAGCTGGCATTCACAAGGTGGCCACTGGGAGGGCTACATCAGGACCCAAATAGGCCCCTCCTTAGAAAGCTGTATCCTGAGGATGCAGACAGTCGGAGAAACCACTGAGGCTAGCATGGGGAGGGAGTATGGGAGCAGAGAAGGGTCAAAAAGCCTTCCCAAAGAAAGTGGCATCTGGATTAGGCTAAATGTGAGTGAGGGAAGTCCAGGCAGCTGGGCAGTAAGGTGGTAAGGAAGGCAGGTTGCTGTGGGTCAAAGGCATTCAAGCCAGAGGCAATAGGCAGAGAGATCAAGACTTCACAAAGGTCATCACAGGGTCCAGGGTTGGAGCTAATTTCCTACCTGGCACTGTTGTTTAAGGTATATTGACAAGTGAGGCTGAGATGGGGTCCTAGATCTCCTTTCACTTAGCATTTTCAACCCAGAGTTTGTGACCTTTATCACAATTTGCAAAGCACTTTTGCTTACTATCTTCAAGACAATAAACAGCATTCAAAGAATGCAAAGGTAATCATTGTAAAATACACATGGTTGTAAGCTAATAAAATCTTAGTGGGGACAGACAGGAGAGCAAAAGATACCCTGTTACTTTTTTGGGTAGGTGACAATGACATCACAGCTGGGATAACCTTAACCAGACAGGAGCAGGAGCACGTGATTGTGTTGGAAGAGGCACCACTAACTTTTGTGGCCAAGGTCATGGACTACTGAGGTTGCCCACTATCCACAGGTGGGAGAAGTTTGCTTCCTCCTGGAAGAACAGTATTCCCTCCTCAGACCTTCTTTCCCCTTTCTTTCTGCTTCCAAAGTCAACAATGTCCCTTTTTGTATAGATGAGAGTCACTTATGTTATCAAACACAGGTTAGTGAAATTTACCCTTTTAACTTTCCACTAACCTGCCCCAGACAGCATCTGCTTGTCTCTCGATCCTTCCTACCCATCAAGTTTTACCATTTCCCTTAAGACACAGAGAAGGGGTACCTAAGGTGATGGAGATGGATGATGGAGCTTCTTTGAATGACAGATGCTGAGGGTCAGTGGCAGGGCATTTCACAAGGAAACCATCACCAGCCATAGTCCATCCAGGGAGTAGGAGTGGACGCAGGACTCACCTGTGGCAAAGACAACATTCCTTGAGACCAGACGATGCTCCACAATAGAGAACTGAGGGAGCTCGATCCTCTCCACTCCAGTGACAGCCTTGTCACCACCACGCCAATAAAATTCAATGTCATCCGTGGTGTAGCCATCTGCCAGGAGAAAGAAGAGGGGACAGAGATACAAACTCATCATTTTGTCTCCATGACAGACTAAAGAAGCTATATTAAAAAAGCAGGGCCTCCTTGGTGGTGCAAAGGGTTAAGCACTGCACTATGAAGCAAACTGCAGCCACTGCAGCACGAGTTCAATCCCCGGCAGGCCAGGGAGCAACCCACATGGTGCAGCAGACCTCTCCTGTCTCGCCCACTGCTCCCCTCAGCAGTGTACTTGTCAATCTGCCTGTTCTGTTCCCCACTCTGTCTCTGCTGGATCCTCTCAACCCCTAAACCTCTGGCCTGTACCCCAGCTCTTGTATGCATAAATAAATAAATCTTTAAAAAAATGGAAGCAACAGTTTGCCCCATTTGAAGTAGATTTGCTTGATGTGCTTGTCTATGAGAAGAAGCATCACCAAAGAGCTACCTTTCAAATATTCTTGAATTACATACCCTCTGATTTGTACCAGACGATGTTGAAAAACAGAAATGGGGGAAGCACTGACAAGAGTTCTATTTGCTAAATCTAATTGCAGAACTGGCCTGGACATTATACAGAATGAATTTTAAATATATATACTAACAGTATTGAATCAGATGGTTATAAGGAAAAATGAGATCTCAAGTATGAAGATTTTTTTTCAAAGGCAACTCTGCTGAAAAGCCACTAAATTTTTACAAACTTAAAGGTGAACTTAACCAATTGGTATTTGATGACATTAGAAACTCTCAGAGTAAGAGCAGTGTCCTGGGCATTTTCTAATGGTCCTATCAGTCCCTGGCTATGAGGTGTTGCAACCTTAGAAATGCCTTTGTTGGGACACTCGTGGACCTTAGAGATTTGTGCAATGATCTCATCTGAAAAAGGAGTGGTTACTGGCCAGATTAGAACTCCAAACCCAGAACTCAACAGTGCTTCTGGAGAACAATAAGATGATAACATCCAGTGTTACTTGTGGCACTTAGGAGTCTTTTATTTATTTTTTTAAAGATTTATTTTATTTATTTATTTATTTTTTTATTTTATTTTTTTTTTCAGTGTGTTTTTTTTTTAATCTTAAATATAATTTTTATATTCCCCCATACAATTGCAAACGCCCCATTCTGACCCCAATCCTTCCCCTCCCGCCCCCCACCCCCCAAAAAGTGTCTCTGGTTCATAGTTTTTTGTTGATTTTGATTTTCACTTTCTTATATTCATTTTCCTGGTCCCTTATTTAAGTTTTCTAGATTCCTGCTATGAGTGAGACCATCCGGTATTTTTCTTTTTCTTTTTGGCTTATTTCGCTGAGCATGATCCCTTCCAGCGCCATCCATGTTGCGGCAAATTGCATGTGTTTATCTTTTTTGAATGCTGAGTAATATTCCATGGTATATATGTACCACATCTTCTTGATCCAGTCATCTATTTTTGGGCATTTGGGTTGTTTCCAAAGCTTAGCTATTGTAAACAGTGCTGCTATAAACATAGGGGTGCAGGTGCTCTTTGGAATTGATGTTTCTGTGTCCTTTGGGTAAATACCTAGGAGTGGAATTGCTGGATCATATGGAAGCTCTATGTTTAGTAGGTCCAGAAATCTCCACACAGCTCTCCATAGTGGTTGGACCAGTTTGCACTCCCACCAACAGTGCAGAAGAGTTCCTTTTTCTCCACATCCTCGCCAACATTTGTTGTTGCTAGTTTTTTTAATATGTGCCATTCTCACTGGTGTAAGATGGTATCTCATGGTAGTTTTGATTTGCATTTCCCTGATTACAAGTGATGTTGAACATTTTTTCATATGTCTGTTGGCCATTTGCATTTCCTCTTCAGAGAAGTTTCTTTTTTGCTCTTCTGCCCATATTTTGACTGGAGTATTTTCTTTGTTGTTGCTGAGTCTCATCAGCTCTTTGCAGATTTTTGTGATCAGTCCTTTATCATTAGTGTTGGGTGCAAAAATGTTCTCCCAGTTGGTGGGGTTTCTCTTTGTTTTTGTTATTGTCTCTTTTGCTGTGCAGAAGCTCTTTAATTTGATGTAGTCCCAGCTGTTTATCTTTGCCTTCACTATCACTGCTTTGGGTGATGTGTCTGTAAAGATGTCTTTGAGGTGCAAATCACGTAGTGTTTCGCCTATATTTCCTTCTATGTATTTTATGGTTTCAGGTCTTAAGTCTAGTTCTTTAATCCATTTTGAGTTGATTTTTGTGTATGGTGTGAGGTAGTGGTCAAGCTTCATTCTTTTGCATGTAGCGACCCAGTTTTCCCAGCACCATTTATTGAACAAACTTTCTTTGCTCCAATGCATAGTCTTTGCTCCTTTGTCAAAGATTAGTTGACCATAAATCTGTGGGTTTATTTCTGGATTTTCTATTCGATTCCATTGGTCTGTATGTCTGTTCTTGTTCCAATACCATGCAGTTTTGATGATTATGGCTTTGTAGTATAGTTTGAAGTCTGGGAGTGTGATGCCTCCATTCCCTTCTTTCTTTTGCAGGAGAGCTTTGGCAATTCGGGGTTTTTTGTGATTCCATATGAATTTCATCAATAATTGTTCTATTTCTTTGAAGAATGACATTGAAATTTTGATTGGAATAGCATTGAATCTGTATATTGCTTTTGGTAGGATGGCCATTTTATTTTTTTTTTTTTATTTTTTTTTTTATTATGTAGATAAGTATTTATTTATTTATTTATTTATTTATTTTTTTTTAAATATTAAATTTTATTTTTATATTCCCCATACAATTGCAAACGCCCCATTCTGACCCCAATCCTTCCCCTCCCGCCCCCCACCCCCAAAAGTGTCTCTGGTTCATAGTTTTTTTGTTGATTTTGATTTTCACTTTCTTATATTCATTTTCCTGGTCCCTTATTTAAGTTTTCTAGATTCCTGCTATGAGTGAGACCATCCGGTATTTTTCTTTTTCTTTTTGGCTTATTTCGCTGAGCATGATCCCTTCCAGTGCCATCCATGTTGCTGCAAATTGCATGTGTTTATCTTTTTTGAATGCTGAGTAATATTCCATGGTATATATGTACCACATCTTCTTGATCCAGTCATCTATTTTGGGGCATTTGGGTTGTTTCCAAAGCTTAGCTATTGTAAACAGTGCTGCTATAAACATAGGAGTGCAGGTGCTCTTTGGAATTGATGTTTCTGTGTCCTTTGGGTAAATACCTAGGAGTGGAATTGCTGGATCATATGGAAGCTCTATGTTTAGTAGGTCCAGAAATCTCCACACAGCTCTCCATAGTGGTTGGACCAGTTTGCACTCCCACCAACAGTGCACAAGAGTTCCTTTTTCTCCACATCCTCGCCAACATTTGTTGTTGCTAGTTTTTTTAATATGTGCCATTCTCACTGGTGTGAGATGGTATCTCATGGTAGTTTTGATTTGCATTTCCCTGATTACAAGTGATGTTGAACATTTTTTCATATGTCTGTTGGCCATTTGCATTTCCTCTTCAGAGAAGTTTCTTTTTAGCTCTTCTGCCCATTTTTTGACTGGATTATTTTCTTTGTTGTTGCTGAGTCTCATCAGCTCTTTGCAGATTTTTGTGATCAGTCCTTTATCATTAGTGTTGGGTGCAAAAATGTTCTCCCAGTTGGTGGGGTTTCTCTTTGTTTTTGTTATTGTCTCTTTTGCTGTGCAGAAGCTCTTTAATTTGATGTAGTCCCAGCTGTTTATCTTTCTCTCCACTATCACTGCTTTGGGTGATGTGTCTGTAAAGATGTCTTTGAGGTGCAAATCACGTAGTGTTTCGCCTATATTTCCTTCTATGTATTTTATGGTTTCAGGTCTTAAGTCTAGTTCTTGAATCCATTTTGAGTTGATTTTTGTGTATGGTGTGAGGTAGTGGTCAAGCTTCATTCTTTTGCATGTAGCGACCCAGTTTTCCCAGCACCATTTATTGAACAAACTTTCTTTGCTCCAATGCATAGTCTTTGCTCCTTTGTCAAAGATTAGTTGACCATAAATCTGTGGGTTTATTTCTGGATTTTCTATTCGATTCCATTGGTCTGTATGTCTGTTCTTGTTCCAATACCATGCAGTTTTGATGATTATGGCTTTGTAGTATAGTTTGAAGTCTGGGAGTGTGATGCCTCCATTTCCTTCTTTTTTTTTCAGTAGAGCTTTGGCTATTCGGGGTTTTTGGTGATTCCATATGAATTTCATCAATAATTGTTCTATTTCTTTGAAGAATGCCATTGAGATTTTGATTGGAATAGCATTGAATCTGTATATTGCTTTTGGTAGGATGGCCATTTTAATAATGTTTATTCTTCCAATCCATGAGCAGGGGATGTCTTTCCATTTCTTTGTGTCTTCTTCTATTTCTTTTAACAGTGTTTTATAGTTTTCTTTGTATAGGTCCTTTACCTCTTTTGTTAGATTTATTCCCAAATATTTGATTTTTTTTTGTTTCGATAATAAAAGGGGTGGTTTTTTTGATTTCTTCTTCTTCAGATTTATTGTTTGTGTATAGGAAGGCTACTGACTTTTGCGTGTTGATTTTGTATCCTGCCACTTTACTGAATTGATTGATGAGTTGAATTAGTTTTTCTGTGGAGATTTTGGGGTTCTCTATGTATATTATCATATCATCTGCAAATAGTGATAGTTTGACTTCTTCTTTTCCTATTTGGATTCCTTGGATGTCTTTCTCTTGTCTTATTGCTCTGGCTAGGACTTCCAGTATTATATTGAAGAGCAGTGGTGAGAGTGGACATCCTTGTCTTGTTCCAGATCTTAATGGAATTGCTTTCAGCTTTTCACCATTGAGAATGATACTGGCTGTTGGCTTCTCATAGATGGCCTTTATGATGTTGAGGTATGTTCCTTGTATCCCCAGAATTTCAAGGGCTTTTATCATGAATGGGTGTTGCACTTTGTCGAAAGCTTTCTCAGCATCTATTGATATTATCATATGGTTTTTATATTTCTTTTTGTTGATGTGTTGGATAACGTTGATTGATTTTCGGATGTTAAACCATCCTTGTGCCCCTGGAATGAATCCAACTTGGTCGTGGTGAATTATCTTATGGATACATTGTTGGATTCTGATAGCTAAAATTTTATTGAGGATTTTTGCATCAGTGTTCATTAGGGAGATTGGCCTATAGTTTTCCTTTTTTGTGTTGTCCTTATTCGGTTTTGGTATTAGTGTAATATTGGCTTCATAGAACGTGTTTGGTATTGTCCCTTCCTTCTCAATTTTTTGGAAGAGTTTGTGAAGGATAGGCACTAATTCGTCTCTGAATGTTTGGTAGAATTCATTTGTAAATCCATCAGGTCCTGGGCTTTTGTTTTTGGGGAGGTTTTTGATTACCATTTCAATTTCGCTAATTGTAATTGGTCTGTTTAGGTGTTCTATTTCTTCTTTATCTAGCTTTGGGTGATTGTAGAGTTGTAGGAATTTGTCCATCTCCTCTAGATTGTTGAACTTGTTTCCATATAACTGTTCATAGTAGTTACTGATTATTCTTTTGATTTCTGCTGTGTCCGTTGTGATTTCTCCTCTTTCATTGATGATCCTGTGTATTTGTGCTTTCTCCCTTTTTTCCTTTGTGAGCCTGGCTAGGGGTTTGTTTATTTTATTTATTTTTTCAAAGAACCAGCTCTTGGTTTCATTGATCTTTTGGATTGTTTTTTTAGTTTCAATTTCATTTATTTCTGCTTTGGTTTTATTATTTCTTTTCTTCTATTGGTTTTGGGGTTTTTTTTGTTGTTCTTTTTCTAGATCTTTGAGCTTCGAGATTAGGTTGTTTCTTTGAGTTCTTTCTTGTTTTTTGATGTGAGCTTCTATTGCTATATATTTTCCTCTTATTACTGCTTTTGCTGCATCCCATACATTTAGGATATTGGTGTCCTCCTTGTCATTCAATTCAAAGAATTTTTTAATTTCTTCTTTGATCTCCTCGTTAGTCCAGTGGTCTTCCAGTAGTGTGGCTTTTAATCTCCATGAAGTAGGATAGTTCCTTGCCTTCTTTTTATGATTTATTTCTAGTTTGATGCCTTCGTGGTCAGAAAAGATGGTTGGTATGATTTCAATCTTGGTGTATCTGTTGATGTTTGTCTTGTGCCCCAGTATGTGATCGATCCTGGAGAATGATCCGTGTGCGCTTGAGAAAAATGTGTACTCCGTTTTTTTTTGGGTTTAGTGTTCTATAGATGTCTGTTAAGCCCAAATGCTCTAGGTCCTTATTTAGAGCTTTAGTTTCTTTACTTATTTTTTGTCTTGTGGATCTATCCATTGTTGATAGTGGTGTGTTGAAGTCTCCCACTACGTATGTGTTTTCTCTGATGTCTGTTTTCAGAGAGGACAACAGTTGTCTGATATATTTTGGTGCTCTTTCGTTTGGTGAGTATATGTTAATGAGTGTTATTTCTTCTTGAAGTATTGTCCCCTTAATCATAATGTAGTGACCATTGGGGTCTCTTTTTATTTTTTTGAGTTTGAAGTCTGTTTTATCTGATATAAGTATAGCTGTTCCTGCTTTCTTTTTTGGCCCATTTGCTTGTAGGATTGTTTTCCATCCTTTGACTTTGAGCCTATTTTTATCTTTCGTAGCTAAATGTGTTTCCTGGAGACAGCAAAAGGTTGGGTTTTGTTTCTTAATCCAGGCTGCAACTCTGTGTCTTTTTATTGAAGAGTTTAGTCCATTTACATTTAGAGTTAATATTGATATATTAGCATCTGTATTTGCCATTATGTTTGTCTTTCCTTTGATTTTATTTATTTATTCTTTTAATAATTTTTTTTTTTTTTTGGTCTTCTTTCGTTGTTATTCGTCCCTCTGAGGTTCTGGCTTTAGGATTCCTTGTAGTATTTTTTGGAGTGGGGGTTTATTCGTAATGAAATTCCGGAGTTTCTCTTTGTCTGGGAAGGTCCATATTCTTTCTTCATGGAGGAAAGAGAGCTTTGCGGGATAGAGTATTCTTGGTTGGCATCTGTTTTCTTGGAGTCTGTTGACTATGTCCCTCCACTCTCTCCTTGCCCGTAGTGTTTCTTCAGAGAAGTCTGATGTCAGCCTGATTGGTTTTCCTTTGAATGTTATCTGTTTCTTCCCTCTTGTCAGCTTCATTATTTTTTCCTTGTCCTGGATTCTTGGGAGCTTTACTATTATGTGTCTTGCTGTGTTTTTCCTTTCGTCGTGGAAGTTTGGTGTTCTTCTTGCTTCTTGTATATCAATTTTCAGCTCCTTCTTCGCATTTGGGAAGTTCTCTTCAATTATCTCCTGGAATATTTTCTCTGTTCCTACATCTCTCTCCTCTCCTTCTGGAATTCCTATAACTCTTATATTTCCTTTCCTCATGGAGTCAGATAGTTCCTGAAGTCTTTCTTCATTCTTTTTCCTTCGTACTTCTCTTTCCTTTTCTGTTTTGGTTCTTTTTATTTCTGTGTCTTCAAGAGAACTTATTCGTTCTTCCATTTCATCTATTCTGCTTTCCTTGCTTTTCCCGGAGTTCTTTAGTTCCTCCATTAATTCTTTGATCTCCTGCATTTCTTTTACTTCCCTCTTTAGGGACTCAATTTCATTCTTCTGACCATTGTTTTCCCTCTTTAGGGACTCAATTTCCTTCTTCTGATCTATCACTTTTTTAATCATGGCAATTTTAAATTCTCTTTCTGGAAGGCTCAGAAGTTCTTCCAAGTTGCTGTCGTTGCAATCTGGGGAGTGGTTTTCTTTTTGTGGTGTGCTTCTTTCCTGAGGAGTTGTTAGGTTGCGTGTGGTTCTTCTACTCCCTACTGTCTGTTTTCTAATTTGCCGTATGCGTTGGGACACTGTGTTGCTCGGACTGACTGGCATCTTGGGTGAACTTCTCCGCTCCCCTCTGGCTCTTCCAGGAGCCATCTCTGTCTTCTGGGGGAGCTTTCTGCTGGTTTTAGGCAGTTTTTACTGAAGAAATGTCCCTGTTCTCAAATGGCGAAGCGGGATGCAGTCCCTGCGCCTCCGGTTTCAGGCACACTCTTCTGCGCACCCGGTCTGCCCCTGACGTGGGTGCCTGCTCCCTCTGTGGGCTCAGACTGCTGGTCGGAAGGGGCCTGGCGTGGAATAACTTCCCGGCTGGCCACTGGGTCCTCCAGAAGCCTTCTGCCCTTTTCAAGCAGTCTTAAGAAATTTCCTGTTTTATGGGGTGTTAGTGACTTTTTTTTCCTGGTCGCTAGGTGGCACCAGAGATCTCTCCTATTGTCCTTGGGGGGCTGTTTTTCGCCTCCCCCCACTCCGTGGGACAGGGAACAGAGCGGGAATGGTAGGGTACACCTCAACAGCTTTGGGGTGCTGTGTCTGCCTTGTGCCCCACCGTCGTGGAGAACCCACGCCCCGAATTTTCGTGCCCCGGGTCTCAGTTCAAAGCCCTCAGTTCCAGGACGCGGGCTGTAGCCCAGTTCAGTGGCGCGGGAATGGCGCCTTTTGCACCCCGCTCCCGTGCCTGGGCGCCTGGTTCCTGCTTACTCAGGGAGGGACCTTCACCTCAGTGAGGACCTCCGCGCGTTTCCCAGCAAGCCTAGGTCGCAGGCGCGGGGACCTGGGCCGCTGCGATCCCGGTCCGCGTTTTCTTTTCAAGGCGCCAAGCGTGCCGCTTTCCCGCGCAGGCTTACGGGCAGCCCGGGCTGTGTGCGCGTCTCCCGGGGTCTTTGTTCTTCTCTAATGGCGCCCGGAGCCTTCGCTCACCGCTGCGGCGAATCCTGCAGGGTTCCTCTCAGCTCCCGTTCACGGGGTGTGGTGGCTGCAATAGTTCCTTTCCACTCACAGTCCCGCTTGCTGCTTCGTTTGTTCTTGTGGGTCGTTTTGGTTTGTTGTTTTCCTCCTCTCTGCCGGTCGGAGAGTGCCGCCTCTGTGGGCGGGGGAGGGGAGCAGGGTTCTGCGCTTCCCTCCCTTCTAGTCCTCTTTTATGGCCACTTTCTTCTTCGGGCAGTTCGCTGGCATCACCCGTTTATCTTCCGTGTCCCGGTTCTCACTGGGACCTGCCGCTTTTCCTCCCTATTAACTTTTTTTAATGGGAGATCTTACTCGCAGCGTCTCCTCGCCGCCATGTTGCTCCGCCCCCCTTTTTTATTTATTTATACAAGCACTGGATACAGTCAAAAGTGCGGGAGGGTGAGAGAATCCACCAGAGCCAGAGCGGAGAGCAGAACAGGCAGACTGACGAAGTACACTGCTGAGAGGAGCAGTGGGTGGCAGGAGAGGTCTGCGCGCCATGTGGGACCCTCACCTGGCGGCCGGGGATTGAACTGGCGCTGTAGAGGCTGCGGGCAGCTTCGCAACCCAGCGCTCGACCACGTGCCACAGGGAAGGCCCTTAGGAGTATTTTAATGGAGGAGGTCAGCTTAACCAACAAAGTCTATAAAACTTATACTTGGAGAAAAATAGCTTTTCAATATAATGGAGTTTTTTATTTGAACATATAATACCACAAAAGGCAGACTCTCAGTGTTTGGCTTTAAACAAGTAAACCAAAACTGTAGGGATGATGGCTCCCGCACTTAATTCCATCCTTCTAGTTCCATTGGCTATCTCCTCTCCCCACATGGTGGTCACACCTCTGTCTCCAACCTTCCCTCTATTTCTTTACACTCCATTCTCATCTGGCAGCCATGGCAACCTCAAATAGAGTACACACCCTACCAAGTTACTCCTCCGCTGAATACTTTCAAATGTTTTCCAATGCAATGAGCAAAACAAGCCCAAACTCCTTATAAGGATTCCGAGATCCTGCAGGAATGGCTGTTGTGCATGCGACTCCCTGTCCCTTGCTCAACATTAGGTCCAGCTCAGACCAGCACACTGCGTCAGTGCTCCAGCGCTTTCCACCCAATGTGCCCTCAGATCTCCATGTGGCTAACACTTCCCCATGTGTGCACCTGACTTTGATCCTTTTGCAGTGACCCTCTCTCTCCAATACTCCATCTTATAAGCAACCTCAGAAGTTTCTGTCTTTTATGAGACTTTGCTTCCTTTAAAGCATTTATCGCTATTTGTTTTCTAATTGTTTCCTGTTTTCTCTTTGGCAATATAAGTGCCAGGAGGCAAGCATCTTGTCTATTTTCTCTATATATTGCTGTGCTTTAAACAAAATGTAAAGAGTTGATATCAAATAAACATTTATTAGCTCAATTGGTGGATTGATGAATTTACTTCCTATTTGGACATAACACCACACCTTCCTTTTGCCCATTCCCAACACAGAGATATGTACATTCGGGTCACCCAAACATTGGGAAAATTCAGTCTTCCACTAAAATGTTTTCACCAGGAATTCTCCAAGGAGGAGAGCCCTACACACCAAGGAGCTCTCTTCTACAGCAGTCCTTCCTTCCTTAGCTCAAACATTGCCATGACAGGATCTACCCTCTCAGAAGCTACTTGTTGTTGCTCATACTGTTGAAATAGAAATCACTTTCTTGTTAGATTCCAAATTTGCCCTCCTGAAACTCAGTGACTCCAGCTTGGGGTTGTGTCCTCCAACCACATGGAATTCACTTAACTTCTTACAAAAGTTCAACTGTTGGGAAATCACCTGAGCCTTCTGTCCCTTGGGCTAATGTCACTTGACCTAATTTCATGTCCCTCAACTGCTGAGTACACAGCTCTCAGAAAACAAGATAGTGACCAGTGCAGCAGTGAGGGCACAGTTGGGCTGGTTTCTTCTGGTCTCAGACACTGGCCTCCCACCAGTAAAGTTTCCCAATATGGTTATGCACAAAGGCATTCACTTTTAGCCACAAGATTCTAAGTGAGGCTGAAAAGTTAGTCACTTGCCATTCAAAAAAAAAAAAATACAATGTAAATATGGGCCAGTCTAAGTCCAACTGAGATGAATTATAAATCAATTATAACCAGTGGGGATAAGTAACGACAGCAGCTACACTCGGACATGCCAGGAGGGGTAGTTCTGGTGGCAGGAGGACACCGGTTTGGTAGGTGATAACCAGGCAGCTCTTGGCTCTCACATTGAAGTGCTCAATGCTGAATTATCAATAAGGCATCTGAATACTCTTCAAATTGAAGAAAATTGCCAAGATGCAGAAATAGCTGGCTTGTAAAGCTCAGTTCCTGATGGGAAATGAGTTTCACTTCAACTGCCAGGGGTCCCAGGAGTACAGCCACTCATGTGTGATGAAGCATATTGTGAGAAAATTGCATCTTACTGTTTGCGCTCTTCTCACTGAATGTATGAGATGGGGAGCACTTGTTTTCTTATATTTCAGCACAGCAAACAGACTCCCTTAATCAGATTAGAATAAAGAAGTCTTTTATGCTGAGTCTCTGCCATGACAGTAAAATTTGCAGAGTAGAAGATTCTACCTCTAAACTTTAGGATAGTAAAAACTATGACAACAAAGTGATACATGGCTTGGGAAAAGATGCTAAATTAAGGACAAGGAAGCGTAAAAAAAACATTTGGATGAAAAGGAAATACAGATACACACAGCTTTCAATTTCCAGGGTGCAATTCTGTTCATCCAAGGGGTATCTTCTCAGGTCCATCATGCATGCTGCAGTTGTGGTGATTCTGGAACACAGAGCAAGGACATGTTAAGGATGGGATCAAAATGCATCAGGGAAAACTGCTTCTAGAGCAGCAATAGTAACCCCTAAAGACAAAAGGCATTTCACAATATATATTGAATAATTTACAGAATAAGGTAGACCAATTTTATCAAGAAAAGCGACATAACTTAAAATCCTATAAAATGATTCATGGGTTTTTTTCACTTTAAATAATCACAGGCAAAGAAGGGAAGGTTTCTAAGGAAATTCTTCCATTTTTTCT
This sequence comes from Talpa occidentalis, assembly GCF_014898055.3. Taxonomy (NCBI): domain Eukaryota; kingdom Metazoa; phylum Chordata; class Mammalia; order Eulipotyphla; family Talpidae; genus Talpa; species Talpa occidentalis. Next base: position 15,840,134 of record NW_023601433.1, read on the forward strand.
GTCTCCTTGTCCTCATAATAAAAAGATCTATTAGCTGTATAAACATGTGGAATCAGAACTGATTAATTCAGATTGAATTCTTTGACTTTGAAGTCAAGTGTACAGATACACAGGCTACATGTTGGGATTCTAACCAACTTACTGCTTGATCCTATGATTTCAACACTCCAGAATGTTTTGCCAGAAGATCATCTCTCATTAGTACTTATTCTGAATCATAATTGAATGGGCTAGCTTCTGAGGGGGGTCAGCTGCAGCCATGGAAATAATTGATATCAGGGCCAAGGACTGTTAAGCCTCCACCATGCAATGGTTAAAACAAACATACATGAGAAACAGTACTTCCAGAAATGTCAAGTTCATATCATACTCTGTTTACAGCTTCATTTTAAGTAAATTAATCTGCCCAAAGTCATTGTTGAAATGCAGCAATTAGGCTACATGATTTATATCATTTTTCTCTAGAATCCCATCCCTTTCCCACAGCCACAGTTGACTGGGTTGGGGTGGGCCCCTGATTCAAGGATAGTCAATCATCAGCTGATCAGGAAATCTATGATGTGGCCTGAGTTTAATGGCAGAATGGAGCTGAAGGAATTCACTTCATGGAAATTAATTAAGATAAGAATGGAACTGAACATGTCAAGTTGATGAATTACAGGCTTATGATGCCACTTTCAAACTGGATAATCAGATATAAGGAATCAAAGTAAAGGGGAGAAATTGCAGAGAGTAGATGGCTGAGGAGACAGCCATGGCCTTGAAGGATGTACACACACATCTCAGGGAGAAGCATTCTCACAGCTGCATGGAGGCTGTGCAAATGGCAGCCCTATCTAGGCCCACTCAATGGTACATCATGAGAATGAAGAAGAATGTCTTCTGAGATCCTTAAAATCATCTAGGGAACCTCCCCCTCCCCACCACACCCCATGTTCCCCCTTTCTAGAAAATTCCTCTTTCTAGCATTCATCTTTCTCTGGGCATCCTTCCAAGTGACTATTCACAACAAACCAACTACTACTTCACGTAACATGAGCAAGCCCTGCTCCTGTCCGCAGAGTCTAACTCCCTAACTAAATCACCAGTGAAATAACATGCATGAGCCAGTTCTGTTGCACAACCCATTTCATCTACATGCAGGTAGAAATAATGGAGCAAAGTATGTCCTTCTATTAGCATCTGGTTAGAAAAAGTGCTACATTTCAATAGATGAGAAGAGCAGCAAGGGAAATGTCAACACATTTGGCAATCGTGGGTCAATGCTAAATTTTATCTATTCAAATAGCATGTGTGTGCCAGGCAGACATTTGCTATAAGACCAACAGTAATGGTGAAAGTGTGTCCTTTCCAAATGTCATAACACTTCCAATTATCACTCCAAGCAGTGGATTACATCCTATAATCCAAAATCAACACATAGACCTTTGGTGTATTTTTCTACAGTGTCTGATTTCTAGCCAACTAAAAACCAACCCCACACTTTCAAACTGTGGTATGTCTTATGGCAGATTGGTAAGCCAACATCCATACAAGATGCTTATAAGGAAAATCAGAATAAATTTATACTAAAATGATGGATTTTTGGAAGTGAAAAATATCTACACTAGAAATGTTCAATTTTAATTTTTCCTACATATATTTTTGTACCTACTTACTTGAACAGAATCATGAATTGAAATTACTATTTTCAGCTTGTTTTCCATATCCATATCCCAAATCACCCCCTAAAACACATACACACAAGGGTGTGTGCACAAGTGCACATGCACACAAACATGTCCAAATAGTTTAGGGCTCACACTTCATGTGGCATTATCTAGCGTGTTTCATGGGAATTATGAAAAAGGGACCATGAAAGTAGAAGTGGTGAGAGTCCACCCAATACAGTTGTTCTCTGTCTTCTCATACAAGTGTGGTTCTGATAATGAATCCTTTTACTATTTGCTTGAGGAATAAAGTAAAGGCATCTATTCTCTTCCACCTATGGAAGAAATACACAGAAAACCCTTTCAAGGTGACAAGAGAGACACAAAAACCTACTCATGCTATAAACCCTAAAGATGCTATAAAGCACAAGGATGGCACAAGAGAAAAAGGAAATTTCTTATCATGTACATACATATATAATATATGATAAGTTATAAATATAATGTGCAAAAAGAGAAAATAAACATCCTACTGCTAATGACCCTAGTGATATTTAACCCACTGTGGGATATAGCAGAGACAATTCTGCTTTCATGAGTGACACACCCCTAAAAGATACACTTAACAAAAAGAAATGTGAAAATTGAAGGAACAAACTTTAAGTTCATGGGAAAAGCCAGGGGGAATAGAGCTCAAAAGTCCTTGACTAATATTCCTGTGGACCTTACAGAATTAAAGTATCTGGCCCCTAGTGGTCTCTCCTTGCATTACTCCATTTTAATATTTCATAATCAGAACCACATATTATTGGGGTGGTCCTTGATTTGTTGACTTATAGGCCCCTTGCCTGTCCTCAAGTGAATTCATCAGGGTTAGAACATAGACAGGCATTGATTTTATACTCTGCGATTTTGCTAAATTTATTTTTAGATCTAATAGTGTTGGAGTTTCTTTGAATGGACTCTTTAGGCTTTGTTTTATATATGATCATTCCATCTGTTCACAGACAACTTCCTTCCATTAGAAAAGATGTGGTAACAATGGAAATCCTTGACTTGTTACTGATCTGTGAATAAAAAGTCTCCATTGAATCCATTGACTATAGTGTTAATTATCAGTTTTTCATATTTCATTCTTATTATATGAAGAAGTGTCTTTCAATTCCTCTTCACATTTTTTTATAATAAAAAGATGTTGAATTTTGTCAGAAGCTTTTTCTGTATCAAATGTGATGTTTATGTGGCTTTCTTTTACTTTATTAATGTGATATAGTGCATTGATTTTTATGTTGAACCATCTTTGCATTCCCAGAATCAATCCCAATTGGTCATAGTATATGCTACTGAATTCAGTTTGTATTTTGTTTGGAATTCCTGATTAATATTTGTAAGGGATATGGATCTATGTCTCCTTATAGAGTTTTTGTCTGGTTTTGGTATCAGAGTAATACTGACCTCATAGAAAGACTAAGGAAACATTTTTTCCTGTTTATTTATTTATTTTTTTTTGGAAGACATTCTGTTTGAATCAACTGGTGCTAATGCTTCTTCACATGCTTTTTAGAATTTATCAGTGAAGACATGTGGTCCAGGGAGTTTTTTTTTGTCGTGGGAGGTTCACAAGTACTGATTCAATCTGCAAACTAGTGTAGTCTGTTCACATTTTCTATTTCTCTGTGATTTGGTAGGTTGTAGTTTCTAAGAATTTGTCCATTTCATCTAGCTTGTCCCATTCTCTGGCATACTCTTTTTTTGAAATATTCTTTTCTAAACTTTTATTTCTTTAATCTGGGTAGTAATGTCTCCTTTCTCATTTCTGATTTTTTCTGAGTCCTCACTCCTATTTCATAGTCAATCTAGCTAAAGATTTGTGAATTTTGTTCACACCAATGTGATAAAACAAAAATAAGAATAAAATTAAGGAAAATGAAGACTAAAATAATCGTTATAAATAACATGATTGTAAAATTAAAACCCTCAAGATGATTAACCAATCTGCTAGAACTAATAAGAGGTTTGTCTGATGGGATATAATATTGGAGAGATATATAGATAAAGATATATAAATAGATCAATAGCTTTCCACATGCTAGCTCAATTAGAAGTCAGCTAGAAAAATAATGTAAAAATGGGCCTCCCTGGTGGCGCAGCAGGTTGAGCACCGCACTGTGAAGCTGTCTGCAGCCTCTGCAGTGTGGGTTCAATTCCCGGCTGGCCAGAGAGAAACCACATGGTGGAACAGACCTCTCCTGTCTTATTCGCTGCTCCCCTCAGCAGTGTCTTCAGTCTGTCTGCCTGTTCTGTTCCCTGTTCTGTCTGGGGTGAATTCTCTCACTCTCCCGCACCGATGGTTTGAACCCCAGTTCTTGTATAAATAAATCAATCTTTAAAAAAAAAGAAAAGAAAGAAAAATAATATAAAAATGATTCATTTCTAATAGAACCACACTTTTAAGAGTTAGGAATAATTTTATCAAGAAATGCGTGAGCTGTCTATGAAGAAAATGATATATGGTGTGGCATATGTTCTTTTCAAAGTAATATTTAATGAACATAATTCCAACATCTCAAATTGAATTTTTAAGAATTTGATAAAACAAATGTGGGAGAAAAAAATAGTTAACCATTAAAAAGAAAATGTTGGATAAATATTTCACACCCTACATCAATATAAATTCTGATGGATTGGAAATCTAAATGGAAATATCAAACTATACTACAGAAAGAAGAGTTGTAATTTAAATTTAAACTTCATACAATATTTTTCCTTTTTTCTACCAACCTTACTCAAGATTTTGGGAATGGAATAATAAACAAGACAGGAACAGTTCTTTTCTCAGAAAGTCTATACTCTCATTGTGGTTTCCCCACCATCATAAATGGGAACATACAACCAATAAACAAGAAATACAATAAAAATGACAATGTCAGATCTGGATAAGTGATATGGTAAAAATAAAATATGGGGGCCTCCTTCATGGTGCAGGGGTTAAAGACAGTGCTATCAAGCTATCGCCATCCACTGCAACACAAGTTCAATCCCTGGCTGGCCAGGGAGCTACCCACATGGCGCAGCAGAACTCTCCTGTCTCTCCCGCTGCTCCCCTCAGCAGTGTATTTCAGTTAATATGCCTGTTCTACTCCCCGTTCTCTCTGGTGAATCCTCTCACGCTCTCACCTCTGGCTGACACCCCAGTTCTTGTATGCATAAACAAATAAATCTTTAAAAAATAAAATATAATGATGTAACAGAAAGGTAAGAGATGATGAGAGAAGGGCTCACCTTGCAGAGGTGACAGTTGATTTCTCACGAATTACATAATTGCATTATGACACTAAAACCACAAATGTCTAGAAACCATACATGTCTAGACCAAGTACAGTCATGTATCATTAAAATTTTGATCGATGTATTACATATACAATGGTAGTCCCAATAGGCTGTACCATCTAGATTTGAAGATGATTTTGAATACAAAATCTTTATGATTTTGTTATTCAAAATCATCTAATGACACATTCCTAGGAATGTGACTCCAAGTTAAGTGATGCATGGCTATATTACATCTAGCAAAATGTATGCACAAAGGCCCTAGGCCAGGGACAAATTTGATAGTTCTAAAGAGCAGAAGGAAGGTCTGTATACTGAAAGCATGATGAGGGAGAACCATGATAGAAAAAGAGGGCTTAGAGTTTTAGGCCAAATCCTTGGGAAGGGAGAGGATGCCAAGGGAAGCCAGGTCGTGACATGGTCAGGAACCCATTCTCCACTTGAAAAAGGATGCAAAGAGTAAACACAGGCATGCCAGCCACTCTCTTTTTACATAAAAACTTAAATATGTTTCTGTGTGTTCAATAAAAACATGTAATGTCATTAAATGAAAGTGAGGATGGAAGTCTGAAGAGGGTGCTTATAAGTAGGGGAAGAATAAACATGCTTGGGAAGGAATGAGAAATTTTATCAGTGGAACTGAAAGTGAGACAAATGACTTCCTCCATATTTGAGGGGTGAAGTAAAGAGATTCCTTACAGTAGCCTCAATAATGATAAATCCCAAAGTAGGTGTCCCAAGCCTGCTTGTTGGTGAGAGTATAAACTGGCATAATCCCACTTGGAAAACAATTTATCAATATGTTATTTACTTGCATAAGAGTAATTGGGAGATAGAGATAAAACAAGGGGTTGGCAGTTAAGTGCAAACTCAAATCACATGGGTATTATCATTTCTTTGAGTTCATATCTTTTCTCGAGGGAAATGGTATTTGATCAGAACCACTGTGTAAAGTACTGTAGGAATAAGAGGGCAAGAAAACCAATTAGATGACTTCATTAGGACATTATGAAATTAGTTCTAGTTTCATTTTCATAATGTGATCAATCTCTTTAAGGATGGGAATGGCAACTTTAACAATAGTAGCAAATTTTAACAGATGCAAACTTTTTATTTTCTGATAACTTTTACAACAAGCCTCTCCAGCAGAACACAGCCACAATTTTTTAGGATAAAAATGACTCAACCTCTGACTTCCAGGTGACTTTTGGAACAACCTAAATACCATTTTGTGAACCTGTTCCCAATGCTTAGTATCAGAGAAAAAGTTCAAAGACAAAAACATGCATGGCCTGAAGAATAATCACATTACAATTGACCTTCCCTGATGCAAAGGTGAGGCATTCAGTGACATAGGTGACCTGCTGACTGAAAAAGAAAGTTGGAAGGGAGAGGAATGTTGACTCCACCTTCTCAGGGACACCAGATACTTCAGCCAGCACCAAAGAAAGAGAACAAAACCTCTGTTGAGGGGCCTCCCCTGGTGGCGCAGGCAGTTGAGCGCCACACTGCAAAGCTGTCCACAGCCTCTGCAGCCCTGGTTCGATCCTGGCCGCGGGGGTCCCATATGGCACCGCAGACCTCTCCTGGCTCGCCTGCTGCTCCCCTCAGCAGTGTATTTCTTCAGTCTGTCTGTTCTGTTACCCGCTCTGTCTCTGGTGAATCCTCTCACCCTCCCGCACATCTGGCCTGTACCCTGGTTCTTGTATAAATAAATAAATAAATCTTTAAAAAAAAACCTAACAAAACCTGTTTCGAGAACAGGGCCAAGGCCTGCAAGCCTTTCACTCAATCCCTAGATCCTGGACAGGTTTAGTCTATCTGCCCAAAGAAAATTTTCAAAGGATCCAACTTTGTTATTTTCATTTGTTTCCTGAACCCCATTTTCTTTTCATTGAAATAACACTGCATTATAACCTTATGTAAGTTTTAGGTGTGCATCATTAAAAGAAAAAACACACCTGCATATACACTACATTAAGGTCACCAACTAAAAGTCAAAATCTCTCCTTCACCATACAAGTGACACCTTTTACCTAGTTTACCCACCCCCATCCCTCTTCCTTTCAAATAACCACTAGTTGGTCTTAGAGTCTGAAGTTTCATTTTGTTTTATTTATTTAGTTCATTTGTTTGCTTGGTTTCTCTGTACAGCACACAAGAGTAAAATCATACAGGGTCAAGTTGTATTTTAGGATGTTGTACCTGCCCCTCCAGATTATTCCTTTATGTCACATGGTTATGGGGTTCTGTGCAAGAAGATCAATTCACGGTCTTATTCAGCTGAGCTCCAGTCAGTGAGCTCATGTGAGCCTTAGCCCCAGTTTCAAGCTCAAGGAGCTATAAGGGTCATAGAAAAAAAGTTCATGATCTAAAACGACCTTTTCTCACTGTCAGAACATGACCACTCTTAAGCCTCTGTGCGAGCAGCCATCTACTACTTTTGCGGAGTCATCAGAGTAATGGATTAATGATTTCCCAGAATAAGACTGGATGATGTATACACCTACGTCATGGACAGCTCATCCACAGCCAGAGATCTTCATCTACCCTTGATAAAGCAAAAGCCCTCATTGATCGGATACTGCAGTGACTGTACACGATTGGAAAAGGAGCCTAGGAAAGCTAAATGGTGATGACCTACCAGTTTGGTCTACTTGGGAGGAAGGAGTGAGGAAAATTCTATCTTGTGGTCCAGAGACACAGCCTGGCCAACTAGTATCTCGGGGAATTAGCGACTAGGAGATTAATCTCTATTGGGTTCGACTTCTTTAGCAGCATCTTACAAGCAGGAGAGCAGGAATAATCCCAGTTCTCCACACACCTGCCATGGGCAGATTAACCAACTAATGTCCTCGGCTGGGCCAGAGAGGACTCACTCGGTGCCATGCCATGACACTTAAGTTACCAAGGGGTATAATTATTTGTTGGTCCATCCCTGGCTTGCCACCCCACCAATATGATCCAGTAAGCAAAGTAGTGGGGGAAAAAAAAAAAAAACAGAAAAGGAAGAAGGGAAGCCAGGTGGGAAGTGAAGCCAAAGGAAGGCCCACCAATGCAAGCATGCAAGCTGTCCAACTGGTTTTCTCAAAAAATATGAGATATATAGTGTGCATGTTTGTGCATGTGTGTGTATATGCTTATCATGTCGAGTATATGTAAATGGTACTTCATTTTGCACAGAATAGCATCGATGTGTGTCTACATGGTATGCACATGAATTTAATAAAATGATGGGGATTTTGAAATACTAACCTGCTTTTTGTGCAAAAAATACAAATTACCTCAAATTTGAATTTATCATTATGGCTAGGAGTGGTTTTTAAAATTCAAGACAGAAATTTCTAGATTAGCCAATTTCAAAAGCAATCAGATGGCTCAGGCAGTGTAGCTGCTAAGAATAAGGTGGTCTGTTATTGTAGATTTTCTTTCTGGCAGCTTGTCTGGGTCTACATAGATCTGGAGAAGTGTTTCAAAAATACAAGTTTCTAAATATAGATATAAGGATTGTATTGTGAGTACTTTTGAATAAAATCAACTACTTATACAGAAATCCATTTACTCATTAAGTTGCATAATCAATGTAAATTTGACCGGAGAGATTTTTTTAGGTTACTCTATGAAGTTCATTATTGTAAGTTTCCCAAAACTTATTATTACACTATTATTTAGCTTTCATATAAGAATTTGTAAGCAGAATATAAATAAAACTATAGTTTTATTCTCTGATTTTTCTTACATTTTCCTAGCTTATGGTAATATATCTAACATTTTCAAATGGAGTTTGGAAATGGATTCAAGTTCTTTCATTCCTCTTATATCATTCTCTCTGCTATAGACTGAATGTTAGTGTCCCCCAAAAAATTAATTTATCGAACTCCTATCCCCTAAAGGGTATGCTATCAGGAGGTGGAGGTCTAAGTCTTGAGGATGGAATATTCATTGATGGGATTAGTGTTCTTTTGGAAAAGACCCCAGAATTCTCTGCTCCCTTCTACCAGGTAAGGACACAGTGAGGAGACTGTAACTTAGGAGCCAGGATATGGGTTCTCATTGGACACTGCTGGCACCTTGATCTTGAACTTCTAATCTCTCAAACTGTGAGAAAAAATGATTGTCCATCGCTTATAAACCATGCTGTCTGTGGTATTTTGTGATGGTATCCCCTAGACTAAAATGCTATACTATCCTATCAGAGCTTTATGCTTTTAACAGAGACACACTAATATACTCTAACTCCGGTAAAAGAGTCAATGAATGAATGGATGGAGGAAGGAAAAATAAAGACTAATTATAATAAAATAAATATCAAAATCAACAAGCAACTATAAGCCAGAGACACACTACAGGCGGGTATGGGGGGAGAAGGGAGTAGGATCAAAACAAGGGGGCTGGGGATTGTATGAAACCAAGAAGAAAATGCATACATTGTGCAAAAATGAAAACTGATATAAAAACTATATAAAACAAAATTTAAAAACTAAAATAAAGTTAAGTAGATTGCCTAAAAGAAAAATAATAAAGATGGAAGGAAGCCAAATAGCAAGTTTTGCTTAAAAAGTCAAGAAAGTCAAACTGATTTTTTAATTGATATTTGCTTCTTTGCTCTCTCTCCACTACACACACACACACACACACACACACACTCACACACACACACTGGTTCTTCTATTCTTTTTTTTATTTTTTGAGGGGAAAGAGGACGAGTAGATGAAGGCCATGTCTCCTGGGTTTACGCTCACGAGATTTCTGGATAATCTTTTCCATGACTGATGTACTTGTCAGAGCCTCCAGAACTTTGCAACCACATCTCTCATTTCCAGGCAAAAATATTAAATGCTGAAAAATGTCCCAAAGAAACATCAATCAAGACACCTTTTATAGTAACTCCATGGCTTGGTTGACATGTGCCACTTTTTTTTTCTATTACAGTTAATAAAGTCTTATTTTTCTAAAGTTCTCATTCCACATATTGCTGTTTAGAGGAAGTCATTCAGTCATTTTCTTTATCTAAAGCCATGCTAAAGAATCCCCTTTACATCTCAAAGCACTCAAAGTTACAGTATATATTGTTATGATTTCACTGAGACCTGCTGAAGTCATAGCTAAAAGGCTAGGAACACACAAGACGTTTACATAAATCTTCCCTCTAAGATCTCTATATGTCTCACATGGGGGACTCCTAGGAGGGTCAGGTTACTTTTAAAGCAGGGGTTCAAGAAACACACACACACACACACACACACACATTTACTCTAAAACAAAACAAAACAAAAATCAGTGCAAGAAACCAAAGCTTTTCAAAAGCAGGGTGTGCCAAAGATGATATTCATAATAATTAACCACCACCAACAGTGGAACATCATGGGAAGATCTGATGGTTTCCTGGGTAACCAGGAAAGCCCAGAACATCCTCAGCCCCATTTCCAAATTCAAGAAATTTTATTGTGAGACCTGATGAGAGGTGATTCTTCTCAGAAGCCTGGCATTTAGTCATTCCCATAAATATCAGTGGCACTACCTCATAAAGCTCCGTGGAGACCAGACCTTATATCAGCACAACAGACGTTATTTTCAACTCTGTGAACAGCTTTGGGAGAACCTTCTTGAAAGCGTCTGCTGTGTCAGGGCAATATTAATTACCCATTCTCGTGGCTATGATATGGGAAATCCGTCCTGAGGGGATCCGTGTTCTTAGATACGGCAGCCCAATTATATACAATCAATCCAAGGAGCTTGTTTTTGCATTTCCTTGCTGACTATTTATAGTAACGATGATGCCCCAAATCTTATCTTTATTAGATTTTTTCTGCAAAGCTCAAAGTGGTTCATGGATGACTCCTAATTAATCTGAGGACATGGCCTCACTTATTATAATCATCTCAAGTGAGAAATGCAACACCCATGAAGCGTGCAGCTGTGAAAGGGGCCCCGAAGAGGCAGACAGACCTGAGCCCGTACAGCACCGTCCCGTCTGGGTGAAGGCGGATCATGCGGTTTTTCACCGTCACTCCATGCACAAATGACTTTTTGTCATTTAAGAAATACGTGTCAGGCACCCATAGCTGGTCAGCCACTCGATTGTCAAGCGTGAGGTTGAGAGGGATCCCAGAATAGGCAAGCCTTTTATCTCGCCAATATTGTTGAAAATACATGGTTAAGGTGTAATCCTAGGGGGAGAGAAAGAAGAGAAAGAGATTAGTTTGTGTTCGGTCACGGGCATATTTCCTGCATGACAGGTCAAATTCAGGCTGCAATCCAGGGGAAATGGATGTTATTTCCAGACAGGGTAGGAAGCTATCACTGTGTTCTCGTAAATGTAAATACCAGGCTTTATAAGTGTACGTCACGTATATAACTCATCTGTTTTACTTGAGTAAGAACCTGACTGGACAAATTGGCATTGAAGATAGAAGCACAGAGAAATAAAGATAAAAACATACCCCCCCAAAAAATCATAAAATCAAGTAGCTGGCAGGAAACTGAAGCCCTCGCCCTCCCACCAGGAGACATGTGGTTAACCACCCGAGACAGATAAACTCCATCTACGAACTACCTCTCTGCAATGGAAGCCACTTCCTTTCCTCTGCCCTTCATGAGGGCCATAAATACTTGCCCTCCATAAATACCCACTGAACACTGGAGACTTGATGACCTGTGGGAAGTCTCCATGCCTGATCCATTACATTTATTTTTCCCTCCAACTTGCCGGGGCCATAAGGTGACCTCGTCATCTGGACAAAATGGGAATCTGAAGCTAAAGCTGGAGATGGCCAGGGTGCATCCCCATGGGCGTGGCAAAGAATTAGTGAGTATCTAAGCAGATAAACCTAGCTGTTAGTGCACTCACACACATATAAATCTATATAAAAATATTATATATAGATGTGGTAATCACTGTTCAAGTCCAGAATGATCGAGTCTAGGCCTCCCTGATGGTACAAGGGGTCAAGGAGCAACTGCGAAGCTATCTGCGGCCATTGCAGCATCCCTGGCCGTGAGTTCGATCCCTGGCCAGGGAGCTACCCACATGGCGCAGCAGACTTCTCCTCTCTTGCCCGCTGCTCCCCTCAGCAGTGTATTTCAGTTAATCTGCCTGTTCTGTTCCCCACTCTGCCCCTGGTAAATCCTCTCAGCCCCCACACCTCTGGCCTGTACCCCAGTTCTTGTATGCATAAATAAATCATTAAAAAAAAAATGATCAAGTCTGAAAAGCCTGTAATATTCACGGGACATCCTGAAACCCTCTGTCAAAGGGTCCAACTGAAAATCTAAAGGTGAGCAGGTAAACTTTCCAACAAGAAGGATAAACTGCTGCTTCCACGCACGGGAGATTCTGGATTCACTGACTTGTAGATCACGAATGAAAACAACCTCATTTGGCAAAAAGTGATAGCATTTCAGTGGAAGAACACGTGCCAACTATAGGTCTTCTGACAGCCAGTCTAATATTAGTTTTGCCATCTCACAGGGCAAAACTCAGGGTTTGCCAATTCAATAATGTTTATCACTGACTTGGGAAGCATTGGCGCAGAGACCCTTGAGAGGACAAAAAGCACAGTGGACGTGGCTCTCCAGATGCTCACAGGCAAGGAGGTGACAAAACAATACACAGTCAATAACTATAAGCAATATGTCTTAAACTGTAAAGCTGGTTACAAATCAGAGAGGAGGAAGTAAGAAAATTCATGTGGGCTGAGCCTACAGAGGTTGCATCTGCAGCCTGAAGGAGAGTGGATGAGAAAAAAAGGATTTTTTTTTTTCCAGGCACTTCCATGGGCAGAGCTCTGTGCCAGTATTAGCTGTGGCCCCTTCCTCACCACCAGTTAAAGACTCTCACAAAGCGAGTGACACTGAAGATATAGAGGCCTTGGTTAGCTAGACATCAGGTAGGAGGCATGAAAAATCACACAAGGATGTGGCTTTTACTATGTTGATGGAAACCTCAAGGAGGGTGGTTTGGCTGGAACTTAGGTTGCCGAGCAGGGAGAAGTACAGAGTGGTGGGCAAGGCTGGACTTCTCGGGAATGAGCAGAAGGTCAGCAAACTTGAATGCCAGCTTCACAGTCAATGAAACCATTGATAGTTTCCAAATAGCAAGAGACACTCTAATTCGCATTAACCACCTCTCATTTTCTCTTTACTCTTGCTGTAACATCTGGGCCCTTGCCGACCCTGGAAGGGACTGCCCTCCCTTCCCCTGGGAGGATCCAATTCCTAGAGGTAGTAAACAACTCTGCCAAGAGATTGTGCATTTCAAATGCAAACTAACCAAGCTGGAGCCCACATCCCCAACAGCCGTCCTTATTGGATTATTGGATTTTCCAAGTCCAGGTCAATTTCCTCGTAGTTATGCCCTCTCTTCTGGTGACTGACCTGGGGTAGCTTCCTTGTGGTATGGTGTGCCCCCATCTCTTGGGGTCTCTGGGTAACAAATTATGTGTTCAACAACAGTCATCTCCTGATCTGCTGGCCTAGCCAGATCTTACATAACAATACAACTTAGATTTTAAACACAAAGTCGTGTGGAAGGAAGATCAATTTTGCAAAGGTGAGTACAGAAGAGGGATGAAGAGCAGAGGCATTAGTGGTGACTGTCAGTGGGTGATAACAGAGAATGGGTGGAAAGGGAGTGTTGGCTTAAAAAAGTCCTGAAAAACTCACTGATATGGGCCTCCCTGTTGGCGCAGGTGGTGGAGCACAGTGCTGTGGAGCTGTTTGCGGCCTCTGCAGTGCCGTTTCTATCCCTGCCAGCCGGCGAGGGTCCCACACGGCGCGGCAGACCTCTCTTGTCTCACCCGCTGCTCCCCTCAGCAGTGTATTCCATCAGTCTGCCTGTTCTGCTCCCCACTCTGTCTCTGGTGAATCCTCTCAGCCTCTCACGCATCTGACCTGTACCCCGGTTCTTGTATAAATAAAATAAATCTTAAAACAAACAAACAAAAAAAACCTCACTGATATGAGGCTTAATCTAAAACCTCAAAATACACATGGACCTGCAAAGTGCAATCACCCCTGCATGAGAGGGGTGACCATAGAGGATGCATTCTAACAGAAATATGCAGAGTTCTGGTGGCATGAGAAGATACAAAAAAGTCAGCAATAGCAGTGAAAGAATTTTCACTTTGAATACATCTCCAATTCCACCCTTACTGAAATAAAAGAATTTCATCTGTTTCCCTCTCTGGTTTCTAACCCTGCACCCTACGTTTGAGTCATGAAGTCTAGCACCCTTCCTGGATCTCCCTTCCAACTGGAGCTCACGGGGTTGCCATGACAATGGAGGGAGCATGTCGATATGCCCTGAGAACCCACTTGTCATTCACAGTCTACAAACTCGGAATCTGGTCTTATTTTGGTTGTGCTGCTCTCCACACCATCTGCACTACCTCTCCCTCTCCATTTTGGTCTGGGTGTTTTTACTAAAGTGATTGGAGTTGACTGGGGTGGAGAGAGTTCAGGTAACAGAGGGAGAGAGGAAGTTGAATTTAAAGGCAAACCTGCTGATTTGGCTGTGGACCCTAAAGCAAGGCCTGCAACACATCAGTGGGAACACTAGTCAGCATCAAGGGGACCACTCTCTTGTGAAAATGTGGGGGCAGCTGGTAGAAGATGTTACTTGTTCCAGGGCCTCCCCTGGTGGCACAGGCAGTTGAGTGCAGCTCTGTGAAGCTGTCCACAGCCTCTGCAGTGCGTGTTCGATCCCTGCTGGCCACGGAGATACCCACATGGCACAGCAGACCTCTCCTGTCTCACCTGCTGCTCCCTTCAGCAGTGGATTTTGGTCAGTTGGTCTGCTCTGTTCCCCGCTCTGTCTCTGGTGAATCCTTTCACCTTCCTGCACATCTGAACTGTACCTCTTGGTTATTGTAAGCATGAATAAATAAATCTTTAAAAAAATATATGTTACTGTACCAGAGCAACATTGCTAAGTCTTGTGTGCTCACCCCCCACACAATAGCTACAGAGCAGTCTACACATTCAGACCTCTCTGGATGCAGGGGCCTCATGTTTTTGTAGTATCATCTCACTTTTTTAAAGATTTATTATTAGTTATTTATGCATACAAGAACTGGGGTTAGGTCAGAGGCGTGGGGGTGGTGGTGAGAGGATTCACCAGAAACAGAGTGGGGAGCAGAACAGGCAGATCTACTGAAATATACTGCTAAGGGGAGCAGCAGGTGAGTCAGGAGAGGTCTGCTGAGCCATGTGGGTAGCTCCCTGTCTGAAGCTCTAACTCAGGTTGCAGTGACTGGCCATAGCCCGATAGCACTGAGACTTTAACCCCTGTGCCCTAAGGAGGCCCTAGTATCATCTCATTTAGAGCAAAGCGGGATTATTAGTGTTCCATTATTATCCCCAAATCAATGAATTTAACTTCTTCTTCCCCAAACCCCCATTAAACATGAGTAATTGGAGGAAGTGGAAATTGGAATCGGGGCAGCCTCCCTCTAGAGCCTGGTTCTCAACCTTGAAGCTCTAAGGGATGGTGAGTTAATTAGCTCTGCATGATAAAATGGAATGAGCTTGTGGGGGGAATGGTTTGCACAGACAGCTTGAAAGGGGAGACTCAGGTCATGTAAGGTGCTCTTGGGAGGGAGAGAGAAGAACTATGGCACCCCCAAATCCCTCATCTTTGCAAACATTTAGCACAGCTGCTATGGAGACACAGGGGATCCCAGAGAAGTTGCTGGTTTTCAGATGTGGATAACGTGACCTGGATCACAGAAGAACACAGCCACCAGGAGATGTAATTTGTAAGGGAGGGGGTAGGGAGAAGTTTGCCAGAGTTTGAATTTCTAGCCTGTTCTTAGAAAAGGAAGTGCGCTTGAGACTGGGAAAGCTCCAGGAATATACAGTGATCCAGGTGGCGCTGGGCTGAGGGTGTGGAATGGGGCTCTGGACTCCTCCGGGACCATGACATGGAGATCAGAAATTAAACTTTTGTTCTTTACCCTCATACTGGAGGGAGACTCGAGCCATGTCTAGGGGGTGGGTGGGGGAGGACACCTGTCGGCTGAAAGTAGAGACGGGAGATAAGTTGGTTGAGGCTGAGAGAACTGGGATCTCTCAGAGGACAGCCACGTGGCACGAATTCCCATCAGGTCCCTGCTGTGCTACAGGGCAGGTAGGGGGCAGAGACATCAAGTGAGACAGCTAATAGGTGGAGTTCACAGAACCAACTTGGTGTGAACTCCACTCTTATGCCTACTCCCCAACTGCACACAATGGGAGAGGCAGAGAGGGGTGACCCCGCAGGACCATGAGCTGGTGCTTCCTTGACTTCCTCCAGGTGGTGACCCCCAAACACCATGTGGCTCAGGCAGGCCCTGGAGAGGGGAAAAGGGGACGCAGCGGAGGCCCGGAAGTGGCACTTCTCAAAGAAGGGCTTTAGGGAGCTTGGAGCATCATGGGGACTCGAACCAGGCAGGGCTGGAGAATTCTTCGTCACAGTGAGCGACAGTGTCCCCACTCCCCATGTCCCTGGTTTTCATCTTTTCTGTTCCAATGGGATGACTCGCCAGGTGAATCTTCAGGCACACTTGGTGAACAGGGGAAGAAGTCCGGATCGGGGGTTCCTTTCTCACATGGCCTTTAGAGAAAAAAGCTCAGGAGGAGCACGCTAAGAGGCGCAGGGAGTGCGGTGGGGTGGGAAGGAGCAGAGGAGTGAGGAGCACTAGCATCAAAGAGGAGCAGTGGTCTCTGGTGGAGGACTGTGGGTGCCTTGGTGGGGAATGCGGTGTGATCCTGTACCTCTGAATCATCTACGATGTTGTAAAACAATGTTATCTCAATAAACAAATAAATAAAATTTCAATAAGAGGAGCAGGGTTAGGGACAGGTGGGCTCAGAGAGGACTGGAGTGTGGAGAGAGCCTGGGTGCCCTGAGCACCAGAGCCCTGGGGAGGATGAGCAGGAGTAGGGCCCCCGGGACAGTGCCTTCCAGGGGGCTGGAGGATGAAAGGATTGTGGGGAGAAGCAGTCTCAGGGAGGAGGCGCAGGAGGGTGCTGGTGGGGAGAACAGGATTCTAGGAGAGGCAGGGCCTGGCAGGGGAGCCAGTGTGCGGGCTGGCAGGGAGGGGGATGGAATAGAGGTGCAGTGAAGCAAGCATTAGGGAGGGGGTGGGGGTAAGCGAGATGAGCAGGACCCATTGTGGGGAGAACCTGGAGTCCTGGGGGAGTGGCCTGGGCCTGGGCCTATCACCCTCACCCCAGCAGGGGGGCTTAATGAAATTAGCCAACACCAACCAGGAAGAGACAGGCTGTCTCCTGGCGCTGACGCTTGGCTGTGGCACAAGCAGCCCTATCAGCACATCTAGACAGGGCGAGCTGGCAGAGGAGGAGGGGGTGACAGCCTGGAGAGCGAGCTTGGAGCTTCAGCTTTGGGAAACAGAAGCTGCCTGGGGTTGCAGAGACAGGGCCCTGCATGTGCATGGGGCCCATGACTGGGGATCGGATTGCACACCTCGTACCTCCCTATGTTCTTCACTCCTGGTGGGGCTCTAGGCTCTCAAAGCTCTTCTGTTGTAATTTGATGGGCCCTGATTTGAGAAAACTGTGCTTTGGGTGAAGGTCGAGATTTGAAATGAATTATGGGGGGGCACAGGTGTGTGTGTGCATGGAATACTGATTCACAGCCATCGAGTTAGCCGGCCTCTCCCTGAGAACAGAAGGCTTCTGGCTTAGGCGCAGACACGATCTTCAAATGGGGCTGGCAGAGGCACCTGGAAGGCCCTAAGTAAAATCAGTCATTTCCTGACCCCACCACTGCCACACCCCCTACCACTGGATGTTCCATTCACCCCTCAATCCACCACTCGGTAGCATTTGGGGGTTATATGTAGCACAGTTATCTTTGGGCTCCTGGATGTGTCCAATATGGGGGACACCTGTGTTGTTTCATGTTGGGTCACAAAAGACTTGGGGTATGGCAGGAGGGGCAGGAAATTTGCTGAGACTTATCAGGCCTCTGCTTTTCCAGGTTCCGGGTCCTATGAGACTCCAGTCCATAGAAGGAAAATGTCCAGCACCTCTGGTTTAATCAGGGACAGGTCCCAGTGGACAACAGAGCCCTGGGGCATGGTATTCTGTGAGAGGAGCCAGGCAAGGAGGAGGCAACCCCAAGTGCATCCTCGTCCAGAATTCTCCTGTCCACTGAGAACTGGAACTCGCAGGGCATAGAATGTACAAAGGTGGCTTATCTAATTACAGTTGGTTAGAACTGCGGTAGTTCATCAAAATCGTTAGATAAGATAAAGTATCTGAATCTCCCTGCCCATTCCCTGCCCTTGCCACTCTGGAGCCTTACGCCAAACTTAGGGTCAACATGAAGAAATACTCAAGAATTATGTACGTTCAAAATAAAAGGTCTCTCTTCAAAAGAATCTTACAAACGAAGTCATTCCACAAAAAGGTAGCTTTTAGGGATCAGAAAGCCCTTTCCTAATGTAATGAAGTCATGTCCTCGCCTCTCTCTCTGTGCTCAAGTATCAAATCAATCATTACAAACACTCGCGCTGGCTGCGTGCATCATGTCACCTCCGCAAAGCAAAGCCAGTGCTGGTGAGTGGGGCTCCAGACGCTTGTAAGGCCTTTCTTTAAAATCTGTGTAATGTTCTCTCGTTGATAGAGTATGACACAAGGATGTTAGGTATTCCCCCAGATTACAAAACTTCATTTCATGCGAAGGTCAGAAGTTGGGGTTCCTGGGTAAAAACGTGAAGTCCCATGTTTTGGTTGTTTGGAGCCAGCGGGCAGAGGCAGTCCTGGATGGGGCAGGAGGGGCTGATGGGCTGACCAGTCTGGAGTGGCTAGGAAAGGATTGCTAGAACTCCTAGTTGTAGGGGAAACCCCAAAGGCTGGGGGCAGGAGCAGGGATGCGCCCTCCAATGGCGTCATTTACAACCAAACCTTTAAACATAGGAGGCGACTGTCATCGCAAAATCTCTTTAGCATCTACAAGCCTTAGAGCAGCAAAAATGACAAAATGAAACCTCAGCTCCTCTTTAGGTGTGTAATTCAAGCCGCTCAACGAAATTGCAGTAAGAGATAAACAACAAAGTTTCTTCCTGCTTCTGGAAATCTCTCAGCATTTATCTCATTAAAATGACAAGCATACATATTTGAAAGTGGAAATATTGCTCATTATTCTGCAATTAAGTAATTGACTAGATTCCTCAGCACAGGAAATGAAGACAAAATTTCCTAACCCTGAGAAAGAAATGCAATCTCCAAACCAAATTTAAATATTTAACTGCAGCTGTGAAAGCCACAGGACACCTGCATTTGCATCTGGCTCAGCAAGTTTATGATACAAAATCTCACAGGTAAGTTGTTCTCAGGTCAGGGAAGACTGAAAATTGTTCTGAGACACTTACATAAGCCCTGGGTAGTAGTACTTCCTTTGTAGGCTCTTCTGCAACTAATGTTAGGCTTGGAGAATCTCAGCACTTCTATGAGCAAAACTTATTCAGAAAATTCTAATTTATTCCTTTTGATGGTCTAAAAATGAGTGTCCAACATTACATCCATCTCTCCTCCATGCAGACTTCAGTGGTGTCCAGGTTTCTTTTTGCTGCTTCAATGCAGTGATCTTTCATAAGAAAGTATGATCTGCTTTTTATGCGTCCCTCTCTCCCTCCCTTGCTCTTGCTTCAAGCAATTCTTGAGCCTATACCAACTGTCAAGAGCCATGCAGAGTGAGTCCTAGAGACCCAGAGATAAAGAAGTCATAATTTGTACATTTCAGAGCTCAAAAATCTAATGGAGCAGACATAAAATTGAACCAAAGAAAATTAAAGCAACTATGAGAAGCAGGGCCAAGTCTTCAGTCTGCCTTCAGTTGCCTGGGCAAATGTGGGTGAGTCATTTTTTTTACTGTCCTAAGCCCACATACCTATCTGAGAATGTCAATGGATAAGGTGAGGACCACCTTCGTCAGCCATGCTCCTCTGAGCTATGCTTGCTAACAGAAGCCAAGACAGGATGTTAAGGCTACTGTCAGCACCAAGCGAGCCTAAGATGGTGATGGGCTGGCTTGTGCAAAGAGATATAGGCAGAGGTGCCAAGATCAAAAAGAACTCAGCTGTGCCTGACTACTGACATGCAACACTTCTAGCAGAAATGACCCTACAGTTCCTTGCCCAGGGAGGTTTCCTTTCATTAAGAGCTCACCCTTCTCTGTACCTTGATCCACGAGTAAAGTTTCTGCTTGCTGTGCTGAACTTGGTTTCTTGTTGGTGTGCAGGATTCGGACTAGGGGAAGAGTCAGCCAGGGGCTTAACCCCCAGTGTCCATAACAGAATTCTGCCTGCCCCCCAGTATCACATGGTGGAAGGCCCAACAAGAGGGGTCAATAAACTACAATAATCCAGAAGAGATGTGTAGTTAAGAGACATCTGCAAACTCTGGAGTTGACCAGGGAGGAAGGTCGTGAGCAAATAAGGAAGAGAGTTGCTAAGATTTTCTGGCCTTCCTTTATATTCTTTATGTCTGCCAAAAGGCTCATAATTTGCACTTTTCATTCATCCACCTAAATGTTAAACATACTCAGAAGATGAACCAGTCACCCCTGTATGAAATCTGAAAAGGTTGATGAAATAGTTGCAAGTTCTCCAGAAAGTCATCTGAAGAACTGCGTAGGATAGACACTATCTTTGAAATATTTTTCTTTTCATGTATGAAAAGATAGTATAGATATTTTTCTGAAGTCCAAAAAGTTTGTAAAGCAAAATGATTGTACCGACCTACATTTAAAGGACAAAAAAAAAAAAAAAAAAAAAAGAAGAACGCAGTAGCAGAAGAAATTGATAACTCAACCTAAGCCAAGAAGAATCTGGGGAATGTAAGAGATGCCCTTGGCTAAATAAACTCCAAAAGAGGCTGGTTTGCAGGGACTGGTGAGGATGTCTGAGCAGCTTCTTTGCCCTGTGACTTACCCAGGAAAGTTACCTAATCACTCCAAGCCTCAGCAACCTCTTGTGTAAAAATGAAACCAAAAATGCTCATTTTACAAAAATGCTCTAGAATTAATTGAGGTAACAAAGCTTAACACAGCACTTTACTCATAATAGGCATTTGGAAAATTCTCTTTGCTTATCCCTCATCCCAGAGCAGGGTCAGTCACCTCTGAAAGAAGCCCCTCCAGTACTGAAAGAAGACTGATCTTCTCCATCAATTGGACCTCCAGTCCATTGCTCCACACCAGTACACACTAAACTACAAAGGAAAATGTGTTTCATTATCCTAAGATGCAGGTCAAAAAGGTTCAGCCTAATATCTTAGTGTCAAATTCTCAAGACCATCTGAAGTAGGGTTTAGCTTTTGCTTCTGACACCCCAAGTTCTGTCTTCTACTCTTAATGCAATACACACAAACTAGTTCCCTGAAGTGTATCGGGTCACTAGATTTTTCATAAAACATTTTGTCTACCGTAAAATATTTTGAAATTACAAATTAAATTTAAACACAAACCAATAAAACAGTTACAGCGTCAACAAAAACAAAACAACAAAGCCGGCCACCTTGCTGAGATTTGACCTGCTATGGCTAAACTTTCTGACCTTCAAATGTTCCAGGATTCAGTAACCTCCTTCCCATTCAGCATCCCCATTTTAAAATGGGGGAAACTCCATGTTAAAGTCAGTTGACCGCTCTCTATAAAAAACATTTTCACTAAGTACCACCTCCACTTCCTCCCCTATTGCAAATTGTTGACCAGACAGTCTTGGGGGGGGGGGAGGCGGGGGAGGGATCTTATTCTCCCAAACCAGGCATCAGGAGCTGAGAGAGAGAAGCATCCTCTCCTTTCCCGTTCCTCACTCCAGTGTCCAGGTCTTTGCCCCTCCATTGGTGCCCCAAGCACACAGTTCTTCCCTGGAATTTCAAGGATGGATCCAGATGTCTTCTGACACTTCCCATTCAGATTTCCAACATGTAACCCGAATCCAATATATCCAAAATGAATCTCTCTATCCCAAACATATTCCCCATTCTGTACCAACCAAACCAAAGACAGAGTTACATACCAGCCTCTCCCTTTCTTAACTTAACCTCCAATATTCACTCAATCACCGGGTTTGATTGTTCCTTTTCCCTGAATACCTTTCATATTCAGACCTGGACCATGAGCACAGATACATTATGGGTTAAATAGAAGAATATATGAGATGACCAGATGTCACACGTTATATGGGAACAGATGTTCCAACCTTGCACAAGCACTGTATGAATGAACTTTTGGAATATGTTTGTACACTGGGGAATCATTGCATGTTCTCCTTTATTTGCGTGAGTGTTTATCTGAATTATACTGAAAACACCAGGCTGTTCAGAAAATTATATACCTGCACCATGCATATGTGTGTGTATAATCAAATATAAGCTTTATTTTCCAGCAACTATATTTTAATGATAGGTTCCCCAAAGGGGATGCAGTGACTCCTAAAGTGCTCTGAGAACTGGGCTGTGAGAAATAGTCATATTTCTTGGTTATTTTAAGGTTTTTTTTTAAAAAGATGTATTTATTCATGCATATAAGAACCAGGTGCAGGCCAGATGCACGGGAGGGTGAGAGGATTCACCAGAGACAGAGCGGGGAACAGAACAGGCAGACTGACTGAAAAACACTGCTGAGGGGAGCAGTGGGGAAGACAGGAGAGGTCTGCCCTGCCATGTGGGATTTTCACCCATCAGCTGGGATCAAACCCGTGCTGCAGAGGCTGCGGACAGCTTCACAGCACTGCACTCAACCACCTTTGCCACCAGGGGAGGCCCTATTTTAAGTTTTAAGGCAACCTCAAAACCCATGAGAGATTTGTCCGCATTTTAATTTTTTGGTGATTACCAAGCCTATCTACGCTTGCCTTAGTTGACCAAAATGCCTGCAGATAACCATGAGGTTGAGAATGCTACATTCTTAAACAGTGATGGTCATTGCTTGGATTACATGGTTTACAGAGTTTGCATCATAAGATTTGCTGAACTGAGTATCATTTAAAATTTAAGGATTTCCCCTTCTCGAAGACAAAGCGTGCACTTTAAAGATGCCACACTTTTTAAAGTACTTTCAATTCCTAAGAAGATGTGTTATTTTTAGACAGCAAGCCCATTCATTTCAGAGATCATGACTATTTCTGGTTCCTATGCAAGACTTGTTAGATTATCCCTGCTAGACAAATCACAACATTAACAATATTGCACTTCATACAGCTGGAAAAAAATTAGTGTGATAGCTAATTTTTTAATGAATTTCAGCAGAAATTTCTGGATGAACATCTCTGCTTGGAATTACATGAAGCAGTACTTTCTCAGGGATATTGTAATCAAAGAGGTAGCCAGCAAGAATTTACGATACTCAATCACACACAATGCCCATGTCGGCAGAAACACAGGTGCTAACCTTTAGACAAGAGAAGAACACTTTCTTACTGACTTTTGAACAAAGGATCCTGTACTTTCTTTTTTGCACTGAGTCCCTTTTTTGCACTGCAAATTATGCAGCTGGCCCAAGCCGTGAGGAGTTAACTTCCTTAGTTTCTGATCCAAGAGATTTGTTTCTCCTCCTAACACCCATGAAACTGTGGCAAACTAACTTAATAACTTGCAAGTAGAGTAGTATCTAGCTGCATCTCGGCTCCTGACACTATTCTCTTCTGTGCTTTCCCTCCTGTCCAAGAGGTCCATCTTCCAACTTCTTCTTTTTAATATCAGCACATCCTAGGATTCCTCATTCTGTTCCACCATCCACCCAGTCACTCATGAAGACTTGGTCTCTTTGCTTCTCTCCCTGCACTCACTTACCGATCTCGTCTAGTTTCAGGGATTTACATGGGTTCATGAGTTTCTTTTTCTTTAATTTATTTATGTATGCATACAAGAGCTGGGGTACAGGCAAGAGCTGTGGGAGGTGAGACGATTCACCAGAGGCAGAGTGGGGAGCAGAAAAGGCAGATTGACTGAAATACACTGGTGAGGGGAACAGCGGGTGAGACAGGACAGGTCTGCTGTGCCATGTGGGTATCTCCCTGCTCAGCTGGGGATGGAACTCATGCTGCAGAAGCTGCGGACAGCTTCACAGTGCTTAGCTTAACCCCTTGCACCACCAGGGAGGCCCAGGTTCATGGCTTTCTATAGGCTTATAATTCCCAAATTTTAATTCCAATACAATTTTTAAATCAAATTCCAGATTGACTCAGTACACCCAAGAGGAAATATTGCTCTTGCCTTCAAAATGCCCACTTACAGTCTTCCCAATTCACTAGATGCCATTCCATCCTTACAGTTACTCAAGTCAAAAATTTCATTAATTTTGTACTCACATGTTCCCTCACATTCTGCATCAATCCATTGGAAATTCCATGGATGCTATACAGAAAACACTGGGGGTCAACCATTTCTCTTCACTGCTATGACCACCACTCTGCCCAAGCATCACCTCTCTTCCCCTGTACCATAGCAACCTCCTGACTTCTTCCACACCTCTTCTTCCCTGGTCCCTTTCTCAACATTGCATCCAGAGTAATGTTTAACGAAGTCACATCATTTGCTCTTCTGTTCAAAGCCATACAATGGTTTCTCCTTTCACTGAAGTAGAGCCCAACTAAATGTGTTCTAGCCCACTTCCATCTCTCTAACCTGATTGCCTCTGTTTCCTTTGCTAACTTTCTTTTAGCAATAATACCCATCTCATTGTTCTGCAGGCAACCCCAGAAACTCTCCTCCGTAGGGCCCTTTGCTTTAACTGTTCTTTCTGCCTGAAACTTTCTTTCCCCAAATAACCTTTTGGCTGACTTCCTAACCATAGTCTAATCATAACTCAAATTCACCTTTTCAATGAGGCTTTGCTAACAATAGCAGCAACCTTTGGCTCTTGCACCCTTGCATCCCATTAACCCTGACCATATTCCAACTGATAAGTTCATTTACTGCATTTCTTTATTCTGCTTATTTTTTTTTTCCTATCCTGGAACTTAAACTGTATGAATACAGGAAATTCTCACCTGTTTTGCTCATAGATATATTCCCAGAACCTAGGACAGGGCCTAACACCCAACAGGAGTCACAGAAGCATGAGATAAACCTGTGAGGCCAAGTTCTGTGCAACCTGGACTATGGGTATGTCCCTTCACGAAGTTCTGCTTTGCTTCCACCAGTGTTTCAGATTGATTGATAACCTTGGATCATGCCCAGGGAAGATTTCTCTGTAGTTTAAAGTCAAATGCCAAGTATGATTAGTACAGGCATGTGATATACATTCTCAGGGCTGTTTTAGCCCAGCTAAAACAGATGCATTTCCTTATCATCTCCCTTTGGGAACTGGGAATTTTTTTTCAAAACACCCTATCCATAGGCATGTAGTCTTTGGAGTGTGCCAGTCCCATAAAGCCTCTGCTTTGTGAAGTTCCTCACTCTACTCTCTTGTTCCTGCCTGGCCATTAACACCAAACCTCTTGTCTCCAAGGACAAATGGCTCCAGGGCTTTCAGTTGTCAAGTGTAGCTTACAAGACTTCCAATCTCAGCTTTCTCCCTGATTCTTTGTCCTTTTTTGTGGTTCCTGGGTCTTAAGTGGCTCCTGGTGAATTAAGTGATTATTGTGATTTGTTTACCATTTCAAATGGCTTCATAATGAAAATTCCTTTGCTTATTTCCTTTGCTTATTCTTTTGCTTATTTATTTATTTATTTATTATTTATTTATTTGTCCAAGCACTGAGTACAGTTAGAAGCATGGGAGGGTAAGAGAATTCAGCAGAGCCAGAGCAGGGAGCAGAGCAGGCAAAGGACCAAGGTACACTGCTGAGGGGATCAGTGGGCGGCAGGAGAGGTCTGCGCGCCATGTGGGGCCCTCCTCCAGTGGCCGGGGAGCAGCCGGGGATCGAACCAGCACCGCAGAGGCTGCGGGCAGCTTCGCAACCGGGTGCTCAACTGCTGCGCCACCGGGGAGGCCCCTCCTTTGCATTTCTTGCCAGCCATATTGCTAGACACAAAAGTCTCCATCCCCTCATCAATTCACCTGTACTTGCTTCCAAGTCCAGCCTGCCCCCCAACAAGGTCACATAATAATCTTTAAAGGACAATATTTTGTCCTTATCTGACCCCCAAACATGCAGCCTGCAAAGAGGCAGGAAGCTCATGGGGGCACAGCTCGGCCTCTGAGACACTCTTCTTGCCTTTGCACCATTGGCTGCGGAGCCAGGGCTCCTGTGCTGGCGTCTCCAGCTACATCTCAATGTTCCATGCCTCAGGCTGGGCCCTGCCACTTCCCTCCTTCTTCTTCTCTCCCAGGATGACCTAATTCATTCCTAAGATGTTTAATACAATCTTTAGCCTACCCTTCCTTTCCTGCGGGCCAGGAATCCCACTGAGCTCCAATTCCTTATCAGTCTGCTCCCCTGACAGCTCCATTTTGTGGTCCTTTTGTCATCTTTACTCTTCCTCCTTCTTTATTCCCCAGCCCAATTCCAGCACCCACCCCAGCTGCCTTGAATCAGAAATGCAGGAGGGAAGGCCAAACACTGGTATTTCTTAAAATCTCCATTTGGGATCCTTATTTTTGCATGCAGCGAGTCTTACCAATGTTTTGACTTAAAATTATACAGAAGCTTTAACTTCATTAAAATCAAGAAACTCCATTTCCTCACATCAACAGTCTATATTTAGAAAGCATGCACGTGTGTACTGAAGCCTGTCACGTGGACAGCTCCCGCCACACACTGCATGGAGAGAGTGGGTGCTGGGGGTGCTGCAAGAACACAGTCTTCCCACTAGCGTCTGGGATGCCAGTGGCTGCCAACACAGCCCTGTAGCAAACCATTCAAGTGCATCTCCATAGAAACCATCAACTCTGTCAATCGCTGACATGACAATAGGAAGACCTGGGTCACCACTCCAGCATCCTCGGGTTCGGGCAGCACTGCACACAGGTGTCTGGGGGCTGCTTCAAAACCAGGAGGTTCTGCCTTGTTCCAAGTCCTGATGCTATAAATAATACGACCATCAACCCAACAGGCACTGTTACCTTCAAAGGCCACACTGAAGAGCTGTTCAGTAAATGAAGAACAGGAATGAATATTTCAGAATACTGATTCTGCACATGTTAACTTGGCATGCTATTTATATCACTGCATGAAGGTCTTTTTTATATCATATAAGTGTATTCATAGGGTGGCGCTTTCAAATAGTGTATTTATGTCGAAATCCAGCACTCTCGTGTTATCCAGACAGTTTTGTATAGTCAATGTCTTTCAGCTGTTGTGTGACAGTTATGCTTATTTTAATTCTGCTAATATCGGTTCCTAGGAAATATAAGCAGATGCTTCTAATTATTTCATTTCAGTCCTGACGTTTATGTAACATGCACATGGATGATTTAGGATTCAGGAGAAGGTGAGGAGTTAGGGAGCTACCACGAGTCCTGAGAGAGTGGTTTGATTATTAAAATGTCTACATTTGCTTTGGAAGCTGGTAAATAAACAAGAATTCTTAATTTCTTTCAAAGAGTATTGTTCTAACAAAGCAAGTGCACTCCCTCAGCAGGCAGTCATGGGCCCCCGTTAAACTTAAACATAATATCTGACACTATTCGTATTCAAATGAGCTCAAGGGAGCAGTGACGCAGAGCTCTGGACCCGCCAAGCTGACTCTAGCCACTGAAAGCCAACTTTAATGTAGCATCCAGATGGTGATTTAAAGTAGCAAAAGGTCTCCAGTCACCAAGGCACTGGTTAGAACATCAACTATCAAGTTAATTGTACATTTTCCTGATTTTGTGAGTAATGTGGATATTAAAATACGGGTTTTCCATATGTGCCTTGCCCCAAGTTGGATGGCAGCTAGACTATTTTTAGAGCAAGAACAATAATTCTAAATGTCCTTTATGTGTCTCATTCTTTCGTAGGCTTTCTCAGAAACCACACAGCTCTGTTTCAGCCACCTTGGCGCTGATTACACAGCTTATATAGACACATTTTCCCTTGCTATGAGTTACGAATTGTGCATGCCGGATTCAGTTGTGACATAACCAAAGATGTCAATTAATTAGCTGCTGTGTTAATCAGAATTAGAGTTTATAATGTATAACCGGCAATATAATTAACTACTGGTAATTTAATCAGTTATGAATCACTTGCTTTACATTCACCTTTAAAACTGTGAAACTGCTGTCACTTAAAATGTATAGGGTGTGACATCACAAAACTACAACGTCTCCTACTATAGTAGGAGACTCCAACTCAAAATTCCACCCTAATGAGGCCATGGGCCAGACAGGCATCTGTAAAGATCTTTAGAGTTGCTCGTCCTCCCCTATAGCCCATTATCAAGTTTACCTTTATGAAAGATGACCTGTGAGGATCTGCTTGCTTTCCGGCGTGGGACTTAAGGCAGAGAAACATGTCAGAAACTTGGTCTCTGTGCACTAGGACTTCAGAGCTGAAGTGAGTACTGGGGAGCTGTGAATAGAATCCACCTCACCTCTCAGTGATGCCTCCCCTCTGGGATGGGCCAGATGGGGGAGAGAGAATAAAAAAGGGGGAAAGGAAATGACTGATGCAGCTGAGATTCAAAGAACAGGATCAGCATGCTCTGGAAAACAAACTGGTGGTCAGAGTTAAGTGTTGCCCCTCCACTGTCCATGACCGAAACCCCTGAATCTGAACAGAAGATCCCTCCACTCTGGTCAGCCTGTGAGCCACATTGGATGTGCTAAGGGGTGGGGGTGATTTCCCAGTCATGCTCTTCTGTCAGTTCCCTTGGGCCAGTGCCAGGGGCAACTTATCTTCCCTGGCTGACCGAGGACAGCTGACAGCAAATGCATACATACTGCAGAATGTCCAGCAGTAATGCAATTCCCACACACAGGTACAAACATGCATATATGAGTGGGTGTGTGTGATCTATATGCACACATGCATATACAGCTCCATACTCATAGGAAGGATAAGTGTGTCTATAGGCTGTGTCTATAGGCAGAAAATTTAATGATCAGCAGCACACTGGCTGAATCCCAGTTGTGCTGGATCTTGTTCCTACATAGTGATGAGAATTATTGTTCTGGCACTAGAAGTAGTCTAGCTGTTATTCTCTAGATACTATCTATCTACCTACATATAAGTGCACACACACATCAAAACAGTGTGTAGAAGAGTCAACCTCACACACAACAAATGTATATACCACCCCCATGTCCACCATCAATGGTTTAGTTTCCATCCACCACCACCCAATCAACCCCCCTTACTTGTTCCACCCACCTCCCAAGCCCTCTCCCCTCTAGGAACTATCATTCTGTTAGCAGAACCTAAGTGCTTGTTTTTGTTTGACTTTTATTATCCATTTGCTTTGTTTCTTATAATTCACATATGCATGAAAGGACATGTTTTTGTCTTTCTCCTTGAATCGTCTTGCTAAGTATAATACCCTCAATGGCCATCCATGTTGTTGCAAATGGCATGATTTCATGTTTTATAGATTTTAACCAATGTAATTTTAAAATTGGGAATTATTTGCAGGAAAGATTATCAGTTAGTCAATAAACAAGTCATTAAATTCATTTATTCATCTACTCAGTCATTCAGTTATTGTATCCATCATTTTCTATTCATTAACTTATTATATTGCCTCCCCAAGCTTGCAAAAAGAAATTTGGCTTGGATTGAGTCCATAAAAGATATAGCATTGTTTTTTACACCCTTTCTTCAAGTCCCATCTTTTCTCTTATCCAAACCTTTCAAAGATCCATCTTCTCCTTTCTTTTCTTTGCCCCATCTGGGTTGTGCCCTCATTATCTCACAGGTCACTTCCCATCACCTCAGGCAGCTCACCCTGCCTGTTACAACAGTTTCTGGCCTTGCTGGTCAATCCCACTTCACTCTTGGTTCCCATTTAAGGCACAACAGAAGAGCCCCTTGGAATCCCAGCTCCCTGCCACACTCTGCAGCATGCAATTCCCATCACCCTCCACACTGTGCTTCCAGGGCTGACAAGTGGATCCACCAGATGACCTGCCCCACTCCTGAAAATAACTTGACACAGGACTCATCATCACCTGAGCTGAAAACCTGCTCTTCTCAAGCAGCTAAGGGTTCTCTCTGCCTACCAAATGAACTATGACCTCTGGCTGCTTCATGTTAACTTTGCAGTTGATTTCTCCACTACACCACTATGGCCAGTCTGTCTGATTCCATCTGTTTGTATCCCTCTATGCTCCACAGTGGGCTCTCCTTCTGTGTCCATCTGACAAGCACCCCCAACTTTATCGCCTCTTTCTGCAAAGAAACTTCAAGCAACATGGCTACCGTGGACCCTTCTGAGACTCTCTCCTGCACTGGATACTTGGTGAGGCCCTCGTGTCGAATAACAAGGTTGTCCTTGCTGACCAACAAGATTTTTGAGATTTCCTAACTTTCTAAAACATGACAGCCATAAATGAATATACTGAGTGATTGCTCTCTGCTTGTTTTATGAACACCCATGCACCCACCTTAGGCTATAAAAGGTAGCCAATCGCTGAAATAGTCACAAGATTGTGAACATTGGAAAACTAGGACAAACAAGGCAACAGGACAAGGAAGAGCCCATTCTGAGCTCATCTACCAGGCAAACTTAAATCCTTAAGTACAGGGCTACTTATTAGAGCACATTCTGCAAACAACAGCTGTGGGCATTAGTCAAAGTGCAAACTTCAGCAGTGGGCAGGAGCCAGTTGCCTTCAGACTCCCTTACAGTATACTGAGGACAATGCTTTGACCATGTGTGTTCCCTCTGAGCTCAGGTGACAGGGTAGAACCAACAGGCAACCCATCGCATATTCCTTGGGTGCAGTGGTGTGAGTATGTGTGTGTGTGTGTGTGTGTGTGTGTGTGTGTGTGTGTGTAAGCTCACCCTAAAGCTTGACACATAGCAGTAGCCCAGTGGATAATCTCAGTCTGGACTCCAAGGTCCAAACTTTCCTTTGTCATTTTTCATGTTTTTACTCCACTGACATTACTGATGGCCTACTGTAACATGTCATCGCCAGTGCATGAAAGGAAATTCAAGAGAAACCAGACATTGCAGATGTTCAGTATGACTAGTGAGTGTATAAACGGGGTGGGGGGAAATTTGGACAGACATCACACAGGACTTGGGACATGAAGCTAAAATTTAGGGTGATGATTCTGCAAGCCAGAGAATGTCAGAGATTGTGGGCAAACCAACAGAAGCTAAGAGTATGATGTGTAACAGATTCTCTGTCACAGTCCTTAGAAGGACCCACCCCTGCTGACATTTTGATATGAAACTTCCAGTCTCTAAAATTGTGAGGCAATACTTTTCTGCTACGCAACTCACCTGATCTCTGGTGCTTAGTAATGACAGCCACAGTTCATGAAGAATAGGCAGTCATAGACCATGCAGTGTGGTGGTGACAGGAACAGAGAGACTTGAAAGCTATAGAATGGCTATTATCAAAAAAAAAAAAAAAAAGAAAAACAAAAAAAAAAAAAAAAAACAAAAGAAAAAAAAAAAACACTGGTAACAAATGCTGGTGAGGATGTAGAGAAAATGAAAACCTCGTGCACTGTTGGTGGGAATGTAAAATGGAGCAGCCACCATAAGAAACAATATGAAGCTTCCTCAAAAAGGATAAATAGAGACCTGAAATCTGGCAATTCCAGTGTGAGGTAAATATCCAAAGAAGATGAAATCCCGACCTCAGAGAAATAGCTGCACACACGTTTACTGCAGCAGGAGTCACAACAGCCAAGACGTGGCAACAACCTAAGTGTCCATCAATAGATGAATGGAAAAAATTGTGATATGTATACAGATATTATGTATATATTCAATGGAATATTATTCAGCCACCAAAAAGAAGGAAATCCCACCATTTATGAAAATGTGTGTAGCCCTCAGGGCATTATTCTAAGTGAAATATGTCAGATAGAGAAAGACAAATACTGTACAATCTCGCTTATATGTGTAATCTAGAAACTTCTTGCTCCTCGACACAGGCAACAGATTGGTTGAAGACTGGGGGAAATGGAAGTTGTTGGTTAAAGGAGATAAACTTCCAGGTATAACAGAAGTAAGTTCCAAGGAGTTAATTCACAGTATCACAATTATAATTAATCAGCTTAATCATTTAACTACGTGCAAGTTTAAATTAATAAGGCTATATTATATACTTGAAAGCTGCTATAAGAGTATATTCTCACCAAAACAACAACATAATGGTAAAGGGAAGGATGTGTTAACTAGCCTTACTATGATAAACATTTTACTATGTATATTATATCAAATCATCACCTTGTACACCTTAAACTTACACAATACAGTATGTCAAATAGATCTCAGCAAAGCTGGGGAAAAGCAAATATTCCCTGCGCATTTCAGTACTCTTTTATTTATTTTTATAGATTTATTTTATTTATTTTATGCATACAAGAGCTGGGGTGTAGGCCAGAGGTGGTGGGGGAGGTGAGAGGATTCACCAGAGACAGAGTGGGGAACAGAACAGGCAGATTGAGTGAAATACACTACTGAGGGGAGCAGCGGGTGAGACAGGAGAGGTCTGCTGCACCATGTGGGTCAGCTCCGTAGCCAGGATCAAACCTGTGCTACAGTGGCTGCCAACAGCTTCATAGTGCTGAGACCTAACCCTTTGCACCACCAGGGAGGCCCATTTAAGTACACTTTTAAGAAGCAAAATACCTCCCACATACAACCTCCCCTTCTCCACAAGAAAAAGAAAGCATGAATGTGTTTGGGAGAAATTTAGGCAATAAAACAAGTGTCTTCATGTTAATCAGTATATGTAGTAAGGATAGTGATTTGCACATGGAGTGAAGAAAGGAAACACAAGGCAGAGGTAGGCCAGCAATGAAAGCAATTTAATTTCATCAGCAGGTGATGGGATCTGTAAGATAATTTTAATCTATAGCTTTGTAGTAAAGTTAGAAAATGAACTAAAAGGAGAAAACTGAAAGCACCTTTAATATCATTGCCAATCAAAAGCACCCCTTTTCCTGTTCTGATGCACAGCCTCCTGCTGTCCTTCCATGCCAGGATGAGCATGGGGGTGTGTGTACATGCATGTATTTACACGTGTATGTTGTAGGGGAGTCTGTGTGCGTGCCCCAAAACAACTGGTAACTGAAAGTAAACCACCTTCACATTCATGGTTTTTAATTAAGAATATATTTAAAAGTTATTTCTACATCTCAATATTATGCTACCAAATAATGAGCTCTACTTTTTAATAGCTTTAGCGAGATACAATTTACATACCAAAAAACTCAGTTTTTTAACAGTACTTAAATAGATTTTTAGTAGAAAGTTCACCATAGTCTAATTTTAGAATGTATGTAGCATCCCACAAATAAACTGTGTCCTCTTGCAGAGTTCACCCTCTATAATCCTAAGCATACATTCTATGATAAACTAATTTGTTCTATCACTTTGCAAGTTAGTGAACATTTCTAACACAATTCATAATATCCAGTTAGTGGGTGTTATGAATAATGCTGTGATGATCATTCACGTCTGAGTCTTTTGTAGACGAATGTTTTCATTTCTCTTGGGTATATACCTAGGAGTGGAATTGCTGGGTCAGATATAAATAATATAAGTTTTTCCAAAATAGCTGCATCATTTACAGTCACACAAGCAAGAGCTCCAATGTCTCCACCTCCTTGCAAACACTTGTTCTTTTCTTTTTATTATGACCATTCTATTTGGTCAGAAATGGTATCTCCTTTCATTTGCATTTCCCTAATAACTAATAATGTTGATCATCTTTTTGTTAGTTTACTGGCCACCCAAATAACTTCTTTGGAGAAATATTTCCAGAATCTTTGCCAATATTTTTCAAATTTGTTTTTCTTCTTATTAAATTGTACAAATTCTTTTTGTAGCCCAGATAGAAGTCAGTTATAAGCAAATATTTTCTCCCTGGTTGTGGATTGTTTTTTCATATTCTTAACAATATCTCAAAGAATTGAAGTTTTAAATTCTGATGGCGTCAAAATTATCAACATATCCTTAAGTTCTCTTTCTCCTAAAGGAAACCAAGGCCCAGTAGAAAGCAGAGCTGACGATGACATCCCCAAATATGACTCTTTGGTGTAAGGATTATTTTGGGCTGGTTCTATTTGAGAAGCTGCAGACACAGAATTTATGAAAACAGTTGAAGTTGCCCTTTTGTGAGGGGAATCTACACTTATAAGGGAAATCTTATTATAAGTGTTCTTCTCTGTACCAGGAAGAGATGGATGACTAAACACTTATCAATGGAAAAGACAGCTACTGAAATCTGTATAACAACCATGCCCTAGTTTACTGTTTTGCCTGATAACATCCCGGAAGTGGCTCTTCTTTTGTCTTTAGCTGAAGCTGGTATTTAAAATGGTTTGGCCATTTCAGGGAGTTACTATTTTCTGGCTATCTACTATGAGGACAAGAGATATATATGTTATTAAAACGTCTGTCTTTTATTACAAGAGCTTCTCAGTCAAGAACCTAGAGACACAGGGAAAGTTATTACTTTTTTTTCTCCCCTGCATAGGACACTTTGGCTTCTTTGGATTCCTGCAGAACTAATAGAGGATGAGGTCAGTTCTTCCTTCATAGGGCCATAGGGCTTATCAGGAATTTACACTGATCCATACTTGGCTAGTGGAGGGAATCAGACTGTCACCTCAAAATGTGCATTCTGTTTTAAGAATTATTTTGAACTGAAAGAAACTGAGAAAAAGCAGACATAGGAAGTGATTTCTGCTGCATACAACCCTCTCCCCCATTGTCTTCTGGAAAAAAGAACGTAAAGTCTCCTTGTGAAGGTATCCTACCCCCCTCTACCACTTTCCATATCAGGGAAGGAATAACAACTTTATTGCCTGAAATGAGATTAAGCCTAGAGTTTACACAAACAAACCTCATTAAATAGCCATTTTCTACCAGGAGTTCACCCATATATTTATCCACAATTTGCCACACCATCACATTTCCATTATCTGTCACCTCTCCACAATTGAGTCTTTTATTGAGATGCTATATAAACCCAAGTTCTAACCACCCCTTTGAGTTACTCATCACCATGTGCTCCCATGTATGTAAGATGCCCTGAAGACACTTTAGTTTTTCTCCTGCTAATTTGCCTTTCGTCAGTCTATCTGGAAGAACCCCAGCCATGGAATGAAGATGGGTAGAAATTTATCCCTTTCCTATGCTAGGTACATTCCTGCAGCCTCCAGCTCTCACATATGTGAGATTCTTGTTCAAGCATTTATTTTGTCACATCATTTTCTTTACTCTGTTTTTTTTTTTTCTTTTTTGTGGGAAAAGTCCATGTGGGGGGATTGAGTAGTTTTGCAATTCACTCATCGAGAAAAATATAGAGGTGTTGCCCTAATAACAATGTTTTATAAACTATTATTTATGCAATACCAAATAGAGAGAAAGGGATCACTTCATTCCTGCTTTATTATTCCCAAGGATAATAATTTGATTAACTTCAACAATAGGGGGCTATACTACACCTTGCCAAAGTTTTATACAAGAAGAAACATTTAATAGTTAAGGATTTTATGTTCATCAAAGATAGACCTGCAGAACAAAAAGATCGTTTGCTTCAGCAATTTATAGGAAATCAGTGAGTCATTCAAAATCATTTGAGAATCAGAGTTCTCAAAGAAAAAACATATTCAAGATGCCCAATTAGACCATACAGGTAAAAAGGAAATAATGATTATTCCACTTAAAAACTAACATTCACCATGCTTAGCAGAATTTCTCTTAACATACTGACTTTTTTCAGTACCAGTTCCTACCACAAAATCTTAAAAGGAGTTTGCAGAGGCTACACGAAAAAAACAACCAACCAACCAACCACACAGCATGAGAGCCATTTTCCTTTGTTCTGCAGAGTGAACACTCACATTTTCCAAAAAGTTATTTGAAATCAACCATAAGCAGGTCTACTGACCCAATACAGAAGGAAAAACCACAATCAGAGCCAATGGTACTTTTGCAGAAAGAAAGCTTTCTTTAAAGGTCAGTCAAGCAAGAAGGTAGGAAATGAGGTTCAGATACATCTCCCCTATGAGTTTTTAAGACAAATAGGGGTGTTTATTGTAGGAATCGAGAGCAAGAAGATTTGGGGGTAGAAAATTATTGGCCAAAGGGTATGGGGAAATTTCAAGAGTGTGGGTGCACTATAGCTCTTCACATCTCTTTCTGGTTCTTGTGAGATGGGGGAGGTGGGGTGCAGTTCTGTGTGTTACATGTGGTGGATTTTTCACCTTCTGATATTAAGAATTCGCTACTGGCCATCTGCTTCTCCCATGCACCTGAGTGTGTCTCCTGGGGCCAGGATGGGCACAGGTATTGCAAACAGGCCAAACTGATGTCAGCTGTTCTGCTGGTACCTTGGTCATGATAACTCAGAAGTAGAAAACATAAATAACTGAAGTAGCAGGAAGTTTCTGGGTACTGGTTTCATCTTCATGGATCACAAATCAGAACATTTGATATTATTTATTTCCCAGTAAAAGCAACTACAGCATTAGAACTTTTATTAGACTTAGTATCTTGTTCAATGTTATCATTTTGCAAGTTGGGGAAACTGAGATCCAGGGAAAACCTCCTATGGAAACCAACCACATCCTGGCTGCCTTCAGACAGGAAGGGCACTCTGGAGCCTGCCTTTCTTAGGCAATCAGAAGGAGCATGCAGGGATCTGTCAGCAAAGGTTGGCAAATTTACTTACAACTTGATATCCAGCAAAGCAGCTTCAAAATCCCAGTGGAGAGCCAGAGGGCTAAGACAAGCCAAATATATATCTGATAAATCAGATCCAAGTGTGAAAACTGTCACTTGTTCCTTATACATGCTTTTCTCTGGAGTCATTTTTATTTTCTTTCTCATCACCTCACCATTTTCATCCCAGAAGCATGTGTTAACCTGAGTATTTCAGTCAAGAGCCCACTAGCCACCCGTTCCCCAACATTGCAGATGAGGGAGATTTGGCCCTAAATCAGTCCACCTGCAGCAAGGCCGGGGTCTGTATATAAGGTATTTCCTGCGTCTCAGTTCTCCAACCTGCAAAATGAGAGTATGGAATAAGATACTAGCCTGTCCCCATTCCCCAGACAGTCCCAGCCATCACCTGCTTGTGAGCCCTTACCTGATCAACCATTCAGAGTCACAAGTCAGTGACTCATTCACAGTTGACTCTCTTCCTGGTATACCAACAACCCCCTTTGCTTCTCCCAACTTCCAGCTCCAGAGAATCTTCCTAAATCCCATCTGGACTCTCCCAGGTATATTTTTCTGTTGCCTTCCAATGATAGTTTGCATTTTAAATGACTGCAACAGGGCAGATCTTATCATTAAGGAGTGAATTTCAAAGAAGTGCAAAGTTAAGCAATTAAGCTGATAAAGAAGGTATCAAGGAAATGTCTCAGCACTGTTAGTATGACCCAGGGATCTATTAAGGGATACATGCTCTAAAAAGAGTATAGCCATCCATGTGTTATAGGGCAGCCCTGATACAAAACGTGGTACCTGACTGGGTCCTCACCCACGCGCTTAAAAGGACTTATCAATGTTCTACTGCAGGCACACGCGAAAGGTTAATAAAAGGTTTATTTACAAGGGAAGGGGAAATGAGGAAATGTACAGCTCAGGGAGAAAAATGGGAGACAAAGTTTTAAATGCGTCCTACCCGATCCGCCGATCTGGAATCCCAAATGGCGCTCTGAGAGCTGGCCGCGAGCCAGGAGCCGTGAAGCCAGGAGGCGAGCGACAGAGCGCGAGACCCCAAGGCCCACGTGTTTGGTTTTTATACCCAACCTGGCTGCTTAACTCCACCCTCAGGTCCCAGCCACCTTCCCTTTGGTGGTGACAGGATTTGTCTTTCTCAATGTCTTGATGACTTTGGTCTGGAGTGGGGGTGGAGTCCACAAAGCCTGTATGGGATTAGCTCAGAACATCCTTTCCCCCTAACACATGTACACAAAGGTGAAGGAAGCACATTCTTAATACGAAATATTTTGTATAATACTATTGTGAAATAATGTGAGAGAAGGAAAAACATGTCATTGGACCCCTCTGTCTTCAGAGCAAATGGAAATACGTTTTTGTTTTTTTTTAAGATTTATTTATTTATGCATACAAGAACCAGGGCACAGGCCAGATGTGAGGGTGGTGAGAGGATTCACCAGAGACAGAGTGGAGAACAGAACAGGCAGATCGACTGACATACACTGCTGAGGGGAGCAGCGGGAGAGTCAGGAGAGGTCTGCTGTGCCATGTGGGTAGTTTCCTGGCCAAGGATCGAACTCGTGCTGCTGTGGCTGTGGACAGCTTCATAGGTTGCGTCTTAACCCTTCGTGCCACCAGGGAGACCCTGGAAATAGTTCTTAATATCAGTTTTCGTATTACCCCTCTTCATGTAGCTATTTATCAAAAATCAGAGAGTGTATGAGCGTATAAAAATATTTAAATATATTCAGAAATCTACAGATCTTGTTAAAAACCCCCCTTATTTGTGAGTTCCAACTGAAGAAAATGTCAGAGATTACAGCCCATACTTAAGAGCTGGGGGAGATAATGGCAAGTAGACTTGTAAGTAGAAATAATTCTTATAAATGGTTACTGCTCTCAAAGTTGGCACCTTCCCAGGGACAAAGAAAATGATACACATAAAACCAAAAGAAAGTCACCAGAATGTTAATTG
This sequence comes from Talpa occidentalis, assembly GCF_014898055.3. Taxonomy (NCBI): domain Eukaryota; kingdom Metazoa; phylum Chordata; class Mammalia; order Eulipotyphla; family Talpidae; genus Talpa; species Talpa occidentalis. The sequence continues at coordinate 15,878,828 of NW_023601433.1, forward strand.
TGTGATAGAACAGAAATAGATGTCCCCACAATCCCATAAAAATATAAAAAAATTATGTCTAACATAAACACATTAAAATATAAGTGTATTTATGAAAATATAAATAGAATATAAGCCTTTTTTTTGGAAATAGTGAACATAAAGGTATACATTAGCCTGGATGAAACTCTTAATCATCTCCAATCAATGGGTTGAAAAACCGAGGCTTGTAGTTTCGCAATTTCTTAGACCATCAAGTTGGATGCTAAAAAAAGGGTAAAGCTAATCTTTATAAAGTGACAATAAGAATGTTTAGTTATACCAATTTATTCTGGGTCCAGGACAAAGAATCTTGGAAATGAGTGGTCTGGGGCATGGCAGGATTAGCTAGTCTCTATTTTCATTTCTTCATCTTTAAATAGGACAAATACAGCCAAATACAGCCCTGCATGTCATGCCTTTGGTACTAGATATATAATAGTCATTAGTGTTTTATTTTAACAGAACTAAGTAAGAAGCTGAGACAGAATATATTGTAGTATCTGAATATTTAGGTAAGTTCTTTTCAAGGCTCATGGAAAATTTGGGAAGTGGATTGGAAAAGTACTCAATTAGATCCCTGATGGTAACGTTTATTAGGACATTAAACTGCTTAAATGTTAAACCAATAAATCCCAAATGCAAAGAACACCATGCAATATAACATTATGAGATATAAGATGGGCATTTCACGGGCTCTGCTAAAGATGCGATTTGAATATAAGGGATTTCATGACTCCAAAATGCTTAAGTTTATGACAAATTGAGGTATTCTAAAAATGGGTTTAATTTTAATTGAATTTTAGATATTATTTAAAAATAAGTATATCCTTTCTTTGATTATAAAGATGATTTCTGTTTATTCCAGGAAGTCTGAAGGAATAAGAAAACAAAACCCTGCTATTTTGAGATAACTATTGTCATATATTTGGTGAACTAACTTACATTTTATTTCATACACATGGGTTAATTTAATAAAATTGGGGTCATACTTGTATTGCATTTTGTGCTCCATTTCATATAAAACTGTAGTTTGAACATCTTTTCACATTAAAAATTCTTCAAAGATCACTTTTTACATGCATAATCTATTATACCATAATTTATTCACCATCCCCTTCTTTAAGTTGGTAAATTATATTGATGCATACCTTCATAGACACAAAGCTAGGTTTCCATGCTGTTGATTATTTTATCAGGCACACACAGGAGTGAAGAGACAGCTTCCAGCTCTGCTCACATGAAGAAGCCTTGTGGGTCTGGGTGTTTTGCTGGAAAGCCTGGCCTCCCCAGCCAGGCACAGGCAGACCATGAAGAAAGCTCAGAGTTTTCATTTGCATTTATTGGATTATCGGTTATATGTAAGTTGCAGCCTTTTATTTCCTCTGCTATGAGCAGATGAGATGTGCCCTTTGCTTAGATTTCTCTTAAGATTTGGGGTTATTCTTATCATGGCGCTCTTTGTCTATTACAGTTATTAAACCTATGACTGACATATTTGGCAACTCAGCTTTCAATTTGTGGTGTCTAACTTTTATCTCTACGTGACTTTTTGACGTGCATGTTCTCACAGTTATAAAATACAGCATATGTGGAAGCCTCTTCTTCTGTGAGGCACAAGGTGCAGGGGGAGACCCTGAGTTAAACTTGCTCCCCGCAGGCACTTCCTTGCTATACCTCTAGCTGCCAGGTCTGTCAATCAAGTGTGCTAGCTACCCACCTTTCACACCCATTCCAGTTCCCAAAGTGTAAACTGTGTTGTGACTTTAGTATAAGAAGCAAAACTCAATTCAACATTCCTAAACTTAAATAACAAATTGAATTGGAAACTTTCAAAGACGATTGCTCTGGGTGGTGGAGGTATTGAGTATCCACAGGGCATTGACTGCAAAGAGACCGAATCTGTTACAGGGCAAGGTGAGGGGCACCCAGAACACCCAAACCTGGCCACTCTAAATAGATTCTGCCATCCGCCACATCAAGACAAATATACTCTAGTACACAAGAACTTTAATGGAAAGGAACTTTAACATAATTAGTGTGCAACAAAGACAAGACAAAGAATAATGTTTCCAAATCAAGCACCAGAAATAACGAAACCCTCATGGGGAAATGCCCAGCCAAAAAGGGTGGCCTAAAGCAGGGCCCCTGCAGCCCAAGGGTCTGCTGCCAGTCTAAGTCACCTCCTGGTGGGGACCCATAGGGAAGGGGCAGATATGGCCAGACAGGTCTAGGAAGAAAAGAGCAAAATCAAAATCAAGATAAAAGCTGCCATTGTTAACTTCCCCATGGGCCTTTCATCCATGTCTATTTCAACCGGTCTAAGACCAAGAAGCAAGTGCAGCTTCTTCACATGTCTCTCTGCTCCATGGGCCACTTCCATGTCTCCTTCTGGCTCTCTCCATCCTTCCTCCTTCTTTCTCCAGCTTCTTCTCTTCCCTGCTCAGCTCCACCCTCCCTTGGGTGGGGCAGGGAACCTGGAACCTCCCCCTTTCCTGGAGACCACCTTGTTACAAATCAAGCAGTTGCCAGGCAATGACTAGATGAGGCTGGTGCCTCCCTCCATGGAGGTTCCTTAGATAACTGGTCAGTTGGAACTGGCTTGTCTTCTTCTTTTTTCTTTCCGTTTTCTCTATCTTTCCACAATTTAAATTACTGCTCTTAGGATTTGAACGCTCCAATAAAGAATAAGCCCATGAAACCTGAAATCCCCACCTTCAGTCTCATACCCCTGTCAGTCTGTCTGTCTCTGTCTCTCTCCATACCCTTCCTTCCCGCTCATATCCTCATTACTTCCCCATTCCCAGTGAAGCCTGGGTGTACTGTGTAATTCCCAAGTCTTGTGAGTAATTTATTCTATTTTTTCACTGTTTCATGATAGTTATTACTGAAGGGCATCTTGCTGTATCACAAGATTCTAGGGCTTAGATCCAGTTGCAGTATTAGCAAAAAAAAAAAAAAAAAACCATCAATGGGGAATTTACCTAGACCCTGGTAGAAGGTCCACAGACATTTCTGTCCTTAGTATTAATATCAATAGCCCGAGGCAGACACAAAACACAAATATTGTGAAGTAAATGACTCTTACAAAATGAGATATCTCAGAAAACCTCAGAGATTTTATCTATGTTTGCTATAAACTTAGGATTTTTCTTTAAGAACCTTAAGCATTGTTAACGTTTGCTAATTTTACTTGGAATATCCTAGACCACAGGGTTTTTTAAACAAGAGCTCTTGTCTGGGTTTTGAGAGCCTTTGGGATCTGGGTCCCAGCACTTGACGTGATGTGCTGATATTTACTCTCTTACCTGGACCTGTGGTTTCAGAGTAAAAAGCAACATCCTCCCTTTTGTTTTAGGTAGAAGGGAAATAACCCACTCTTAAGGAATTTATTGTCTTTGGTTTTGTAAATATAATGTAAAATTTTCTGGGGACCCACCCTGGCCCCTCTATGCAAAAATCTATGCCCCAAGGGAGTAGTCTTTACAGCTAAAAAAAAAAAAAAAAAAGAAGAAATTAACAATGATGTCTGATCTTTGCATCCCTATGGAGTATTCTTTAAGGGGAGGAGACTGGATCCTGCGTTGTCTTCCTCTAGCATTGCTCATCTTTGGATCTGGATAATTTAGATCTGCAAGCCCTTCTTATCAAGAACAATTATGGTGTTGATGACTCATTGCTTCTGGATATATAAACTAAATTCAAACATGCTTATTCAGAAAAGTTCTCACAGAGTAAAATCTGGTGGACTGTTTTCTGAATTTGAATCTTCAGTTTGATTATCTAATAAACACTTTGCCAAACTAATCTTGAGATTATTTTTCCATTAACAGTATATACTTGAGTTTTTATATTACGGTCTTTGGGTAGTAATTACTTCTACCTTCATATTCACTCATGCAAGAAGTGCTGAGAAACTGTGGGTAGGACGTAAGGTTAAAACCAGCAGGTTGGGCTCTGTGATTGAGAGGTAGGTCTTACTTATTGCCTTATAGCCAAACATTCCTCTCCTTGATGGAGTAGCCATTGAAATGAGGGGCTGGAATCCACTCCTAGATGTCCAGACACCAGCCAAACTTCACAGGACCACGTTTGTTCAGTAAACTATGTCCTGAACTCCACCCCTGACATCCTGTGTGAGGAGCTGCTAGGAAGAAGATGGAAATGAGTGACCATTTAGGGGAGGCCTTTAATAGGAGCAAGGTAAGTAAGCACGCTCTCTTGCTCATCAGAGCTGCCGTGGAGGCAGCCGTCTTCCAGCCAGATGGGTGGCAGACCTTTGCTTCCATCTTCAGTTGTGGGGGGTTGGGGGTGAAGGGGAGTACTCCCAACCTCAGCAGCCGCAGTAGTCCTCTGCCACATTCTGCTGACTTCTATAGCTGCAACTCCATCTCACACCATTGGTTGGTAACTGGACCTTCTTCCTTTATCTCTACCCTGTTAGTTCATCAGAAAAGAAACAACCCCAGGCTTCTAATCTAGGCACTCCCACTCCATGCAGGAAGGTGCCATCAACAATGGGCATCAACCTGCATTGGGGAGAGCCAGGGGAAGGGTAACATGAAGAGAGTCACAGGAAGCCCCAAATATATTTTTACCAATATTGTCAAAAAAGACTAAGGAATCCCTTTAAATGTACACTTCTGGTGTTATAGGACAGGGAGAGGGGCAGCCCAAGCCCCACAAACCTGCCTATTCTACATGGGTTCTGCCATCCGCCGCATCAACACAAAACATATGACACTTTAATGGGAAGGAACTTTAATAAAACTAGGAAACAATACAGGTAAGGCAAAGAGTCTAGTTTCTAAATGAAGCATCCAAAGTTACCCGTCCCCTCGTGGGTAAAAGTCCATCCAAATGGGATTGGCCCAGAACAAGGCCCCACAGCCTGCTACAAGTCTAAAGCATCTTCCAGTGGGGACCCACAGAAAAGGGTCAGAAATAAGCAGACAAGCCCGGAAGGAAAAGAGCAAAATCAACATCAAGATAAAAGCTGCCATTGTCACCTCCCCACAGGTCTCACCCACATCTGTGTCACCCAGTCCACGACCAAAAGACAAGCGCAGTTTCTTTACATGTCTCTAGGCTCCATGCGCCTCTTCCAGGTCTCCTGGCTCCATCCTGCTTCCTTCCTTCCTCAGTCTCTTCTGCAGCTTCTCCTCTTCCTGCTCAGCTCCACCCTCCCTTGGGTGGGGCAGGGAACCTGGAACTTCCCCCTTTCCTGGGGACCACCCTGTTACACTGGGAGCAATAATTGATAGAAAACTTAACCCTTGGTAGGGAAAATGTATGTGTGAATTGCTGGAGTTAGGAGACCCCCCCCCCCCCCCCCGCCGCCGCAAGATCCAGCTGATTACAAGGCATAGGATTGTATCCATAGCAACTGAGTATGTGTAATAAACAGTTTAGTTTATTGTAGTTAAAAGCACCTGATCTCAGATGGTGAGGGAGTTCTGAAATCCCAAGTCAATTTCCTCCTCTCTCTCCTCTAAACTCCTATATAAAGGATAAATATATCAGTTAATAGTTGCCTAATTCAGAATGAAAATCAATTGGCAACTGCTCAAAATGCTTTGACAGTAAGAAGTATTATCAACATCTGGCAAAATGCCAGCAGTCAAATTCCATGGGGTATTTGGCATGAAGAATGGAGACTACTTGGGTTTGAGATTTAATTCTGCCTTTTCTTGCCACACAAGTTATCACTGCCTTGAGCCTCAGTTTACAAGCTGCAGCATAAGATAAAACCAGGTTAGGCACATCTGTTAGGATGTTAAGGTGAAATACGGACTCACAAGACCACATTATGTAAATGAGAAGGAACTATAAAGATGTTTAAAGGAATATTATCTAATTGACAATTAGTATGGGTTAAAAAGATTGGTAAATTTAGTTTGAAATTATCAAAATAAAGAGGCACTCATGGTTCCTGGTAACTAGCTGAATCCTCAAGCAGCTCAAGACAAAACTATAATACACATGCACATACACATACATATGTGCACGCATACACACATGTACACATACGTCTACATGGAGCACCCACATTTAATCGCGATAATCATCAGTCAGAAAATGTTTATTGGGCTCTTAATCTGGACCCGGCACATTGCAAAGCACTAGGACAATGCAGACCAAATCAGTATGTCTGCACTCTCAGACAAGACACAGCTGTAAGAGGAAAGATTCACATGCCTGAGATAGATACGGAGATTCAGGTGGAATAAAGGAAGCATATGCAGGAGGCAGAGAAGACGAGAGGGAGGCAAGGTTACTCTCTGAACAGTGGCAAATGCCCAAGGACAAGGTGCTGCTCTCAGGCAGGGTGGACAGAAAGCAGAGGTGTGAACCTAGACCTGCACAGAGCAGCCTGAAGAGTCCTCCAAGTCCATGTGCCAAAGTATTGTTTGGGAAACATTTTGGGTGCTAAGTGCTTTTTTATTATTAGGTAAAATTGGTTTACAACACTGTGAGACCCAGATGCACAGTTTCACATCTTGAGAAATGTATACCCCTCTCCATGTCCACTACCACAGACTCTCCAATCCCACCTACCACCCTGTCTCAGATACTTTCACCTGTTCCTCTCATCTCTATCCACTCCCTCTGAAAACATCGTTCTGTTGTCAGAATCTAATGGTTTAATTTTGCTTTATGCATTCATTTGCTTTATTTAAAGATTGCGCATAGAGGTGGGATCACTCAATTTTTGTCTTTCTACTTCTTACTTATCTTGCACAACATAATCCCCCTCAAGTTCCTTTCATTTTGCTGCAAATGGCAAAATTTCACCTTTTTTTAAAATAACTGAACAGCATTCCATTGTGTATAAATACCTCATCTTCTTTATCTACTCATTTATCAGCGGACACTTAGGTTGTTGCCCTATCTTGGCTGTTGTAAATAGCACTGCAATAAGAGAATGTAGATAGCTCTTCAAATGAACATCTTCATACTCTTCAGCTTAACACCCAGAGGTGGGATTGCTGGATCATATGGTCCATTCTTAGTTGTTTTTAGTTTTTTGAGGATCCTCCAAATTGGTTCTCACCTACACCTGTTTCTCCAAGCCATGCTTATAGGTATTCTTAGTAGTCTTTTGGATGTGAGCCATTCTCACATGAGATGACACCACCAAATTGTGGTTTGATTTGCATTTCCCTAATAAATGAGGATGAGCGTGTTTCATGTGACTGTTGGTCATCTGCATGTTCTCTTTGGAAAAGTATCTGTTCCAATCTTCTGCCCAGTTTTTGATTGGACTGTTGTTGTTTTTGCTGTTGAGTCTTGTTAGTTCTCCATACATCTTGGGTATTAACCCCATGTGCAAATATCCAAATATTCCTGACGTGCAAATATCCTCTCCCCGTCATTAGGCTTTTTTCACTCTTGATATTTTCTTTCATTGTGCATATATATATTTTTTAATGTGATGTATCCTGTTTGCTTATTTGTGTTTTTGTTTCCCTTGCTATTTAGAATATTTAGACATCGCTAAAGCTGAAACTTTGGAAGTTTTGCTTATATTTTCTTCTATGTATTTTATGGTTCTGGTCTTTCATCCAAGTCTTTAATCTATTTTGAATTTGCTTTTGTTTAGGAAGTTAGAGAATAATCCTATTTCATTATTTTGCATGTGGTAATCCAGCATACATCATTATGAAGTAGTGCTTTCATATTCTTTGGAGAGAGAGAGAGCTAAAAATGGAATTGTTTGGTCACCTGGTAGTTCTATTTTTAACTTTTTGAGAAAGCTCATACTGTTTTCCACAGGGGCTGCACAAATTCACGCTCCCACCTACAGCGTGTGCAGGTTCCTCTTCTCCACACCTTCCCGAAACACGTTTCTTGTCTTTTTGATACAGACCATCCTCACAGGTATGACAACGTATCTCATGAGCTTTGATTTTCATTTTCCTAATAAGTGATGGTGAACATTTTTCATGTGCAGTTGTCACACCTGACATGTACCACCGAGGGCCACAAACTACAAGAGAAAAATGTTTTGTATAATAGACATTGTGCATTCAAGTAAATTCAGCTAAAATAGTAAAATTGACCAATATATCTCCCCAAATCATGTTTCCTTTATGACAAGATTGATATTTTAAATCGATAATATATGTAACGACTCATCTCCATCATGTTTTTTAACTTTAGTCAGATGTCATCTGCAATAATTATCAAAACATAATCCAATTGAAAGAGCAGAGGCTTTAGAACTTGGGAAGTATATGAAAAGGGTGTCTATTTACCAGAATTAGATCTCCTCATGTGATTTACTTATGCCCTTTATGCTTCATTTGCATTTCACAACAAATTAAATAGCCAGTTCTATTACCATGGAACAGCATTAATACTACAATTTTCGAAGAGTCTCTGCTTTCAAAGATAGCCCTAAAATAAAACTCATCAGTTGTAAATTGTGAACTTTCTAATTGGCTGGACACATAATAACTTTCACCCAAATGGGGCGGTTCCACCATCGTCACCTCCATCAATAACAGCTGGTGGCAGGTTCTTCCTCACTGGGTTACGCTTCCCCTTTCAGAGTCAGGAGCATTGCCACAGATGTCACACCTGCGTCAGGAAATAAATGACTCTATTTTTAGCTCCTGCTGCTTTGAGTAAAACCTCACAACAATTAGGCCTAATTACTATGTGCGGGAGCATTGCCACGGCGCCTCTCTAGAGATGAATAGGAAGATGTTGGGGCCCTGGGCACCACACGTGCAGCTGCATGTCCACAATCACATGTGAAAGGCCTCTGTTTTCAATCCACAGCACAGATGAGGATGTCTCAGGGATGGTTGTTGCAACTCCAGTCCAAGCCAGGTCATGAAAAAGGGTGCATATATGGGATATTGGCAAAAGAATCCCATAAATGCGGACCTAGCTCCATCAAAGCTACTGGCATCCTATGATGTTAGGATTCTTCATTTGTTTGTTTTTAAGTTAGAGGTAATTATAGATTCACAGAAAAATGGGAGAAAAAGTGCAGGGAGGTTCCACATACCCTTCAGTCATTTCCCTCCAATGCTACCACCTTGCTTCATTCAAGCACAATATAAAAACCAGGAAACTGACCTTGGTACAATCCACAGACCTTATTCAGACCTTGCCAGCTTTACATGCAATCACTTGTGGTTGTGACTGTGTGTCTGTGTGTAGTACCAAGCAGTCTTATCACTTGTATAAATTTGTATAACCACCACCACAAGCCAGACACAGAACTCCTTCATTGTCCTTTATAGCTGCACCAACATCACTCTCTTCCATTCATAATCCCTGGCAAACACCAATGTGTTCTCCAATTTTGTTATTTTGGGGGATGTTGTATGATTTTCTGTGTAGTGGTTCTATAAATTGCTAAGAGACGAGTGTTGGAGTTCCCAACTCTAGTTGTGGATATGTCTATATCTCCTTTCAGTTCTATTATTTTTGGTTTTGTGTTTTTCATGTTTTTTGTACACACAGATTTAAGGGTATTATGTGTTCTTTGTAGATTGATCTTTTAATCATTACATAGTTTCTTCTTTGCTCTTTCATCTATTGGATATAAATATAGTCCAGCTTGCTGTTTTTTAAAGTAATGCTTGCAATTTTTTTTTTACTTTAAACCTACCATTGATATCAGTATTTTACCATTTTGATCCAAGTGTAAACACCTTACATCGATTTGGGTTCTTTAACTCTTCCAACCTTTTAAAAAGAATTATGTTAAGAGTATTCTCAACATTCATTGAGTATCACATCAGGTGATGTTACATTTAATTCAATTCTTCTCATGAAGAACAGTTTATTACATTTATAACTAATGAACTCCTTCCATTGTTCTATGTTACTTCATGATATATCATTGTCTTTCTGTTATAACTTCCTTTATGTTTAGAAAACTTATTTTAGATATTATGTAGCTAAATCTCCTGGGGACAAATTCCTTCGCTGTTCTTCATCTTAGAATATCTTCATTCCTGAAAGATGTTTCCGCTGGATATAGAACTCATGTTTGAAATTTATTTTCTTTTAGCATTTGAACATGCCCCAAGTCCTATGTCTTCATGTTTTAAAGTGAGAATTTCCCTATCACTCAAATTGTTGGATTTCTGTCTGATTGCTTTCAAGAATTTGTTCCTTTTCATTAATTTGATTATAATGTATTTTGGTGTGGATTTCTTTGGTGAATGTTTTTGTTGTGAATTTACCTATTTAGAATTCATTAAACTTCTTGAATCTATAGGTTTAGGCCTTTTGCCAAATTTGGGAAATTTTTCCACTACTGTACTTTTTAATTTGTTTTCAGTTACATATTGTTTCTCCTTTCTTCTGGAACTCTAGTGATTCAAATATTAGATCTGTTATGATTACCACACATACTGCCATTCTTTTTTATTTTAAGTCTACCTTTTCTCTGTTATCGGATTGAGTAATGTCAATTGTTGTGTCCTTGAGTTCATTAATTCCTTTTTCTAATCTCCTACCTGGTGAGGTTTTTAAAATTTTACTTGTATTTTTCAGTTCTATAATTTCCTTTGATTTTTTTGTATCTTCTATTTAATTGCTGAGATTTTCTGTTTTCATTTGTTTTGAGACTATTGTAGCGCCCATGGAAGCATTTTTATAGTTGATGCTTTAAAATAATTGTTGGAAAACTCCATCATCTTATCCGTCTTAGTACTGGCATCTGTGGACTGCCTTTTCTCATTCAAGTTGTGCTTTTCCTGGTTCCTTTATTACCAGATTCCAATTGTATATGGGGTATCATGGATATCATTGTGAAACCCTAGATTTCATTATATATTTATTTTGAGCAAATGCTTGCTTAGTTTTGGTGTACTATGCATATCCAAGTTAGACCGGGCTCCCCAGTGAGCAAATCTGACCCTTTCTGCAAAAATTCCCACTCAGCCTCACAATGTGACTCAAGACACCTTTTTTGCAGATGTGTGGAGTATAAATCCCGCTTCCCCTCAGGTCCTGCCAATACTTTTCAAGCAAAAGTAATATGCCCACTCCTTACTGAAAGCACTAACTCCAGAGAGGTTGGGGAAAGGGATACAGAGAGCCAATTTCACTCACTTCATTGTTAGAAGGTAAGGGTAGAAACTCACCACCCATCCCTTCCATGTCTTAATGACCCAAGGAGGATGGTGGGGCAAAATGATAAGCTCCATCTTATATTTCCATGCATGTGATGCTAATGCAGGCAGAGCTGGAGGCTCAGCTTCCTACAAGGTCTCACTAAAACCTTAGTGGGGAAAAGTAAGTGAAATGCTGACTAGACCTGCCTCATTACACACCACTCATTTTCACTGTTACAGGGTAATGATGGAGAATCAGCTAATACCTGAAAGTAGGAAAACAAAATGACAATGAGCCCCATCTTACACCACCTCATTCGCTTTTGTGGCTATTTGTGGGGATGTATGTTCTGCTCCTTGTTGACACCCAGAGGCAGGGAACAGATGTCAATTAACTTCCCCCCCTACCCCCGCCTTACTCAATTCAATTGCCATCAGGTTAGGGAGCAGGTTACGTTCCCTGTTGCATCTACAGACACTACCCCCCTGGGATATTATTCAAGGGGAGGTGAAATCTCTGTTGAACCCCATCTATACCACCCTGGCAGGGAACAAGCATTCTCTCGTCTGCTCTGCCAAGCAAGGAAGGTGGGATAGCTTGCAGGTCAGCCCACTACACCACCTAGGGGGGAGTCTGAGTAGTGCCGCCTACTCCAGCTGTTCTGGGGGTCTGGGGGTGATAAAGTCCCAATTTGGCCCCAGTATAAACGTGAGGGGGAGAAAAAAAATTAGTCTTCCTCTTGGTGTTTCCTTGGAAGAAGGCAAGTATTGTGAAAAGTATTTTCTGTTCTGTTAGACTTCCCTTTTCCTCTAGAAAACAGTTTATTCAGAGGAGAAAACAAAAAAACCCAGGAAACTCCCCACCATGTTGTTCACCAGTCTGAGATTCAAGGCAGTCTGCTTTCTTTCTGCATCTTTCAAGCCATTCCTTCTCTCTCTCTCTCTCTCTCTCTCTCTCTCTCTCTCTCTCTCTCTCTCTCTCTCTCTCTCTCTCTCTCTCTCTGTGTGTGTGTGTGTGTGTGTGTGTGTGTGTGTGTAACACCAGGGTGTTTTGTTATAAGAGACAGGACCTGGGAGGAATGGGGCCCCTCCATCTTTGCCATATTTGGAAGTCTAGTCTTCATTTATAAATTCATTCAGTGTAGGTAGCGCACCTCTCAACATGGGAAGAAATAAACATCTTAACGGCCATCGAACTGAACCCTCTCATTTCATAAACACAAAACAGAAACATAATGCAAAGTTGTAAAGGTATAGGTTGTCAAAGTGCTACTGAAAGGCTGGATGTACATGTAAAAGTAAAGGACTAGGACTTGAAGACTCAAAGTACAATTAGCTGCACTAGCAGAAATAGTAATTAAATGCTTATATTTTGATATTTTACAAAATGTAAAATGATATTTTACATTTTCACTCTCTGTCCCATCTAAGGTGACCTTCCATTTCCTATACGTGCCAGGAGTTGGAATAGGAAATAAGGTGCTGGAAGGGGAAGGGGTCAGATCAAAGAAACCCCTAAATGTTCTGGCCGGCATCCACATTGGGTGGGGACTTCTGACAAATCCTTTTGTCTTTCAGGGCCACTGTTATCTTCAAGTGAAGATAAAAAAAAAACTCATCTGACTGTCAGGTAGACTTTTCTTTTCTTTCTGATCGTGCTAATGAGCTACTTTATAGATTGACATTAAAATGAATTATAAAGGGCCTCCCCGGTGGTGCAGCGGTTGAGCGCGGGGCTGCCTGCAGCCTCTGCAGTGCCAGTTCGATCCCCGGCCTCCAGCGAGGGTCCCACACAGCACGCAGACCTCTCCTGCCGCCCGCTGCTCCCCTCAGCAGTGTACTTCGGTCCTTCTGCCTGCTCTGCTCCCCGCTCTGGCTCTGGTGAATCCTCTCACCCTCCCATGCTTCTGACTGTACCCAGTGCTGGTATAAATAAATAAATCTTTAAAAAAAATAATAAAGTTAGCAAACACAGAAACTACATCTTTAAAAAAAATGAATTATAAAGTTGGATATGATAAAGAACTAAATATGGCTAGTTCAATGGATGGTAACAATAAAAAGTATACATGGTAACAATGCATTGATAGGAAAAACCACTGAGACAGAGATTTAGAAGTATAAAACATTTCTTTATTACATATATTTCAAAGTTGAAACTCCAATGTTGAGACTGCTCTTTTACCATGTGTGTGTGCACATAGAAGTGTGCACACACACCCCCCAAGCCCACACACACACACACACACACACACACACACACACACACCATTTTTGCTCTTTAGCCCAAAGCCGCTGCCTCAAAGAATGCCTGCTTACGTAAGGACAACAGTACTGAAAAATGGCCTCTGTGCAACTCTTCAATAATCCATTCAAGAGTGACGCTATTTTTAGGTTTGGGTGGGAATGAATTGCTCAGATTGAAAGCATGACTCGTCCACTCCACCCAAGTACCACATTACTTATGGTCAAACAATTCTTAAGGCACAAACTGAGTAGTTTATTTCCATTACTTGGCAGATGGGAAGCAAGAACTGAATATTTTTACCGTGACTCTTTCTAAAAAGTAATTTGTTAGGGAGAATGTATTTTCCACTCCCAGCAGCACACTGCGCTTCCTGTGTGGGGCTCTGCAGTCACTGAGGCTTGCAAAGTGGGAGGAGGCTGCACGATGCAGCAGCCCTTGCAGGCTTGTCACGGGCCATTTGCTGTTCTACATGAGGCAGTTCAGAAGCAACAGGCGAATGAGGAGGGACGTGAAATGGTCTGCAAACCCAACAGAGCCTGACAGCTGTTATTTATATCATTAATCATGATTACATGTCAAAGGTAACACCATGAAGCAGTATACTAGGAAGACAGCCCAGTGTCAACTTGGGGATTTCAAAGACCACGGATGACACTTGAAACTTCCAAGCCTGGATCATGGATAGAGTTGAGACCCCCTAGAGGACTCCAGATCAAGGGTATCCTGGCTCCCCCTCAAGGAGACAGGATCTATGCAGAGGCAGAATTATTGTGCAAGATATAGACAGTCAAAGCTGTTCTCAAAGGGAAGACATGCCTGGAAGAAGAAATGCAGGGATAGTGGCTTCCCGGCTCCGAAAGTGGTGGCAAAGGGATCAGGCTGGCTATTTCTAGTCCAAGCCTTTCTAGCTGGGAACATTTGTATCTGCCCTCTGCCAGGCAGGACAAGGGATGATCCATTTCTGCTGAAAATGGCCTCAGTAGGAAAAGCGCGCACACCATTTGCGATGCTAGGTGCTTTCAGTGTGAAAATAATGGGACAATTATTTACCGAAAGCACACTGCTCTACGTTTCATGAACATGCCTCACTTCAGCCTCCTAAAGCATCATCTATTACTATCCCGTCCTATAATGGAGGGACAGGAGGATCAGGTTGCAAGTTTCAGCTACTTTGGTGCAGAGACAGGGTTCCAGTCACAGCAGCCAACACCAGAGTCTGAAAAGTGAACCACCAAGGAGGACAGCCCCCCAGGACTTCCGGAAACCATGGGTGTTTGCAGTGGGGTTCTCCCACTTTGGGGAGAATCTGGGCCATGACACACAACAGGGCATTGCATCTGCTTCCCTCTGTCATAATCACTCTGACTGATGTGGTGACTGGTTGGAGCGCAAGTCCTCTGTTTGGGGTGGCACAGCCACCAGGGGACTCCAAGGCAGGGTGTCAGCTCTGGTTATTTTAAACTGCATCTCCCCCCCAAAACAGAAAGGTATGATTCATTCCATTTACTTCAAATTATTAAATATATTAACATGTATTAAATGTAAAAATAATATTCAAAATGTGACTTCCACTGTTTAGTTAAAACAGTCTTTTTTTTTAAGATTTATTTATTTATGCATACAAGAACTGGGGTGTAGGCCAGATATATGGGGGCTGAGAGGATTCACCAGAGACAGAGTGGGGAACAGAACAGGCAGACTGACTGAAATACACTGCTGAGGGGAGCAGTAGACCATGAAAGGTCTACTGTGCCATGTGGGTAGCTCCCTGACCAGGGTTTGAACTCTTGCTGCAGTGGCTATGGATAATGTCATAGTGCTGCGTCTTAACCCCTTGCACCATCAGGGAGGCCCCAGTTGAAACAGTATTATTTTAACTTTTTTGCTATAGAACATGATAGCCATTCTCAAGGTCAGTTCCAATCCTGACTGTGTGTTCACTAGGTGGGCAGCAGCCCCACTTCAATTTCCTCCTTTGGTTAGAGGACATCACAATTCTTCCTTCTTGATTTGCTGTGAACATTAAATGACATAACCCATTCAGGCACCCACAGGGTAGATGTTCAAGAAAGGTTAACTATTATCACATTACCTCATTAATTATTGATCGGCAATGCCACAACCTGTTTTTCTCCAGGGAAGGTCGTAGACCGTGATGTGCTCATCACCTCAGAGCTTTCCAAGATTCTTTCTAGAAAGCATTCTTGTTCTCCCGTCTCCTCTCTCCAGCTCTCCTCTCAATTCAAACTTAGTTTCCCTCATATTCCTACCCTGACATGAAAATTTCCCTCTTTGGAATTTTCTTGGTCCCCAACTTTACTCCTGTTTTCACACCAGGATCTCCCTCTTCACTTCAGCCAGCCATCAATGGGTCCCTGTCAGACGCTGGATAGTCCAGGATTTCCCCTCCTGGATCATGGTCCTCTCTCTCCTCTGGGCCCTTTCCCATGACTCCCCTTCTCAGGAGTGATCCACTCTCCTAAGATGGGCCCCGGATACTGTGCGACACCCACAAGTACAAATGTCCATGTCCATAGCAGCCCTTCCAGAGAGACCTTGTCCAGCCTTTCCTTACCCCTTTCTATGCAGGAGGAAACTGAGGCACAGAGCAAAGGGCAAGCCTGCCCACAATCACACATGACCTCCAGGGAGAGGCTAGTTAGGGGACAGCAAGGGCACTGAGCTTTAAGTCAAAAGAAGAGACAGGAGCTGAGAAAGTTTAGGTTTAGTTTCATAATCACTAGGTTATTAGAGTCCCTCTGTTGCCTTTGGGAGCAAGGTAAAATGTAGACTCTTAAAGCACATACTATAGCCCAATTCCCTCTACCCTCAAGTCCTCGGGTAAGATGGGCATTAGGATGAAATACTTCAGAGTGTCATCTTAATTGAGTCTATTTAAGGAGACATCTACAAGCTTACCATAAAACTCATTCAAAAACTTCCAACCTGGGGCCTCCCTGGTGCCGCTAAGTGTTAAGCATCAGCACTATGAAGCTATCTGCAGCCACTGCAGCACGACTTTGATCCCTGGCCAGGGAGGTGACCCACATGGCACAGCAGACCTCTCCTGTCTTGCCCATTGTTCCCCTCAGCAGTGTATTTCAGTAGATCTGCCTCTTCTGTTCCCCATTCAGTCTCTGGTGAATCCTCTCACATACCCCACACCTCTGGCCTGCACCCCAGTTCTTATATGCATAAATAAATAAACCTTTAAAAATATAAATAATAATAATAATTAAAAAAAAACCTTCCAAGCTACTATAACCTCTTCTTAAATGTCTGGTCTTTCTGAAACTATTTTATTTATTTATTTGGGAACTGAAAGATTTAGTTTGTGTCAATGTTCCCCACAGATTTGCAATAGTTCACCTCAACTTCCAGTTTGATTGTGGAAACTTATTACAAAGCAAACAAAAGGCAAAGTAAGTTACCTCCCTAAGCACAAACAAACAATACATCAACAGTCAACAACCGTCAGTCACCAGCACTGAACCTGGATGTAAATGACGTAAGGTTTTCACAGGTGATGACAGATGAGAAAAACTCAGGGAAATCTTGTATGTCTTGGTACCAACAGAGGACAATCTAAGCTGACCCCAAACACCCTAAGGAGCTTGGGAACTGACTTCTCTCTCTTGCGCCTCATGTGACATTATTTAGGATACGCTGTACCCATAGCCAGGGAAATGAACACCATTCCCAGGAAGAAATATTCTTAAAAATCTCAGTCAAAATTGATGTGCTTTGGGCCTCCCCGGTAGGTTGAGTGCTGGGCTGCGAGGCTACTCTGCAGCGCTGGTTTGATCCCCGGCCACTGGCGAGGGTCCCATATGGTGCGACAGACCTCTCCTGCCGTGCCTGCTGCTCCCCTCAACAGTGTATTTCGTCAGTCTGCCTGTTCTGTTCCCTGCTCTGGCTCTGGTGAATTCTCTCACTCTCCCGCGCTTCTGACTGTGCCCAGTGTTTGTATAAACAGATAAAATTTATAAATCTTAAAAAAAAAATGATGTGCTTTTCCTTCATTTTAAAAATGACAATTAAGAGGCTGTTTAACTTCTGTTGTGCATTCTGTGTGTCTGACCACATAGAATGCACACGGGGCCCTGGTTCTCTAGGGTGCAGATGGACCCGCAAATGTGCACAGGAGTGCTCAGGTGAGCACCCTCAGGCTGAGAGTAGGGTGTGCACTGAGCCACCCCATGGGGAGAAGTCCAGCTGGGAAGTGGAGTGGGATGGAGAGGGGAGGTAGGAGACATCACAGAGGCATTTGGGAGGTGAGTGGCAGAGTCTCTAGTTGGAAGAAGAGGCAGGGAGGACTGGTGAGAGCAGGAGGCAGTCGCTGGGATGGACAGCAGGAGGGGCAGGTAAGTTTAGGAGAATGGGCCCAGTTAGGGGCATCTTGTTCCATATTACAAGTCCTCTGCAATAGGCACAGGCAGAGCAAGTTCCTAGGAAATCATGGTAGGACTGTAGGAGATGACAACTGCAGAGCAGAGGGCTGAGAGTTAAGGACAAGCCCGGAGGACATGGTGGGCCCTTCAGGACTTGGGAATCAGGCAAATCCACCAGCTCCCCAAACTATGAGGCAGTGACAACTGATTCTGTGGTGTGTTTACAACATCCCCAGATCCAGCTTTTCCAAAAAGTAGTGACATCAGAAAAGTAGGGCCGCCCTGGTGGCACAGGGGTTAGAGACAACGCTATCAGCCTATCACCAACACGAGTTCGATTCCCCTGCCGGCCAGGGAGAAACCCACATGGTACAGCAGACCTCTCCTCTCGCACCCGCTGCTCCCCTCAGAAGTGTATTTCAGTGGATCTGCCTGTTCTGCTCACCACTTTGTCTCTGGTGAATCCTCTCACCCCCCCACACCTCTGGCCTGTACCCCAGCTCTTATATGCATAAATAAATAAATCTTTAAAAAAAAAAGGAAGAAAAGTAAAATTCTGGGACTTAGAAGAATGAAAACACTGATACTGAGAAAATGATGAAAAGTAACTGTGCTTTGAGGAATTTGATGAAATCAATTCAGGTAGGCTCAAGACATCATAAGCTTTAAAAATATGTTTAATGCTTGGCTTTGCTATTTGGCCTTCTTTTCTCTCTTTTTAGACCTTGCCTTTTCCTCCAAAGACCATTCTTTTTTTTTTTTTTTTTTAAGATTTATTTATTTATATATTTACACAAGCACTGGGTACAGTCAGAAGCGCGGGAGGGTGAGAGAATTCACCAGAGCCAGAGCGGAGAGCAGCAGAGCAGGCAGAAGGACCGAAGTACACTGCTGAGGGGAGCAGCGGGCGGCAGGAGAGGTCTGCGCGCCATGTGGGACCCTCCTCTGGTGGCCCGGGAACAGCCAGGGATCGAACCGGTGCTGCAGAGGCTGCAGGCAGCTTCGCAACCCAGCGCTTAACCGCTGTGCCACCAGGGAGGCCCTCCAAAGACCATTCTTTACAAAGATCCCTCATCGTGCACTTCATTTTGTGAGATTTCTGATGAGTGATGAGGCCAAAGCTATCCAAGGAAGGAAGAATATACCATGTATAAAGAAAAGACAATATAAATTTCCCCAACATCATCCCCATCAAGAAGAGAAATAAAGGTCTTTATTTCTGGAACAAAATGCAAATAACTGATCATTTTCCTTTCAGGTTCTTGGTATCTCTGAAAAATTTTCCATAATAAAATAAATTCCAAAAAATTCCATCACTGAGTGGTTTGAAATAAACAGAATGCATTAGGCTATACCAACATTCACAAATTCATCACAAATCCAAGTTCATTTTTCAAAAATGCCTAAGAAAAAGTGTCAAATCAAGATTCTTCAGAGATTATCTATGTGTGCCATATCCAGGAGGGCAAAAGGTGTTGGATTAACCTTGAATCAGGGACAAGATCCTGCAAGTGCAGACTGAACCAATGCTGCTGAAAAAGGATCTCTCAATGAGGGCTGCATCGTCCTCTTGCTGTTTTTAGAGTGCTTTAAGCATTCATCAAGAGACCAACAGAATGTGTAACAGAGTCGTGCGCTTTATAAATGCTGGGGTTGCTTTATAGCTGAGTCGTATTAAAGAATTATAAATTTCTTATTTGATTAATTTGCACTGGTTTTACTGCTAGCATCTCAGAAGGACTTTATTGTGTTTCATCAATTTTATGGTTGACATGTTTTCAATTTACTTCTTACTATTAAAAAGCTGAAATGAGTTTTTGGAAAGGGATGTTTAGTTCTTTCCTTCCTCCCTAAGGCCACAGGGCAGAGTGGCGAAGGTTCTGAGCAGATCCCATGCCACAGATTCTTCCCTTGTCACTTTCTAGAAGCATTTGATCTTATCTCACATAAGGGAAAAAGTTGTTTGTCATTGTCACATCTATACATTTATTGTTTCAGTCTGGAACATACTAACAAATAGTTTCACTGTGGGGAGAAAGGCTCAGACCAAGAAAAATTGGGAATAATTACCCTGCATCCTGCTTGTAACTAATAACATTCTTTTATTTTCCCCCCTCTTTCTCCTTTTCTTTGGAAACTTAGAACTGTATAGACTTTCCAGTGCCAATTATTTTATCTTATTTGCATAACTCTTCATTTTACATAAGCAAATGAAAGTATTCACAACAGAAAAAAACCCTGGATATCTACAGCATGATCAGCATGGAGACAAGATGTTTCTGAAGAGACATGAGAAATATGTGATAGGAAAAGAAATAATCAAGCGGGAGACACAAGAAAAGCACTCAATACAAAGAGGGGTAAAGAGGATGCAATTGGTGGGAGTAAAAACTGATGCAACCGTTATGGAGAGCAATCTGGATTACAATGGAAATACTGTATCACACAGCAATTCCACCCTTGAGCATATATCCAACCAATAAAACCCATCAATGTGAAAGTCCGTCTGTTCCACAGTGTTCACAGCAGTACTATTTTAGGAGCTCAGACATGGAAGCCGCTTCAAAGTCAATCCACAGATGACTGGATACAAGGGATAGCGTGTGTCCATACTCTGGAGCACTATATCGCCATAGGAAAAGATGACATGCAGCCATGTTCAACAAAATGGAGGGAGTCAGAAAATTAGGTATAGCAAAGTAGGTTAGAATGATAAAAACAAATACTAGACATTTACATAGTAGAAAATTTGATTATGTGAAACACTTTAAAAAACCGGTGGACATTAGCATCCCGAGGACTCTCAGGATGGAGGGAGAGGGCAGGAAAGGAACAAAGCTTATAAAGGATGGTGGCGGGGGAGTGGATAACTGGGAGGGAAGATATTGCAAGTTCTTAAAAAAAGTAAAAATGTATTTTTAAAAAAACAAGGATAGGGGCCTCCCTGGTGGCGCAAGGGGTTAAACATTAGCACTATGAAGCAGTCTGCAGCTAGTGCAATATGAGTTTGATCCCCGGGCAGGGAGCTACCCACATGGCACAGCAGACCTCTCCTGTCTCACCCGCTGCTCCCCTCAGGAGTGTATTTCAGTAGATCTGCCCGTTCTGCTCCCCACTGTCTCTGGTGAATCCTCTCATTCCTCACACCTCTGGCCTGCACCCCAGTTCCTGCATGCATGCATAAATAAATCGTTTTTAAAAAGGGATAAAGGTAGATCCTCTTAGGTTTCAATAATTATTTCATAGCATCTTAAAACACTAGTCCACACATTCACAAACACAAATTAAAAGTGCTTGTCATATTTACATGTCTAAAAATAGATCAAATAGTATAATATGCATTTTAAGCATAAATCAGGGTAAGTCACAACTGAGCTACAAATTGTCTTATGATATTTTCCTGGGGCAGCTCTCCGGAGACTAATTCCAACTCATTTTGGAAAAACAAGCGGGGCAGAGAATTGGTGTGTTTACATTCAAGGAGCTTCTGCAGCTCAACCTCCATAACGTCACCTGAAAAAAAAGGATCAAATTATAACTGCTTTTTCTTTGCTTTTTTTGTAAAGGAGATGCAGGCAAGCTGGTGAGAAATTTCCATTTTAACGGGTTATTTTAAACCATTAGAGGGGTGAGTTGCAGAGTTGAGCCTTTAGTCTATTCTCCTCACATTCTCTCTCAGGAAAGTGAGTTCTTATAGATACCTCATTTTTCTCTATTACTTATAGACTTACCTGTTCACTGAAAATTCTGTTTCATCCCCTCAGGCACTTGGAATAGTGAGATTTAACAGTGCCTCAAATACTGATCTGTGTTGTGAGCAGGACGGGTCCGGGACCACCATCAGCCTTCCATTACAGGAGTGAAGAACTACAGTTGTCTCCTGAATAATACGGCTTTGAATTGTGAGGGTCCCCTTAGCCGGAGATTTCTTATAAACAGATGACTTGCACTTACGGCATCAATAGATGGAGTACAGTCCTGTAGATGTATCTCCTCTTCCTTGTGCTTTTTTAAATAACAAAATAAATAATTTCTTACCTCCTTGTTGGAATAATATGGTATGTAATGCATATAACGGATGAATTATGTGTTAATGGACTGTATGTTATCAGTAAAACTTTCGGTCAACAGCAAGTTAACAGTTAAGTTTTGGGGGACTTCTTCAAAAGCTATACACAGATTTTCAACAGTGGGGGGTTGATGCCCCTGGACCACATATTGTTCAAGGGCCAACTATATTCTTTGATTCTTAGGAATGTGACTGCAAAGGCCCCACTCAATATGCCCTGCAAACAATGCCTCTGCAAGTCACAGGAGGCATCTTCATTTAGAACAAATCAAACACTGCTGTTATCACACCACGACTGTGGGTTCCAGGCAGGAGGGAGGGATGGGCAAGCCCTCCACACTCATCCTCCTTAGCAGATGTCCAGCACCCACGAATAAATCTAGAAATGCACCAGAGTGTTTAAAAAAAAAAAAACTCTATCCAAAAAAACAAAAACAAAAACAAAAACAACTCTATCCAAAGCTTTACTTCTTGGGACAAAAGAAAAATGTGACAAGTTAATTAATGAACCATTATGGGGAAAACTCCATATTAAAACAGATTTCTTCATCTATTTTTATCTTTTGCCTTACACTATTTTTTTGTAAGTCCTCTCTTAAAGACACATATTCACACCACTGCTAATCTGTAAACTAAGTTATCTGGCAGCAAAAGCACATCAAGTTCCAGGAGTGGGTACATTCATATATTAATTCATTCTATCATTCATTCACTTCCATGTTTTTTTGTTTGTTAGTATTCTCTGAATCACTATTTGAGACCCTGTGGGCATGGTGGAGAGGAATATATTAAGATTCTGCTCTTACAGGGCTGAAACATTATAAAAAGATGATGAACTAATAAATGCGTGCACATGCAATGCAGTGATGGGGGTGGGGGATGAGGTTGTAAAACCAGAGCTCGGGGAGATGACCTTGAGCAGAGGCCTGGTGAAATATGCTCAAGCAGGACCTAAAATTGTGAAATTAGAATCAGGGTATGGCTGCAAAATTGTGGGTGAGATCACTAGCTTCAAAGAGGACAAGCTTTGTGAGGCCAGGCCAGTATTGTAGACCTGCAGAGGAAGAGATGGTGAGCCGTGGACCATGCAACGGTTTGTCCTTGAGCTAAAGGGTGTCAAATATGGACAAAATGTTGGACCTTGTGCAATCCAAAACTCTGCTTTCCTTCTCATTGGAATAGGTAGAATCAAACTTATCAAGCTAGTATGTCTTCCTGTGACATAATTACTTGTGGATTCAGAAATCTCAGGAGTCCTGGGTCTCTTAATGAGGCACTGAATATTAAATTACACTTGAGAGCCCAGGGTCCAGTTGAGATTGTGGAGTTGATTTTCTCATGCTGCCACAATTTCTTTTTCCCATTTTCCATTTTCTGAACAACAACAACAACAATGTTAAAGACCCTTTAGAGCTTATAAAACCAGTTCTTTGGTTTTGATTCAGTGCCCTGCCCGATTCAAGAGCGGAATAAACCTTGGTTCAAAAGAGTAAGAGGTACCAAGTTTTCATCATTCATCTCCATCCTTGGGCTTCTTCCAAGACAATGGAGCTCAGTAAGAAAACAGCTGAAAGATCAAAAGACTCTAAATACCCCTCTACTCTGTGTGTGTGTGTGTGTGTGTGTGTGTTTTAAGAGGGGTGAGTATAAACAGAGATAGTATGGAAAGCATTTTCAAGAAACAAATGTTGACAATAACACTACTTGCAAGTTACTGTTAGACTCCACAGCTTTGCGTACATAAACAAAATGCACCATTCAAAGTTCCCGAGTCTTTAAGCAATGGATTCTTTAACACCTGCTCCCAACAGACCTTTACTTCTCTTTGTGACTAGTACTTGATTAAGTTACACAAAATCCAATTTCTAATGATACCACCATGTTTACTTCTCTCATTTCTGACTGATCTTGCAGGCCAGTGGGGGTGAAGGTCTGGGTTGGCCATTTTCAATCTACCTGAGGATAGATCTGTAGGGGGAGGTGAGCTCAGGTGCCCAGAATTGGCAGAAGCAGCTCAGCAACCACACAGAACCTGGGGATGAAAGCTACTATTTGGAAAAACCAAACACACTCAAGACAATATACTTACATATGTGCATGTATGCATACACACACAATGACATAAATACACATACATTCACATAAGCACACACTCACAAAAACATGCAAATACACACACATTTATACACACACACCCCTGTGTTTCTTTATTTTTTTTTTTTTAATAGAGGCATGCTTTATTTATTTGTTTGCTGGTTTGTTTGTTTGTTTTGTTTATGCATGCACTGGGTACAGTCAGAAGCACGGGAGGGTGAGAGAATTCACCAGAGCCAGAGCAGGGAGCAGAGCAGGCAGAAGGACCGAAGTACACTGCTGAGGGGAGCAGCGGGCGGCAGGAGAGGTCTGCGCGCCATGTGGGACCCGCCTCCGGTGGCCGGGGAGCAGCCGGGGATCGAACCGGCGCCGCAGAGGCCGCAGGCAGCTTCGCAACCCAGCGCTCAACCGCTGCGCCACCGGGGAGGCCCCCCTGCGTTTCTTTAGAAGTGTTAAATTTCTCACCATAAATGGATAAGCCTAATCTCAGGCTATTGAAATAAATATTTAAACTGGGCAACTATTTGATCCTGGTATCAGAAGTCTTCATTTCTTAGGCAGGCTCTCCCACATTCTTCATGGTTGAACACCTCCAACAAATTTAAATCAATCCTGTTAATGCTATCATTCACATTCCACATTTGTGTCCTGCTAAGGGATTTAGGCATGATGAGTACTAATCAAAGAAGAATAATTTCAAAATAAAATAAATGATTAAATGTCCACATTATACAAATGTTGCTTTTAGACATTTTTGTTGGAATGAATGTGGTTGTTTCTCTTAGAAATCTGTTTTAATGCATATAGTAATTTTGGTTACACATACAGTTAGCTGATTTCAAACAGACTAAGTGTAAGTTCTCATAGAAGAGATCATATAAATATTGCTCATTTATTTACAATAAGTAACTTTTATGTCTTCTCATTCATTGTCATCTTAGTGACAATGGGTTTATCAGAGCTATTCCTAAAATAGGCTTTTTGGGAGAGAGACCAATATCCCCAAAGCAAGGAAGCCAAGAGCCCTGACCACCTCCTGACCATTCCATGGCCCAGGAAGGATTTTCTCCTGAAAACTTTGGAGATGCACTTATGCACGTAAATGAATTCAACAGTCCCCACTTGAATCAAAACAATCACCCAGTTTCTTGGGATCCAAAAAAAGGAAGAAAAGGGAAACCAGCTTTCTTTCTTTATTACAGCAAAGGGAAAAGAAAGACAATTTTACTGTAAATGAACCAAAATGGCAATGCACATTAATATGGAGCACCATGTTTTTCTGAGCCGTCTATTTGCACTAAATTCTTGCTCATTTACTTTGAAGTTGACTCATGAAACTGCTTTAATAATTAATAGTTTGTATTCCTTTTTTGTCATTATTTGAGGACTGTAATGACCCTCCTGAGGTTCTTAGATGGATTTGTAAATTAGGGAAATAATGTGTTCCTCCAAATTTCACCCAGATATCAGCATATAGGAAAGTGACTAGGGCTTCTGAAAATCCAGCTACCCTACTATCATCAGTAAATGGATGGATCTACAACTTATTTTCCATATAAGCAGTGGAAGATAGCTCAGTGCACAATGGAGTAGCATGAGCACCCTAGTAAGTTGATGCTATTAACATGTCTAAGAAAACACATTGTCATCACACAAAAAGATATAGCACCAAAGAGAGAGTCCAAAATAAAAGAGAGAATGGAATTATACAGAGGCTAGAAGGGGACTATGCTTCAAACTCTCCTGAGAAATTTTCATAAGACCCACTCAATTTCCTTGAGTGTTTATCTCCACCCATCAAAACAATGCTCATTATGATTTGGCTTCCCAGCAGGCTGATCTCAGGGAGAGAACAAGTTGATGATGCAGACTCCTTTGCTTAGGTTGCTGACAGTTCCTTGCTTCAAATTAATCAGTTCACAGTCTGGTACCTCCTTCAGGCTCCTGGGAATGCTAGTTTTCCCATGTTACGTTCTCAAGGTGTTTTTGTTGTTGTTGTTGGTAATGAACTTGACCGGAGTGGAGAGATCGTGACAACAACTTGCCCAGACCTGGGGCCCTTTTCTGCTTCTTCAGACCCTTATTTTATCAGAGAGGGAGCGAGAGCCACACAGACAAGAGAGAGCGAGTAATAGGGAGAGAAAGGGAAACAGAATCAAAGAGATAGAAATACAGACAGAAAGAGAGAAAAGGAGTAATGGGTTTGGGGGTGGAGAGAGAGAGAGAGAGAGAAAGAGAAAGATAAGGAGTGGGGGGCAGAGCAGGAACCCAAGAGAGACACTGAGGAAGGACAGTCCCCCTGTGGTGACGTCAGGAACGGGAGGTCCTGAAGGACCCCAGGAGTGCACAGCATCAGAAGCCACTGCTAGACACACAGGTGGGCAGCTGGGCTCTGTGCCACCCTCTGTCCCAGCTGACACTGTGCCTCACTAAGGCCAAGATCAGATCAAGAACAGGAAGAGCCCAATGTTTGTAAAATTTCCTTAAGTGGAAAGTCATGAATGTTAGTGTGAACGCCTATAAATAGTGACTGCAAGCCTCCACTTCGAAAGCAGAGCAGGGAAGCAGCTGCACCAAGGCTGTTTTCTCTGCTCCAGCGGCACTCTGCCCAGAAGGCTGATCCTCCAGCAGGCCAGGCAGGTCTGCAGGGACCTGTACCGAGACCTCCAGCATCCAGCCCACCAGATCAGCGCCTTCTGTCTCCTTGGCAAAGAAACCAATACTCTAGGTTTACAGGACATGGAATATGCATTATTCCATGCATATTGGAATACTATAAAAGACATAAACTCATTTGTAGGGGAAGATCCCGCGCCTTCTGGTAGTTGCTTCCAAGCAACTTACTCAGTGTGGCCACACTCTCCACTGAAATCTTGTCTTCTGACCTTATTAGGGTAGGTAGTACCAGCTGACATCACATTTCCAAAATATCCACTCTGAACATTTAGAATAAAACAGTGAGAATCACACTCACCTGCTCTTGAGAATTCACACATACATATTCGAATTTCACTCTGATCTGCCTAAGCATATCACCTTATGATGCAGTGTCTATTGCATATACACCCTGTTTGCCCCCATCTACTCCAGCTTCACCATTTTTAAATTCAGATTTGGCCTATTTATCTTATTTGCATTTGTGGTACACTTATCCAAGTGTGTTTGGGAAAGACACAATTGAACAATCATATCTAAGCTAAAGATTCTCAAAAGCAGAACTGGATCCAGAACTATGTAGTATCACAGTTCCTCCAGGCCAATCTCACTGCTTCCAGAAAGCTTCCAGAGGGAAGAAAAGCAGCCTGTCCCAGGATCCAGGGCAGCTGGCCCTCTCCTACTTCAGACCAACACGTGCCCCTGCAGTTGGCACCCATTGGGTCCGGTCCTTCCCTTTAGGGTCCCACAGCACAAATCGAACTCTTCACTGTCTAGGATGAACTTCAAACCTATGTTGAGAAAACTCTAAAGAAATTTAGAGAAAGCCAAGAAGACCATGGCCAGGTCTTTATGCTACAAGTCAATCTGCTTTTCTCCATTTATTTCATAACAGAATGTGATGGCTAATTTTATGTCAACTTAGCTAGGTTGCGATGTCTTATTGGTTCTGATTCCCTGGAGCAAGTCCTGGCGCACGGTTTTCAGGTACTTTTCATGAGGCTTCCTACCTTTCTAATACCTCAGTGGAACTGGACAGCCCATCAGCCTGGCGCTGCCCCCACATCCTACACGACAATGTTCTTACAGTTTTATGGCAACCTTAACACGGTGGTCACCTGCTTGATATACTAATCCAATTCTATTTTGGAAAAATTACACATAGGTCTATTTAACCTCACAGTTAAAGATGTCTTCTGACACAAGGATGCTAGCTTTTAGGTTAAAATTGCCCAAATCTGTTATTTTTCTTATTTATACCATGGGAGTAAAAAACCTTGATGGTCCAATTGATTCCGGAATAAACCATTATAAGCTACTGACTCAAACATTCCCTATAACCGGACATGGGAATATTCAATAAGTGGTGATGATTATTAACATCATCCTGATGAGCACACATTGCTTGAGCACCTGGTAGCAGAGAAGCGTGGAGAAATCAGGGAGCTGTCCTCTTTTCTGAATCACACAGGACTCTCCTGGGACCAGGTTCTGGAAAACCACACTATTAGGGAACCACAGTTCTGGCTTTTTGTGCAGACAGAAAGAAAAGAACCAAAACTCTGTCTTTCCTCTGGCAGTTGAAACCTCCATCAATGCAAATATTTTAATTCCCTACCCCCAGTGATTTTCTATTACTTTTCTTACCATTGCTTTCCTTGAGACCTGATTTCAAGATTCTAACTTTAAAATTCTTATTGTAATCACGTATTTTTGTAAACTGTTTTAAATGTCTTGGAGGCAATTGAAATAAACCAACCACCAGCATGTCTAATATTAGCCTTACTTGATCTAATCACCCTGGAATTTTGTTCTCACTTGATCTAGAACTTCAAATTTAATGGATTCTACTTAAATGAATTAAGGTGAAAAGATGATATATTTGCCTTCCATTTCCTTCTTCAAGGAGAAAATATGTTTATAAATGCCTATTTTTCCTCAAAATCAGAATAAAAACATAAATAATAACCCAACTGATATTCTGTTTATATCTCCTATGCTTATATCCAAGTTGTAAGCAGAAAATATGATTCCATTTACTTTATACAGATGTTAAGTAGATGTTAACTTGAAACATCTAAGAAAGTTCTTCTGTCTCAACTATTCCATAGTGTGGATGACTATCCATGGTTTTTAAGGGTCAGAATACAGGTAATGTTCCACATTACAGAAGAGAAACTTGCAAGTTTATCTTGGCTTTTATTAATGCCAGCCATCCCCAAGCCTTGAAAGTTGGTTCTGGTAAAGTAGGAGAATGGCTATTATAAAATCATCACAGCACTTGGAAGAATAACATTAGAATTACTTGCTATCTTGCTTCTGTTTTCCCTGAACACCTTGAGTCTTTGCCCTTTCCTTGAGAAAGATCACTGAATCACTGACTCAAGGATTTTACCTTAAGTTTGTCCTTATAGTGTATCATGCTAATATCTAATCTCTGGTTTCATGTATTTCTCTGTTACATGATTTGGGAAGTGATGACTCATTTGTACCATATAAAATCTACCTTTAGCTTCATATTCACAATGTTTTCAATAAAGTCTGTATGAACTCCTGGAACAAAGGTTTCCATGCCTTCATCCCCTTTTCCTATTATGTTGGAGAAAAATGTCTAGATATGTTTCCATAAGTTTCCCCATTATTTCCTGGCAGAAAGCAGATAAGGTTTTATCATGGAGCAAAATAAAATAGGAGTAAGATCTAGCACATGACCACTGATACCGAGTGCCTGAGCAGAAAACCCCCAGCTCCTACATAAATGAAGAAGCACAAGTTCCAGACAATTCCCTCTTCTCCTATAAAAGCCTGAAGCTGCCAGGATGCTCTGAGATCTGGGCCCCAGCTTTGCCCCTAACTAGCGGGGTACTTGGGGCAGATCACAAACACATATGAAGCATTCAGGTGCTGCAGCTGCACAGGATGCATGCCCAGTGCCTGCAGCATTTGGTACTGTTAGACATGAGACAGGAAGACAAGCAGTAAGGACACTCCCCATTACTGCCCCATGGATGTGCCTGCTGGATTCCCAGGGGACCCACAGTGAGTTGGGCACATGACAAGCTGGCCCATAATCCTGGCAAGCAGCTCCTTTCACAGTGCTGGCCACACACACCACAGCAGCCTGAACAGCCTGGTAGGCCACCAAGAGCGCTGTTTTTTGCCACACAGGCAGCAGGCTCCCCAGGTTCTAGGGACAAATTTGGGAAAGGTTCAGCTCCCAGGAATCCAGACTTCTGCCTCAGCTTCAAAGAGACTGCCCAGCACAATGAGAACAGCTCAGAGAAACCCCCCAGTCAGGTCAACACGCCCGCTAGCCACCAATGCGATATGTTTCCAGGACGTGGTTTCTAAGAACTCTGATGTCAAGGTGCCCTCTATTTTGAAATAAGGAAAACACGAAGAGCATATATGAGCTACAACTTCCCTTAGATAGCTGAGGGTCAATGTTAATTTAAGATGAACTCCCCACCTGGCATTTCAAGGCTCGCGTGTCATCAGGCCCTGGTCAGAAACAGCTTGTAAGCCAGGTCAGGTTGAGAATACCAGTGGCCACATCAGCCTGTCCCTTGCTCGACCGCCCATCCCTAGCCTGTCAATGCTTTACAAGATTTGCAGAATGAGGACATGAATGAGATGGATAGCTGTCCCCTGACCTCCAGACAGAAATGTGATTGTTCAGGTGGGGAGACCTAAGCAAACCAGATCTAAGTGAGCAGATGCTGTGCCTTTGTCTCCTGGAGTCTGAAAAAGAGAAGAAATTCACTACATAAAATAGAGACTAGAAAAAAATATTTTTACAGCTGTCCTTACAAAATCTCCTGACTACAACAAATGTAAGCTACCATAAAGGTATTTAAAATTATACACTCTGGAGGAGTGACTTGGCTCGTGAAAAGGAAAAGGATAGAAAGATGTTACCTATTTCGAAGAGAGACACATAAATGGCAAGAACTCTCTAGAGAGTCATGGAGATTGTTACTGACATTTTCCCAACTGACCTAGAAAGAGAGGGGCACAAATCCATCTCCATGTTTTCAGATGTTTCTGAGTTAACGCAGGGAGTAAAATGTCCAATTAGTGGGAATAGCCACAGCAGAACTTTTGAGAGTGAGATTTAGGGGGAAAAGATACAGTAGGTCACACTTCAGTGCATGCATATTTAAGTTAGTTATTTACTAAATGAATGGGCTTCAAGCTCTCATTTTGCAGCTTAGGAAAGAGAGCCAGAAATAACCTCAGGATGCTTTCTGAAAACCCTACTATTTTTTGCAGTCCATCCATCAGACTGGAAAAGGGGACCAAAGAGATAAACTGCACACCCCCACATACCGCCTATCTCAGACACCAGGGCAAAGTTTGGTGTTCATAGGCTAGAAGAGGAAGAAAATGCTACTTGGCACAGTGGAGGTGAGGAAAATAAATAAAACTGGGGGTATAAAAGCAATGTTCAAGTGAAGGAAGACAAAAAGCACAGAGACTCTGTATCCTAACTTCTGTTTGTGGAGTTGTCTTTAATTCTTCTGTTTCTTAGCCTAGTTTTCTTAAGTTTATACATCAAGTGGTTAACTCACTGCTTTCCTTTTCTTTCATCACCACTTTGCTAGAATCCCAGCCCTCATCATCTCTGTCTTGAACAAATGCATCATCCTCTTCCAGGTTTAACCCTTCCTCTCTGTGCTTTGGATTTTTATCTAGGGCATATATCACTTTCCTGAATGAAAATAACATAAGTGGTAGCACATTTCCTACAGAAAACTACAAACACCTTTGTAGGCATATTAGGGTTCTCCAGAGAAATACACCTAAAGGGAAGGAGGGAGAGATTGAGATTTATTGTGCTACTGCACAGAATTGGCTCATGAGATGTCTATGGAGTTGGCGACCCAGGAGAGCTAATGATGTCTAGTCTGAAGGACAGGGATGAGATCCAAGAAGAGTCAATATTTTAGTACAACTCTAAAGGTAAGTAAAGACTGATGTCCCAGCTTCAGAAGTTAGGAAGGAGGAACTCCCTCTTGCTCACAGGAAGGTCAGTCTTTTTGTTCTCTTCAACTGATTGAATGAGGACCACCCACATGAGGGAGAGCAATCTGCTTTACTTAGTTTACAGATTCAAATATTAGCCTCATGCAAAAACATCCTCACAGAACCACCCAGAATAATGTTTCACCCAAAACCTAGGGACCTTGTGGCCCAGGTAAGCTGCCACACAAAACTAATCATCACAGGAAGGTTTTATAAGACCCTTTAACAATCTATCCCAAACATAATACTCTCCTACAGGACCAGTCTCACCAATTGTGGGAGTCTACTTAAAATTGAAGTGCGAGGTCTCTTGTTCAAAATTTCCAAAAAAAATTCAAGCTGGTCAGAGGAGAACATTAAACCAAGTGTGGAGCCCTTCTAAGCAGAACTCTGGATGGCTGCACAGATTGCATGCCCCTGAAGCATTTTTTCTGACTTCCAAATTCACTGCTTCCAACTATGACAAAAGCTTTGTTGGCACTCAGCATGCCATCTTTCCCATGCTGCCATATTTGCTCTTCAGACTTCTCAGTTCAATACACTCTGCCAGACTAGGGGGTCACCCCTCTCTGGGGAGCCTTGAACATCCCTTAAGGACACCAAGTCTTAAGTAAGACCCTCATTCCAAACTCAGAATCAGTGCTCTTTTCCTACTTGTGGCCTAGTACCCGCCAATCTCTCCTTCCTGTTGCTTTTCACGTTTTGTCTCCTTACCAACTATATGCTTCATGAGTATAAGGACCATGTGTTATTCATTGGCATCATCCTAGGATCTAATGGAGGGAGCATTAGCCCACCATTGGCACTCATAAATATGCACTACTCATAGAAATAGCTATAAAGTAATTTCAAAGTAAAGATTATAATAGCCAGCAGATATCAAGTCCTTTCTTAGGTGCCGGGCTCTGGTAATTCAAAGTATTTCCCATATAATGTTGTATTTACTCCTTGCTATAACCTTACCACAGCGAACTGTCAGTGCCTCACCAGTATACTATGGGTCTTCCATTTCTCGTAGGTATGGAGGCATGCATTGTACATCTTTCCCCATGATTTCCCATGAGATTAAGCTCCAGTCACTCTTGGTTAGTGGATTAATAATGAGGCTTTTTTGGCAGTGTTCCCTCCCTTTAATCACTGTCCCACTTCTCTGCCAGTGTTCAAGGTCCTTACAAGATTCTCATTTCAGGTTCTATTTCTGAAAGAGCCAAACCAAGAGAGAGTTCATATTATAAAAACTTGAGACCCCTCTGTTTATAGCTGCACTATTTACAATAGCTAAGCTATGGAAACAACCCAAATGCCCAAAGATAGATGACTAGATCAAGAAGATGTGGTACATATACACAATGGAATATTACTCAGCAATCAAAAAAGATAAACTCATGCAGTTTGCAGCAACATGGATGGAGCTAGAAGGGATCATGCTCAGCGAAATAAGCCAGAAAGAAAAAGAAAAATACTGGATGGTTTCACTCATAGCAGGAATTTAGAAAACCTAAATAAGGGACCAGGGAAAAGACTAATCAATGCAAAGTAAAAATCAAAATCAACAAGCAACTATAAATCAGAGACACACTACGGGGGAGGGGAGGGGAGAGGAAGGACTAGGGTCAAAATAAGGGGGGGGGTGCAATTGTATGGGGAATATAACCAAAATGAAAATGCATACATTGTGCAAAAATGAAAAATGATGTAAGAATTACACAAAATAAAATATTAAAGCAAAAAAAAACAAAAAACAAAACTTGAGACCGAGAAGTTTATCCTCCCATGTGATAAGTGTCAAAGAAATGCATTACATGAATGATTATTGAATGGGTGATGGAAGACAGAATTCTGTAAGAGCAAAATTTGCAAGCGAAAGGTGATTTTGGGTTTGTTTTCTGTATTTCTTGATTACTTGATCCTATTACCCTGAATATGAGTTCAAAAGACATAGTTTAGAAAAAAAGGAAAGGCTGGATTAAATAGATCATAATCTCAAGACAGAATTCAGGATGAAAAAATAAGCAACTAGGTTCAATAATAATTTGAATAACTACAAAATGACTTATCCAAGATCAATTATTAAGGAAGAAGAGATAGAAGGAAAAGAATTCTTACTTCTCAAGGTCAGTGCTATGAAAGACCCACAAATATATGGCTATTGGCTAGGATTCTGGATGGAGCCACCATCTCTCAGTAAGTAGGGCAGTTCTCAGGTTCCTGATATATAAATGAGGGCTACAAAAAAGAAAGATCATCAGCTATTTTGAAAAAGGACAGGATGTTAAAGCAGAAGGAGATTTTCAACAGCATGGAGGGGATGTCATTGCAGTTTGCAGGGCATTCTCTCTTTTATATTGCTGTTGAAACTATTCCAGTTCTCTCAGCCAAAGTGTTTATATTAATCAATAAGAAGTATGAGAGCCATTTCTATACCTAAATTCTAAAACACCTACAACTCTGATTCCAAGTCAAGAGTAGCTTGTTGACAGCTCCCCCAAACTGACATGGTCACACTTTGGACTTAGCAATGACTTTGATCATCACAGAAAAGCTCATGAAAATATACCCCCAATCAAAGGATTTTTCATAAAGTTAAGATAACATGTCAGCAGCATTGCTTTATATTGCACTGGCAATGCCCCAGGAAAAGTGCTGAACCAGCAGGAGCTCCAGCATCATTAGCGCTAACACATTTATGCTGCTGGACTGCAGAGCGGCTTCGCCTGGGATGCCACCGAGGAGGCCCCGTGAATCACGAACTCACACGAAGTCTACTTTGGAAAGAATATGTTTAATAAAAGCTCTGCCTAGAGTGTTATACTTCTCCACTAAGTGGAAGTTCTTTTATCGATAGTAGCTGTATTTGAGAAAGTGCTGAGGTGGAATCCACTACCTCAGCAAAAGAGGCATAAACTTGATGACCAGGCAGCTTGGCGGCTCTCT
This sequence comes from Talpa occidentalis, assembly GCF_014898055.3. Classification (NCBI taxonomy): domain Eukaryota; kingdom Metazoa; phylum Chordata; class Mammalia; order Eulipotyphla; family Talpidae; genus Talpa; species Talpa occidentalis. The sequence continues at coordinate 15,913,346 of NW_023601433.1, forward strand.
GGCCCAGGAGGCACAGAGGATGTGCTGGCAGGCGGCCCTGTGGGTATCTCCCCTCACGAGCCAGAGGGTGGAGTGAAGGGAGATGAGCCTCTAGGACTGTTGTGGGGCCAAGTCATCCTCGCTGCCTTTCTCATTATCCTACTGCCAACTGGCTCTGCACTCTACTGTCAGAGGGTCTGGAGGATACACTGACATATTTAACATTCTCTTTTCAACTTCCACCCTTTATTTTGAGGATCTTCCACAAGAAATTTATCAACACCACCTTTTGAAAGATCAAGATCATATAGGATAGGTGAGATTTACGATTTAGTAAAGATATTAAAATTTCAAAGTGCTTTAAGAAATGAATTCACTCATACAAATAATGAACTGCTTATAGAAAGAAGCTCCTGTGCACAAATGGAGTGTTACCATGAGCGTTTAATAACAATGCTCCAAACCAGAGGGACCTTATACAGCTCAGTCATTACCCCATCTACCTTTTATCGTTTCTTCCATCCTTCCTGCCTGCCTTCCACCCTTCTTTCCTTATGGAAAATTATATAACATAAATATTTACAACCATCACATCTTGAATTTTTTTTAATGTGTTTGTTAAGAAGTCCATCAAACAAGGGCAAAATGCAGCAGGTCTTGCATTTTTCATACCAATTTGTTTCTGCTGCCCTGTAAGATGTCTGGTCCTGTTTAATTACACCTGCTGACTGAGAATTTTAATAATCAATGTTCTTTCACACCAGTGGAGAATATTTAAAAGCCCTGTTTCTATCCAAATAACTAACTAAAATAAACAAATTATCTTTAGTATATGTTAGTGATAAGCTCTGAATGTTAACAATCACTTTACAATCATCTTTACAGAATCTCCTTTTGGATCCAGTGGGCAAGCCACTATTGCTGAAGACATGCTGACTTTTCAGCATATCATTTTAAGTCAAAAAAATAAAAGAAATTGAATAGAAATGACCTTTTCTCTATTACATGATGACCACATGAAATAGATTACTGGTAGTTGGGGACAACTCAAAATCAGTCATTAATTATTATAAAACCCAAAGAGACACAAGACATAGTTTAAAGCAAAGATAAATACACCATATGCATTTTTTTTCCTTTACAAATGTTGATGCTGGACCGGACAAATGTCAACTACGTCATCAAGGAGACAGGCAACATGGAGGGTAGTCATGTGCACTGTAGTTATTAGAGCTGAGTCTCTCCCATTCTGAGGCTCACCAGCTATGGGTCTCTGGGCTGGTCTTTTTCACTCAAACATCAGTAGACGTATTTGTCTCATGGAGGTGCTAAGCTAGCACCTAACAAATATACTTTTGTGGATCATGTGTCTGCAACCCCATGTTGATGCTGGATTTGTTGCTGCTGATTGGTGGCATGGAGAAATCAGAGATGCAGAAGTCTCTACTACAGGAATCAATAAATCCTAAGAGGCAGAGAGTGTGTCGTGGATGCCATTTAGGGAAGATCTGTGGTTGATCTTCCAGGTTACTGCTTATTTCAGTGCAGACTTCAATCAGATCAGTTAAAATGTGCAGCAAGCCATGTTTGTTGCAACTATTCTGAATCAAGAATTACACCAATCACTTTCAAGGAGTAGCTAAGAAATTTGACTATTTACTAATGGTTGGTCATTGGTATTAACATTTTGATACTCAACGAATTTTAAAGCACTTTATGTAGTCAGATAATTAAACCATCTGGATACTGTGAGGAAAGTCCCATTACTTTGAGATCTCACTAAGCATTAAAGCACAGACCTGTACTACTATTTCAGCTTCATTTTTATTTTCAGGTTTATGTAAACTTCAGTTTCTTATACAAGTTCTAAAGCAAGAATCATACTTCCAGAGCCATCTTCCTTTTAAAACGTTCAAGGAGATTTCAATTTATATTTGTTCTCCTAACATTCCTGTGGAAATGAGAGTCAACTGAAGCATTTGTACAAAGGACTTGGATACAATGAATTGGAAGAAATACTACATGTTTTTATTGTAGGCTAATAGAAAAAAATGGTTTCTAGAGGAATGAAGAGGTCACATCTTGAGCCAAGCACAAATCATCTTTTGGATCTGGGATTGTTGGTCTACAGTGTCAGTGCAAATACTTGGATACAGTGTCGATCAGGTGACACTTTCACAGGAGACCAACGAAAGGAATAGAAGAAGGGGGTGAGCATTTTAATCTCTGGTGTGAAGAATTATACAAAACCTCTCATTTTTATCAACATGATCATATCAGGAATAATGTATGATCTCAGGACAAGTGAGCCTGTTCTAAAGACTCTCAAACTCCAACATCTTTCAGTCCTCTTTGCCCCTCTTCACTCATGGCTCCTTCTTCCTCTTCTCCAGAAATCTTTAATTCTTCTTTTTACACTTTGCACCTCCTCCCTCCCTTCCTTCTTTCTCTAGAAATTTTGTAACACTGGTTAAGTAAGCAAATACTGAGGGACTAAAACTCTACTGGCCTTTCTTTAATTTTCTAATTAATCACACATCCTTTGGGGTCCTCTTTTATTCATCTGTCCTATAGATTAACTTTATGATAACATGGAGCAAAGGGAGGCTTTAGATGGTATCCTTAGAGAAGGAAGGAGCACATGAACAAGCAAAGAAGGGAGAAGGAAGAAAAAAGTCAGAACAAATAGAAAGTGAAGAGGTTGGGGGAATTCAGAAAACTGAATCCCAAAATTTGGCTTCCATGCTGTGTCCTATGAAGGGTCCCTTCCATTCAATGTATCACTCTTTATATAGACAGCTTTCTCAGCTGGCCCGGGTGGCTCACGGAATGGGATGACCCACAGTCCTTCAGGGGATAGGGTAAAGAAGGAAGATTTTAATCACAAATTATTTAATGACCTAATCTTTATGGGAAAATGAATTAGTAATAAGGTTATCATCTGCCTGGGGGCATGAATTGGTCCAAGTGGCTGTGATTACAACTTACTGACTGATTCTTCCCAGTAATTTATTGCAAATCAGTCCATAATAAATTTGGTTAAAGAGAATATAATTATAAAATATTGGAGTTGGAAATGACCCAAGAAATTATTCTGCTCCAACCTCTGACCTCTGCTTGAATACCTCTCATACTGGCCAACTCAACAACGACTGGCCTCAAGTCCCAGGATCTTCTTTGCCTTCTGAACATGAGTTAGTCTCCAAGAGGTGATCTTTCTCCAGAGGCAATGCCTTTCTGGTTTCTTGTAGTATAGGCAAGAGAGAAAATATTCAGTTAAAATACATTTTAATATTAAAAGGAAATGAGAGGCCAAGTGAGTAGAGTGCAAGAAGAAGGTAGTAACAGGTAATTAAATACATTTTCTTGGTGGCTAGAGTTACCACTGATTTCTATTCTCAAAAGCTAAGAAACCCTAAGCATTCTCTGTTCTTATCACAAGTTCACCAAGAGGAAATGAAACGAAAGCACATTAACTAGTGCCTGAGCAAACAATAGAAAGAAAAGAAAGAAAAGAAAGAAGGAAAGAAGGAAGGAAGGAAGATGCGACAAAGCATCTCTTATTGAATACATATGAAGTATAGATGGCCTGATCTACTTTCATTTTTTCATTTCATTTTTAATTAATGAAAAAACATTGCCATTTTGTCAATAGGGATATGATGGAAGGATTCTGAAATGGGTCCCTCACGATCCTTCAGTGTGATACAAGCCCTCAGTGGAGATATTGTGCATCACTGAAGCCCACACTCTTGTCTGAATGGGCCAACAACCATAACCAATTCACTCACCAAGGTGAGAGGACAACATAACAAGAGTCACTGTTAACACTGTTAACACTTAGGAAATTCCAAGTCTGTGGGACTAATGAGCTAGGAACTGTGAATGAAGACCAACTATGTATGAAAAATGTATTTCTTATTAATGTATTTCTTATTAATCACAATAAGCTCACATGCATCCAAATGCCATCCAAATGTCAAGGAGCTAATGTCATGAGAGTTGCAGCTGTTCAAACTAATAGCAGAGAAATATATGACCCAGAATTTCTCAATTTAAAGAGTGTCAGTACATTGTTCTATTTGACCATCACAACAATCAGGAGGACACAAGTATTTGTAACTGTTTTCACAGGGGAAGAAACTAATCACAGATTGATTACTTCAGGTGCCTTAGGATGGGGAGCTCCACTGGCGCCATATCCCTACTATAGAAGGTCTATGACCTGCAGTTCTAGGTGAGGACATGCTCGCACTTGCAGGGAACTTCTGGTCTACTCCAACTTGACTCCACTTCTCACAATAAGAAAAATCGGAAGGGCCTCCCTGGTGGCGCAACGGTTGAGCGCTGGGCTGGGAAGCTGCCCGCAGCCTCTGCAGCACCTGTTCTATCCCAGGCCACCAGGCCAGGGTCCCGCACGCCGTGCAGACCTCTCCTGCTACACCCGTTGCTCCCCTCAGCAGTGAACTTCGTCAGTCAGTCTTCCTGTTTTGCTCCCAGCTCTGGCTCTGGTGAATTCTCTCACCCTCCTGCGCTTCTGACTGTACCCAGGGATTGTATAAATAAATAAATAAAATCTTAAAAAAAAAAAAGAAAAGAAAAATCTGAACACAATGAAAATCAACAACTTTTTAGATTCATCTGAGAATTTCAGTCATGGGGCAAACTACAGCCTTGAAAACTAGAGAGACAGACCTACCAGAGAATCACCACTCACCGGGAGTAGAAGAACCACTATGCCAGCAACTGGGCAACTGACTAATTCCTGTGACTGAGCAACAAATACCTTGAAAACTGAAAGCTCCTGGAATCCCAGTCTTAAGGGGACTCCCACATGTTTGTGAGTTTTTACCACAAACAAACCCATCAGGTTCTAAGGGTAAAGACGGCAGAAAGAAATCCTTTGGTGCTTTCAGCTGGAAGAAGGGGAAATAAATCATTTTTAATATGATCACTGAGACTTATTTTCCTTAACAAAGACCTGCCCTCAAGGAAAACTATTTTACCAGGGCCTACTCAATGCGATGGAGGGAAAATAGCCACCCCCAGGCCTCTATAGCCTCCCATCTCATTAAGGTGGAGAAAAATCTGAGAAGCATTTGTAAGGATCATAGCCCATGGGCACAGGCCCACTAAAAGACCAAGAACTAATCAAACAACTATTATAGAAAACGCTTTTTCTCCTCCACACCTTGTTACCACTACAACAGGACTCTTGTATAATAATGATATTACAACAGAAAGAACTTAAATACTTAAACTCTATATAAGAAGGAGTTTTTAAAGAAATTCAACGTCAACTGAGGAAATAAAAACAAAGACACTGGATGAAATATTAGCCTCAGAAAGCTAGAAAAAAAGTAAACACTGGGAAAATCATAACTATAAAAATATAAAACCTCACACTACAGCCAATTTACCTTAATTCTCTTTAACCACTACATTACGTCTGCATTGCAGCAAAAAAACTGTGAAAGACATGCTGAAAGGTGGAAATCACAGAGCTAAGAGAGAAAGCAAACAACAGAACTATACTCAGATCAGGCAAAGATGCTAGAACTAGATAAGAAAATTCAAAGTAACTATGATGAACATGTGAAGGACTCTAATGGAAAAAGTGTATAATATGCAAGAAACCAAAACCTGTAACAGCAAGGAAGAATGCTTTTGATATGCTCATCAGAAGACCAGAGATACTTGAGGAAATAATCTGAGAGTTTACAGAATCCAAAAAGTAAAGAGGAAAAAAAAAATGAAGGAAATGGAACCTAATATCCAAGTAGCATCGGAACACTACAAAAGGCATAACAGACACATACTGGAAATACCAGAGAAGAAAGAAAGGAACATAAGACATATTTAAAATAATAATGACTGAGAATTTTCCAAAATTAATGACATACACCAAACCACCCAACTCCCATCACCTGGCAACACACACCAGCTCCGGACAGTGCCGGCCCCTACTTCATCACCCTGACCCCTACTTCATCATATCCAATATGAGCCGTGCAGAGGGTCCGACAGAAATCACAGCACAATCAAGGGGACCTGGATGCGTGCCACTGAAGAGGAAGACTTGGATGTCTAAACCTTCCCAGAGCAGTGTGCATAAGGCATGTTTGAATGCAGAAAACTTTGCTGAAGTACTAAATCTGACAGTGCAACATTGCACCCCAGAAGCTGCCTCCATGAAATAAATTTGAGAGAATGTTGACACAGTGATATAGTCAAATTTGAAGGATTAAAAAAAAGAGAGACACATGAAAACATGTGCTTAAAACACATTTATATCCAAACCCACATACATTTTTTTTTTAATTCTTGGAATATATAAGTCTTTTCTGGAAAGAAGTGGCCTTGCAGTTTTCAAGATCCATATAGATTCTTTGGAGTGCTAATTGTACTGGAAGTATAGTTCTTAAAGTACAATTATTTTTTAGCACAAAGTGGGAAAAAATGCTTCTGAAGAAATAGATTATCTTAGGATAAATAATGTGTATTCTTAAAACGTGAGCTTTTCTTTATTATTATATAAAGATATATATCCTATAAATATACATATTCTATAACATATTTATATAACATAGTTATGATCACACAAGATAATTCACATACCATAATATTTACAATCATAAATGCATTATGAAATATAAAATTACAAATATGGTACATTGATATATACTATATAAAAACATGTATAATTCATCTTTAAATTCCTTGGAAATAAACACTACTTTCACATGTATTTTTTAAAATAATCACACTTCTGGGGTCTCCCCTGGTGACATAGGCGGTTGAGTGCAGCACTGTGAAGCTGTCTGCAGCCTCTGCAGTGCTGGTTCGATCCTGGCCAGCTGGCGAGAGTCCCACATGGTGCGGCAGACCTCTCTTGTCTCGCCCACTGCTGCCCTCAGCAGTGTATTTCTTCAGTCAGCCTGTTCTGCTCAACACTCTGTCTCTGGTGAATCCTCTCACCCTCCCGTGCATCTGGCCTATACCCCGGTTCTTGTATAAATAAATAATCTTTTAAAAAAATAAAATAAAATAATCACACTTCTGAACTTCTGCCTAGAACGAAAATCTATGGAGAGAAGCAGAGTCTACATAGCGTGGTATGCAAAGTGACCAAATTTTCATCCCCTGAGCACTTGCTAAGTCTTCCTTCCCTGCAGAGAATGACCTGTCTGCCTCTGCATTTCCTCTAGGACATGGCTACCTAGCAAGTTCTCCAGGCACTTCTCAAATCCTGCAGGGAAATTGGACCTCACTAAAAAACAGGAAACAGAACTTGCATATCAGCCTGCATCCACCTGGAGTTTCAGAGAGGGTGTGCAGAATGTTTCCGAAATTGTTGTTCCCTTGATTCGCAGAACAAGACTGAAATATCTACCCCCACTCCCAGTGCAAACATTTTTCAAGTCACTGATCTGGTAACTAACTAAAAAAAATTGGTCTTAAACTCCTTGAGCAACAGTGTGCTCCTTACATTTGTATCTCCACATCCGCTGTGATTTTCTTCAGGGTCAGGACCTTAATGAAGGTAGGTACCACCAAATGCTTTTGTTTTTCTATTGATATGAAAATCATCTGGCTGTCCAATTCACCCTACTCCCTCATCACCTTAGGGCAGATCAAGAGTCCAGCTCATCAGCTAAGCAAGTCTCTATGAATCACGCCCACAAAAGGGATAGAACAGCCCCCGTGCAATCTGCAAAAAAAGACAGATGCAAAGCAGGCTGCCAGGTTAGCCTCTCCAGCTACCAAAGAAATGTCAACTGATTATACCCCAGAAGGAAAAGGGAACAGATGGATTGACGTGACTAATGTCATTAGCCTATTTGCCTCTGGGAATTAGAAAAAGGGAGAAAACACAAGCGTGTTTACCCATATGCTTCATGAAGGTAAGGGTTGGGAATTTGTTGGTTTCTTTCTTGATAAAAGAAGTTCTCATTCTCTATTAGGTATTCTGCCATTCCTTTTGTAACCTGGATATAAATGCCAGAGTGAAGTATATTAGAATTAAATTGATCACTGTGTGATCACAATCAGAGGGTCACAATTATAACACATTTATAGGGCACATTTGTAGAGCACTGTTGTCTAAATATAAAAATACATAGTGACAAAGAACTTACAAGAAAAAGGAGAGCATTATCTAAAGGGCTGAAAACAGAAAAGAAAAAAAATGATAAATACATATATATATATATTTATACACACACACACACACACACACACAAGAGGGGAGGTGAAACAGAAGAATGAAGAGGGAGGAGAGAAGAAAGATGAAGAGAGAGCGTAATGGGAGATAAAAAATATTTATGGTGTTAATTCTCCCTCTTTCAAGCTCATTATTGCCTTTCCCCTATATCTCCCCAAAGACTCCCGCTTAGCTTGTGTTCAACAGATGCATGTTTATGCTCCCTCCGCTCAGCTGTCAGAAACTTCATCTGTTAAAATGTTAGTTTTGAAGACTGTAAAAAGGAAAGCTGATATAGTAAATCTGATTCAACAACCACCATCACCACCACCACCACAACAAAAATAACACTTATTTTTGAGTGAGCTGTACTGAACCTCTATAATAGTAACATAATTGCCAAATTTAGCTTGAATAACCAACATTTTAATAAAGCAAAGGAAAAAAAGAATGTCATTCTTCATGGAGTTGATGAGAATATTTGAGATTACATTAATATATCAAAACAGCAGAAGAATGAAAAACAAATTCAAAATCCCATTGAGAAACAGGGCTACAAATATCCAAAGGAATATTTGTCAGGATTTAAAAAAAAATTCCAGTGCTATTTCTACCAGAACAAAATTCTTGACACATGAGGTGAAATATTTGGGTCTTGCCTCACTAACGTGGAATAATTAAATCTAGACTGAGCAGTGCTCCAGTCCTGCCTAGTCACTCATAAAGGCGAGATTCAAAAGAAAAAAAAAACTAGACCCAAGGAACTTAACAATGCCCCAGAAGAAAACCCAGAATATTCAGAGGAAGACAAAAATATCATCAAGTTAAAATCCACAATAAATGACTACCAGGTATGTCAAGAACCATGAAAACACAAGAAATATATTAATGAATCAAAATGGGAGAGGCCTGTAACTTTAAAAATACTAGACTGCACAGACAAGGATATTTAAAAAGTCATTATAATGCTATTGTATATATTCTTAAAGCTAATGATAGAAATGAAAGATAGTTTTAAAAAACAACTTCTAGATATGTAAATATAGTATCTAAAATATAGAGATGGGAATTACTGCAGACTAGACAGTGCAAGAGAAAAGATTAGAGAATTTGAAGATATAGAAAAAGAAACTATATAAAAGAAAACACAAAAAGTAAAGAAAAAATAGAATACAACTGAGTTTTATGAACTGAATGAAGATGAAAATAAAACCTATCAGAATGTGGGTGTTACTAAAGAAGTACCTCAAGTTATAACAGTGAATTCTATTTTTAGAAGAGAAGCTTTGAAATCACTGACCTTCACTTCTACTTATGAATAGAAAAAAGAAGATCAAGTTAAACTCAAAGTAACTAGAAGAAGAAAACAAATATCAGATCAGAAATCAATGAAATATAAAACAAAAAAGTAGAAAAATCAATGAAACCAAAAGCTAGTTTTCTACTAAAATCAATAAGCTTCTACAGACTAAGAAGAAAAAAAACAGAGAAAACAAAGATTATTACTACTGGGAATGAAAATGTCACTTCACTTCAGTGTCTAGATATGTTAAAAAGGAAAAGAAGGGAATGAACAACTTTATGCTGATACATTCTACAACTCAGATGAAATGAACAAATTCTTTAAAGACGCAAGAAACTACCTACCCTACCTCAGTCAAGAAACAATAGATCATGTGAATAACCATTTAACTATTAAGGATATTGAATTTTATTTAAAAATTTTCCAAAAGTTCAATGTTGAATCTTACCAAACATATAAAGAAAGAATATCAATGCTGTACAAACTTTTTCAGAAAATTGAAAAATAAGAAAGAATTCCCATCTTATCCCATGAGGTCAAAATTCTGACAATTATGACATAAAAATCACAAGAAAAGAAAACTATAGATTAATATCTATTCTTGAATGTTTATGCAAAAAAATTATTCAGGGCCTCCCCTGGTGGCTCAGCAACTGGTTGAGCGCTGGGCTGCAAAGCTGCCCACAGCCTCTGCAGTGCCGTTCGATCCCTGGCTGCCGGCATGGGTCCCACATGGCATGACAGACCTCTCCTGCCATGCCTGCTGCTCCCCTCAGCACTGTATTTCATCACTCTGCTTGTTCTGTTCCCTGCTCTGGTTCTCTCACCCTCCCATGCTTCTGACTATACCCAGTACTTGTATAAATAAATAAATAAATCTTTAAAAAAAAAATTCAAACTTTTAACAAATCAAATCCAACTACATATAAAAAAGATAATTCATCTTGACCAAATTAAGTTCAAGCCAAAATTGAAGGTAAGTTTAACTTGTTTTTTTTTTTTAAAAACTAACTAATTTAATTCAACATATTAACAAAAGATAAAACATACTATTATCCCAATAGATGAAGTGAGAAGAGCTTGGACAAAATTCAAAATCAGTAAGATGAACAATTCACTGAAAAAATTCAGCAACTAGAAATAAAATAGTTTCAACTTAATAAAGAGCATCTATGAAACACATAGCAAAACATCAAATTACTTGTCAAAAGATCCATTTACTTTCCCTGTAAATTCAGGAAGAAGCCAAGGATATTATAATCAAGACGGATAGATGTTGATTTAAAATTTTGTACACCCAAAACCTATGGAATGTTATAAACCAATGTTACTTCAATAAAAATTATATATACATGGATATTATACATTAATCTCAAAACTCAACAATAAGAAAATAGATAGTCCAGTAAGATAATTTGCTAAGATCTGAACAGATACCAAGAAGATATATATCCAGGCCCATGGATAGAGGATTAGATCAAAAGATGTGGTACATCCACACTAAGGAATACTATTCAGCCATAAGGAACGATGAAATGTGGCCATTTACAGCAAAATGAAAGCAGCTAGAGAATATTATGTGCAATGAAGCAAGAATGGCAGAGACAAGTATTAGACATTTACATAGAAAATTAAACAAGGTAAAATACTTATATAAACTAGCAGACATCAATAAACACAGCATTTCTAAGGTTAAGAAGGAGAGGGGAAGAAAAAAGACTCTAAGGGAAATATGGGATGATGGTATGAGAAGAAAAAAAAAAAGGAGATATCTAGCTAGCTAGCCAGCTAGCTATTGAGATATATATATATATATATATATATATATATATATATATATACCCAGAAAAAAAAAAATCAAGTGAACAGATGTTTAATGTCATTTGCCATTAGGGACATGCAAATTATAAACACTGCACATCTGTTAGAAATGTTAACATTAAAACGACTGACCGTGTCAAGTGTTGCCAGGGAGAAGGAACTGAAATACACTTTGCAGATGGGAATCTAAAATGGTACTACCACTCTAGAAAACATTTTGGGTATTTTGGAAAAGGTTAAATATACACCTACCATATGTTCCAGTCAATCCACCTGTAGGTATTTACCCATGAAAAATGAAAGCATATGTCCATACAAAAAAGTGTACAAGAATGTTTCACAGCAGCCTTTTGGTTTAATAGTCAATCCTGGAAATAGCCCAAATGGCCATCAGCGAGTGAATGGACAAGCGAAGGAATAAAGCAGAAGTGATTATTGATACGCGCTCAAAAAATGACGCAAAACAACAAAATCCAGACAATCCAGAACATACACAATAGTTTGATGTATATAACATTCCAGGACCATCAATCCATGCAGACTGGGCATGGGGATAGAGGTGTGGCAGGGAAGGATTACAAAGAAGCAGGAGGACTCTTTTAGGGATGACAGATACATTCATTCCCTTGATGGCAGCCCTCGATGACAGTGATGGTTTCAGGAGTAGATGCAAATCAGACTCACCAGATATTATACTTCAGACATGTGAAATTAATGTAGGTCAAATATCTCCCCCCAAAAAGTACAAACAAACAAAAAGACAAAGAGAAAGACTTGGTTTCCCCCCACCAAAAAAAAAAATAAAAACAGATGTTAGACAAAACAAATAAAAAACACTCCACTCCACTCAACCAAAAAATTACTTCAGATCTCATGCAGTCTCTGTCTGCTATTTACCCTCTTCCCTCAAGGGGTCTCAGCTGACAAAAATGAGCCAGGGACCCTTCTGAAGAAACACCCATCCACTGCGTGGGAAGAAGTAACTGTCATGAAAATCCACTGATTCATTAGGTCTCCCGCAAAAGAACTCTTCATACAGAAGGGTAACAAGGCCTAGAAACATTCCTTGAAAATTCATATGAAGCTGTCATGTTGATGAGGCCAGATGACATTCATCTACATGCTTTTTCCTGCTCCTTTTAACTTTACAGCATGGTAGAAACAGTTAATGTGTTCATTCCTTCACCAAACATCAATTTAATACCCACCCCACACAAAGACATGTACAATCTGCAGGTAGGAAGGAAAAAAGTTGTGGTCCCTTTTCTGGTGACATCTGTGTTAATTGTCTTTAGACAACATAAATTAAAGCAACCAGAAAATTAAAACAAAAGCATGAAGGGAGTAAATATAAATAACAAACACAAAAGAAAGTTGAAAATAAGGGGAATGCATGAGGCGACGTCATTAACAGGAGTTGTCTGGGATGGCGGAAGTGTTGCTCATTCATTCAACAAAGATTCTTTTGGCCAGGATTTACTAAATCCGTGTCTACAGCTCTCTGTGTGAAAATACAAGGGCTTTTCAGCCTCCCAGGCACCGTTCTTTACCTGATGAGAGTCTGTGAGGAGGGAAGGCGGAGGTCAAAGTTCAGGTGGGGATGAGGGTTCATATTTGAGTAACAGTGTTTACTGGACTATAATTCACTTTTTGAAAGTGCCAAGAAAGATGGGACTATAGCTTCCATCCTAAAGGCACTCATAAAAGCAAAGAGAAAGAAGCACAGAAAAGCTTGACTGCACACATATGATAAATATTTTAATGGAAATGTACCAGAGGCAATGGGATCATAAAACAAAGTATCTGTGGCAGCCAGCAAAGCTTCATGGAGGAGACACTGGCACCAACAATTATGGATGATGTTCCTAGGAAGGAACAGGCCAGGTGTGTTTCCAGCAAATATTTTGTAAGGAAGCCATGAGTTAAGATTTGTATGAAGGGGGCCTCCCTGGTGGCACAGATGGTTGAGCACAGTGCTGTGGGGCTGTCCACAGCCTCTGCAGCCTGGGTTTGATTTTTGGCTGGCCAGGGGAGATACCCACATGGCATGGTAGACTTTCCTGTCTTGCTCACTGTTCCCCTCAGCAGTTATTTCGGTCAATCTGCCTATTCTGTTCCCCACTCTGTCTCTCGTGAATCCTCTCACCCACCCCCCACCCGGCCCCGCACCTCTGGCCTGTTCGCCAGTTCTTGTATAAATAAAAATAAATCTTTAAAAAAATTTCTGTATGAAGGGAACATCATTTCCAGCACAAAGAACTGATGGCAAGACCAGAAGTGGGGAAACTGACTGAGAAATGACTACACAAATACAAGAAAGAAATGGCACATAGGATGGAAAGAGGAGAGAGAGATTTAAGCATCAGGATATTGAGTCTATCAGAGTGAATTATAGGTACAAGCTGAGGGATGGCACAAAGTCAAGATGACCTGAGTTTCTGTCTTAGATGGCTGGAGAGGGAGGGCACACGGTTCTAGTCATTATTTCATTCATTTCAGTGAATGCATTCATTATTGGAAGTGGTGGATTCGAAATATTTAAGACACAATTCTCTGCTGCAGATATAATCAAGGTTCACTGCCATGGTCTACGGCGTCAGATGCTTCAGAGGAAACCCTAGTCTAATTCAGCATGAATACCGCCCCTTCAATTTGGGGGTTTCAGTCAATTTCAGCATGAAGGGTCTCAGCACAATGATGGTGACAGAGTTACCCTGAATGGATGCCATGTCCCAGTTGGATCCCTAAGAAATCATGGTGTAAAAACCCAGAATGGAACCACAGATGACATTTGCCAACTACTAAGCTCAGTTGCCCACAAGATCTTACTGGGTCCAGGTGCAGACAAAGGGTTAGTGCGAGGGAAAGGGCATCGCCCGGGAATGGGCACAGTAACAGGCCATTGGGAAGAATTAGGAATAAGAGTCTTAACACTGCCCTGGCTAGAGCTGGTGTGCAGGTGAAAACACCCCAAGGCAGCCACCAGCTCAGTGCATTAATGAAGTAGGGAGCCAGGGGGTAGCATATTGGGATCGTGAGGCAGGCAGACAGAGCAGGAGAGTATGGAAGGGGACAGAGAGGAGACCAGAGAGGACACAAAGGATGAAAGGGATTTAAATGGGAAATGTAGTGCTTGCATTTCAGTGGCCACTCTGGCTAGCACATGAGGAAAGGGAACAAGAACAGAGACAGGGAGGAGGGTCCAGATAGATGGAAAGCCTGGGGAAGGATGAGTTAGCATGAGCAAACACTGCAAAGCAATTCATCCCAATGCAGCAGATGACGCTCTGCAGGACTCTCTGAAGAGCGAAGAAGAGTATGGGAAGCCAGGAGTGGATGATTCCAGAGCTCCAGTTCGGATATTGTATTTTTGCGGTGCTCAAGCCTCCAAGGTCATTCAGGAGGCAATCTGGTCCTGCTAATCCCAGGCAGTGTTATCAGAGTGTGGATGACTCCAGCAAGTCGAGGAGGAAACACAAGGAGGTTAGGGAGGAGGCTCCAAGGCACAGAGCAGATGCCGAACTGGAGCAAAGGCAGAGGAGATGGGGCACGGGGCAGGAGGGCACAGTGGAGCTAAGGTTCAGTGGAAGCTCTGAGTCCCACAGGCGGTGCCCCAGGCACTGGCTGGGAAATCAAAGGAAGGGACACGAGGGCATCACACGTGGGTGGTGGACCCTGGGGAATCCCAAGTAAACTCTAGGGTGGCTTGGGGGTAGAGAAAGGGGAAGCTTTGTAAGAAGTCAGGAAGCCAAGACCTGTTGGTCAAGGTGAACAGGTCACGAGGCAAGAACAAGGAAAGGGCTAGAAAGAGCCTGGTTTGGGCAAGGGAGTGGCACACTCTTCCCAAGAGCAGCTAAGGGAGAAGGTGAGGGGCTGGGTGAAGACGTCTATAGGGAAGAGACAGTGGCATTATAAAGACAACCAAGGGGTATCTTTCTTTTAAACCTTATTTTTTAAAAGATTTATTTATTTATTATTTATTTATACATACAAGAACCGGGGTACAGGCCAGATGTGCAGGAGGGTGAGAGGATTCACGAGAGACAGAGCAGGGAACAGAACAGGCAGACTGACACAATACACTGCAGAGGGGAGCAGCGGGTGAGACAGGAGAGGTCTGCTGCGCCATGTGGGTATCTCCCAGGCCGGGCTCGAACCCGCACTGCAGAGGCTGCCGACAGCTTCACAGTGCTGCACTCAACTGCCTGCGCCACCAGGGAGGCCCAAAACCTTATTATTTTTTAAGATGTGGAGCATGAAGCTATCTCCTGAGAAGGTGGAGGATGAAGACAATGGTTTCAGTTCTCAGTGGCAAAGGTGAGGGATAAAGAGGGAGCGAGTGGATGTAGATACCAATGTGATTAAAACCTGATCCCTGATACTGGTGACTGAGTTCTGGTGTAATACTGCCCACCCACAATGGCACTGGGATGCGGTATTTTGGCTCAGGAGTGGGGAAGGAGGAGGAGGGGCTGGGCGAAATCTGGCCTTGGGGGTCTGAAGGGAGGTTGATGGGAAGATATTTGAGGAAAGTATAAAAAAGAGCTATTTGGGGGTATAGCTCAGGGTAGAGCATTTGACTGCAGAAAAGAGCTATTCAACCAGGCTGCCAAGGGCCTGGACCACTTCAGGGGAGACCTAGCGTAGGGGTGGGGGACAGGTGGTTGCTGACACAGGAAAGAGTGGGCTCCAGGAAAGGAGATGCCAGCTGCCATTTCCATCCGTGGTGGTGGGTGGATGGTGGGGAGGAAGCGCTCCCTGATTGATCTGGGTGCTGGGGGCATGAGCTGTGCAAGTGAGCATGGACTGGAGTGTGCTCTTTCCTGCAGGTATGCTACATGTCACAACAAAGAAGAAAACTCAGGAGAGCTGCCAGAGAAGGCAAAGGACCACAGCAATGAAGTGCAAGTGTTCTGTGATGCAAGTTCTACATCCCAAGGCACCTGCTATGGTGGTTCCTAGGGGGGACTATGCTAATGGGGGAGACCTGGGACCCCTGACTCAGAAGGAAACCATTGCACAAGCCAGCAGCAACATGAATGGAGATAGTGAGACTGTACCCATCATTCCTCTCAAACCTAGGAATTCAGTCATAGAAGATATGTCGAACTTCTTAATGTGTGACTCTAGGCAATTTTTGCAACCTTTTCAAGCCTCAGTTTCCCCGATTATAGATTTCAGAACTGTCCGCTGTTCTATTGCCTCTCATTGTGAGGACTGGCAGAGATGATATATGCAAACTGCTGAATACAGAGTCTAAAATACAATCCCCAACACCACCTATTGTTATTCTCTTTATCACTGTTGTCAGTAACGATGTGTGTTAGAAACCACCCAGGACAGTCCCCAAGACGCCGAAGTTCAATAAACACTTGTCAAATATGAGTTCCGTGTAGAATATGAGGTTCATAGAGGACACACCAAGAACAGAGAAAGGTAACCATCACCTGCCTCCAGGGGAGATAAAACACATCCCAAAAAAGCAGCATGCGAAAAATTACAAAGCCTCACAGCAGTTCGGTAAGAAAACAGAGTGCTGGTTAAATATAGATGAGCAAAGAGTATTCAGAGGAGAGAGCAGAAGAGAGGTGCAGGACTGATGGGGAAGTTTACACAAGACCAGGCATGAGGGAGCCAGAAGGGCCATATAGTGCGACCTGGGGGGCGGGGAGCATCACTGCCCAGACCAGCAAGGCCTGAGAACCATCCCACCAAAGGGCTTAGGCTGGACTGGGGATAGGAGTCACCAAAGGTTAATAGAAACAGGAGGTCAGAAAGGCTTGAGAAAAAGCAAAAGGAACAATTGTTTGAAGCCACTACTTCTGGGTGCCCAGTTACTTTGGGCTCTCAGAAGCCCCTCTAGAACCAAGCAGGGAACAGGGCAACAGATATGATGGTTACGGAGAATTTTCCCTGCAGCTGTGTGTGGGATGTGCTACATCCCAGAACAGAAAGCAAGAAAACCCACACGATGTAATGAAGACTCTTGCAAAGATACCACATTATGACAATAAGTCCTTAAGTGCCAAGTCAGGAACTAAGCGGATATGACTTACCATTGGTAATTATGTTGGACAAATTGTAAAATAATAAGCATTTATAAACTTAATTCTCCTACCAGTCCTGAACATAGCACAGAGAATAAGTTCTTGAAATAAAAATATAAATAATGAGATGGTAGGAAACGGGATGAATGCACAGGAGCCAGTGCATTGTTTCCATGGTGATAGGTGACGTCATCACTCTGCTGACCTAAGATCAGTCTACGGTCTCCGTTTCTTGAATCTCATCTGTTGCCTTCTGTGCAAAAGTGATTCCCTTGTCAATAAATTGTCAGAAACAGCCTGACCTAGCACAGAGGCCTCCTTTATTGCAAATCACCTATAATCTGTAGAAAGTAACTTCAGTGATCCAGAGGTTACTCTAAATGTCCAGACTTTCGACACAAAGAATCTTCCAGACACAAAAGCCAGGGTGTGGTTTTGGTGCAGGGACCAAGCCATGGAAAGAACAAACACCACTGTGCAAACAGGCTAGTTTAAATTAGAACGGAAAACCCAGCTATGCAGGAATTCCCCACACCTCCTACAGCAAATCCACCCAACTCATTCTCCACATGAGCTAATCAATAGCCCGACTCGAGGGAAGGAAACAGAGAAGTCTCATCTTCCAAATCTAAGATTGTGATTGATGTTTTCTCCTATGGGCCTAAAAGATACAAACTACAACACATCTTTCTGCAGCTGACTGTCACAGGCTGGTCATCTTCTCTTCAGAGTGATGATAAGCAAGGGAGAGAGTGCCAGACGTGGAAGTCGAAACCGGCCTGAGCAATGAAGGGAAACACAACCAACAGAGCAGATCAGGTGATGGCTACCAGGGGATTGGGGAGCATGTTCCTATTTATAGAGAGCCACGGGATCCTAGAATCCCCAATGCAGGCCTCTCCTACATCAGGAAGAATCCAGGCATTACTTCCATGTCCTGCAGACCCCCGTCTCAGAGGCAAGCGGACCTTCCTGCGTGCTCTCATGTACACTGTTCTGGCCCTGGATTGCTCATGTGTAGGTCTGGGCATAGCTGTTCTTGCCTCCTGTGCAACAGCTCATGATCTCTGTTCTTCATTGCTGCGGCATGCGAGCCAAGCACATGAAACCTCAAGGAACATGGACTACAGGGACAGAGCACAGACCACAGAGGAAAGTGACAACCCTGTTTAGTGTAGACTCGTCTGAATGCCATTTGGACACCTGTGTCGGCCCGACCAGGAACTCAGTTTGATACTGCCCCCGTCATGCCAGAAACTGAATGGGCATGGTTCAATTTCATGCTTCTAATCAGGCACAAAAACATCATCCAAAAGTCCTTAGCACAGTGATTCAAGCAATTGCTGCTAATTATTAAAATGGTTACTATTCAAATTTTATTTATACTTTAATTTTTATGCTCAATTTTACAACACTGGTGTGTAAAAAGCTAAGTATAAAATATTCTGACCTGAATGACTGAAGACATTAAATAATGACTATTTACTATCATCCCAACACAGTGTTTTAAAACTACCTTGAGGAGTGAACACATTGATTGCTTCATTGCATCTTATTATCTCACCCCGACAGCTGTTTCTGTGCCAAAATACGTGAGTTCATCGGCCTGGATATAGTTATTCTAAGGAAGGTTAGTCCTGACTACTAACTTTACAAGCTAGTTCAAGAAATCAAGACCGTCAGATGGGCATGGAAAAAGGTTAAAAGCAAAAACTAACCCAGTAGTTAATGTCATAAGCAAAACTGGCCACTCCCAACCATGACTGATCATCAGAATCCGTATTATCTGTCACCACAGGATCACCTGCCATCGGCCACACCTGTTTGTCTCCAGGCTCTCAGATCATCACTGCGATCATCAGGTGTGGTGCAATTTGAGCTGAAATAACTGAAGGTACAAAGGTGCTATGACTTACGACATCAGACTGTAACACCCGGCATTGATTTCAGGGCATCGAGAGACCCACAGGATCATTAAAACCTAGCAATTGTCCAACCACCACACCCCAAAAGGTATTAGATTTTACTTCAACCACAAATAGTCTTTTTTAGGAACACTGAGAGTTCTCTCATTCATTAATGTCCACATTACTTCTTTTTAGGTCTTCTTTACACCTATACAGACAGCCATATACACAGAGCCTAAGCATTTACTTCAAACAGAAGAAATTTTTTCTCAAATCTAAAACTGAAATAGAAGAAGCTGGAGGGAAAGCTGTGGGATAAAGATGAAGTGTCAGAATGGCAACATATAAAGCCAGAGAAAGGAGTCCAGTTGATGTCCCAAAGACTCAATTAGTTTTTTTTTTTTAAATCTTTTTTAAAGATTTATTTATTCATGCATACAAGAACTTGAGTACAGGCCAGATGTGCAGGAGGGTGAGAGGATTCACCAGAGACAGAGTGGGGAACAGAACAGACAGCCTGACAGAAATACACTGCTGAGGGGAGCAGCGGGTGAGATAAGAGGTCTGCCGCACCATGTGGGTATCTCCACCAACGGCCGGGATCAAACCCATGCTGCAGAGGCTACGGACAACTTCGCAGTGCTGCACTCAACTGTCTGCGCCACCGGGGAGGCCCTCAATTAGTTTTCTTATATCAGAAAGTCCTTAAAGAATTTTTCTCTCATCATCGAGTCACATAAAGCACTCAAAGGTGGGATTCAAGCCAGATCTTCCCGGGGATGCAAAACAGTCCAACATTTCACATGTGAGCAAACAGTCGCTCTCACACTTTCCTGTTCTTTCCCTCTACCACAAGGTCTTCACCATTTGGAAATGGGTGGCTCCTGGCTGAAAGAGCCAGTGGGGCTGAACCTCTAGAAATGGGCACAATAGCACACACCCCAAATGCCCTCCGTGCTCCCTGTTGGACACCATCTGTCTCATGACTCAAGGCTCCTTAAGTGAGCCCACAGAGACACCAAGAAAGTCTAACTGACAGATTTTGGCTGCACTCTTGGGGGTCTTGAGGATTTTGCAGGAAGAGATCAGAGCTCCTTGAGGATCCCAGCCCTGCCGGGTCTCAGGTGATCCTTCCAACTACACCACCACCCAACTCAGTGTTCCATCTACTCTGATGGCTAGGAAAGAGGTGAGCATTCTTGAAACTGGAATGTAATCTTTTTAATGAGCCCCAGTATATGCTGGCCCCAGGCAGTGAATCGTCTACATCTTCCCTCACCTCATTTCATTTTCCCTTTGCTCAATTTGCTCCCTCTAGGGAAGGTGTCCTCAATCTGAATGGTTCATTAGAATAAACTTGCAAAATTCAACCCCAGAGACTGGAGAATTCACACCATTGGATTAAGGGTGGGTGGGAGGGTTGTGGCTGCTGGGGTCAGACGGCTTTAGGAACTAATGAACTAGCCAACAAAATGGAGACTAAGACACCAATTCATTGAAATCTCTTGGATTGCAGGTTTATAAAAGACAGAATTTGAAAATGCAGGCCTAAAAGGTGAGACAGCATAAGTAGAAGGAATCACAAGCCAGTAGGATGAGTTGCCCATCCTGTTTGAATAGGTGGGCTAAATCATGGACTGACAAGTCCTTCCAGTTTAGCCCAGCATGAGGCGGCCCACCATGACCATGAAGTGGCATGACAGGTAAAAACATTAGATCCTGACTAATGATTGTCTCACAATTTCTTGGAGGGAGAAGGCCAGGAGCTCACATGCTAGGTGTGCTGTAACAGCTTCTACACATGCCTGGTCATAGCCCAACCCAGAGCAAGCTATAATGCTGCTGCTCTATCTCCCCCTCGTATCTCATGGACTGGCCCTTTATTTTTTGTTGTTGTTGTTGTTGTTGTTTTATTTCTTTTCTGAGAATTTTTAAAATTTATTTTTATTTCCTTACATCATTCATTTTTGTACAATATTTGATTTCTCCCCTAAGGAATAGTCCCTACAACAGTTCTTCCACCACCACAGCACCCGTGAACCATCTCCATAGTCCCTGTGCTCTTTCTTCCACTGTTTTGACCCCTCTCGTTCCCCCTCCCAAGCTGTAGGCCTCAGATCTCTGGTCAGCCTGCGAGTTTTGTCATCTTCCTGACCCTTGGTTCAATATCCCTATTTTCTACCTACAAGTGAAACTATCCAAGATTTCTTTTTCCTCCTGATTTATTTCACTGAGACTAATCCTTCCAGATCCATCTATGTTGCTGCAAATAGCATGGGTTTATCTTTTTAATCATTGAGTAATATTCCAATGTGTATGGATACCACATCTTCTTGATCCACTCCTCTGTCTGGTGCATTTGGGGTGTTTTCAGGCCTTAGCTATTGTGAATAGTGCTGAAATAAACATTGGGGTGCAGGACCTGCCCTTTAAATATCTCCTCCTAACTCCCATTAGAGAGCCAGGTTATATTCCCCTTTCCCAGACTAGATTCATGTATGAGTCTTTGTAATGAAGCCAACTATTGCTCTCTGGTGAATTCTTTCCCTAGAGGGCAAGGACCCACTCTTTTTTTAGGGGGGCAGTAACAAAGATGTTAGAGACATTGAGGCCTTCTGGTTGGTTATCTTTCTGGGTTACTTGGGGTCTTGAGGGAACTACACATCATGCTGTAAAAATTAAAACTGGTCTCTTACTTTACTTCTTATATGTGATCAGGACCGTGGGGGGAAATTCTAAAGCAATATATTCAATGAATTTTACACTAGCCTTCCACCTTCGCATTTGACAGAATTTCAAGATTGGTAGCATCTTCATCTTCACACAGCATCTTGGCAATACTTTTAATTTTTATAAAAGGGGAAACTGAGGACCAAGGCAAAGTTATTCATTCAGAAATATGATGAGTAACTAGAGAGGGGAAAGTCACAGGACTGAGGGTTCAGACTCTATTCACTCAGAAGTGATTGGCTGGATCCAAGGGCTTGCCTTTGATACTCTGACACTGTCAAAATCAGCCTTGTCTAGCCTTAGGTTGCTCTGCTCAGCTATAATTGTTACAGTCTTTGTTGCCCAAAGCTTTGCCTGAGGGACCTATCAACTTCACACTATTTTGGATTTTATCATTCATTTCCCAGGAGAGTGACCTCATTTCAATAATAATACAGAAGCACTCAACCTTAAGATTGTTAGAGTAGCTTCCAAATGTCACTCAAAGGGCCTTTGTACTTCCACTGAGAACAGTTTTAGTTCTCTGCCCATTTATAAGGAAAAGGAGGGCATCAAAGAGTCATATAGATCAGAAAAAACTCATAAGAAAATTATACTAGATTCGAAGAGAAATTTGTTGAACTAATATTCTCATTAGCATGTTTACAAAGTCATAATGTAAAATTATACGGTGCTTTGAACAAGCTTATATATACTTTCCCTATGATGAAATAATTTGAGTCTTTTGAATGTTGCTATAGACATCTTCCTAATCCTACATCCTGATAAGTATGGATTCCTGATAATTATGGGCTTATAACAAACCCCCACCTAGGGTGGCTGTTCCTACACTAAGAAATCCCACATTGAAGCATTTATCAGCTATAATTTTGCAAACAATCAGCTTCTCAGTTTTAACGTAAGCAAGTATTTATCTCCACATATACAGAAATAGGAAGACACACTTGAGCAGGCACCAGTGGGAAGAGGAGGTGGGAAAATGTGGACACACAGCTAACCTCCAATCATTGTTGTTATTCCCCTGAATATTGAGGAACAGCATAGTCCTGTTGGCAGGTTATCCTTCTGGGTCATAACTTAGGGTCTTGGTGAAACAGGATGGGCATCATTGCCTACTATATCTGTCTCTGTCCAACCCTTAGGCAAACCAGTGCCTACAATTCCTATGTTAAAAAGAGAAATTGATCAAAAGGTTGATATCAAAAAATGCACCAGTGTTCCCTGAATTTGTTTTAAATAAGAATGTTCAAAACAAACGGAATAGCCATGGGAAGGAGCAAATTCTTAAGCAGGTCATCTTGCAATCTGGAAGCATCCATTTTCAATTTTTTTTTTTTTTTACAATTTCATCTGCTGCCACATTCCACATGTTCATCACCCCTCCATTCTGGCTCTTCTCCAACAAGCCAAGCTTTTCATATTTAATTTTTTTAACTTATGCAGAACTCTGAGAACACCCTTCTCCCAGAGAACATTCTGCCCATCTTTGTAAAATGTCATGTGTTCTGCAACACATTCTCTTCTCTTCCATGCAAAATGAACCTACTGGTATCAATGGGTCCTCTCCCCTGGGCTATGCCAGCAGGAACACAAGACTTTGCCAAAGTTGGCCATGACCTGCCAGAAGCAAATGGCAGTGTTATTTCTGAGGACAGATGTCATTCCTTGTTCATCCCTGTCCTTACAGTGCCTACCACTGTGCCTGATACACTCAAGAGCTAGTGTTGCAGAAATAAATTCTAGCCTTTTACCCAGGCAGGGAAAGAACAAGCAGTACTTTAGGAATGGTGAGGCCAGGAGAGTTTTATTACTCATGCATGAGTTCTCAGACCTGGGTAGCCCCATAAGGTCTGAGCACTGGTCTAGAGACAGAGTTTCTTTTATACACAACCACTTTACATTGATAAAGTTGGTTAGTTAGCAAACAAATTATTTTTTTAATATTTTGTTTTCTATAATTCTTACATCATTTTTCATCTTTGCACAATGTATGCAATTTCATTTTGGTTATATTCCCCCATACAATTGCACCCCCACCTTATTTTGACTCTAGTTCTTCTTCTCCCCACCCTTTCTTCCTCCCCTCCCCCCAATAGTGTGTCTCTGGTTTATAGTTGCTTGTTGATTTTGATTATTACTTTGTATTGATTAGTTTTTTTCCTGGTCTCTTATTTAGGTTGTTTCCATACCTTAGCTATTGCAAAGAGTGCTGCTATAAACATAGGCGTAGCATACAAATTCTTGACACAGGAAAAGGGGAAGGATACAGATCTTCCAGGATGGCCTGGGAGATCAATCAGCCTAGCAGACGGCCAGACCTTGTTTAGATATGCTTATTAAGGAAGCAAACTTATTATTTACTTTACATTTCCAGGTCTATGACTCTTTTACAGGGAAAGATTTCTTTTTCTAGCAGTTCCCTTTCACTAGGTGTAGGATGACAGGTTCTTAGGAAGAGGAGCCTTATTTCCTGGTGTGCCACAAATGAGACTAGATTTCTACTGGCTTTTGAGGGGCTTCAACTGATCCTATATCTTCCTAAGAATGGCTATAACTTTAACTGTCTTCCCAGAGACCATTCAACTCATTCAGATAAGTTCATGCATCCAAAGTGAAAATAAGCTAAACATTCACCTCATAGCAAGCAACAGATAATAATGATTATAGGTGAATTATTTCTTATTTGTTTTGATACAGAAATTATTTCAGACTTAAACAAACAGCACAAAACTAGTAGAAAATTATTCCATGCACCATTTGCCCAGCTTCCTGCAATGCTAACATCACACAAAACTGTAGTAACATGATCAAAGCCAAGAAATCAACAAATGGTACCATATTATTGAATCAATTACAGGCCTTTTCAAGTTTCCACAAATATCACTTTCTGGACTAGGATCCAAACCAGGATCACACATGGCATTTAGTTGCCAGTGTTCCTAGTCTTGTTGAATCTTGAACCCGACGCTTCAGTCTTCCGAGGAGTACTGGCCAGGTGTCCTGTGGAGTGACCACAAATGAGGTCTGTCTGATATTTCCTTGTGACTGCACTTGGGGCCAGAATATCAAAGGAGCCAGGCTGTGCATACCCTTCTCAGGACATGGATCAGAAGGCACAAGGAGTCCACTCTTGCCATTGCCAGAAAGGTTCACTTGCATGTTTCATTAAGCTGCTGTGTGTAGGGTTTCTACACCGCAAATTCACTGTTCTTTCTTTTTATAATTAATAAATATCTTATGCGGAGTTACTGTGACACTGTGTAAATATTTTGTTTTTCCTTAAAACTTCACCTACTAACTTTAGCATGTGCTGATCATTTTGTTAGTGGGATTGCCAAATGGTGCTTTTCTAAATCTATCATCCCCTACAATATTTATTTGCAAATCCTTTATTTATTTATCTAGATAATTATTTACTAAATCACCTATATGGACCATAATGGGCACCTTATTCCATGGATTATTTTTAGTCCTACAGGTTGTAGTCCCTCTCTGTCATTCTCTTACTGTCATCCTCACATTTGACCACTGACAAGCCCTTCAACTTTGTAAGAGGTTTGCATCATTTTAAACACTTTCTTTATCTCTAGTACAGAAAGATATTCCAGATTCATCTGGTACTCTTCCTTTCTAAAATCAGCTATTATTTCAAGGAGGTTTGATTCATTTATATTGGAGAATCTTAAAATCCAAGATCTGGAAGCTAGGGCTACTAATGGCCACTGAAGCGTCACTGATTCTTGGCACAGGGCACAGAGCTGGGACATTCATGTCATGCACATACAACCACACTCTACACACCTACCCCCCTTTCTGTATCTGTATCTACATGTACATTAAAAACCCACATGTTTACATATTATATGTGCTTACATGTATTACATGCTTACATGTATTATCAAAACCCACATGCTTCTCATCCAGGCCATCTCCTTGTCCTTGCTTGTCAATTCTTTGACAATAAGAAACCCGGTTTTCATTACCCACAATATATTTATTTGTTGAAAATAATTTTCAGAAGTTCTAACCCATTCATCTGTAAGAAACCGAAGTATAATATCTGTACTAAACAGAATACGATTATTGCCTTAGCGTCTATGGTCAAAATACTGCTTTTTAAGTTGCCTGAATTAAGTATTAATCCCTCCCTCAACCCCAAATCTAAAGAGAGCATTCAAACTGGAAGGAGAGACATTCTTATGAAGGAAAAACAGGAATTCTCCTGTCTAATGGCATCTCCTATCTTAGTTATTAGGTGAGGCTAATTAATTCAGCTGTGTCAATAAAACCAAAAAGCCAAGTGCCATTAAATCTTAATTCTTCCAATGTAACAGCACTGCTGGGCAAGACCCTGCACTCATTGAGTTCCCAAGTATCTGGAGACTGTCATCTTTCAGCACATGCTTCCCAATGTCAGCCTGGGGTGATCTCCACTCTGACATGCATACTGGGTCTCTATGGGGCATAGCTAGAAGACACACCACTTCTGCTGAGACCCAAGCACAAGGACACGCTTATCTACAAGAGGGGCTGGGAAATGCAGTCTACCACAGACTCAAAGGAGAAGAAAACATGGATTTAGAGAGCAGGTAATTGCCTTGCCACACTGCACACACTGGCAATGCAAGATGTTCCTAAGAGAGTTACATCTATATCACCAGTTTTCCAAAATGTTCTGACTGTAGTATTCTATAAACATCATTAATTCATTTCAGCTCTCCTCACATCCTTGCTCTAGGACTGTCCTCAATCTTTCAAATTAAAAGGACTCTCACATTTCCATTTGTGTGTCATTTTTCAAAATGTATCTCTGATCCTTTCTAGATATATCAGCCAATATGCCACAGATGACTTTTGTCTAGTCCTTTATAGAGGCCAGGCTTCACCTTAACCAATTTAAATGTATCTGGTAATATAAATTCCGTTCACAATGTGCAATGAAAATGTAGCTTCCTACATGGCTCTCCTTGAGAACATTCACCTTTTTTGGGCATTATAAAAATACCCCTACAAGAGTATGCATGAGTGGAATTAGTCTGAGTCAAACATTCAACTATAAGATAATAGGTGGATTCTTTTTTCAAAAAAACTCGCCTTTCAGATCGCACTAACCTTTTTTGCTCTTCTCCATGAGGGCATCTGTCCACCCAGCAGTGGGAGGGAGCAGGGATGGCCCAGGTGCATTCTCATGGTCTCTGGTGCACAGAATGTTCAAACTGGACATGCTGAGCATGGCTGCCTCCAGCTCATCTCCAGGTCTGATGCACAGGCTACATACAAAACCCCAGAGTCCTCGATTTCACAGTCCGGACCACCAGTCCTGCCCAGAGTCCTCCCTGTTCATCCTTCTCCTTGGCTCACACAGACTTGGGGTGTGTTCGCTGCCCCACCAACCATCAACTGCACCTCTCCACCAACCTGCATATGCCACTTAAACAAAGACTCCAAGCAGAATTGGGGGGATTCCTGGAGCCCTGCAACCTTTGCACACGGCTCTTGCAGAAGCAATCACCAGGCTAATCAGGGACCAGGTGCCAGAGTGCATTGTGCACGAGTGGGTGTTTTGAATTCTCAGAATGCCACTTCTCCCCACAAATCCATGAGCCAAAATGGCTCTGGTCCAGCTTTCTTTCCTCAAGGCAAAAGTGTTACATTTTCTGTTCTCCAAGCCCTCAACATCCTTCCACCAGGGATCTGCAGAATTTAGTTCCTCACTTTCTCCAGGTACACAGCCACATTTTACCCAAGCAGTGGGGGCTCCCCTGAGCTCAGCTTCCCATCACATCCATGGTCTTAACTTGTGCCTTCATTGGTGGTTTGTCTTCACACACTGTCAGCTCCAGCATGGCAAAGACAGTGCAATGGCCCCTGATGTTACTCTAGATGTAAACCTAGAATAAGGCTAGCACATGAGAAATTCTCAGCAAATACCATACACAGAAGTTGAACACATAAACTCCCTTGCCATCTCAAGGAACAGGAATCTCCTCTATAGACTTTTGAAAGGAATACCAACACACACAAAATGAATTTAGAAAAAGCCTGGCTTTCAAATCTCTTGAATTCCAGGGGTGTCTTGCAAATTTCTGCTTTGACAGTTCAACTAAGAAAATATATTGTTTCCTTCAGTAGATTTTGTTCCTTTTCCTGAAATCCTAACACCCACTGATTCAGTGAAGAGGAACGTCTAGAACAATAAGATTTACAGCATGAAAACTAGTTTTCCTGGTGGGCATGTGCAGCACTGCCACAACCCTGCATCTGGTGGTAAGAGAGAAGGGAACTGTGTTGCAGAGACTGGAGCACCTGGCCCCAGGCCATCAAGGTGCACAGGGAAGGGTGGGGCTGAGCCCTCCTTTATCTCACTCAGACTCTTAACACTCTCAGTCACTGCTCTTTGTATTTTAAAGTCATTTTATTGTTTCAAATTGTTTTCTGGGTTCTGCACATGTATTCAGAAATAATTTTATGAGCAGTAGTATGAAATAGGAGGTCAGAATAAAAATGAAAAACCAGATGCCTGAACTTAAATCCTCCATCTCCATTTTGCTGGCTACACAATATGGCACAAATTACTCAATCCAATTGTA
Source organism: Talpa occidentalis (assembly GCF_014898055.3). NCBI lineage: Eukaryota > Metazoa > Chordata > Mammalia > Eulipotyphla > Talpidae > Talpa > Talpa occidentalis. The sequence continues at coordinate 15,941,926 of NW_023601433.1, forward strand.
TCTCAGTTTTGCAGAGATGAAAAAGGGTTAATAATAAAATATATTCCCCATAGGACCATTGTCGCAATAAATTAATTCATACATACAGCATATCACTTATAAAAGAAACTTGCAAACAACTCATCAAGCAATCTTGAATAAAATTTGAGTTCACATTTAGCCTTACTGGTAAGATCCCTTCAGCTACTATTGCAAAGTCCCTTTCCTTTTCAACACAGTAACATGAATGATGCAATCTCCTTTTAAATCTTTGTAGCAAATCAATGATACTATTTTCATCCAAAAGTTATGTTTGCAATCGACACCGATTTCACAGTTTTACTTGTTTTAATAATGAAATTATTTGGAACATAAGCAAGCCATTAAACACAATAATAAAGGAAATCACCACAAAACAAAACAAAACAAAAAAAAACCAATATATATATACATAAGAAGAAAACAAAACAGCAGACATCCAAACAAGCAATGTTTACTATGGGGAGCAGTTCATTTCAACTCAAGTTTTCAAAAGACTTCTTCCCACCAATGAGAGAATGATGGCTCACTGTATAGAGCTCTTGCTAGAATAATATCCTTGTTGAGTTCATGACTTGAATAAAACCCTCATGAGATTTGCCTGCTCACTAGGTTTCACTTTGGAGTTCACATAGGGGCCTTCAACACCAGCAGCCCCTTCTAGGGATACACAGGGAAAGCAGGGAAGCCACAGACCCACACTTGCATGCAGGCCAACAGGAGGCCCACTTTTGCACCCTCGTATGAAATTCAACTAAACAGAACTGAGTTCAACACCTATAGCCTTTTTCTCCACTTATGTATATTCTTGACCTGAATTTTTCTTTCTGTATGGGATGTTACATTCAGTAATGCTAACTGCAAAGAGCTCATATCTAAGTTCAGCAAACATACAAACATAAAAGAGATAGGCAGGAGCATTTTCACCCAGAAAGTGGAAACTGCACACCACTTAGTACTGTTCTTCAAAAGATGACAGAAACCTCTGTCTCCTGCACAAAGATAATGTGGTTGAGGCAGGTTAACTGATGTGTGTGTGTGCGTGTATCAAGTTAATTTCCCAGGAAAAAAGGGTCAATGGAGAATTTTAATTCTTACGAGAAAAAATCACTTCTCATAGTTAGATCAAAAGAATAATAGGGCCTCCCCTGGCGGCGCAGGTGGTTGAGCACAGTGCTGTGAAGCTGTCCACAGCCTCTGCAGCACCGGTTCCATCCTGGCCAGTGAGAATCCCACATGGCACAGCAGACCTCCCCTGCCTCGCCCGCTGCTGCCCGCAACAGTGTATTTCAGTCAGTCTGCCTGTTCTGTTCCCCACTCTGTCTCTGGTGAATCCTCTCACCCTCCCGCACATCTGGCCTGCACCCCAGTTCTTGTATGCATAAATAAATAAATCATTAAAAAATAGAGAAATAGATCTAATTTTTCAACACAAAAAGTTCCATCATGTTCAAAGACCCTTAAAAAATGAAAGCTACTTACAAAAGCTGATCACTTTGATGGCATTATATGAAGTCATCTTCCCATCAGTGTAAAACACTTTTCCACAATACAATACTATTATAAGGCATACTTTGTACTATTTTAAACTTAGGTATGACGGAATTTCCTTTACCAACAGTTTCTAAGGAAACAATTCAACTTGATCTGTTATCTCAAGGACCATTCCCTCTGAAATTGTTAACTCAAAGTTCCTACCAGGAAGCATCCATCTAGAGTTCGATATAACATGTTGCCTCTATCACTCTTTAACCCCCCACCCAACCCCACCATCACACACACACACACACACACACACACACACACACATACAGTGGAACCCCAAGTATCAGGGAGGCAGGAAGGAAGGCCATGGAAAGGGCAACAGTTGAGCTTTCACAGGGTGGTGGGAGGTACTCAGGGTTTATGAATCAGGAGCACAGGGCAGCTTTATGACTTAAAGCAACTAAGTAGTTAGTATTTATTTCCAAGTCAACATCACACGGTGGGGCTTTTGTAAGGGTTAGCAGGTAGCAACCCTCAAAAAAAATATTGAAAAGTTTTGAATGAATATTTGGATGAAAGAATAATGAAAATAAATGAAGGCAACAACAACCATGAACTTGAGGATGAAGAGCTTGGGGATGGTGGCCACATGGGAATAGCCTTTCACAAGCAAACAGGATCACCAGCCCTTTCCAGGTTAGGCCTGGAGAGAGAGAATTTTCCAATAAGAAGGACAACTGGCGAAGTGCCCCCTTTTTCCCTTTGGGTTTGACCTTCTTGATTTTTCTTACTTGGCCTCTTCTGTCACCACTGTCCTCTATGTCCTATCTCACTGCCCAATAGCCAGAGAAACCCCCTACTTTTATCCCCACAGCTGAGGCCTCTGGTACCGGCTTTCTCCCTAATTTGTTCTTAGAAAACGTTCAACTATAAGAGTAATATACATGTCTGTGTGATTTCTACCATAAGCTTCAAAAGGCCAGGACCTTCCAATGCAGCTACAATTTGCTATCCCAGGGGAAAAAAAGAACTCACTGTACAAAACAAGACTGGGTACAGAAAATAGAGAACAGTAAAATCAATCATTTAAATGGTCTGTTATTTACTTATTGACTAGGTAAATAAAAATATTTTCATGAAGATAGACATTAAAAACAAAATAAATTTTGCAGGCCAATGGGAAGAAATTCTGCTGGTCAGTTCTCATCCACCTAAATGTCAGTATTTTGATTTTACTGCAGGATAGATATAATTCTAAAACTATTCTGTTGACACAATTTTGATGTTATATAATATTTCTCATCAAGAAATAGTTTCTGAAAACATTAATTTTTGCTGCACTATAAAATTCTACCATTTTGCTTTGCACCATCATTTATTTACACATCACTCGTCGGAGATTTAGTTTTTTTCTGGTTTTGTTTTGTTTTTTTTCTATTTTAGCTAGAATGCCGCACAGCTCATTGTCTAACTTTCTGAACATTAGTTTGATAGATTGCTGGAAGAGAAATAACTAGACAAAGATATCAATCTTTTTTAGAGGTTTTATACTTATTGACAAATTGTAGGGATTAGTCATCTCACCAGCTGTGCCTGAGAAAGCCTTGGTCTCTGCCCCCTTCTCCTCTGTGGGGATGATAATTCTTTTTAGTCTGGAATGTTTTTTTAAGGACCTCAATGGACAATACAAAGTATTGGTAGGGAAGAGCACCAAGCTCCTGGTTACTATTCCTGCACCCTCAGTTTACAAACTACTGGGTCTCTGACAGTCACTGCTGTTAGTGCCTCTGATTGTGTTGATCTTCACTCCTTGGCAGCTTCCACCCTCTCCACACCATCCCTGCCATGAGGTCCTCTCCCAATGCTGGTGCAATTGAGAGGGAGGCTAAGGCTCATTCTCCTAGGAATGTAGGGTCCCCTCTCTCCACTCCAAGGTTCTAACTCTCCAGGTTATTACATCCTGAGGGTTAGATGGGTTAACTCATGAAATATTAGCCATCTAAATTAATGAAATACAAAAAGAAAGTGAAATGATAGAATGAAAGAGGGTGGGTTTTCACATTTGAAAACAAGAGAAAGAAGAATAAAAGGGGGATTGATGAATTGAGCATGCACAATATTCTTTTCTAACAATATTTTTTTAAAGATTGATTGATTTATATATTTATTTATTTATTTATTTATTCAAGCACTGGGTACAGTCAGAAGCACAGGAGGGTGAGAGAATTCACCAGAGCCAGAACAGGGAACAGAACCGACAGACTAACGAAATACACTGCTAAGGAGAGCAGCAGGCGGAGCAGGAGAGGTCTGTCCTGCCATGTGGGATCAAACCAGCGCTGCAGAGGCTGCGAGCAGCTTCGCAGCCCAATGCTCAACCACTGCGCCACCAGGGGAGGCCCACTAACAATATTTCTTAATATAAGTTTAACAACAATCATGAAGGGTAATTATCAGAGATAGGAACTCAAATGCAAACTTAGAGAAAATGACAAGGTAGTTCCAAGGGAGTGGCTCCTCAGTGCTCTGTGCTCACTACATCATCCATTCTGAATAGCTGATCTGAGAGCCCAAGGGATACCTCCAGGGGCCTCACCTGGAACTTTCTGTGCCCCACTTGGGTCAGCTTGACCTACATGATGCCGAATAAGAACAGCATGTGTAGAAACCCACTAGGCCAGGTAAATGTGACTCTGTGCAAAGTGTTTTCATGCACATTTTGGCCAGAAGTGAGAAGCAGAAGAGCTAACAATTCAAATAAGGATGACAGCTTCCCTAGAGACAGAAATTGCCTGGTTGGGCCAATATTGTTAGGGAATCAGAAATTTTCTATGGGATCAATAGATGCTCAATAAATATGTGTTGAGTGATTAATAGCCTCATGCATTCATCAGCAGCCTGCAAGAAGAGGCACTAATGGCAGGCAGATGACATGCTTTTTTTTTCCTCATTGACCAGGGATTTCTAAAGAATAAATGTTTGGTGTGTTTACACCACAAAGTCGGAAAAGTAGAATAGGATCTTTATTAGGAAGAGACTTAAATGACTTTGTAAAATAGAGGGAGGAGAGGGAATTGAAGTTAAAATAAGTTCTATTCCTTCTTTCTGATGCCAAAAGTGGAAGCAGAGAAGTGGTCCTGTGGCCCTAGGATCCATCTGAATTCAGACCTTGCTGCTTCCTTCTTCCACACCTGCACAGGTTACTCATTTGTCTCTGTCGCCCAGACTCCCCAATTTTTAATCACATCACCAACAAAATAATCTTCCTATAAGTCAGTTTTGATATCTTCACTCCTCACTCAAACAACATTTGCGAGCATCCTGGGACCCTCCACAGACACGAATCCCCCCACATTCATCATCTCTGGGCGTGCTGGGTCCCAGGCTGGTGCTGGCTAGACAAGGAGCTCACAGAAGCCTCTGTTCTCTAGGAATGAGGACAGCAAAGGACACACTCCAGGGAGTCGACAGTGATATGGTAGGCATGTGCAGTGGCTCAGGGACCCAGCCAGGGTGTGTCCGGGAAGGCATGCTGGTTCTTCAAGGACCAAAACACATCTCCAAGGGGGTGGTACAGTGAGGAGCTGAGGATAGAGCCCTGTTATGGGCAGAAGAAGCAGCATGAGGCAAGGTCAAAATTGTCACCTGCCTGATGGCCCCTCAGTAGGTCCATCTCCTGCCTCCTCTGCAGCACCCAGGCAGTTCCTTCTGCTCCATGTACCCTCTGCCAGTGTCCATTCCACAAAGCCACTCTCTTTCCCCAAACTGGGCTCCATTCTCCCTCTTCTAAACTCTCACAGGGCATTTCCTAGTTTGAGCTGTGAGGCATTTGCTCTATATTAGACAATCTGAGACACCCAGTTTGATGACAGCTACTGGTGGCCTGCTTGTACAAGGACAGTCCTTGTTTCATTCATCACAGAATGGTTACCAATAATGCCTTCTTTCATTCTCAAAGCCTCCCAGCTGAATAAAAGCTATAAGAAATCTCAGATTACCCAACACACACGTGTGTGTTCTTGGAGGCACACGCCCTCCTAGAGTTAGGATAGGACCATGTCTAGGTGAACCCATTTCAAGCTGGAAATATAAGTAGAAAATACATTTACTATACCTAACCTACTGAACATGGTAACTTAGCTTGGCCTGCTTTAAATGAATTCATAACACTTACACTAGCTTACAATTGGGCAAAGCCATCTCCTACAAAGCCTATTTTACAATAAATTATGGACTATCTTGTGATTTATTGAATACTGCACTAGAAGTGAACCGAATGCCTTAATTCAGAATTCAAAGTAAAATTTCTATGGAATTCATATCACTTCACAGCATCATAAAGTTGAAAAACTCTAAATTAAACTACTGTGAGTTAGGGACCTTCTGTACATGAGGATGGGGACAGTAAGCGTGGGAACTATCCCAGGCAAGGCCTACAGATACCGACTCTGCAACCTGCAGCCTGAGGGTCTGGAGTACTATGACACTCGCCAAATGCCTCTGTTTCTTGGCCCACAAAATGGCATGATGGCAAAGGTATTTAGCAAAGGCTTATGATTCAGTCAGTCTTGCCCAAGTAATGAAGCTTCTATGAAAAAACAACCAGAGGGGCTTCTGAGAGCTTCAGGATTGGGGAACACATGGACTTGGGTTGAGTAGCATGTTTAGAGAGGTCCTGAAAGCCCAACACCCTTTCTCCATGCCTTGTCCTATGTATCTCTTCCAGCTGGCTGTTCCTGATTACATCCTTTGCAATAAATCAGAGATCAAGTGAGTATACAGGTTTCCTGAGTTCTGTGAGCTGTTCTAGCAAATTAATTGGACCTGCAGTGATGGTGATGGCAAGAGCAAACCCATGTGTCAGCAGCACAGGAGCCACCCTGGGCTTGCAACTGGTGTCTGGAGTGGAGCGTGGTCTTGACAGACTGAGTCTTATCCTGTGGAATCTCATGCAATCTACAAGTAGGTAATGTCAGAATTGACTTGAATTGCTGGAAACCCTGCTGGTATCTTAGAATCAATTGTTGATGTGGGGAAATCTTACACACTCACAATGGAATTGGGTCCTGGAGCCCTAACCCATGTGCCTTGGGTGAATTGAAGGTAATTCCTTGTACCACAATGAATAGCTGCTTCCAGTGATTTTTCACATATTCTTAACAGAGAAAGGAAAAGGAGAATATGACAGCTTGTCCAGTGGATGCTTGTGGCTATCACCAAATGCTGAGACTTGAGACCCACTGCAGTTTGCTATGTACCTCTTCTATCTCCATTTAGAAGAAACAATTCATCTTAGCCACAAACTTTTTAAAAAAAATTATAAACTGAAAATATGATATAATCCCAGCTACCCAAATCCCCTCACAAGTGCTAAGTAAAATTGACAGTGTAGTTGTTTGGTGACTATCCTTTCAGGCCACTTCCAATTTATATACATTTTTTCCAAATTTGTGTTCATCCTATACACTGCTGTTTTGTAAATATCTGTGCACCACACCAGGTAGATACCCACATCTCATCCTTTGAAGGGTTTCACAATATCTGATTGAAAATACCCAAGCTTATTTTTTTTTTAAGATTTATTTATTTTTATACAAGAGCTGAGGGTACAGGCCAGATGTAAGGGAGGGTGAGAGGATTCACCAGAGACAGAGTGGGGAACAGAACAGGCAGACTGACAAAATACACTACTGAGGGGAGCAGCAGGCGAGACAGGAGAGGTCTGCCTCGCCATGTGGGATTCTTGTCAGCCAGCCGGGATCAAACCCACGCTGCAGAGGCTGCAGACAGCTTCACAATGCGGCGCTCAATCTCCTGCACCACCAGGGAGGCCCCAACCCAAGCTTATTTTAACTAGCCTCTCCTATCAAGGTCATTTAGTCACTTACCAGCTTCTCACTGTTCTCAACAATGATACGATTATCATCTTTGTAATTATGCAAATGTTTCCAGCAGAAAATCCTCACAATGCAATTTCTAGGTTAAAAGTGTGCAATTTTGAAAATGCACTCTATGGTGCCAAATTGGCGCTTATCGATTGGCTCCTCTTGCTTTCCTTAAACCATGTTTCAGAAGCTGCTTCCCTGGAGTCCTGCTATGCTATAATGATGATTTGTCCTTACGTGTCACCTGTGTCTCTCTAGCAGGGTCCCCTACTGACTGCCTCTCCACTACCACTTAGGACATCGTGTTTTTTCTACAGCTTTATCTGCTGGGTCCTTTACCACTATCAGTTCTCTGACAGCTTCTATCATTTCCCATAAATATTGTCCATATTTTACTCAATTTTTTCTTTCAACTCTGTTTTCTTTACAGTATGGTCTTGGTATATTGCTAAAACAAACAAACAATAACAACAACAACAACAAAGCCAGCTTCTTCCAACCCTAGGATTAGAAATTACAGGATTAGGATTAGAATGTTGTCCAAACATTCTGCAGTATTTCCTCCCAAGCTCTATTAAGAATGTGCAAGTCTCTGATCCATTAGAAAAATATTTTATACAAATCCGGAGGTAGAAAATTGAGCATCTAATGGTCTCACCTGAAATCTTAAATAGATGATCCCTTTGGCCCTGATTAGAAACACGATTTTTGTTAACTGTCTAAATTCCCACACATGAATATGTCTGTTACTGATTTTCCTCTTCTCTTCCATTGATTTACTACATCATCCTTGCTATGATTTACCTGCTGTCTCATAAAAATGAAAATAAAACTGCTATTTCGCAACCTCGTAAGGAAATTTCCCTTTCCTTTCCTTCTAAAGAAAGAAATCACTTTCTTCCAAGATATTTTTGTTGTGTTTACCCATTTATTCTGCCATAGGAACTTCATCCATCTATCATGTTGTTGCCAAAATTTAGGATTACAATTGGGATTTTATTATAATTACAAATTAATTTGGGAATAATTAACATCTATACAATATTAAACCTCTCCACACCCTCATTACCATGACATTAGAATTTATTTTCCTCATGAACCTGGTACATATGGAATGGATGATAATTTTTCGTTTTTCCTCCTCTCTCAACTCTTCCCAAGGTCTGTTACAGGAGGCTTTGTACCCCAAAGACACTCAGTTTCATACTAGGAAGGTTTCAGATTGGGGTTCTATCTTAACTCCATGCAAGTTACGTGACTTGAGGTAATTGAATTCTTACAGTTTTCTACTATAGCATAGAACTGTTCATTTTTAACTCTGTAATCTTTTACCCATTAGAACTATAAATGTACTGTTTACAGTATGCAGTATTCTGTGCACTGTTATGTAGTATAATCAATGGTTTCCAATTCAGAATGATGCCAGAATATAACAAGGTGTTCCCATAAGATTTCATGAGATCAATGGATTTTCTATGCCAGAGCAAAGAAAGAAATCCAAAATTGTGGGAAAAATAAACATCCTATTAGATTTTTTTTGTCTGTTTCCTTACTAAACAAAATGCACCATGACAGCCTCAATAAGTAAAGGTCATTTTCTAGCATCATCAATATTCTCTGCCAATTCACTTATCCCATGAACATTTATCTTGTATCCTTTCCATTTCACCATCTTAACAAGCAAATGACTCAAAGTTGTAATTGAACTGATCACTAGAAATGAATAAATGAATATGCATGTGAGTATCAACAGCAATTTGTATGCATTGAACACTCATCTCTAAGAAATACCTTTCAGGTTTCTTTGAGATAAATTCCTTTCTCAATTCTACCTCCTAAGTAGGAAGAAGAATACATTTATATGTGGGAGGACTAGAGAGAAAAATGGAGCTAGTCACCAAAACTAAAGTCCCCTTCCAGAGTACTTGACCCAGCATCACCTGCCAAAATAACTAGCAAAATAACTAGAAAAGCTCGACATAAACTGAAGAGAAAGAATTGCACACAGGTGAGGATTTCTGAATGAGGCACGTATAAAATAGCATAATCTACATGCTCTTATGCATGCACTTGAGTGCAGATCAGAGTGTAGGGCTGAGTAATTGTATTTGATACTAAGATCGAGCATAAAAATCCTAAGATATTTACTTAGAAAATTAGCTAGACTGTATGCACATTTAGCTACATTCTAACTCCCATTTCTTTTCATTTGTGATTTTTTTCATTTAAAATATGCTTCTTTGCTGAGATAAACACAGCTATCAACTATAGTGGAAATTATTCTCACTGTAAGTCATCCACAATAACAAACTTTCAATAAAAGTTGAATAAACAGTTACAAACATCATGATATTGAAACTGTTATTTTCAGTTACAAATTACCTCCCCAAGAAAAATTGCAATTATTCATTCAACAGCTCAAGACAAAGAAATAATATTGAAGCTGGCAGGGGAGAAGAAGCAGATAACCTATAAATACTTCTATTTAAGTACATATATACATCTTCAAAATTGTTAATTTTTATTTCTAAATAATTACAGATTTTTAGGAAATTATAAAATATATACATAGGGAAATCCCATGTACCCTTCACCCAATTTTCCCAAAGGTAATATCTGGCATAACTATAGGACATTATCAAAACCAAGAAATTGGCATTGGTGCAATCCACAGACCTCATTCAGATTTCACCAAATTTATATGAACTCATCTATGTGTATATTGGGTGAGGTTGGGGAGACAACAGTGGTTAATTTTATGCATTTTATCACCTATCTAGGCTCTGGTAACCACAATTGAAGTATAGATGTGTACTATCATCATAGGCCTTCCTCCTGCTAGCCTTTTATAACCATACCCACCCCACTCACCATCTCTAACTAGTGATAATTACTAGTCTATCCTCCTTATAATGGTATTCCTTCAAACTTGCTGTAATTGGAATCACAGAACCTTTTGGCACTTTCAGGTCTCATAATAACATGAGATCCATTCAAGTTATTGCAAGTATCAATGGTTCATTCCTTGTGATTGCTGAACAGTATTATATGGCACGTATGTGTCAGTTTGTTTAACTATTCAATTCCTGCAGTACAGCTGTTGTTTGCAGTTTGGGGGGCTACTAAAAATAAAGCTGTTAGGGATTTTCATTTATGGGTTTTTATGTGACCATAGATTTTCATTGCTCTGGTGTAAATGCTGAATAGTGCAGTTGGTCGTAATAGAATAATCACATATTTAATTTTATTAAAAAAATTGGTTATTTTCAAGAGTGGCTGTCCCATTTTACAATGCCACCAATAATGTATGCATGACTCCTCTTCTCCACATTCTAGCACATACTGGATGCTATTACTTTGTTTTTACTATGGCCATCACAATAGGCACTTAGACATCGAGCAGCTTTTCATGTGGTGATTCTCCATCTGTAACTCTTTGAGGGAAGTCTGCTCATGTTTTCTGCCCATTTACTAATTGGAATGTTCATGTTGTCACTGTTGAATTTTGGGAATTCATTACACATCCCAGATCCAAGCCTTTGGCCAAGTATGTAGCTTGTAGAATTTTCCCTGGGTATAGAGCTTCTCTTTCATCTTCATGGGATCTTTCGTAGAATAGGTGTTTTAATTTTAGTGAGGTCCAATTATATTTTCCTTTTATAAATCATTCACTTGGTGTCAAGTCTAAGAATTCTTCCCTTAACCCCAAGTCTTAAGGTTATTTCCTTACATTTTCTATTTTAGTTTTCTGTTTTATGTCTATTTTGAGTAAAGTTTTACATATGTCTGAGGTGTAGGTCAGTGTTCATTTATTCTGTCCCCCTTGTTGAAAGCCTTCCTCCACTGAATTGCTCTCGAACCTTTGTTAAAAATCAGTTGTATAACTGGGAGAACATTTTTGCACCCAACACTAATGATAAAGGACTGATCACAAAAATCTGCAAAGAGCTGATGAGACTCAACAACAACAAAGAAAATAATCCAGTGAAAAAATGGGCAGAAGAGCTAAAAAGAAACTTCTCTGAAGAGGAAATGCAAATGGCCAACAGACATATGAAAAAATGTTCAACATCATTTGTCATCAGGGAAATGCAAATCAAAACTACCATGAGATACCATCTTACACCAGCGAGAATGGCACATATTAAAAAAACTAGCAACAACAAATGTTGGCGAGGGTGTGGATGAAAAGGAACTCTTCTGCACTGCTGGTGGGAGTGCAAACTGGTCCAACCACTATGGAGAGCTGTGTGGAGATTTCTGGACCTACTAAACATAGAGCTTCCATATGATCCAGCAATTCCACTCCTAGGTATTTACCCAAAGGACACAGAAACATCAACTCCAAAGAACACCTGCACCCCTATGTTTATAGCAGCACTATTTACAATAGCTACGCTTTGGAAACAGCCCAAATGCCCAAAAAACAGATGACTGGATCAAGAAGATGTGGTACATATACACCATGAAATATTACTCAGCATTCAAAAAAGATAAACACATGCCATTTGCAGCAACATGGATGGCGCTGGAAGGGATCATGCTCAGCAAAATAAGCCAGAAAGAAAAAGAAAAATACCGGATGGTCTCACTCATAGCAGGAATCTAGAAAACTTAAATAAGGGACCAGGAAAATGAATATAAGAAAGTGAAAATCAAAATCAACAAAAAACTATGAACCAGAGACACTTTTTGGGGGGTGGGGGCAGGAGGGGGAGGGATTGGGGTCAGAATGGGGGGGTTGCAATTGTATGGGGAATATAAAAATAAAATTTATTATTTAAAAAAAAATCAGTTGTGTATACTTGTGTAGATTGATTTCTGAAACCGCTATTCTCTGCCCCTATTCTCCATTATTCCGAATTCATTGTCCCTAGACCAAGCTGCACTGTCTCGATTACTGTGGCTACATGGTCAACATAAACATATGTAGTGTGTGCAGTTCCCTCCCACTGTTTTCTTCCATGTGGAGATATTTTGTCTCTCCTTTTACTTCTCCCTCGCCATGTATGGTTTAGAAGAAGTATGTTTATGTCTATAAATAATCTTCTAGGAATTTCATAGAAATTGAAAAAAGAACCTATACATCAATTTGATGTCACTGTGATGATTCTTCCAAAAACATTAAATTTCTCCGTCTGTTTAGGTCTTCTCTCCTTTCTTTTATCAGCATTTTGTAATTTCTGGCATACAGATTCTCTAATGCTGTGTTCAGTTCATATCTAAGTATTTCATTTTCTTGGAGTGATTATGAACATTGCTGTGTTTTTTTATCTCAACTTTCACATATTTGTTGTTAGTATAGAGATATGTTACTGAGTTTTGTGATCCCAGATTCAGCAACCTTGCTGGATTTATTTATTAATTGTAGAATTTTTTATGTAAACTTTTTGAGATTTTCTATATACATAATCATAACAACTGGTAATAGGAACATTTTGTTTCTTCCTCTTCAATCTGTATGTCTTTTGATTGACTTTTTTTGCTTTAACCAAGTGACTAGAATAAGAGAAGTGAAGTGATCATCTTTGCATTCAGTCATTTACCATCAAGTATGATGACAGCAGTAGGTTTTTAAGATTCTTCTCATAGGTTGAAGAAATTTTTTATTCTTAGTTTGTTGAGAATTTTAATCCTAATGGGTATTGTATTTTTCTAATACTTTTTCTGTCTATGGATGTGTAATTTTTTTCTTCTCTAGCCTATTGTTATGGGAAGTACTGATTTCTTATTGCTACTGAACCAGCCTTGTATACCTGTAATAAATCACACTTGGTTATGTTGTAGAATTCCTTTTACACACTGCTGGATTTGATTTGCAAATATTTTGTTATGAATTTTTGTAGCCATGTTCTTGAGAGATTCTGTTCTGTTGTTTCCTCTTGTATACTCTTTGCCTTTCTCTGCTTTGGTATCAGAGCAGTACTGGCTTTATAAAGTGAGTAAGAACCTGTCTGTCCCCTCCTCTTCTATTTTCCATGGAAGACTGTGTAGTAGGAATACTAATTTTCCTTTAACTGTATCCACTGAAATTATCTGGGCCCAGAGATTTCTTGTTTGGGAACTTTTAATTATAAATTTGATTTCTTTAGTTATTAATCAAATATTAAGAATACAATTCATCTGGAATATGTTTTAGTAACTTGTGATTTTTTAAGTAATTGGTCTTTTTCCTAAGTTATTTATACTAGTCCCTTACATTCCCATAAGTGAGTATAGAGTGTATAGTAATAATTTTGTTTCATATATTCATGATTTGTGGCTATCTGCTTTTTAATTTTGTCCAAGGTTTCTCAATTTAACTGAGATTTTTGAAGACTCAACTTTTCACTTGATATTTTTTCTCTACAGTTTTCTTGTTTTCAACTTCATTTATTTCTGCTCATTTTTTTTTTATTTCTGCTCATTTATTTCTGCTTCATTTATTTCTGCTCTTATCTTTAAAATATCCTTAAATCTACTTAGTTTGGGTATTTTTTTATTTTTTAATATTTTATTTTATATAATTCTTACATCATTTTTCACTTTTGCACAATGTATGCATTTTCATTTTGGTTATATTCCCCATACAATTGCACCCCCCCCTTATTTTGACCCTAGTCCTTCCTCTCTCGGCCCCTCCTCCCCACTCGCCTCCATAGTGTGTCTCTGGTTTACAGTTGCTTGTTGATTTTGATTTTTACTTTGTATTAATTAGTCTTTTTTGTGGTCCCTTATTTAGGTTTTCTAAATTCCTGCTCTGAGTGAGAGAAAACTGGTCCAACCACTATGGAGAGCTGTGTGGAGATTTATTGACCTACTAAACATAGAACTTCCATATGATCCAGCAATTCCACTCCTAGGTATTTACTCAAATGACACAGAAGCATCAATTCCAAAGGGCACCTGCACCCCTATGTTTATAGCAGCACAATTTACAATAGCTAATCTATGGAAACAACCCAAATGCCCAAAAATAGATGACTGGATCAAGAAGATGTGGTACATATACACAAAGGAATATTACCGAGCAACCAAAAAAGATAAACACATGCAGTTTGCTGCAACATGGATGGAGCTAGAAGGGATCATGCTCAGCGAAATAAGTCAGAAAGAAAAAAGAAAAATACTGGATGATCTTACTCATAGCAGGAGTTTTGGGTATATTTTGCTTTTCCTTTTCTTGTTTTTCAAGACTTAGACTTGAGAACTTTTCTTTCATTAATATAAGTAAGATTTAGTGCTATTATTCCCTCTCTGTACTGCTTTTACTGTGCTCCAAAATTTGATAGGGTAGATTTTCACTTCATTCAGTATTATGCATCTTTTTAATTCCTTTGAGATAGCCTCTTTGACTCATAGATTATTAAAAGTTTGCTGCTCGATTTCCAAGTATTTGGAGATTTTCCTGTTGTCTTTCTGTTCTAATTTTAGCTTGAGTCCATTATAGTTAGAAAATGTAAACTATAAGATGTGAATTATTTTAAATATGTTAAATTTTTCCTTATGACTCAGAACAAGATTTATGTTACTTTTTTTTTCCTGACCTTCAGAATCTCCCTATGTTTACTAGCTGTATAGTGTCCAGGGTTTTTTTATTGTAAGAAGAAAGAGTAGGAACAATGTGGCTACTCCATCTTGGTTGGAATTAGAGATTACTCTGTTTAGAACCTTTTTAAAAAAACAGTTTCATTTAATCCTTCCCTCTGTCTTCATGCTTTTTGATTGTATTCTTATTAGCACTTCCACCAGTAAGAAGGCAGTGAAATAAAAGGAACTAGAAATTAAAATCAGTTCATTTTGCTATTCATTAGCAACTCTGGAAGAGGTTCAGTGAAGGAATAAGTTGAAACTACTTACTAAAATGAGGTTTTCAATAATCTGTGGGTGTTAATTATCCATTCAACCCAAGCCCTCAATTAGTAGTAGTGGAACACTAAGTCTTAGACCCCATTCACTACATACATTTTGCAGCCCTTCAAATACTTTCTAGAGGGAAAGTACTTAATCTTTGCTCACAAAACCAAAAGTTCTTAAAAGCTAGATTGTAAAATTATATACAAAATGAAAATGTCGAAATTTTTGTCATGAAAACATGAAATATACTTTTAAAAATTGCTTCATACCAAGCAAAGAGACCAGTTAGTATGACACCTGTCTTTGTAGCATATTCAATTAAAGAAGAAGCAGGTTGAATGCACAGACAAGAGAATCAAAATTAACTAAAATATGGGATCTTCATTATATTTAAATAACTATTGTTGATTACAAAGAAAAAGTTAACACAAGGGACTGTTTTATAGTAAAATAGCTTTAACCATTTGAAGAAATAGAATTTCATGGAATTTTTGACTCTGAAAGATAGAAAACTGCTAGAGATATAACAACCTATGAAGTCCATGAGGCAGGCTGGAAAGGTGAAGAGATCAAAAGTAATGTTTAGATATGGTGAATCAGAAAAGCACAAAATTTTGCTAGAAACTAATTGGACCTCAAAAATATCATAAATATAAAATTTTTCCTAAGCTTATTTATTTTCAAATTTTATTCTGATAGAGTCATATTTTGTAAGTTCTTCACATGGTAATGCAGCATTTGGTCTTTTTCTTCCAAAATTGTGTATTATAAAATACAATTAGCATTTCAGAATAATGTTATCTCTAAATTTTCATGAGCTTTCTAAATTATGGAAGATTCATGAACTACTTATGTTGAAACTTACATAATAATTTTTTTGTAAGAATTCTCCAAAATCTATGTGCTTGTAGTTTTCATTTTAGCAAATTTGAGGGATAAAATCAATTTTTGATGGTAAAGCTATCTAGAATTCATGGGATTCCTTCCCTTTTTTTAACAAAGCACATTTTACAATGCATGTTAATCAAATATTAAAATATAATAATAAGCTTTTAAATATCAACTGGCAACAATTTCATTGTGGATATTCAAAGCAGAAATGCACCGGAATGTGTCCAGAACAATTACAGATTGAAAGCTACATTGTTCCAAAGTCTATGGTTTCCAACTCCTGGAACAAGGCCCAACAGTAATAACAGAGCCATGATCGGATTTCCTTCAGTTTAAAAAGAGCTCTCTAGACATAGAAACTCCTGATAAAAGGTTGTTAAAGTAACCACCACTCCACCTCCTCCACCTGGTTTAGAATTTGATGTGTAGCACCTTGTTTTCATCATATCTCAATATTCTCAAAGTACCTTGGGCAAAATCGATGCTGGAGTTAACTCATCAATACCTTTTGGTGGCATCTCTCATTGCTGTTGATTCAGCATGCTAGTAAATGAAGTTTGATCAGAACACTAATTTCACCAATACTTTTCTAGGAGTCAAATTGTTAAGTTTTTTTTTTTTTTTCTAGATTATTTCATATACTTACTTTGAAGACTAGAAGCTAAACTCTTGTATCACACTCAGTAAAGTAGGAGACCTTATTTCTACCTCTAATTTTCTAATGTGCTAAGTAACCTGACTTCTAAGGGGTATTGATGAAGAGGGAGGGTAATTATTAAGTACATGCAGTTATCACTGACAGCATCTATGCCCCTCAAAATGAATTATTATACAAAGAAGCATGCTTTGAAATATCTTCAAAAATTAAACAACTTAGTGTTATGTAACTAGCAAACCAAATCTTTTCTAACACCTACTCTTTCTCCCCATCTCTTCTTTCTCTTTTCTAATACGTAGTCACCAGGGGTAGTGGTGATGACTTGGAAGAAAGGAGTCCAGGGCTCACTCTCTACCAACTTACAGCTTCACAATTACTTCTTCACCACTTTACACTTGTTGTCTTTAATGAGCAAATTTAAGGATCTATTCTTGGCCACTATGTTCTTTGAATGATGGTTTCCTTAAGAAAAAAAGGGTCCTTTCCTATCTCTTGTCATCTTTACAATCAAAATGTCATCACCCCAATACTCATTTTTAAAATACCATTGATGACTGATGGTATGGAATATACAGGAGTGAAGGGATACATGATATTGCAAAGGGAGGAAATCTTTAAGTGTAACAAAGTGAGACCAATAGAAAGGTTACAGGGAAAAATTGCTAAAGTTGTGATAGGGATTAGAATAAGCTGGAGTTGGATGAGAGAAAGACTTTGCGACGAGCCCAGTTCTGAGGTCCCCAGTATCTACCTTCCCCCCAAAATCAACCTGTTTACTCAATACCCTCCTCCAGGGCCATCACTTCTTTTGTTTTTGTCTCAAAATAGTGTCCATAAATATGTGGTCAAAGAAAATTTGATAGTTAGAGAGAGCACAGTCAAGGATAAGGTTTGGTGTATCTCATTAACATATAAATACTTTCCTTTTTGTATTTTCCATACAAAGACTAAAGGAAAGAATCTAATCGAGAAGATGCTAAAAAGGAGACAGTGAATGCAGGTATGGGAAAATTCAAACTATAGAGCTCAAAAATCAAGATAAATTGGGGTATGGGTCCCTATGTGATGTCCATATAGGATAAAGTAAGCCTATGTTCTGTATCCTCTGAAGGAAACAAAAGTTGAGTTCCAACATAGATGGAGCTAGAAGGGATCATGCTCAGTGAAATAAGCCAGAAAGAAAAAGAAAAATACCGGATAATCTTACTCATAGCAGGAATTTAGAAAACCTAAATAAGAGACCAGGAAAAAGACTAATTATAATAAAGTAAAAATCAAAATCAACAAGCAACTATACACCAGAGACACACTACAAGGGTAGGAGGAGGGAGTAGGGTCAAAACAAGGATGGTGGGAATTGTACAGGGACTATAACCAAGATGAAAATGCATACATTGCACAAAAATGAAAAATGATGCAAAAATATATAAAATATAAAAAAAATTAAAAAGATATGTTAATAAAAAAAAAGTTGAGTTCACCATCAAGAAAGACAAGAATGAGAATGGAGACCTTAAGAAGAGAGAATGTACTGTGTGGTGTAGACAATCAGGATTACATAATAAATTATTTGATGGGAGCATTTTTGTAGTAAGAGAGCATTTTCTCCTAGCGATTTGTACGTCACACTTTGACTAACATTTTTTGGAAGGGTGGGGAAAAGGCGAGTATAACCCTGATGTTAAAAAGAACTTTGAAAGAGATTTCTTTAGTATCTGGACTGAGCCACAGAGCAAGATGCCTTAAAGAAGTATTAAACTAAAATTTTTACCAGGGCAGAGGATGTAATAGAGGGACAAGGAGACCAGTAAAAAGCATCTTCTCAATACCAGGATGCTACCTATGGTCAAATGTGTGACCGTGACAGAAAAAGGGAAACATAGGGCTCAGGAGTAGCTGAGAAACTTGGGGTCATTTCTGAATGCCTTTCACTGACATGCTGCTAATTCTGAGCATGATGGAAGGATTAGTAATCAGGGTCTTGAGGAAAAATGAATACCCATTCATCGCATGATCAAGATAGAAAAATCCAAATTCATCCAAATAAATGTTAATGGCCTTTTAATGATTCTTTTCCTATGAATCAATAGGCCAGACTTAGATCATATGAAATAATGTCTGATTTTTTTGTCATTGATCTCCAGAAAATAGTCCCCTAAAGTGTTAATCATGTAGGCAAACTCATGTAATGCTTCATTAAAGAAAACCTCAGGTTATCAGGTTATTCGTTAAACAAAACGTCAGTTGTTCCCATCCTATCAGCCTTGCTGCAGCCCCATAATGATTAAGGCAGTGACACTCATGAGCACCCTTCCCCCAAGGGATACTTTTAGTGCTGATGAGCTCCTCCCAGCTCCAAGCCTGCCTCCTCAGTCTCCCCACGTGTTCCTCCCAGCTGTTCCACATACTCAAACACCCAAAGGGTGGGGGGGTCAGCTCAGTTACTGACATTAAATGTGGGATTAAACTGACATTAACATATCTTGGTAGAGTATGATATGTGTGTTTCAAAAGGAAAATGTTCATCTATGATTTCACAGCTCCTAGCAATAAATTATTTTTTCCAAAGCCTTAAGTCCTTATTTTTGAGAACATTCCAATTTTCTGTTGTAAAATTTATTTGGGAAATTAGAATTAATTATAGTTCACTCAAAACAAGGACCTGAACTTTTGTGCTCTGTTCCTTATATATAACAGAACATAGCAGCAAGCATAAAATTAAGATAAAATCAATTTTAATATGAAACTACAATATTTTTTTTGTTAGATGAGATTTTGTTGGAATAAAATGGTAAAATTAAGAACAGTTGGAGGAGATTAATTCACTTTTAGCTTTAAATCCTAATGTTTTGTTGTGATAGCTCTTCCATGCACCAAAGAAACAAAATTCTAAAACATTACATATAGAACAGTTAATGAAAGTCCAAATCAAATATCCCTTTCTTAAAAGTTACTTGGCTACAAGTGTCGAACACCTTAAAAATATTTATAATACTATTTTTGAGTTGGTAGTCCTACTTAATGAAATATTTCTCAAGGAATTAACCTATAATACACATAACAATTTATGCACAAGTATATTCATCAAAACACTATTTATGTCTAGCACATTAGAGAAAATAACCAAAATATCAAACAATAGGCAAATACTACATAAAACATATTATTCCCATGCAAGTGAATAATATAGTTTTCAGAACATCTGTAAAATATGTTCAATGGCATTGGAGTGTCTATATTAAAAAAGTATAAGGAAAAACAAGACAGTAACATATATATATATATATAGTATTAAAATAATGCAGCCATATTACATGCACATCAGAAAAATACATCCAAGTGTATATAAATTTTTTTAAAGATCCACTCATTCATTTTTATACAAGAACCGGGGTATAGGCCAGATGTGTGGGAGGGTGAGAGTATTCACCAGAGACAGAGCGGGAAGCAGAACAGGCAGACGGACTGAAACACACTGCTGAGGGGAGCAGCGGGCGAGACAGGAGAGGTCTGCTTTGCCAAGTGGGATTCTCGCCGGCCAGCCGGGATGGAACCCGCACTGTAGAGGCTGTGGACAGCCTCACAGCACAGCACTCAACCGCCTGCACCACTAGGGAGGCCCCTGTATATACATATTTTAAACTGTTTTAATAGGAAATATTTTTTTGGGGGGAGAGAAAATAATAGAAACTCTTTTGTGAAAATGTAACAAGTGTAACAACTACCAGACTTCCTAAGTATCATCATGCTGGCTCTGGCCATAAGGGTCTTCTTTTCAAAATTTGAACACTGAATATTCCTCACAGAGAAAATGTTCCTGTGTTGACATGATGTTAAAGAAAATGGAAATCTGCAGTAAAGGCATCTAGGTGTCATACAGAAAAATCATTTACAGAGTTCACAGTTGGGTAGGGGAGACTGCCTACCTTCCTTCTTAACCATCCTCCCTCCTGCTTGCCTTCGTCCCATTACAGCTGAAAAGCCACAATGTCCAGCACATTCTGCAGCTCCAGAAACACCTGGGTTTTCAGTACAAGTTCCTTGCAAGTTTTCAAGACTGTTAGAGATTATGTACCTGAGGAGACTGCCCTGGAAGTAGGATAGGCTCCAGTTCAAGTAGTTCAAATATCCTCAGTGCTCAGTGGCTCTACTTTTATGAGGATAAACACAGGAAGAACAGAGCTAAACACTCTTTTTTTTTTTTTTTTTACTTAGAACAAACTGGTATATTCCTACCCTCTAATCAAACATGGCAAGATGCCCCAGTATTCAAGTATTAACGAATGAAAAAGTCACATATCCTAAAACAATTTTACCCTTTTTGTCTATTCTTATCCTACCTACAGTTCTGTTATGTCTTTTCCATGCCTCCTATTCCTATCTGTTTCCTCTCAAATTGCTTTTTGGAAAAATGGTAATATCGGTCCATGTCTGTCTCTCAGCTCCTCAGCTCAACTATCAGCTTCTCCCCTTTCTTCATCCCTACTATTGGCAACCAGGCCAAGTTGTGTGCCAAGAGATGATAATTATTCACTCTTCACACATTTGTTGACCAACTCATTTGTTCTCTTACTCACTCTTGGCTCAAGGCAAACACCCACTTCATAAATTTCTTCAGTAAGTTTATGTGGCCCTGAGGGTGTGCCAGTATTTCAAGTCTGAAGTGATACGGACTAAGTTTGAACAAGGGTACTAAATGGGAGGAACCTGTCATTTGGGTTTATGATGCTGGCATTTGGTTAGGAGAAGACAATACTCAAGTCTCCTTTTAAACCTGAAGTAGGCAGGTAAAGATGACAGAATAAGAATATAGCAGTTGAACCATAAGCAGTCACAAAAGACAATAGGAAATAATTATTAAGTGATACTAGTTGTTTTGTAAATTCAAAAATAAAAACATATCACTTTGTCTTTTCAATTAGTTCCAGTGTTGACCTACAAATACAATGTGATTTGATAAGTCTGGGATTTTAAAAATCTATTCATATAGTCTATTTGGGTTTTGGGCTTCAGATATACATCAATAAAAATCAACTTGTGTATTACCACACAAAATTCACCATGAGAAGTCTAGTTCTCATGGTTTATTTTGTAATAACTTGTGAAAATAAGTGTAAGTTAGGTAAAACCTTTCCCTCTAACATCAAAAATAGTGTTTTTTCTACGAGTTCTGCTGAAATCAGTCCCTTACACATCCCTCTACTATCTCAACAGCCTTTGCTGTCAGTGTAACGGGAATTCTATCATATTCTCTTTTATTAAATGTCAGGGTTTTGTTGTAATTGTTGCTGTTTTCACAATTTCCATTATAAGAATTCACACAAGAAACAGTCACACAATTGTGATCTGGAAACACTCACATTATTTTGTATTATCTTCTAATAGACAACAAAAATAATCCTGTGATATGTGAGATTGATATGTGAGTGCTTCCTCTGGTTAACTGACAGTTTCTATTAATATTATAGCACTAATGGTCCAAATTTTCTGTTTACACATTATTACATAATCAAGTAGTCTTGGACAAAGGTTGGCATATCAGGAAATCAGCAAATTGGATGTCAATTAATAAACACCTGCTTTTCTGTCAGCCTTTGTTTAACAATTTTCCTTCTGCTTTCCTCTGAAGGATGCTGAGGATGAAAAGAGGATTTTCCTTAATTGTATAAGAGTGTGAGAGATACGTTAAATGGAGAAAAGTTTCTGGGTCAAATTGATGCTTGAGGTCTCCAAATTTTGAATTCAAAATTGCAGAAAAACAAATGGGGAGAGAAGCTAGCAGGTGATACCCTCATTTTTTTTTACCTTATAAGGGAGATAAATGTCATTGAAGGAACAGCTAAGAGACAAGAAAGGACACCCAATTCTTTGGCTTGGCCTTTCCCCTAACTCAAGCAAACCGGCTCATAACCACGATCTGTGGGCACCCACTGGCCCTCTGAGTTGGATCTACCTAGGAATGCTCATTTAGTTACACTTAGAATAAATGTCTCCCTTTTCAATGTCTTACCTTTGCTAGAAGCTTCCATATACCTCTTGTGAATGGGAGAGAAAAAAAAAACCTGAGGAACATATATGTGGGGCTACCATTGTAGAAAAATGATTAAGTCATAAGTTAAGGAAGTCATTTCTCTACTGTCTTTAGACTATGCTACTTTTCCCCCAACCACAAACTATAATCCATTATTAATGGGATTGCACCCTCTACCCACGGTGGAAAAATATGAAGTAAACACACCTTGAACATTATGAATATTGTATTTTCGGTCAATGACTACATCCAAGTTTGGGTCATACTATGGATTTTAATCTGTAGCTTCCTAAATAGATAATGTTCAACTTATTTAAGAATTTTCACATCCACATTTTTCCTTTTACAGAGTAAAACTAACAATATTACATTGCTCATTTTACAATTTCTAGTATCAATAAGCCAAATCTTTCATTCCCATACTCACTCGCTCAGATTTTATAAATAGGAAATTTGAAGCTAGGAATAAAGGGAAAGGTAGAACATGGTAAAAATTATTTTTTTAGAGAAGCCACAATATGTGAATTTTACCTTTAAGGTCTAAGCTTACAATTATCTTCATTATGTGCTGGTTTATCATCCCGAATTGTCTGAATGCCATAGTAGAGATGATACTGACTAAGTCTGTGTCCTTTTACTTTGGACTAAATGATGAGATCAAGATTAAAATTATCTTACTGCTGTATCACAGAAGATTCAAATACGATACATGAATTAAACGTATGCCAAATTTAAAAAAAAAATCTTAATATGGACATTTTGATGCCCAATAGCATTAAGTAAGACACTTCGAGATAGAACTATTTTTCTTAAGTGATAATGGAAAGGTTATGCTTTGGACACAAATAAAGCATTTTGAAGTCCATATAGTTTCCCTCCTAAATTAGTAATTCCAAATTCAGTTCAAAAAAGCAAACACCACTCTGTTTGAGATCTGAAAATTAGTAAGCATGGATACAGATTGTAAGTCCCAGTTGTTTATGGACAAAATGTCTGATGGGCTCTACATTCAGTATAAGATGCTTTTTAAAAACATGGTTCCCAAGATTCAGAGTGGGGACACTTTGAGTACAAGGTTGTAAACTGCTGAAGGACTATTACTGGGGTAGCCAAAAAAAACCATACCTAGTATCAATTGACAAGTAGCAGTGACCTGTGCAAGGCAGATAAAGTTCCCCTTATATTTCTAACTACTCACAAACTCTAGGAAACACAAGAGCTGGAAGGCAACTTAGACAATCCATTTTAACACTTTCCTTTAAAAGAGCAAATTGAGAACCCTTGAGTTCAAATAACTTGCCAATGTTTTCATAACCCCTTCCTGGGGTCTGAGTGGTCTGACAAGCATTCCTTTCCACTGCATAGGGAGTCTTGCAAGTTAGACCTCCTATGGTCTCTAAAGGCAAAATAGCCTGGAGAATTGAGGAAATTATCCAGATAATTAAAACTCCAAACAGTGTATAATAATAAAGTAAAAGATCAAGCTTGGAGAATGGCATTCTAATCATAAAATAAAAAGAAGCTTTGAGACAATACAATGTAAAGTAATCATGAGAGATGGCACACATACAGATATAGATATAAATATTTTGAAAATAAGAATCCTCCTTTTCAAAACCAGTTTTCTGGTTTCTAAATGCCCAAAACAAAACAAGCAAAACCCATTGTCCTCACAGTCAATTAACATTTTAAAATACCCTCTTTGAAAATTTCTAGATTGACTTTGAATTTCTTGCCCATTATTACCAAACTTTTACAGTCAAGCACACATCCTGACGGGGCCTCCATAGTGTTGTTTGCACAAGACATCCCTCTGACAATAGTACTGTGGTTTATGGGCCAGTCCAAAAAATACATTTGTTCTCCCGGCTACTATGACCAACTATTCATGAATGTGTATTAACTCTTCATCGAACTATAAAAAATTAGGGGAATTTTAGAAATGACCTACTCGAGGACATGGCAAATAGTTTATTATTGAGAATCTTTCATCCAAAGAGAATCTTACATATAAATATGAATAATAAAAATTACAGTATATTTTATATATATATAAAGTATATACTTTATAACTTCACTATACATAAAATAGTGTATATTGTAGTAATTACTTGTGTATGCATTGTAATATATCCAAAAGAGAGAAATCACCCCTCCCTAGTGGGATGTGGAGCCAGAGCAATACCACCCCAAGAAGGAATCTCCAGGCTCTCAAGAATATCATCTAGAAACCACTGGTCCAGCCCAGCAGCCTCAAGGAGCCACATTTTAAATCCACTTGTGAGCCCAAGAGCCTTTTGCATCATCCCCTTTTCAATACACACCTCTGCCTCTGTATCATTTACGCTTGTGATATAAAAACAAGGCTTAAAATGCATGGACTTCTCCTCAATATGACAAAGATGGTTATTGTAGAACAAAACATGTTTTTTTAAATCAATCTAATTATAACAGATGTTTTATCTTTGCTTCCAGAAAATATCACCCATCCCCATACGCACAGGTAGAATTTTCGGTCAAAATTGTGCCTTCTACCTTTGGACCTGGTGACCAAGCAAGTCTTTCTTATTCAGTAATCTCAGTGATCATCACTCACATGAATGGGCCGTATGGAGACCATTCTGATTCATTGGGTTAACCCTGCATTTTCCTACACTGTGTTCTACAGAAAACTTCATGAAAGTATTAATAGCACTCCCTCAGTTCCCCACAAAGCAAAAGTTCCCAAATATAGTTTTGATATTGAATTCAACCTACTCATGGACATTTACAAAATCATGAGCATATTAAAGGACCTGAGGATTCCTGTAGCAAAGAAACCTGATTTACATTTTTAATATAATCACTAATATTATTTGAGCAGAAATGATTTGATTATGGGGCACACAAATATATTCTTTTTTTTAAAGATTTATTTATTTATTTATTTGTATAAGCACTGGGTACAGTCAGAAGCGCGGGAGGGTGAGAGAATTCACCAGAGCCAGAGCGGAGAGCAGAACAGGCAGATGGACTGAAGTACACTGCTGTGGGGAGCAGCGGGCACAGCAGGAGAGGTCTGTGCGCCATGTGGGACCCTCGCCCGGCGGCCGGGGATCGAAGCAGCGCTGCAGAGGCTGCAGGCAGCTTCCCAGCCCAGCGCTCAACTGCTGCTCCACCGGGGAGGCCCACAAATATATTCTTTACAACTGTATTCTCTTAAGGAACCCTTATATAAGCCCATTCCACAAGGAAATGACATTCTTACAGGGAATTTTGGTGGCCTGGGCCAAAACAAAGATTCAGAAATGAAAACACATCCAACATCACAATTAACTATGCCTTCATTCCAATGAGTTATCTGCGGAATATTTAATAGCATAAGTAAGAATGTAGCACAACCAATCCTGGTACTCATACATTCAATGAGTTATTCCCAATGTATATGGTTTGGAAAGCTAAAGCGAAGAAAACACCAATGGTGAGAAATTATGCTTGGAGGGCACTAGCTCTGTGGACCTTGCAGTAACTCCAATACTGCACAAATGTTCTTGGATGACAGTTTAGGAATCACTGGTCTAGACCAAAGGAATGCACTGCTCCCATAACTCAGATTTTTTTTTTCAATGACAAGTTCAAGTGATGGCTAATATGATGTAATAAACAAATACCCAAGTAAAGGAATTAAACAAATCAAAGGTACAGCTTCACAAGCGTCAATTGCTACACAAATGCATTTAACAAATATTTACCAAACATTTTCTGCATGACAGGCTCTGTTCTTGGCGAGTATTCTGGTCAACATTCAACCTGATGTATGAAAGTATTGCTTAGATGACTATTTACAGTCAGCATTTTAAAAAAGTGTTACATTATTCAGATTGCTCTTTCTTTTAAAACAATTTTTGGTTCCCATAGACTCACACACAGACACATACATACACAAACACTCACCTACAGAGCATATAATGAAAATTCAGCCAGAAAGGGTGTTCTTTCTATTCATTAAAGTTTCCAACAGTAAAGTTTTATTCAAAAAATTAAATTGTAAGAGAACAGCGATGTCAAGTTGAACAAATTAAATATTTTATATGTATTATCAAATACAGTTAAGGTTATAATGCTTTCAACCAGTAAAGTTTTGTCATTCTTCCATCATCAATTCCAAATAAAACAAATGCATTTCCTATTATAATTCATCCCATGAAGAGTAATAAATATTTTATATAAAAGGAACTCTTTCACTATATAACTGGGATAAAATATGATATTGTAATTAAAAGAATCCATATACTCTTTCAAACTGAGTCAAGAAGTATGAATTAGGGCCCCAAAGAGCTGTGAGATTCTCAGATATTAATTGTATTCCTGTTCATCTTAAATGTTAGTTCCATGCACACTAAAGTTTTTGTTAATTGTATTAACACTTTTGTGATACTTAAACTCAATGGGGAAATGCAGAGGAAAAGGCACATGAGTTAATGCTTGTATTTCTGTTCTATCCTAACTGCTTTCATTTCCTGTTTTGGTCTCCTGATAAGCAAGAGGGAAATTGTACTGGCCCAACCACAGAGCTCAGAGGCAAACTTCTGTATGAAATTGACGTATTGAGTAAACTGCCAAGAGATGAGACCTAGCTTTGTCCTAGTCTTCCAAATTTTGCAACTGGAGGGCCTTCATTATGGCTGCCATAAATAGCCCAGAAGTAAATTGTGCTAGAAAACCAAGAAACAAATGAAAAGCACTGCAGCTCCACTGCACTGCTGAGCCACCAAGGAGAGAGCAGGCAGAACCCATGAGTCCCTGTACAAGAACAATCAGAACTTCCCTATCTTCTAGAAAAGCGCAGCACAATTTACAAATTTACGCAATTTACAAATAGACACACAAATTTTGATTTAAAAAAGCACTTGTGGCTGCTGTTTGGAATACCCATACACACTACCCCTCACACAGGCTGTAGTTTGCAATTCATTATTCTCCTTTCTGCTTTGAAGTCAGCATAGAAGTTCTTCAATAAACCAATAATGGGATGACAGTTACAGGATACCTGCAGCCATTGGTATTATGTGATATAAATTTATACGAATTCTGATTCAGTCCCCTAAGGTAAAATTATATACATCACATTTAGCCTATGAAAGTTTCTTCTTGGTCATGAGTCCAAATGTTAGGTTATAAAAATCTTTCATTGGAGAGCTACATATCTATTCATTCATATACTTATAGACACATCATTCATTCTTTGTTTATATACTTTCTTTCAGCAAATATCAATCAGGCCCAGCACTATGCAAGGACTGCTCATAGATGCAATCCTGTCTCATGGAATTTAGAGTCTAAAAGATTTAGTATTTAAGCAAACCCTAATCACATTTAAAATGATGACAAATCTCATCAGGGAAGACTAAGATTTCATGAAGAACCAGGATAGGAAGATCTAATTTAGAGAGTAATGGGGGGAGGGGGTAATAGAAGGAGATGAAATCCCATGAGCCCCTAACAGAGCATTTTTTATTACTCTGTAGCATAATGAAGTAGAAAGACCAAACACACACCAACAAATCTGAGTT
This sequence comes from Talpa occidentalis, assembly GCF_014898055.3. Classification (NCBI taxonomy): domain Eukaryota; kingdom Metazoa; phylum Chordata; class Mammalia; order Eulipotyphla; family Talpidae; genus Talpa; species Talpa occidentalis. Next base: position 15,970,282 of record NW_023601433.1, read on the forward strand.
TTGCCATGTAGCAAGTCAGAGCTATTCTTGAAACTGTTTTCTCATTTGATAAATGGAGATGACATTCACACCTACATTACCTACTTCACCAAATTCATCATCAGGTGTGATGATCAAATATGACAAAAACAGCCCAAGCACTTCATAAACTGCAAAATGGCACAAAACTGTTAGTTGTCATCTCCATAAATTACACCTCCACATATATTACAAAATGGTTTCAAAGGTTCCAAGTGGTACATAGTCTCCATTTACTTATACCAAATGCTAGGTAGTCTTCAAAATGCAATGACATGACAGTCACACACATAACTGTATGTGTGATATGATCCAGACCTCCATATCAAAAGGAAGGATTCTATTACCACAGAAGAAAAGAAGGGCTATCACAAATATCAGATTGTGCAAAATTAAGTATTGTATTCATACAACTTTCATTGTGAAAATTGGAAATTTCTTTAGCGATATGTAAATAAGCTGATTTGCAACATCCAATGCACCTAAGCCTGGCACAGGTTTAAGCCAGAGGTCTTTCACAACAGAACAGTGCATGTAAGATTCACTTTTAAGAGATGTAGCAACATAAGCTTTACAACCTCCCTGAGGGGAAAGACAAAATGCATTCTCTTTGCACTCTGCATACCATTCCTTCTAATATTAAACACAAACCTCCTTTCATAAAGAGCATATTATGTAAGGTATTATTCTCATCCATCTCTGAAGTTCATTATATACTTTCTTATCAGTGCCCCAGCACTGATGTATGATCATAACTTATGCATAAAACATACTGCCAGTGAAAAGTAATGTCCTCAATAAACAGTCTTACCTCCAAAATGCAGCAATCTGGAACCAAATGCCAACACGCCCCATGGACTTTACCCCAGGAGTGCCTTCCATGCAAGCAGTTTTCCAACCCCAACTGGGTCAGGGAAACACTTTTCCCTTTCTGCTGAGTCATCCCCCAGCTTACTTTATAATAAGAGAATTATCACATTCCTTACCTTTAAAATGTGGTAACAACTTAGACGCAAACTCTGATTATATGCCCCAGACCACTCCAAAAGTCAAGGATAAGTTTCTCACATGTGTTTGCGTGGCTATGACTGTGGGTGTCTTTATCAGGATTCTCACTGTCAAGCTAAATTCTTGGTGATATCACATGGGAATGAATTCTGTGGACATGCCATAAGCAGTTGGGACGCCTTTGAAGGAATTACTGGGTCTTAAGTGACTTACTAAGTATAGAGGTTCTTAAAGATTTGGAAAAAGAACCCACAGTTCCCAATAACTTTAGGCTATTTTCAGTATACTACTTGGACCCCTGAGATTGAGCTATTCTTCCTGAGAACCTAGCAAGGTGCTGGACATGGGGTGCTCACTCAGCAATCACTACTGGCAAAGCAACCTCCATACTGAAATGTGGGGTTGATTCACGTAAGTTTGACAGAAAAATGCCTATACGAATTATCCAAATCGCAATTCCCAGATCATTCTAGCAAAGATGACCCCTTCCCCTTTCCTACTTTTCTGAAAAGAGAAGAGACATAAGTGGTAGTGCTGATGTGTGCATGCATGGTTTTGCACATTAGTAAGATGGCATCCATTTTACAGTTATACAACTCCAAAAGCTGTTTCTTGGGCTTCTATCATAAGAACATAAGTCTATGTTCTTATGCACCACACTTATTTTACTCAGGGCACTTTAAAGAAATGAGTTTTATAAAAAAAAAATGCAACAAAAAAGAAAGACAACACAAAAGAAGTAACTAAGTATATGAATAGATCTCATAACTAAGTGTACACATTACATTACATATAAGGAACCCATCACTACAAAAAAAGAAAGTAAGTGATGATTTATATGCATAAAATTTAAAAGAAAATCCTGTCGTTACATTTTCATTTGGGTTGAGCTCATTTTAATGAACTAATTAAGTAGAAAGTAATAACAAGGTACAAATTAAGTCATAGAAATTAGTGTTAATAATACTAGAGTTTGAGTTTTATATTCTTCCTTCTTTATAGTTAATTAACTGAAAATGAAAATTTCTGTCCTGAATTAACAAATCAAATTAACAAATGGCTTATTCGAATTTTCAAACTTTAAAAACTCATGACTCGTTTAAAACACTGCTTTTAAATTAAAGTTTTTTGATTGTTTTATTTTTTACTTTCCTTATGTTTTCTTTTATCTTCCTTCTGTTACTTGTGTTTTCAATAATATTCCTCTGTTTATATGTCTATTTATTTTTTTAAGATTTATTTTTATTTATGCATCCAAAAATTGGTGTATAGGCCAGAGGTGGGGGGAGAGGAGGGCGGTGACAGAGGATTCACCAAAGACAGAGTAAGGAGCAGAACAGGCGGACCTACTGAAATACACTGCTAAGTGAAGCAGAGGGCGAGACAGGAGAGGTCTACTGTGCCATGTGGGTCAGCTCCCTGGCGCAGTGGCTGCCAACAGATTAATAACACTGAGACCTTTAACCCCTGTGCCGCCAGGGAGGCCCCACTCTCCATCTATTTTGTCAACACAGGTTTGTTAAACACTGGGGCCAAATGCTAAGTACCAGAATTATAACACATGCATATAAAAATTCTAGTAAACACTATTCTGTCATATATACAATCTTACTTAAATATGCAGATTAAGTAAATTTCAATAATTACTTAATCTTAGATAATTTAAAAGGTAATCTGAAATTTTAAAACAAGACCTAAGAGAAACAAAGATAGTTACATGAAATAAAATGATCTTTGATTTTTGTCAGGTCAGCTAATTAAAACAAGCGCATGAAAAGAAAAACTGAAGATTAGGAAAAATGGACTATCGCCATTAACCATCAAACAGGCTATATAAATAAAGATAAATGTTAAAACACTCAAATCCATCTTAGATTATTTCTACAAAACATCACAATGTGTGACAGTACATAAGTGTATATGCATAATGTACCTATTTATTTGTTTATTAAGTCAGAGTCAGTATTTGGGAGTCATCTGTCTGTACTGCATGTGCTTTATAATCATTAAAAAAGAAAAGCAACAGCATAACAATTGTGCAATATCTGCTGTCATTCTTTCTAGTCACCCCCAAAGTTCATGAACAAGTACACATATGTCCTGCCTTGAAGTACACTTGTTTTACACATTTTTATATTCTAAATATAGAAAAAAATTTTATATATTTCTCTAAATAGACATTTTCAAAAATAGATCTATGACAGCCTGAGGAGAAAAATTTCAAGGAATGACTTTCCATGACTATATATCCTGAAGTCTTTTTGCAAATTTCACTCTTCTACCTCAATATCCTCACTTCTCTATCTAAATTTACATTTTGGCCAAAATATTCATCCTAAACCACATGTCAGTCACCAGCTTAAGAACATTTATTTATAGGCCTTTTATTTCTTGAAAAGTAGCATCTGAAGTCTTTGGCATGGCAGAGAAGGGCCTAAGCGAACAAGGGTCTGTGCTGCTTTTCCAACTTCATCTTTCAAATCTACACTTCACAATCTGTGATACTCTTCTCTGTCCATATATTTCCCATTTTATTTCTTAACCCAGAACATCCTTCTCATCCTCCTCCATCTATAGGAGCCTTGACCCTTCTCATCCAAACAAAATTACTTTTCATGAAAGTTTTCAAGCCAGAAATAATCTCCCTCTCTCCCTCCCCCCTCCTTCTTCTTCTTCCTCTCTCTCTCTCTCTCTCTCTCTCTCTCTCTCTCTCTCTCTCTCTCATTCCTTTTTCTTCCTCCAGGCTTCGCTCTTTTTTATGTGCACTTTTCTTTTTCTCTGATGGAACTTATCACATCCTAATTTTTGTTATAACCATTTGACATTTCTCTCTTGTTCCACATTTCTCTTCTAATGGTTACAATATCCTTAAAGCAAGACCATTCCTCATTTAGTTTCATAATCTTACAAAAATTAGTTTTGTGTGACTAGTAAAGTGATTAAGAAAGCTCATAAATAAAATTTACCATTTTTAAGCAACATGACTTAATGACAGCTATAATTTTATATTCACATATTGCCTCATCTTTCCCAATAAAACGGGACTATCAAAATAAATACTTAATCATTGCTTTCTTAATTTCCTTTAATAATAAGTCAAATATCATAGCCATGATCATGAGCATATATGTTAAGGGAAATTGGACTTTTCTAGAGCATGATATTAACCAAAGCACTATGGAAGATGTTTCAAATGGCACCTGTCCAATGGCCTTCAAGCTCAAATTCTACTAGTATCCAATTTTGTTTATAATAAATTTATGTTTACAGAACCAGAAAAATTAGCATCATGAGAATGCAGAGAAAAAAAAAAGAGCACAGAAGTGTCCCATGCCTGTGTTATGCATAGTCACTGACTTTGGGATAATTCAATATAATAACCTGCATCTTCCATTTGTCTTTCTATTATTGGGTACAGGGAAAATTGGAACACCTCAATTCACAGCGCATGAATTAGCAACTATTGATGAAGTTTTTGAAGGTATCAAATATGAACATGGTGCCAAAGCAATTGTATCACAAAGTTTAAAAATTAACTCAGAGAAAACATGCAATATTCTGTAAGAACACATTCTCATTCTTCTGGTTGGTTTAATATTGTATAGAGTTGTTAACTGGTCACACCAATATATTTCTTTCACTTGAAATCCAGAGAGTAGATATTGAATATACTAATTTCTTTCCTTAAGATCATAAAACATATCTTCAGGACACAACTACTTTTATAAAATTACAAAAAAGTAAAATGTATCTTATTTAAAATTAATTTTATATAAAGGCATTCCTTCTGTGTTTCTTGCTACCACTGTTATTGTTATAATACCTTGCATATAAAGATCGTAAGTGATAATACATGGAAAGGATACATTTTAAAAAAAAAATGACGCATAATTTTAAAATCTTGAGGTAAAGAGAAAAAAATTAATGGAAAGAGTTTCACATAGTCAAAGATTTATTACCACAAATCCACAGTAGCATATACTTCTAAATATATGACATTACCACCTATTTAGTGTTTTAGTTTATTTGTGAGTCTATATTTTTATGACTTATTGCAATGTTTCTCAAAATGCTGTCCATAAAATATCTGCTTCAAAATAATCTGAAGGACTAATTTTAAATGCAGAAACCCCAACATTCCACTCCACACCAGTAGGATCAGAATCTCTTAGAGTAAAGAGGAAACTGGGAGTCTGCTTTTGAAGCCAATTTTTCCACCTGACTCTGATGTACACCATAGAGACCTACAGAGTTTCCGAAACCATGCCTCAATATACTCCCAGCGTTATATGTCGGAAAGAAAAGTTGCCAAATGATTTCTCCTTAGAAATGCTCATTCTTACAATCCCTAAAGTGTCATCCAGCAAAAAATAAACTTACTTCCAAATTCCATGGTATGTCAACTCAATGAATAAATGAATAGGATCATTTTTCTCTGCGTACCCTGTTGTCTTGAAGTGCCCCAAACAAAAAGTCTGTGACACCCACTTCGCACTTCGGGACAGAGACAGACCTCCTCCGCTTTCCACAGGTCAGAATTAGAATCCTGTCATCATTAACAAAACCCTAAGAGAGACTCACTAGCCTTGAGATCTCCAGGCATAGCCGCCCCTTCAGAGAGCTCGCCTGCAGCACAGGCCCTCCATCCAGCTCAAGGAGCAGCCAAGACGCCGTCAGCACCTTGGACAGCGACCGGCGGAGCAGGGCTGCCGGCTGCACGGCTGGAGAGTTTGCCTCCAGCAAAGTCTCTGAGTCCCAGGAAACTGCTCTGAGCTACCCCCACCAGTGCACAGACCACCGCCCCTGGTTCTCTACAAGTGCCAGCATCTCTTCCCAGAAGACAACAAAGGAAACCTTAAGTGCCTCTTAACTAGACTATGATTCACCCCCACAACTCGCCTCTCTTCCCCTTCCCAGTGGCCTGTTGCTAAGGAGGCAAGAAGCGCTTGGGAAACCTCGGGACCAGCTGACAGAGCGCCGGAGGAACTCGGAACAGGAGGGCGGCGGTGAACACCGAGCGCTAGGCCAGCCCAGGACCCCTTCCGCAGGAAGGGTGCGCTCTCCGCACGGCTCCGACGCCAGCGACGCCCACCGCGCACACCCAGGGGTGGGGGAACCGCGCGCGCAGGAGGCTGGCACCCTGGAGCGCCGCTCCCTCTGCCGGGCCGGGAAGCTGGACCCCGCAGGAAAGGCCTCTGGCCCAGCCCTGTGGGCGCCTGCGGGCCCCGACAGCCCGGCAGGAGCTAGAGGGAAGCCCCGAGGAGGGCGGGCACTCACCATGTTGACTTCGGAAACCATGTCTATGCTGGCGATGTCGATGTTCATCCCCACGCAGACCGGGGGTCCTGCGGGAAGCGCACAACACGGGGATGAGCCAGACTGGAGCAAGGGGCGCGGGTGGCTCTAAGGGTGCCGGCGGCGGGGCGAGGGGCGGGCGGCATCTGAGGGGGGGTCGCCAGCGAAGCGCTCCCGCCGCACCCCCATCCCGCCGCAGCCCGGCGGAAGCGGCCCCCGCCCCCCTTCTCCGCCCAGGCCGCCGGCGCGGTGGGTGGCTCTTCCCGCAGCGGCCGCGCGCACCCCACTTACCCCCGAAGTCGGGTCTTAGGCGAATGTCGTAGCCTTTCAACAGCTTGTCCACCGTCTCCTTCACAAAGGACATGTTCCCGGGATCGTTCACGCTGGGCGAGGGAGCAAGGGGCACCGAGATGAGCCTCGGGCGGCCGCGCCCCCGCCCGCGCCCGGCGCGCACACCCCCGCGCCTCGCCCGCCGCCCGGCCCGCTGCCCGCCGGCCCCCCGCGACCCTACCTCTGCGCGCAGCACACCACCGCCACCAGCACCGGGGCCGAGAAGATGCCGAAAAGCCTTCCTCCCGCAAAGCCCCACATCCCTCCGCCGCGCCCCGGCACGGGGGAGGGGGCGCCCCGCCGCCGTCGCGACCCGCAGCCGGGGCTGCTCCTGCTGCTGCCGCCGCCGCCGCGCTGGCCCCGAGCGGAGGAGGCGGAGGGGGAGGGGCGGGCGGAGGGGGAGGAGCGGGCGCGGGGAGAGGAGGAGCCGCGGGAGCCCGGCGGAGGGGGGCGCGCGGGCTGGGCGAGCTGGAGGCGGAGCCCGCTGCGCCGCGCTCCCCACCCGCCCCCGCGCACGACGCGCCGGGTGGCCACGGCCCGCGAGGCGCCCTCCGGCCCCGGCCGCCGAGCCCGAGCCCCGGGGCGGCGGGGAGTCAGCGCCGGTCCCGGCCCCCGAGGGCAGGCGGCAGCTGCGGCTGCGCGGCTCCAAGCAGGGCCGGGGTCCGCCCGAACGCCGGCCCCCCTGGGGTCCCCGAGACCTGGCGAGGGCGAGGACCCGGGGCGGCCACGACGCTGGCAGAATTCGTCAGGGAAAAGCGATTCGCCTCCTCCCGCCCCTCCCGGACCCGATCTCCTCACCACGACCCCCGCCCGGCTGCGGCGCAGGCTAAGTGCCAGGGGGTGCAGCGCTGCGCCCCTGCCCGCCGGGTGCCGGCTGCAGCGCCTGGAAGGAAGCTGCGGCGCCCAGGAAAGCCCCCTGCCTCACCTGTGGGGCTCAGAGCCCCGAGTCCCCAGAGTCCAGGACAGCCAGATTGGCAGCAGCAGGGCCAGGAGACCTGAGCACATGGCGCTGCTCTTCCGATTTCACCTGGGTGGGATCCGCTCTTCCCAGTCACGGAGCATTCAGACGGCGACGCGGGGATCCCCGCCCCTGCCCCCACCCGTGGGCTTTCCCGCCAGACCCACCTTCCATCTTCCGGCCCCTTGCATGGCGGCTCTATTAATTATTTATGAGAGGAAACCGTTTTTTAAAAAATCTGTTCTTTAAACTATTCCTCTTACCTGTACTCCTGAACACCTCATGTGAGCACTGGATCCTCCTCGCTCACATAAATACATTTGTAATGAATGCTAAAAAGGAGCCTGGAAATGCGTATTTTATTATCAATAAGCGGAGGTCTGAATCAAACAAGGAGACCCCTGTCATTCCAGGGACGCAAAACAACCCGCCTTTCTGGCGCAGTCTGGTGCTGTCCATGGTTCTTAATATACGGCCAGGGGCTCTGCTGTCCGCCTGACAGGCCCCATATTTTGGTTCTCCTTCGAAGACTGCTCACACACACCTTGACCAAGCTGCAGCCCTATGTACGCCACACTCCCCCCTGTCCTGTCTGTCACCACTGGGTGCTTAAGGGGTGTCTGCACATCCATGGCCATAGATTATTTTTCTTTTGTGAATGATTCTAAATGATGTTTCTCTGTGCCTCAGACTTCTCATATGAAAGAAGACGGTTATACAATCCTACTTGTGGTCAACCAAAAAAAAAAAAAAACCTACAAATCGAGTTCATTTTTTGTGCTCTGTAGACTCCTTTGGACCATCTTAGGACTTAATGAATGGTTAATAATAGATCACTGCTCCTCTGTATTGACGCGTGTTTTTCTATAAAGCTTAAGGTTTTCTATTGTCAAGACTTCACATAGGTAAGTATCTAAATCTAGACCCTTATTCTCAAGCTGGCAGGTTTCTGTGCATTAATTTTAAATACCATTGCCTTTTAAAGAAATCAGCAATTTTATTTTTGGAACAGAAAATGTGGCCGCAGAACCTGAAAGGTTGATATTAAGATAGGTTAAGAGATAAATATAGCTCCCTAATTATTTTCCGGAAAAGTCTATTCACAACTACTTTGTGTTCTGTGTCCTGCTAATGTGCAAGGAGTTATCTAGAAAATGAGTTCTGTATTATCATACCTTCCCTTCTGTGTACATGTTTTGGCTATTTTTCCTATTTGCATATACCTTTTTTAGAGAAATGACCTCCTGCGGATCACAACTACACAAAGTGAACAATAAAAGTAAGGTAGTTGAGTAAATCCAAAAATATAACAAGAATCATCACTCTTTCTGCTATTTTTTAAAGATTTATTTATTTATTATACAAGCACTGGGTACAGTCAGAAGCTCAGAAGGGTAAGAGAATTCACCAGAGACAGAGCAGGGAACAGAACAGGCAGAGTGACGAAATACACTGCTGAGGGGAGCAGCGGGTGAGTGAGGAGAGGTCTGTGCACCATGTGGGACCCTCGCCTGTGGCACCTTCGCAGCCCAGCATTCAACTGCTGCGCCACCAGGGGAGGCCCTCTTTCTGCTATTTTATACATTCAAAGACATTCAAAACAATATTACAAATGTTATCATTATCCAACCATGTGCTACCTCAGCCCTTCTTGACTTCAACCAGTCTCTGGGATTTGTGGCCCTACTTATTAATATCATCAAACTTGCTACTTCACCAAACAGTTTTGCAAGAATCTAATAAACTTTACATGGAAACAACCCCACCTTCCCTCACCTCATGTCTGCATTGTTTGTGTCTCATCTCCCACCTTCAGGCTTTTTAATTGACAAGATCCAAGGTACTGGCACCCACATGTGAGCAACCTGAAATTGCAGGAGAGTTAGCCGTCCATGTGGGGAAACGTTGACAAATGGAAGATGGAAGCCAGTGGGTAAATCACTCTTCTTTTGATGTCCCCCTGAGAAATATTCTGACATAAAGTAGATACTCCTATCTGTTCCCTCTCCTTTCATGTCTCAATAACCCTTTTCCTTCACCTTCATTTCATCAGCAGTACATGCCTTAGTAAAATGTTAACTCTTAAAATTTGCCTCAATATGTCTTCTGGGGAATCCAAGTTAAGTCGTCAATTGGTTGGAAAATCATCAAAATCACCTAAAATGTGGGGCTCCCTGGTGGCGCAAGGGGTTGAGCACAGCACTATGAGGCTGTCCACAGCCACTGTAGTGTGAGTTTGATCCCTAGCTGGCCAGAGAGCTACCCACATGGCTCAGCAGACCTCTCCTGTCTCGCCCTCTACTCCCCTCAGCAGTGTATTTCAGTTGGTCTGCCTTTTGTATTTCCTACTCTGTCTCTGGTGACTCCTCTCACTCTGCATCTCTAGCCTGTGCCTCAGTTCTTGTGTGCATAAATAAATCAATCTTAAGAATCACCTAAAATGCAGTATTTTTATATAATGAAGGTAAAATCAAATAGAAACAGTGTGGTAAGTAGACACTTTTGTAATCAAGATTCACTAGGCTATGAGGGTCATCAGTGTCACTACTCAGCAACCAAGGCTGGACATGCAACCCCTCAGAGAGCCATCTTCAGGTTTGGGTGAGCACTGAACCCCAAGAATATCCATTTTTCCACTCTCCAGGATTCCTCAAACCATGAATATTTCTATAATTTTATTGAATGCTGCTAATTTATTAGCCAAATGAGCAGGAAATTATTAATTCAGTTCTTTCATTTATTTTCAGCTGAAAGAGAAAAACATCCAGTTTGTTGATTTGTCCTGGATTTTGATATCTTCTTTAAAGAGTGTTTGGATTTTGTTTTGGTAATTAAATTACTTGCTGAAGACTTTGATCTTTTCAAGACTAGTTTAAAACCTGCTAAGGCCAGATTAAAGTAGGCTTTAAATGTAAGTTTATTTTGACCATACTATTAAAATGGTATCCTTCTGGGACACCTATTGAATGTCCCAAGTGTATAACAATTACCTTCCTTTTTGGCTAGGCTAGAATTTGAATATATACCAATCCTGTGTCACCTCTGAAAAATCATGCAGTTTACAGATTTTTGTATATTTTTCTAGCTTTGTGAAGGCTCACCCTCTGCACTTAAAGTATAGTACTTGCCAATGGATGTGAGGAGTCTACTGTCTGGAGGTTTTCCTGAAGAACATCCTTCTTACCCATGAACTTCCTCAAATAAAAGTTGCCACCATCTCTCAGAACTCTTATCTCTGTCTTTTCATGCAATGATTCTCTCATGCTTGAGTTTCTTCTTACTACATGGTGCACAATAAAGGACTTCTGGTTGAGTTTCTTCACATATCTTGTTCTATAAAGGTCTCCAGGTAAAACATCAATTCAATGATAGGACTCTTATTCCCTTCACTAAGAGATCACCATAGTGCACTGCCTATTGTTCAATGTCTAATTATAGTTGCTTCATATATTTTGTTGAGTTTTTTTTTCTAGTTGTTTATGATGGAAGCCCAGTCATATTTATTTCACTATTGCCAGAAGTCTTAAGTTCATTTTTATTTTAAGAAATTGATCATTGAAATTTAAAACACTGTTACTCTCAAGACAGGTCTAATGATCTGAAAGCAATGGCAGTCCATATCTCTGTGATAAGATCATTTATCCAGATAATATATGCTATGTAAATACACAGTAAGTTTTACCAGAAAATTATATTTATTTATTCAATGAAATATATTACAGCTAGATAAAACTGCAGTCAAAGATGTTATTTTAAAAATCTGTATTCAGAATCATAGTTCCTGAAATGTCAATGGAAATAGGGAAAAATCTGACAAGAGGAAACACAAAGGTAAAAAGTTTCAGTTTTTTAATTATATGAAGAAATAGAAGACAAGACTTTCCCTAAAGAAAGGAAGATCACCAGAATATTTTTAACCAATAAATGAAAGTAAACTGTTGCCCTATACATGAAATCTTTTGGTATCTTAGGTTTCTAGAGGATTCCTACTTACACCAGATGGAAAGATCTTAAACTAATGATGACATAATGTGCATTTCTGATATATTACTTTAGAGTATAACATATTCAATTCCTTTTAATATCATTCAATTTCCTTTTCAAAAAGCAGCATAATTTCCTTTACTAAAGATGCCATGGCCCTCCTTCCTCTGTCTCTTGTCATTCTTCCTATGATTCACCTTCTTAACCTGACTAAGTAACAATGCTGACAGGATATATGGAAGAGATGATCAAATACCCACTTGCATAATTGAGTATAGTGAGAAACATAGATAAAACTAAGAATTATTTTAATGTCTTAAGAACTGAAAATTAGGAAATTAATACAATTTTAATGTTCAACCACAAGGTAGAATTGTATCTTAGTGAAAAATGTGAATTAAAACCATAGAGAAATATATAGAAAAAACCCTGCTTGTATTCAATATATCTTAACTCTTAAGTAGTCTTTGTAATTTGGAAAGGAATAGCTTCTAGAATTTATTAGTATATATGTTCATAATATGTAGTGTGTATATACATAATATATTAAATATAAATATGTAATATATGTTAACATATAAATTATAAACACAGTGGAATTTAACACTACATTAATAAATTGTGAAACATAAAAGAACAGAGTCTAAGAGATATTTTAACATACATTTATACATACACAATAAAATATTTCATATATTAGGAACATATATGTTGTTCTTTTAAGTTTCATGATTTATTAATATTTTATTATATAATAGTATAGAATATTGAAATTCATGGAATAGTTATAATTTAAACTAAAAGTTATTTATAGTAAAAAATTTTTAATTTGCAGCAAGCCTAAGGATGTTTTATTTCAGTTTCCTCTCTTCTTTTAATATTTAAGTATTCATATTAGTTAAGCAATTAATTTTTGAGAACTATCTTATCTTAGACATTCTGCTAACAAGTAAATGAGAGAAAAATATGAGAAAAACAGTTCTTGCCTTCTACTTATTTATTAGAATAAGAATAACAGAGCCTGTACAAAACCTTAAAGAGAGTACTTCCGGGCCTCCTTGGTGGTGCAAGGGGTTAAGACACAACCTTTGAAGCTGTCCACAGCCACTGCAGCATGAGTTTGATCCCTGGCCAGGGAGCTACCCACATGGTGTGGGAGAACTCTCCTGTTTTGCCTGCTGCTCCCCTCAGCAGGAGATAGGAGCAGTGTAGTACTGAGCTGAGAAAGAACCAGGAGGCCCTTCAGAAGAGTATTAGCATTAGGACACTAAGAAGAAACACAGAGAAGGCTCATCAAACAGACTATGTAAATAAATTGTAGGGACTTCCTTTACCCCTTACTGAAGGCACTCGTTTATAAGGCATTCATTTATCTTCCAGAAAAAAATAATGGGGCAGTGAGGGAGGAAGGAGGCATAAACTTTATTCAGCAAGATCAGCTGAATCTAATCTGTAAGAATATCAGCACAGCACGCATTACAGTCATCTCCCCCATCATTATTTGTATTTCTATAAATTGGAGGATTTCTCTCTCTCTCTCTCTCTCTCTCTCTCTCTCTCTCTCTCTCTCTCTCTCTCTCTCACACACACACACACACACACACCTTGTCAAAGTGTAGCCTTCATTTATCAGCTGAAGATTCAAAGAACCTCTGAACTTGACATAGTAATGAAGTGACATAGTAATGTGTATGAGGACAACTCGCTGGTAATCAAATGTTATTAAACCTCATATTCTGTGTAAGTTGCTTTTATCTCTTAGGATCATGATTTTTAGATTTATAACTACTAATTAAGATGGTTCTGCTACATTTGCACAAGCATATACATATATGTGGTTGTCATAGCAAAAGGTATGTATGTTCACACTTCATATTGACAAATTCCATTCCAAGTTGCCTCTATCAATTTACAATTGCAATATCAATGATCAAAAGTTCTCTTTTATCTACACATATACCAAATCTCTGTAATACAAGACTTACATTTTGACAATCTGCTAGAAAATTCAACATTAGCATGGGAATAATTTGTAATTTCCTGTTGACTTGTAATATAAAGTATCTTTTCATATTTATTGGTTATTTATTGGTCACAGGCCACTGCCCAGTTATGCCGAGTTATTTGCACTCTCAAACAAGGACAGATATTTTCTTCTTCTTTAATTATGAAAAATTACAGATTGCCATGTGCTAATTTTTTGTAAGAAAGCTTTATATGTTAAGAACGTCTATCTCCCTCCTTTTCTTAAGTTATTCTGCTTTCATTCTCCTTTTAATTTTGCTTATTCACAGGATTTTGAGACCAACACCACAATCTTTTTTTAGAACATTTTCATCCATCTAAAAGAAGCCCTGTGCCTATTAGCAATCAATCCTATCCCCATTACTCATGTGCTCCATATACCCCTTCTCAGCCACACACTCACCCGGTAATGTTTTAAGTGATTATTGGTAGCATACAGGGAAAATGATTATCTATATGCTAACCAGGAGCTTTATTGAAACCCAGAACTACTTAATTTTTTCAAGCTCTAAATAGTTTTAAAATTCATTTTCTGATATTTTAGGTGAAAAATTTATAATATCTGAAACAAAACAATGTGTGCCCTTTTTCAATTGTTATATGTCACGTTCACTTAACTCCTCTCATTGAATTGGCTCGAATTTGCAGAACAATGCTAAACCTCAGTATAATTGCAGACCTCTCCTCAGCTCTCTTCAGTGGTTTCTTGATTGCTTATTCACAATCAAATTTAACAGAAAAGATATTATTCCTCATGTGAAGATCAGGTATTATGTAATAAAAAAGAATAGATATCATTTAACAGAATATTAAGAAAGTATTCTATTCAAACTTCAATATGAGTTTTGCTTTTTTTTAAGATCTGTGATGAATCGTATGTTTTATTTTTTGATTGGAGGGATGCATAAAGATTATATGATTATCTTCACAACCTTATAAATTTACAGGTTTTCACAGATTGCAATCACAGCAGGAGTGTTTCTATGTGCTGTTACGTGTATCTGCCATCCCCACAACAGGCCTGGTGTCGGCGGGTCTCTGAGGGTGTCACAGCACGTCACAGGTCACTGCCCAGTTATGCTGTTGGGCTTATGTATATATCTAGTCTCAGTCCAGACACTTCCATTCCAAGGCTTCTTTATTGGGGCTCTACATAAGGACACCCCTTCCTTATGAGGAGGGGGGACATTTCCCCACTTCTGGGTTCTTCTAAGTTGGGCAAACATTACCATCAAACAGATTAGAAGAGAAAAAATGGCTACATTGAATAACACATGTGTGGGGAATTTACATAACTATAAATTATAAAGTAAATGGGACAAACAAATGGGGGTTTCTATCCCAAGCTAAGGAGCCTGAGGCATCCAGGAGAGAAAAGAGGTTTCATGTGATGAAGAAGAGGATGACTTCCTGTGACAAAACCTTCCCTCTAGATGCCTACCCTGCCTCAAGTTAGGTTTCTCCCCTAAAAGGTGGCTTCTGGAGATAACCCTAGATCTAAGTAATCTTCATTCTTTAGATCATGGAAATGGTATCTCTTTAGGCTCCCAGGGCTTCTGTGAAATAGTTCTGCCTACTGAGGTGACATTCTGGAAAAGACCTGCTCTGAACATCTTGGGAAAAGCCTATCTGGACATCTTTGGGTGGACCAATCCTACAGCAACCCTGAAGATGCTTTTCTCCACTCTGACATGGGTTCAGCACTTCCCCACCCATAACCCTAGGTCCTCCCCGTTCTCTATGGCGGGAGCCTTTTGGTTGGGGGGTCTTTGTTCAGAGAGAGGATCTCCAGATTCCAGCTAACTCGCTTGAACTCCACCTGGTATTGTTCTATAGGGAAAAGAAGCGTGTGGGGCTGGCTTTTCTTTCTGTGTGAGTTTTTTTTTTTTTTTTTTTTTTTTTTTTTAAGATTTGTTGATGCTAACAAGAACTGGGGTACAGGCCAGGGGTGGAGGGTGTGAGAGGATTCACCAGAGACAGAGTGGGGAACAAAACAGGCAGACTGACCAAAGCACACTGCTGAGGGGAGCAGCAGGCGAGACAGGAGAAGTCTGCTGTGCCATGTGGGTAGCTCCCTGGCCAGCCGGGGATGGAATTCATGCTGTAGTGGCTGCAGGTAGCTTCATAGGTTGCATCTTAACCCTTTGTGCCACCAGGGAGGCCCTGTGAATAGTTTTCATATGATGGTAGTTTGTGGTTCAAGACTGGATACTTTTTCACTGGTTTATTTTAATCACCCACTCCAAAAAATAGCAACTTAGTTCTCTTGACATAGACCCTATAAAGATATATTAAGAACCAAATGGCATCCTACTGACAAAACTTTCATTGCTGAGACATTAGACAAGGTATATCTCAATTAATATTCAATATTGTAAGTAACTCTCATTTCTGATATCTTGGGGCCAAAACCTTTGTTTCCATTTTGACACTTTCTTTCTGAAATATTTCAAGAAATGGAATTATTTACTCAAATGATATGTACATCATAAGCAGTGTTCTGTAAATATTGCCAGATATTTTTTCCAAAGGTTATCACAGTTTCATTCACACACACGCAGAGTATGGCAGAGACCAATTCTGAACACCCACGTAGATGCTAATTTAATTTTCTAACCTATGAGTATTTGGTAAATGAAAAGTAGTGTATCTCAGACTTTTTATTTTAATACACCATATTTATTAAGGTAAAATATTTGATAAATTTCCTGAGTTATTTCTAATTTTTCTTAAAATATCAAGTAAAATGCTTTCCTTACGGGTACACACACACACACACATACACATGAGTGCACTTAAAACAGTCTTAGATTCAGAGAAAAATTATGTAAAGGGTGTAGAAAGTACCCACATAAGCCAGATCAAGTTTCCCCTTCTATTAACATCTTATGTAATATGTATATTTATTATAATTAATGAATCAGTTTTGATTCATGAGGTAAATTAAGCCCAACCTTCACTCAGACCCTCTTAGTTTCACCTAATGACATCTTTCTCCCCCAGGAGAAATTCAGAATTCAGAACAGTATCAGTACACATATTTATTTAGTGGTCGTAATTCCTTTATAGTTTTTATAGATTCTCTCTTCCTCTGATATTTTTTAAGATTCTCTCTTTGTTGTTTTTTTTTTTTTCTTGTAGTTTGAGTATGACATACCTTAGTGTGTCTTTGGGTGGTTTTCTGTTGTGGTTTTGTTGTTGTTGTTATTTATGCTTTTTGGTGTACTCTGAGCTTCCCGGTTCTATTGCTCGGTTTGTCTGTCATTGACTTGGGAAATGTCTTAAACATTCTTCTTTCAAATATGGATCTCTGGATCTCTCTCCTTCTGGTATTCTAAACTACATGTATATCACACCCTCTGAAATGGTCTCACTATTTTCATTCCTTTTGAATTTTATTATTTTAAAGATTTATTTATTTATGCATACAAGAGCTGGGGTATAGGCCAAAGGTGTGTGCAGGGGTGGGGGTGGTGAGAGGATTCACCAGACAGAGTGGGGAGCAGAATAGGTGGATCGACTGAAATACATTGATGAGGGGAGCAGCAGGTGAGACAGGAGAGGTCTGCTGTGGGTTATATGATTATAATCATATTATCTTTCAAATTCACTGATTCTTTCTGAGATGATACACAGGATACTAATAGAGCCACCAAAAACATTCTTCAATTTCATTCCCATGTTCTAGATTTCTAATGTTTATTTTTTATTCTTAGAATTTCTACTTTTCTGAGTATATATCCATTCTTGCATATTTCTATATTTCCATGATTAACATATTACATATTTAAATGCCCTCTCTGGTCATTCTTGTATTTGCCACACATCTGAGCTCAGTCTCTTGCTCACTCGGTACCATCAAACTGTACTCTCATTATTGCCTTTGGACTCTGTCCTCTTCCTCCAAGACCTGGATTTGTGCCAGGTAGCAGTACCAGGCCTTAAGCAGAAGAATATGTGAATCTGGCTAGTACTTGGCCTGAACTTAACGGGTCCTGTCACCATGAGGCCAGGGGTTCAGATTCCTCTCGAATCTTGCTTTTGTCTCCTTTCTTATTTTGGGCTTCCTGTTGGCTCTTCTTTAGAGACAATCTGTATTTTTCAGGAGTTTCCACTGTGCTTCATGCTTTTCTACGGAAGTCCTGTTGGCGTGAAGCTCAGGTATGGGGGAAGGGAAGCCTTGTGCCGTGTCATGGTTAAGCTTCAGTTTTCCAGCCTCTGTCTCTGGAGCTTATTTTTCTTCCTAGTGACAAAACTTTATTCACCCCTGATACAGGAGGCTTGTGGTCTAGGCGGGCCTGAGGGGCCCACAGAGGGAGGAATACTTTTCCCCATCTGGGATAAGGCTCCAATAACACCTTTCCTTTGGAGAGCAGGTTTTCCTTCGTCAGAGGGGAGACTGTGGGAGTAGATTATAATTCATTTTCCCTCCCCTTGCCGGAACCAGAGCATCTTTCTCAGATTTTCACCATGGGAACCGGGTGGTGTTTCTGGAGGTCATGTCCATACTGGTGTGTGCCATGCCCTTTGACAGTGTCTACGCTAGCCCCAGTCTCGGTCTCTTCCCTACCCTACCCTGCACTTCATCATGCTTGGAGTCAGTCACCAGGTTATGGCTCTGCTGTTTCACTCTCCAGAATGCAGGGTGGTGACTGGCCAGGGACCTCAGTTCTTGATGAGTCAAACTGTTCACTTTTAGCTTCTCTAGATTTTTCTTCTGAGATTGGCAGTGACTATTCCAAGTGCTTTTACATGCCAAGGTTAAATTCAGAAGTCTTAATTTTTTTTTTTATTAAAAGCAATCTTTAGGGGCCTCCCTGGAGGCGCAGGGATTAAGACAGCACTACGAAGCTACTGCCAGCCACTACAGCACAAGTTGGATCCCCCACCACCCAGAGAGCTACTCATGTGGCACAGCACACCTCTCCCATCTCACCTGCTGCTCCCCTCAGCAGTGTATTTCAGTCAGTCTGCCTGTTCTGCTCCCCACTCTGTCTCTGGTGAATCCTCTCACCTCCCTCACCTCTGGCTTACACCCCCGTTCTTGTATGCATAAATAAACAAATCTTTAACAAAAAGCTTATACTGTCTAAAATAGTCTCACATTTTATATCTTAGTGTAGCCCAAAGAGAACTCCTTAAATTATATGATTTTTAATATAAAACAGTGATCCACTGACATTGATTATTATGTTTTTGGAACAGTAACCAAGAATGAGGGACCAACATGTTTTTCACCAATATGATTATTTACCCTTACTGTGGAGGTCACTGTGCATTTCAAACCAGTGACCTAGGCAAGAACAAACTGTGCAAGAACAAACTAGATGCAAAATATCATCTAGCATGTACATAATGTGTGTAAATCCTTTATCATTCTATATAATCAACTCCTTCAATATTTTTAAAAATTATACAAGTAAATAAAACAATATTGTAGGAAAGCAAAAAAAAAAACCAACAAAATTGTCCCTATTTGCAAGACAAAATAATGCTTCTGTCATTCTAGTGTTTATCTTTGATTTCTTCAATGTGCACTTACAATATTCAACTTATTCTTTATAAAATAGGATGAGTTATCACATTTTATGGGGATTTGCTGGGAATGGGATGTTGTAATTGAAGCCTCATAACAAACTAAACAATATATTAATATATTTCTAAAAAGCAATATACTTCAAAATTATTATTTATGCCTAAATAGTTACTCCTGTGCAATAATCTATTGAACTAATCCCTTAGGGTTAGATATATAATTTATTTCTAATTTTCCCTATAGCAATATTAATATAGTTACTTTTTAAAATTTATTTATTTATGCATACAAGAGCTGGGGTGTAGGCCAGAGGTGTGGGGGAATAGAGGATTCGCCAGAGACAGGGTGGGAAAGAGAACGGGTGGATTGACTGAAGTACACTGCTGACGGGAGCAGTGGGCAAGTCAGAAGAGGTCTGCTGCACCATGTGGGCAGCTCTCTGGCTGGCCAGGGGATCGAACTCCTGCTGCGGTGTCTGTGGACAGCTTCATAAGCCACGCCCCAGCCCCTTGCGCCACCAGGGAGGCCCAATATAGTTACTTTTAAGACATTTCCTATGCCTCATTCACTTGTTCACCTAGATAAATCTCTAAAAATTAAATGACCAGTTCAAGTGGCATGCCTCCTGCTGAGGTTTCCAGAAGGTGCCAATTCAACACCCCATAGTCTTTTCTCTCTCAAACACCACATGAATGTGTATCTTGCTCACATTTGAATCAAAATTGTATTTTATTCTAGTATATAGTCTATGTACTGCTATAGGCAATATATAGACTTTAATTGCAGGTTTTTTTTGGTTTTAAATTGTTGGATTTGTTTCTATTTATTTACTTATTTGTTTGTTCAGTTATTAGTCCAGTTTTTACACATACATTTGTCCACATGCTTATCCTTTCTTTTGCCATTCATATGTGAGATGTTACCCATTTGCTCAGTTTCCCATATGCTCAGTTTCTGTTCACCTGTTTTTGTTTTTTATTGATTCGCAAGAATCTTTAAGAAAAATAAATCTTTGCATAAATGTTTTAAATTGTCTGTGGGATTGATAATTAACACTTACTAAGTGCTGGCTGTATGTCTGCGCTGTGATAATTGTTCTTCACAAAGTCTCTCGCCTCACATAAACCTTCCAATAATCTACAAAGGGGTTACATTTATAATACCAATGGTACTGTGAGGAAACTGAGTTTTAAAGAGGTGAATGGTGCTAGAACAACCACTGAGTGCTCAATCTGTTTTCCTAATCACTGAATAACATGTTTTTTTCTCTGATAGCAATATTTTAACTCCTTATAGCCATGTTCTCATCATGCTATTTGTCTGAGAAAAAATAAATTTTTGATTTTATGAAATGTAAAAGTATATATTGCATATAACAAATATAATATAAAATATAATATATAATATATATTTCACTGTTTAATTGTTATATATATGTTTTCTGCTTTTCAGTCTATAATTTTTATTATTTTAATATGAATAATTTTATACCTTATTTCTAAGACACTAATTGATTGTCTAAAAAATAAACATTATGTATATACATATGTATCTTGAAAATGAGTAATCCATAACAGACTCTTGTAACATAGTTTCAGAAGACTAGAAGAATATTTCTTTTCTCATAGTTCTAATGATGTTAATGTTGTGTATGCAAAAAAGAAATATTAAGATAAATACTAATGCATGGAAAATCCACAAAATTAGCAGAGGCATTAAATCACTTCTGTCAGAATAAGTATGAATGTAAGAGTTTTGAATAACAAATTTAAGCATCATTAGAAACAATATGACATAATACAATTATCTATGTTTATATATCAGGATAATCTTGGCAAATATATACAGACTAGTCACAGATATTGACTATGCATTACTCCAAAGAAAAGTGTCAGGATAGTTTTAAAGTAGAAATCAATGTGCAGTAAGCAATGTAATAAAACTCCAAATTAGCAACAAATGGATAACCAAATTAACTCCTAAACTAAATATTAAATTAATAGGAGAAATGAAAACTTTAACCATATAACTAAAAACCGAGTGTCATAAATTTATACACCATAAAAATCCCTCTTATATAGAAGTTGTTACCTTAAGTCAATTTTTTAGAAAATAAGAAAGAAGTTTGGAAATGAATTCAAGTCAATATTTTTTAAGGAGATATAAAGTTAAACTAATTGAAGTAGAAGGACAAAGTGGAAAGGGAGAAATAAAATATTTCCTACATACCATTAGATAGTGAAACAGAAAACAGTGTCACCAAAAGGAACCATGAAAACTGTAAGTCCAAACTTTCCTCTCTGATTTATACCACCAAATTACTTACAAATCATACCCTTGTATTCTTTTTTTTTTAAGATTTATTTATTTTTATACAAGAGCCGGGGTACAGGCCAGATTCGCGGGAGGGTGAGAGGACTCACCAGAGATAGAGTGGGGAGCAGAACAGGCAGACTGAGGAAATACACTGCTGAGGGGAGCAGCAGGCAAAACAGGAGAGTTCTCCCGCACCATGTGGGACCCTCACCAGCCAGCCAGGATGGAACCGACACTGCAGGGACTGAGGACAGCTTCACAGCGCGGCACTCAACCACCTGCAGCACCAGGAGAGGCCTCATACCCTTGCATTCTTATTGTTTTATTTTGAAAATGTCTAGTCAGATTCATTGGCCTACTTGCCTTCCCTGTGTCACATTTTTATCACAACTTTGTTGTGACACCTGATATAGGATAGGATAGGTTTCTATTTACTACTCTTCTTTGCCTTATCTTTTCTTCATTCCGAACTTCACATAAATTTAAAAGCATGTTAAGTTTTACAAAGAACCTTGGTGAATATCTAAAATTGTGTTGAATTTATAGGTTTTTCTTAGAAGAAAAAACTCTTTTATGACATCACAATCTATGAACATAATGTAATGTCTCCATTTATTTAGGTTTTCCTTTATTCCTTTTCATAACATTTTAATATTTTCCCAATATAAATTTAATATTTATATTGCTTAATAAAAATGTACTCTCAATATTTGTGTAAAAAGGTATTATTCCTCAGCACAAATCTGGTGGGGGCAGGTTATCTCTACATATTGTAGTTTTTCTTGAAAATTATATTTCCTAATTAATTGTTGATGAGGAATCTAAATATTCTGGAGTTAGATTGAGTTTCAACTCCATTTTATTATTATTAATGTGTGACTTAGTTAGATAATATGTAGACAGCCATTATACTATGAAAAAAGCTCTAATTCTTTGTTTTATGTCATTTGATCTTTAATTTCTTTCTATTATCTTAATTTGCTGCATAGGGCCTCTAGTATTCTATTAATTACAAAAGCTGACAGCAGATACCAATGACATAATGAGAATATGTCTAACGCTTCATTATTAACTGTGATGTTACTAAAGATGTTGATATGTTATCAGTGACACTATTTCTTATTGCCAGATTGCTAGCATTATATTGTATCAAAGCTTTAAGTCTGTGGAGATAAAGGAACTTTATTTCTTTCTTCAAAGTCCACTTTCATTGAGGTCTACTCTACATATAATAAAATACCGCACATTGTGAATTCTACACTTTTGGTTCTAGCTTTGTTGTGTTCCAATAATGATTGGTGTGCTTTGCTCTAATTAGGCTTCAGTGGATATTTGATGCTTTCAATGTGCCTTTTAAGCTTTTTAAATGATGGTTCTAGGGTGGATTTTCTTCTAAGCCCAGTTTAGGCCCATTACTATGACATTACCTTTCCACAATCCACTGAAGACCTCATGTGTTCAAAGAACTTTGTCTAGGTATTGCAAATTAAAATGATTTTTGGTGGGCCTCCCTAGGGGGTGCAGGGGTTAAAGACACAACACTATCAAGCTATTGCTAGGCACTGCAGCAAGAGTTCAATCCCCAGCCGGCCAGGGAGCTGACCCACCTTGCACAGCAGACCTCTCCTGTCTCAGCCCGTGTTCCCCTCAGCAGTGTATTTCAGTAGATCTGTCTGTTCTGCTCCCCACTCTGCCTCTGGTGAATCCTCTAACCCCTGCACCTCTGGCCTACACCCCAGTTCTTGTTTGCATAAATAGATAGATAGATAGATAGATAGATAGATAGATCTTTAAATAAATAAATAAAATTATTTTTGGCTCTGTAATCCCTGAGGATTTCAGTAATTAGTCTTTTCTGCAAGTGCTTTGTCTCCCCTTAAGGAGTTTCACCCTATGCTTATATGAATTATTCTATCAAAGATTCAAAAGCATCCTTATCCAGATCCCTGAAGTTCTGCCTCTGTGGATCTGTTCTTCCTTCAAACTCTTGTCCCCAAGTTATGCTAACCTTATCCTTTCAGAGTTATGATCCTGCTCTTCAACTCAGCAAGGTTGCCAGAATTCCTTTGGGTTCCTATTTCCTGCATGAAGGTCTGGAAGTTACCCACAGGCAGAGCTTTGGGCAATAAGAAAGCTCACCACATTTGCTCCTCATCTCTCAGAGCTCACAGTCCTGAGACCAGGCCCATAGGTGGGATGTACAAAGTGGTGTTCAGCAGAGCCCTGGCCACCTTTGAGAGGGAAGTGCTTCCTGCTTTGTTCCCGTGTGTTCCTGAGATGACCCAAACCAAAGGATGTAGGGAGACGCTGACTGTGGATCCAAAACACCTTCATTTTTGCAACTTGCTTCCTAGAGTTCTTAAATACATGACCTAAACAGAACTCTTATTTTCAAACTTGTTTGTGCAAAATTTGCAGTTGGACAGTAACTAAGGGAAAACTACAAACCTTCTTGATTAATCTCGACAACATACAAATGAACTTTTAAGTTAGGATGAAGCAAATATTCCTAGGATAAAATACAGAGTTTCTATTTCTTCCTGATTCTGAATCAGATGATTATACGCTTCTAAGAAATTGGCCCTGTCTTCCAGATTTTCCTTTATGAGGACCAAGTCTTTGGAGCACCCCAGTTCCTCCAGAAGTTTTTGCCCTGTTTCAAGGGAGTATGCATCCATACAACCTCCACTCTTCTCTCTCCAGGGCCCCTGGATCATCTAACATCCCTGCCACCAGTGTCTCCTAGTCCAGACTACAACCTCCAGTGTCCCCTCTCCACCTACTTTCTTTTCAGTGTAGTGTGAATCCTCAGTGTCCTGTTGAGTTCTGGGGGTCATGCTGTTAGGGGGAAAGGATGTCGTGAGCAACCTCCATACAGGCTTTGTGGACTCCACCCCCACTCCATCAAGACACTGGGAACTACAAATCCCATGATCAACAAAGAGGGTTGCGAGGACCTGAGGGCGGAGTTAAGCAGCCATGATCTCTGTTTCGATATTGAACCAGCCATGTGAGTGGGGGGGTCACTCTATTGGCCCCATGGCACTGAGCTTTTAGCCAGCTCTCTGCAGGTCATTTGGGATTCCAGGTCGGCAGAACTGGTAGGCCGCACTTACAAATTTATCTCCCTCTTTTACTCCCTGAGTTGTTCATTTCCTCATTTCCCCTTCCCTTGTAAATAAACCTTTTGTTAACCTTTGGTGTGTGCCTGCAGTTTAAGTCCCCTTTAAGTGTGTGGGTGAGGACCCAGTCAAGCAAGCCGTTTTATATCAGGGTGGCCCTGTAACACTACCACACTGGGTCATCTTCCAGGTCCCATCCTGGGGTCATGAGGTCTGATGGGACCTATTGCACAAAGGCCAGTTGCTAGTTCCAGTCTACTGCTTTCACAGCTTTTTGGGTCACTGGGGCTCACCTCACCCCTTCTCAGCTACCCAGTTGGCCCATTCCATGGCTCACTGGGTCCCTCCCCTGCTCTAGATATTGCTTTAGTATGAGCTATAATTATCTTTTTATTCTTTTAGGATTTATTGGTTTTATTCTTTTGCAATCTAGCTACGAGTATATGGAGGAGGTGAGCCCAGCATCTTCACCCTGCTGCCATCTTGCTGGTCCTTCCTCACAAAATCCAAAGCTCATAGTTTTAACTACTTTCATAGCTTTTCTTCTCCCCATACAATATTATCTGCAAAAGCCAATATCAGATTTCGACTCATTCAATCTAATCAATGTAATGTAAAGTCACGTTAAATTTCATTTCTGTTCTAAGTAAAATTAGATTGAATCCCATCATGACAGGAAATCACCCTAATGTTGTTTGGTGTTGTACGACAGATGCAATTATATTTGCAAAGTCAAAGCTATATTGCATTGAATGTGAGGGATTGAAGACAAAGAACTATCTCTGTAGAAGCTCAGGATTTATATGGATTTTCTCACTGGGAACTATACTATTTCTCTAAATATTCCACTTCAGTTCTAAGCTGCTCATTAACAGTTCTACTTACAGGGCTTAGTTAAGCTCCTCTGAAATTGGATTCTATCCTGGGAGAAGTTAGTCCGGCGATCACATCTTAAGAAACGTGGCTCACTCTGGTTGCTCTACCTATTGTCAATTTTATCCCAACAAGTGACCTTGGGCTGCACTTGCAATGGCCCTTCTCTAGCTGTAGTGTCTCCTGGTATCCTGACACCTGACTTTGTTCCTGTTTGATGACTTCTGTGGGAAATTAGCAAGATACAGGGAGAAAACTAGAGGGATTTTTGACATTTAAAAACATCGAAATTAGGGCTTCCCTGGTGGTGCAAGGGGCTAAATCTCAGCACTATAAAGCTATCCGCAGCCACTGCAGCATGAGTTCGATCCCAGCCAGGGAGGTGACCCACATGGCGCCTCTCCTGACTCGCCTGCTGTGTATTTCAGTCAATCCCCCTGGTCTGTTCCCCACTCTGTCTCTGGTGAATCCTCTCACCCTTCCCCCCACACTTCCAGCTTACATCCCAGCTCTTGTATGCATAAATAAAATAAATCTTTGAAAAAGAAACTCATTAAACTTAATGTGTTTTATAAAGAACATAATATTATACGGATGGTTTTGAATTATGATTTCTGTTGATGTGCGTGATCAAAATAGTGCTTGGTGATAATTTGTTTACTCAACTCCTCCTTAATCCACAGTCCCTGAATTTGCCCTGACAACTGCTCATCCCTGCACGGTGGCCTTGGAGAGTCCACAGAAATTCCAGGGATAGAGTCCTTGACCTGCACCCTATCACTGCGCATGCTCTGTGTTGACTGCGTGGTACAGGCAGTGCGGCTGCCTTTATGAGGAAAAGGGAAGTCGCCAAATGGTGAGTTTCAGGGACTGCAAATGAAGATGTCCCCTGACGCTTGTCAAGCACTGGCAAAACTCAGTCACGATGAGAAAATGCTTCAGTGAGCATGAGAACTGATACTAGCAACAGACCAGAAAAGGAAATCAAGCTTTCAGCAAGGCAGAGACCTGGATGCTTCGAAAACAGGCCATAACTGTGGTTGGGAATCAAGCCCAGGAATGTGGAAATTCCCCAAGCATAAATTACACAGGAGGAAGCCCTCCTCTGATTGTGCTTTTCCGTTTTTTTGTTTTTTTTTTTTTTTTTCAAAGTAATTCTATCAATGAATTGTGGGGAAGGATATCAAAGGTTTTACCTGTTTCCTTAATATTTCATATCAAATCACATATGAAAAAATCGCAGGTAATATAGAACATAACCAGTTTAACTGGGAAGAACATATATCAATCTACCATTCAAATAAGGAAATACTTACCACTGCATCCATGGTTCTTGAAAATTACTTGATGATCTTTAGAAATACCTCAGCTTAACAGGTACAATTTGGATAATAGTTAGCCATCCCCCAAATCAATAGGAAGATAGTTAGTGTCCAACCCATAAATCATTCAGTAAAAGTAAGTTTTGGTGTCCAGAATATAACAACCCAGTTTTCCATCATAGCTACAACTGAATAGAGTTCAAGAAACCAATCTCCTACTTAGAACAAGCATGAAAAATGGACAAAAATAGAAAAAAAATGTAAAATAATATCAGAGAGTTATTCAAATTGAGAGCCAAAATTGAGGGCCAAAATTGTGGAAAAGAAAGTAAATTTGCGGAGGTGACCATGGCATTCTGCACTATGTTTGTTCTGCTCCATCAGCCAAACTTTTAGTGTTTAGTATCATATACATGCAATTGCCTACATATGCACCTACAAGTGTGGTACCTTGTTTTATCTGCAGCCTCAGAATACCGCTCTGAGTGATGGCAGGCTATACATTGGGTAGAGGGTAGAGGATTACTAAGACTGCCTTTAGGATTGGTATGAAGCATACCATATCTCTCAGCTTCTGGGTATGATAAATCTGAGCTATGCATTTTGCATCATTTTCCAGACTTTCCTTAAAGGACTCAGCCTCAGTTGTCTTCTATGAGGACAGGTTTCACCACATAACTCTTGCCAGTTTATTTCCTTCTCCATATCACTTCCCCAAGCTGCTACCAGTGTACTCTGCATGCCACAATAAATTACTTTTGCTCCAATACTTATCTCAGGGTCTGCTTTTTTAAAGTAGTTCAGTTGATGATGCATAAGCTATGGGGAGTTGGGGGGCTAGGGGGCAAAGGCTACGAAGCTAAACAGAAAGCAGATGCTAAGGGACAGAGAAGCCAAAAACAGCTTCAGACACCTCACAAGGCTAATGAAATAAAAATTGAGGTTCAGGGACCTCCCCGATGGCACAGCGGGTTGAGCACAGCGTTGTGAAGCTGTCTGCAGCCTCTTCAGCAGGAGTTTGATTCCCGGTCTGCCAGGGAGATTCCCACATGGCAAGGCAGACCTCTCCTGTCGTGCCCACTGCTCCCCTCAGCAGTGCTTTCAGTCTGTCTGCCTGTTCTGCTGCCCACTCTGTCTCAGGTGGATCCTCTCACCCTCCTGTGTCTCTGGCCTGTATCTCAGCTATTGTATAAATAAAAAATAAATCTTAAAAAAAAATAAAAAACAGGTTCAGTGCTTACCAGTCAGAGTCTGAGAGATTAAGACCCTGAGAACATGAGAAGCACAGAAAAGTGATTACTAGAGCTTGACCTATTATTGTCCTAAGACATTCACCAATTCCTAAGCAGTACAGGAGAAGCAAGAGGTAGAAAAGCTGAGCAGAAAGCAGGTAACAGAAGGCTGAAAAGTTAACAGAGCTACCAGCATTCTCCCTGTTCTGAGGAGACAAAAATTGGCATTCAGAATCAGTCAAGTTAGAGAAACCCAAGAATATACACTACAGTTTCTTGAGGTCCTTGAGACCTGCAAACTAAGAGAAAAGATGAATCAGAAATAGACTTAATGAAAGTCTGGGGGCTCCCTGGTGGCGCAAGTGGTTAAAGACACAACCTATGAAGCTGTCCACAGCCAGTGCAGCACGAGATCGATCCCCGGTCAGGGAGCTACCCACATGGCACAGAAGACCTCTCCTGACTTTCCCGCTGCTCCCCTCAGCAGTGTATTTCAATAGATCTGTCTGTTCTGTTCCCCATTCTGTCTGGTGAATCCTCTCACCCCCACACCTCTGGCCTGTACCCCAGTTCTTGTATACATAAATAAATAAATCTTTTTTTAAAAAAAAAGAATATCCTTTCTGGTGAAAGAATCATTAAATAGAGCACCTGCAACATTTATCATCCAGTGTGGACAGGAATCTTTACATAGAGCTGTGCAATGTTAGTCACAAACTAGTCAAAATATTAGCCGCGTGTGGGTTTTGTTTAATTGAAATAACATTAGTTTACAATACTGTGTATAATTTAAAGGAGCAGGTTTACAAATCCTCAGATGTATGTCGTCACACCACTCCTACCACCAGAAACTTTATTCCTTCACCTTAGATCACTGGGCCACCCTCCCCTATTTGTTCCCAATCCTACACATCCTCCCTCTCAGGCAGCCTCAATTCTGCAGTCATATTTCTAGGGTTTGTTTTGGCTTAGTTCTGTCAGTTCCTTTGTTTGGTTTCTCTATATTCCACATGAGTGAAATCATCTGGTATTTTCTTTCTCCTTCTGAATAATTTCACTTAGCATAATTCCCTGCATTTCCATCCATGTTGTTGCGAATGGCAAGCGTTTATCATTTTTTATAGCTGAGTAGAATATGTAGATACCTAATCTATATAGATATAGGTGTACACACACACACACACACACACATATCATATCTTAACAGCTCTATGAAAATTTTACTTAAAATCATAGCAAAAGTACAAAGATACATTAGGTTGATATTATTTCATTACTTATAATCATAATTATTGCTACTTAGTTTCTATATATGTTTTATAATAAAATTGGTAGGTGTTTCAGACACAAAATACTTAAAGATGTCAAATGCTGCAATGACTATTAATAGTTGTTGAATTAGTAAATGTAGAAGTCTTTATCAATTTCATTGATAAATTGAAGGTATAATGGACTCACCTAGTTTCAAAAATCATGTAAATTTTTCTGTGTTTTTTGACTGCATTCCTGAAAAAAGTAAAAGAAGGATAAATTATAAACTTCAAATATATTGCTAAGGTCTGAATCCAGAATAACTGCTGACTACACATAAAGATGTGAAGTCACAGAATTTCCATTCATTGCTGGTGGGAAAGCAAAATGGTTCAGTAAGTTTGGAAGACATTTTAGCAGTTTTTCACAAAGTAAACAAACTTAGCATATGATGCAATAATTAAACTTCCTTACTATATTTACTCAAATAAATTAAAAACATGTCTACAGAAAACCTACCCCCAGATTTTCTGGCAGCTTTAGCAATCAGGATGTCCTTCAGTAGGTGAGCAGATAACTGAACTATGGTACATCAGACAATAGAAGATTATTCAGAAACAAAAAAGGTATGCGTTATCATGCCATGCAAAAACATGGAGGTACATTAAATACATATTGCTCAGTTGAAAGAAGTCAATCTGAGAAGGGTGTATACTTTCAACTATTTGCAAGCTATGGGACAAAAAAAAAAGATTAGTTCCTGTCAAGGGTTAGGTGGGAGGGACACATGAATAATCAGCATAAATTTTTTTTAAGATTTATTTATTTATGCATACAAGAACTGGGGTATAGGCCAGAGGTTCAGGGGGTGAGAGCATTCACCAGAGGCAGAGTGGGGAACAGAACAGGCAGACTAACTGAAATACACTGCTGAGGGGAGCAGTGGGTGAAAGAAGAGAGGTCCGCTGCACCATGGGTGGCTCCCTGGCTGCCAGATCTGGAGGGAACTCATGCTGCAGAGGCTGCAGGTAGTTTCATAGTGCTGTGCTTAACCCCTTGTGCCACCAGGGAGGCTCCAGAATAAAAAAGATTTTTAGGGAAATGACTATTCTGTAGGATAGGATAATGGTGGGTAAAGGTCATTATGCACTTATCCAAACCTATAAAAAGTACAGCACCAAAAGTGACTCTAATGTAAACTACAGACTCTGGGTAAAAATGATCTCTCAATTTCAGTTCATCACTTATAACGAATATACTATTTTTGGAGTTGACCAAAAGGGAGCTATGCATGTGTGTGGTCAGGGAGTCTGTGGGAAATCTCTATACTTTCTGATCAATTCTGATGTGACCGTAAACTCTCTAAAAAGTAAAGTTTGGTAAAAAGAAAGTTCAGTAATGGTGAATCATTAACTTAGGCTTGAAAGATATGGTTATAAAATATTTGAAAAAAAAAACAATAATAAACCTAGCAGATCAGTGTTGGGCAAGAGTTTTAGACATGACAACAAAGGTACAATGCACATCAGGAAAGGTGGATAAACTGGACTATGTCAAGAGTGAAATCTTTTGTAACACAAGCATTCTAATGCACTCTGGTGATAAAGGCTATAACTTTTCATAGATATACTTGAACTTCAAGAAATTTCATGCACTTTGGACTAGAAATTGCAAATGTGGGAATAACCTGAGCTAATTTCAATTTCATAAAAGGCTGAATGTCAGTTGTATTGATCAAAATACTTTCTTTTAATATTGGAGACAGTCTAAATGTCCAACAGTACAGACATTGTTAAAGTATAGTAATAGGCTTAAAAGAGAGTATTAAGCAGCAATAATATCTATCTGCAAAACATTCAATGATATAAAAAGACCTTGTGTTATATAGCAAAAATATCCTAATTCAAAACTTTGTATGGAAAGACTATAATTTCAGGGATCATTTCTATTTTTCATCAAAAGTTTGCACCTTTGTGTTAGTAAATAGACAAAAAGTTAAACATTACACATCCCTGAGTGTTGAAATAAGTTAGTTTTTTAGTTCTCTGTAGTGTCCAAATGTGCACAATTTCATTATAGTGAAGTGATTATAGATTGTGGATAAAATGAAAAGAATAAAATTGAATGTATTACAAGAAAATGTCTTCCAGAAATTTTCTAAAAATTCCTGCCTTTTAAGAAAATGTGAGTTCAGAAAGATTAAAACAATTAGGAGGATATGTTATATAGCAATTGTAGACCAAAAACATGAGTAGAAGCTAAAGTAAGTATGTCAGCAGTCATGCTGCTATTTATTTTTCTCAGAACCTGTGGAGTTTTTTAGCAATGTCAGACAATCAACAGTGATTAGGGAAAGAAAAAGCCTTGGCGACTGGTACAGAATTGCTCTTTAATAATGTACTTTCTGAGTCTTTGTCCAGTCTCATTTTACATTTTCTCCGGAGGCCCTGAAACTTTCTTAATCTTCTCGGTGATGAGAAACCTTTTTTTTTTTTTTTTTTTTTTTTTTGCTAAGAAAAATATCTTTGCAGTAAATGGCTAGCAAATTGAATTTCTCTGCATAGTGAAGCCCTTTTAATGCAATCAATTCCAATGTAAGTGGAAGCTGCCACTGAAAATAGCAAGTAATCCTTGCACCACAGGAAAAGCTACAAAATCAATCTTGGTATGGAAATATTTGTTGTAAAATCAAACTAGAGCTTATTGCAAAGGAAATTTCTATGACATCAAATGTCCTCACAACACGGTTAATGGGAACATACGATTACTCTTCTTCTATGAAAAGCCATCATTTCTCTCCTTTTCTATCACCAGGTACCTCCTCTGCAATTCCCCGCCACCGTCTTTCAAACATTCTTTATTATTTTTATTATTAAGTGAATTTGTGTTCCTGCAGAAGTAGTACATATGAATTTTCCAGTCACAGAATATTCTAGTGTGCAAACATGTAGCTTTATATATTTAATACGAATTAAATTTCCACCCTTGGTTCCTGTCTGTCAGATGCAGACAATCAAATACTACCATCACACTCAACTGTGAAAGCTGAAAGCTTTCAGATTAGGACTCAGATTAGGAATAAGACAAGAACACCTATTCTTACCATTCTTACTCAACATATACTGGAAACTTTAGAGCTATAAGTTAAGATGTTTAAAAAACTAAAAACAACCATATAGGAAAAGAAGAAGTAAAACTATTTCTGTTGATTACATAGTCATATGTAAGAAGTCCTAAAATTCCACCCAAAATACTAGAACTAACTGATTGTTTTCAAGTATAAAATCAACAAACAGAAATTCAGTTGCATTTCAGATAACAAGCGATCTGAAAGTGAAATAAAATAACTATCCCATTTATAATAGCATTTTAAATAAACAGCAAAATGCCTTGTAATAAAATTAACCAAGGAAGTGAAAGATCTGAACACTGTAAGAAATTCATGAAATAAATTACAGATGATACTAATAAATGGGAAGCAATCCCAGATTCATAGATTAGAAATGTTAATATTGTTAAGTGGCTTATACTACACAAAGCCATTTATCGATTCAGTATTATCCCTACAATAATTCCAATGGCATTCACCACAGAAACAGAAATGATTTTAAAATTTATATGGAAAAATAGACCCTGACTCCTCAAAGCAATCTTGAGAAAGAACAACTCTGGAGACATCACACTTCTTCATAAAAAAAAAAAAAAAAAATTACAAAGCTGAGACCTCCCTGGTGGAGCAGGCAGTTGAGTGCAGCACTATGAAGCTGTCCGCAGCCTCTGCAGTGCCGGTTTGATCCCTGCTGGCTGTGGAGCAACCCACATGGCGAGCACAGCTATCCTGTCTCACCCACTGCTCCCCTCAGCAGTGTGTTTCAGTCATTCTGCCTGTTCTATTTCCCGCTCTGTCTCTGGTGAATCTTCTCAACCTCTCGCACATCTGGCCTGTACCCTGGTTCTTGTATAAAGAAATAAATCTTTAAAAAAAATTACAAAGCTATTTAATAAAAATAAAAACAGTATGGTACTGACATTAAAAAAAAAAAAAGACATATACAAACCAATGGAACAGAATTGAGAGCCCAGAAATAAACTCATATGTATATGCTTAACTAATATTTGACAAGACAGTCAAAAATTCTCAGTGGGCAACGGACAGTCTCTTCAATAAATGGTGCTTAGAAACCTGAATATCCAGGGGCCTCCCTGGTGGCACAAGGGGTTAAGATGCAATCTACGAAGCTGTCTGCAGCCACTGCAAATACCAGTTTGATCCCCGGCCAGGGAGCTACCCACACAGCACAGCAGATCTCTTCTGGCTCGCCCACTGCTCCCCCCAGCAGTGTATTTCAGTAAATCTGCCTGTTCTGTTCCCCACTCTGTCTCTGGTGACTCCTCTCCCCACACACACCTGTACCCCAGTTCTTGTATGCAAAATAAATAACGTTATTTATTTAATAAATAATAAATAAATAAATAAATCTTTCAAAAAAGTTTATAAAAAAAGAAACCTGGATATCCACATGCAAAGCAATGAAATTGGAGTCCTCTGTCATACAAAGTGTCAAAAATTGTAGCAAACACACACACAAGCATGGGAAAGTGTTCCCATCATGCCATAGCCAGTGCCTGCCCACCCCAGTTTCATCATCACCGAGTCTTTGTCAAGGCATCTTCTGACTGCTGGAGCCTTGGGGCTCTGCTCCAGGAGCTGGAGGAAGTGCCTTGGAATGAGTGCCCTCCTGGAGCAACCCTCAGCAAATGATGGAGCTGAGAAATACCTACTTCAAGCATCCTTGGGGTGGGATCATTCTGTACAGCATCTTAGGTTTAACTTCCAGAGAGCCCCAGGGGGGATTATGCTCCAGTTACCCAGAAAGGTAGCTTTCTTGTAATGTTCTGTTAATTGACTATCTTCCCTTCTTTGCCTCACTTATTTCCATCATCCCTGTTTGTGCTCTTTCACTTTCCAAATAAACTACCTGAATCCTCTTCTTGTGGTTTACATTTGGGAAAACATCAACTAAAGATATAAACTCTAATATCGCAAAATTATTTAAAATGAAAATACCCTAAGAAGGATAAATACTGTGGGAAATACCATAAGGGAAATAGATAACAGGAACGAGAAAACTGAGGTTGTCAAATACAGAGCAAAGATAAAAAGGAATGCACGTGGAAGATAGGTAAGAGAGGTCAGCTCACCTAATACCAGAATTCTCCAACAAGAACACTGAAACAAAGAAACGGAACCATTTTTTTAAAGAGCGATTCAATGACACTAATGAAATAAAAATATTTGAATTTAAATGTGGAAAGCACACTGCATAACCAAAAGAAGCCCATCTGAAAAGAGTAAATGCCACATGATTCCAAAAATATAACAGCCTGAAAAGGTACAACTGAAGCAGAGGTTTGTAGGGACAGAAGAGGAAGGAGAGAAGGGTGAATGGCAGGAGCACAGGAGATTTTCAGGGCAATGGAATTATTCCACAAGATACTGCAATGGTGCAGAGAGGACATAGCCCACAGAAGGTACACCCCCAACATGAACCCTGATGTAAACTATGAACATTAGTTCAAAGAAATATATTAATATTGGTTCATTCATTGTAGCAAATGTACACATTCATGCAAGATGTTGACACTAGGAAAAAATGTGTTGAGAGGATGGAAGAGACTATCAAATACACTGTGCTCTTTGCTTAATTTTGTATAAACCTAGAACTATTATAAAATTAATGTTTTAGAATATAGGACTTGTGATGTTGAATTCTGCAAAGATAAATAATCTTATGAAGAAGTATTAAGGGCCTCCCCCATGGTGCAGAGGTTGAGCGCTGGACTGTGAAGCTGCCCGCAGCCTCTGCAGTGACGGTTCGATCCCCGGCCACAGGGCGAGGGTCCCACATGGCGCACAGACCTCTCCTGCCATGCCCGCTGCTCCCCTCAGCAGTGTACTTCGTCAGTCTGCCTGTTCTGCTCTCCTCTCTGGCTCTGGCGAATTCTATCACCCTCCCGCGCTTCTGACTATACCCCAGTGCTTGTATAAATAAATAAATAAATCTTTTTTTTTAAAAAGAAGTATTAAGTGAGAAAATGAAGGGCTTTTACATTAAAAGCTTCATTCCCTCATGAATACAGCAACATTCTTAGCTATGCACCAAATAAAAGGAAGCAACATTTTAAATTAGAAAGTTAAAGAGATTCATAGGAAACAGAATCTTACCATGAGATGAAAGCAGGTTAAAGATTTTAAACATTAAGATTTTGAGAATATAAATTTTATCACTAAAACGTTCTAATAGATATACAGCAACCTCAAATTCTGTCATTAGAGACTATACCTTCTTTTCAAGTACATATAAAATTTTTTTGAAATTGATAATATATTAAACTACAAAAAGCTCTATAAATCAGAAAGTACCATTGACTATAGCAGGAAAAGAATTAGATAAACAAAAGGCAAAAATAAAATATATAAGTGAACCCTAATAATCTCTCCATTATAAATATCTTGATTTAAAAGGAAAATGCAAAGTATTTAGAAAACTAGTGTTGAAAATATCACATATGATTGGATACAATAAATGGGATAGAATGTAGCTACCAAAGGAAATTTCATAGAATTAATTTTGAAAAAAAAGAAAAGAGCAAATGCCTTAAAACTCTAATTCAAATGGCTTACCGGTTGATGATTGTACATCATGTGTGAACATTACAGTAGAAAAAAGGCTAACTCTTCTCATGATTTCATGACAACAAGAAAGATCTATGGCCTAAAAATAAGTCTATGCCCTTACTTCGGTACCACATTAAATTCTACATTAGAAATTATCTTCTTGGGCCTCCCCAGTGGTGCAGCAGGTTGAGCGCAGCGCAGTGAGGCTGTTCGCAGCCTTTGCGTCACCAGTTCGATTCCCAGCTGGCCAGGGAGATTCCCACATGGTGCGGCAGACCTCTCCTGTCTCACCCATTGCTCCCCTCAGCAGTGTACTTTGGTCCGTCTGCCTGTTCTGCTCCCTGCTCTGTCTCCAGTGAATCCTCTCACCCTCCCACGCCTCTGGCCTGTACCCCAGTGCTTGTATAAATAGATAAATCTCTAAAAAAAAAAACAAGAAAGAAAAGAAATTATCTTCTTTTGTTTCCTTTCCTTGTTGCACAACACCATGGGAAATTACAACACATTAAGATTCACTGAAGTGATAAAATTGTTCTGGATAGATATTCCCTGGGCAAGAACAACTTGGGTGAAAGGAATAAAGAGAAACATAATAGAAAGAAGACCTAAGGTGTACAGGGCCCCAATTAAAGTCCAGTATCATTAACAAATGGGAGCTACTGCTGATAGTGTTCCTATGTCCTTATTCTGCTATTTCCACTGGGAAATGTTCATTTTCATGCAAAAGTAACCCTTTATCCCAACATTTCCCAAAGTGTGTAATGTTGTCTCAAAGTCATTCTAACACACCAATAGATGGTTGCCCACCACTGATGCGACTTGTGGTCTCACCCAGGCAGCCAACCCTCACCCCACTCCAGAACTTACTCCCCCAGTGAAAATGAAAGTTTGCACTGATTTATTTGATGGAACGGATTCCCTCTGAACACATACATCTTTCTGCTCTTCTGCTTTCAAGTCGTGAGAGTTATTTTTGCAGATCCATTATTAACCTTTTCATTGCCTTTTGTTATGCGGAAAATGGAATAGTTACAGCAACCCCTCTCAGCAGGGGTTTGTAGAGGAGTGAGAATAACAATCGCTGTAGAGTACTCAGCACTTGTTTAAGTGCATTGGGCACTGATTTATTGCACACTTAATACCAGGACCTGCTATTATCTTCAAGATAAAGAGAAGAGAATGGAAACTTGAGCTGAAACCCTGCTCAGGCCCTGAGGCTGCTACTCATCACCATTCACCACCTGTCACATTCTGTGTGTAAGGCTCCCAGCCCTCCCTGGCCCAAGTGACACAGTCAGTACCACTGAATTATTTTTTCAATTTGTTTTTGTTTTTAAATTAAACTTTTTTTTTTTATTTTCTTACATTGGTATTTATTTTTGTACAATATTGGATTTCTTCCTCTGGTTGAGTTGCCATAAATCTCCCACCAACACATCACCCTTGAACCATCACCATAGTCCCTTATACTATTCCTTCCCCTGTTTTGATCCCTCTCCCTCTTCCTCCCCTGCTATATCCCTCAGATCTATAGTTTGTTTGCCTGCAAGGTTTGTCTTTTTTTCTGGCCCTTTGGTGTCCCTCGATCCCTCCTGTAAGTGAAACCATCCAATATTTTCCTTTTTCATTCTGACTTATTTCATTGAGAATAATCCCTTCCAGCTCCCATTAACCTAGTATTTCTACTGAGAAGGCAGCAAAAGCATATACCTGAATGCCATGTTCCTACCAGTGTTGCTTGGGCAATTTGTCTGCAAACTGTTCCTTGTAAAAGCAATTTCCATGTTGAGTTACTGTGGGAATCATCGCATATTTATTTCTCTTTTAGATATTAACAGTATTTGCTAGCATATTAAAAAGTACTGAGAAGTTAATAATGCATCTCTTTAAACCAGCATTTAGTGAACGCAATTGAACCAAAAATCCATTGATTTACTTTTAATTTTGTTGTTTTTGTCCTAAATAATACTTTTACTAATCAGGAAAGGGGTGACACATTTCCCTAAATTCATTATAATACCTGTCACCTAGATGATATTTACATGTTCCCAAACAATCATTATCTGTTTCTTCCTATTTCCAGACACAAGATTCCCTCCCACTGGAAGATGCTGAGGCACAGAGACCATAGATAACTCAGGTGCAGAACTCTTGAAAACCACTTCTTGTCACTTGAGTTTTCTGGAGCTCATCACAGACATGGGAGGACTCTTCAAATGACAAGGGGCATGGTGAAGAAACATTGAGCTCCCCTAAGTTGAATCTGTCTTATTTACTGCAAATACATTAGAAGAAAAGACCCTACAAGATGTACCATGTCTTCCCGACCTGAGTCCTCACACAGAACAGAGACCAAATGGCATATTAAATAAATGAGGAGAGGCATAGAAATAATCCATTTCATAATTTTTTCATAAAGAGGGAAAATGATCTCTCAACTTGCAAAGAGCAAATAGGCTGGTCTGAGTCTGCAATTCATGAGCAGCTCTGCTGGCCACCTCCCCACTGATCAGCTGCTCACCTTCCCCCTCCTCATCTTCATAGTCTCCCGGGCTGGTGGTCTTCATTTCTCCTCTTGATTGTTGGAAGGCCCAGGACTCAATCATTGGACTTCTTGCTTCCACCTATACATGTCCCCTGCATGAGTCCATGGATTCTAATTCCCAGTTTGTCCCTTTATATTCTGCCCCACCTTCCCCTACCCTTTCCCGTGTCCTGGAAAGGTGAATTCCAAGGATATACTAAACACAGTCCACAGTTTATTCAGTGGGTGGTACCAGCAGATCAGAAATCAGGTGAAAAGAAATGATGGGAGTATAAATGCCTGGCTCCCATACTGCCAGGATGTGGCCCATGGGAGATGCCATCCCTTCAAAAGGCAGTGATGTTGCTTCTGTCACTACAGCTCTTCCTGAATTCTTATATTCTGAATTCTATTTTTCCCTATAAAAATCAATATTTCTTGAGTCTCACCTGGTGGCGCAGTGGTTGAGCGCTGGGCTATGAAGCTGCCCGCAGGCTCTGCAGTGCCGGTTCAATCCCCGGCTGCCGGCGAGGGTCCCACATGGCGTGACATACCTCTCCTGTCTCGCCCCCTGCTTTCCTCAGCAGTGTATTTCGTCAGTTTGCCTGTTCTGCTTCCTGCTCTGTCTCTGGTGAATTCTCTCACCCTCCTCCGCTTCTGACTGTACCCAGTGCTTGTATAAATAAATAAATCTTTTAAAAAAATTAATATTTCTTTCCCTCTCTCTTTCTAACTCCTTCCCTCCCTCCAGTCCCCTCTTTCTTTCCTCCCTTCCTTCTTATCTACAATTAATCTTACAAGACTCTGGCCTCCCTGGTGGCGCAAAGGGTTAAGATACAACCTATGAAGCTATTCACAGCCACTGCAGCTCGAGTTCAATCCCCAGCCAGGGAGCTAACCCACATGGCACAGCAGACCTCTCCTGACTCACCTGCTGCTCCCCTCAGCAGTGTATTTCAGTCAATCTGCCTATTCTGTTCCCCACTCTGTCTCTGGTGAATCCTCTCAAACCCCGCACCTCTAGCCTGTGCCCCAGCTCTTGTATGTATGCATAAATAAATAAATCTTTAAAAAAAAAAAAAACTTATGAGACTCAAGCTACAAACTATTTTCCCTGTGGCAAATGGCAATTTAACTCACAGTTAAGTTCTTTTATTCTTCTAAACCCACACAGAGTTCAGCACAAATCCTTATTTCTGAATTATATTTCCTTTATTGTATGAGACCAGACATGTCCTCCCAGTCAACAAGGCACTGAACAGCAAGTGCAAATCAAAACATTTGATTTGTGCTCTAACACATATGTACTCTAATGCACATATTTACAGTTTTATGGATAAAAGTATCCTATCTAGCAGACAACTGCATGTCTTCTGCACAATTATAGTTACGTAAAATTACTTCCAATATTAAGTAAGTGAAAGGTTTTTGAGGGAATATCAAAGAATCTTCAAGCTAAAAGGAGTCCTGACTTAAAACAAGGCTGCAACCATTCCTTGTCACATGAATCTTGTCCTCTGTACCCACCGTGCAACTGGTCTCTGCCCACATATGCCCACATAGATGGAAGAAAGCAGGCTGCCACCCAAATCTCCAAAGGCCACTAACACCTTAACGTAAATCATTGTCCTAGGAGCAATCACCCAGCCTTTGGTCTTTCCTTGACCCTGACTCTGACCACATGCACTAGTGCCCAAACTCTGGGACCCTTTGAAAAATTAAGACTTTACAAATATTACAAATAGTTAGTTTTGAAAAACAACTTCACATCAATAGGCTGATATAGAATTTGGGGAAATTGGAGCCAATTATTATACCACTGGTAATAGACATTGAGAACCATCACCAGCCTACTTCAAAAAGAGATACCTAGGGCCTCCCTAATGGCTCAGAGATTGAGCGCTGGGTTGCGAAGCTGGCCACTGGGCAAGGGTCCCAAATGGCGCACAGACCTCTCCTGCCATGCCCGCTGCTCCCCTCAGCAGTGTATTTCGTCAGTCTGCCTGTTCTGTTCCCTGCTCTGGCTCTGGTGGATCCTCTCACCCTCCCGTGCTTCTGACTGTACCCAGTGCTTGTATAAATAATTAAAATAAATAAATAAAAGTAAAAAGAGATACCTAATAAGGTAGGGTGATTGATGAGGAGTTTTACTTATAACCACCTGCCAATTCTGGCCATGTAAACACGATTCCAGACAGAAGCTATATAAAGTTCATTGGTGCTTTATTTCATTGCTGGTTTTATCCCTCTGTTGCACTTGGTTTGTATATATTTATATCTTCCCTGCCCACCAAAAATTTTGAGATAACCAAATTAGGGTCCAAATTGTCATATAAATTCCCATTTAAAATTGATCACTCTTGGGCCTACCCGGTGGCGCAATGGTTGAGCGCTGGGTTGCGAAGCTGCCTACAGCCTCTGCAGCGCTGGTTCGATTCCCAGCTGCTCCCCGGCCACCGGAGGAGGGTCCCACATGGCGTGCAGACCTCTCCTGCCGCCCGCTGCTCCCCTCAGCAGTGTACCTCGTCACTCTGCCTGTTCTGTTCCCCGCTCTGGCTCTGGTGAATTCTCTCACCCTCCTGCGCTTCTGACTGTACCCAGTGCTTGTATAAATAAATAAATCTTTAAAATTAAAAAAAAATAAAAAATAAAAATAAAATTGATCATCTTACATCAGAAAGAAGATTTCATCTACTACACTGTATATCACTTTCACCAGTTGAACAATATACTTGAAGGACCTTATTCTCTGTGTTTTCCCAGTTCCAAATGAATACTTGAAAATAGAACATGTTTCTCCCTTAAATAGCTGAGTAACAAAATGAATAATTACAGGCATCTTTTACTCATATATTTAGAGATACAAACGTCTAAGGAAGGTGAGCAAATATGTAGTAAAAGCAAACATAGAAAATCACTATGATGCTTTGGGTATGATCAAAACTTCCCCAAGACTATACATTTCTTCTATTTTTCGATTTTTCAGAGAATCTATAACGTGCTTGGGAATTTGCAAATTTTCCTCAGAATCATTTGAAAGACTTTAAAATTTGTGTTTAAATATTTATCAAAGTAAAAGAAAGTAGTATAAATTCTACAGAAGTATTCATTAAATAAAATATGTATTTTCATTCCTAAGGTAAATATTTCATAACACATTTCGTCATTTTTGTGGCACTTAGATTAAAAAGGTTTAGAATTGTAGCTACAACATACACAGTTGGAGAAGGATCAAAATATTACTACTAACCTCTGGGTAACTGATGATAAAATTGGCATTCTGCATCTGAGAGTAACCCCAAACTAACTCTTGGATTTTGTGCAAAATAGAAATAGTTTGTTTCTTCCTTTTTCCTATTTAAAATTAGCCTGTTCTAGGCTAACAACATGCAAATTGAGTCTGCATACTCTCTGCTAATTGTCAGGTCATGGACAACAGCAGAATTGTCCTGTGTCTGGATACAGGATGAAATGGTATATGGGAGTATATGGGGGTCACAGCAGAAAAATCAAGGCAAACACAGCTCCTCAGAGAGGCTCTGCTTTTTATTTGTTAAGTGTAACTGTTATGCTTGGTGATCACACAATCTTTAAGCTTCAACAATATGTGAACATTCTTTATACATTGGAGAAAGAAAAGCCTCCTCAATAAATGGTATTGGGAAAACTGGAAAGCCACATACAAAAGAGTGAAACTAGACCACTGTTTTACACTATGCACAAAAATTAACTCAAATGGATAAAAGATCTGTATATAAGACCTGAGACCATAAAATACATAGAAGAAAACATAAGCAAAACACTCTACAATATAGGTTTCAGAGACGTCCTTGTGGATTCATCTCCAACAGCAAGGAAAACAGAAGAAAATATAAACAATAGGGCACTTCAAATTGAAAGTCTTCTGCATGGTGAGAGAAACTATCACTTACACAAAAAGATACCTGTACTGAATGGGAGAAAATGTTTGCACACCATACATCTGACAAAGGCTGATATCTAAGATCTACAAAGAACTCATACAAGTCAACAACAAACCAATGTAAAAAAACTCACATGATCATTTCAATTGATATAAAAAAAGCATTTGGAGCCTCCCTGGTAGCACAAGAGGTTAAGCACAGCACTATGAAGCTATCTGCAGCCTCTGAAGCACAAGTTTGATCCCTGGCCAACCAGGGAGCAACCCACATGGCACAGCAGACCTCTCCTGCCTCACCCACTGCTCCACTCAGCAGTCTATTTCAGTTAGTCTGCCTGTTCTGTTCCCCACTCTGTTTCTGGTGAATCCTCTCATTCCTTGCACCTTTGACTTGTACCCCAGTTCTTGTATGCATAAATAAATAAATCTTTTTTAAAAAGAAAAAAAAGCATTTAACAAAATTCAATAACTTTTCATGATAAAACATAGTGAAAAACTAGGAATAGAATGAAAATATCTCAACATAATGATGGTCTTATATGAAAAGCATAGTTACTGTCATAATCATAATCAATAATGAAAGACTAAATGCTTTACCTATAAGCAACCAAGACAATGATGCTTGCTTTTGCCACTTCCATGTAGCATGGTATTACAAGTTATAGCCAGAGCAATATGGAAAGGAAAAGAAATGAAAGTCATTATGATGGACAAAAAGAAGCAGTTATTTCTATACACTGACGATACGATCTTGTACGCTAAAACTCTAACAAAGTTCTTCCCAAATCTATAAACTAGCAAGTAAATTCAACAAAGTTGCAGGCTATTAAAAATCAACACTCAAAAATCAGTTGCATTTCTATTCAAGAACAATAATCAATCTGAAAAGAAAATTCAGAAAACATTTCCATTTGTAATAGCATCAAGGAGGATTAGATGTCAATTCCACCCAAAAGGATATACAGATTTAACACAACCTCTATCAAATTCCCAGTGATATTATATTGCAGAAATAAATAAAATCTTTTCCCAAATTCACAGAAATCTCAAGGAAGCCTGAATAGCTAAAACAATCTTGAAAAAGAAGAACAAAGTGGAGGAGTCTGATTTGTTTACTTACTGGCTTACTATAAAGTTTCAGTAATCAATATGGTATAGTATTGGCAGGAAAGCAGACTAAAGAGCTCAGAAATATTAAAAACCCTTGCATTCACAGTCGAATGACTTAGAAGGTATCAAGAACATTCTGTGAGGAAATAAAAGTCTTTTCAACAAATGGTGCTGGGAAAACGGGACAGTCAAATGCAAAAGAATGAAGTTAAACCCAAAATGAGTAACACACACACAAAAAAAAATGAACCCAACATGATCAAAGATGTAAATGTAAGAGCTAAAAATATAGAACTTTGAGAAG
Organism: Talpa occidentalis; assembly: GCF_014898055.3. Lineage (NCBI taxonomy): Eukaryota > Metazoa > Chordata > Mammalia > Eulipotyphla > Talpidae > Talpa > Talpa occidentalis. Next base: position 16,014,091 of record NW_023601433.1, read on the forward strand.
AAAACAGATGAAAGCTTCATGACTTTGATTTTAGCAATGATTACTTGAATGTGTCAACCAAAAAAAGAAAAAATTGACTTCAAAATTAAAACATTTCTGCATCAAAGAACAGTATCAACAGAGTAGAAAGGCAACTCACAGAATAGGAGAATATGTTTTCAAATCATATACCCAATAAGAGTATATCCAGATTATCTAAAAACTCCTGGCCCTCCTTGGTGGCATAAGGGTTAAGTTTCAGTGCTACCAAGCTTTAAGCATCCACTCCTGCACTAGTTCTATCCCCAGCCAGAGAGCTACTCACATGGAGCAGCAGACCTCTCCTGTCTCACCCACTGCAGTCAGTCTCCCTGTTGTGCTCCCCACTTGTCTCAATAAATCCTCTCACCCGTATAGCTCTGGCCTGGGCCCGGGTTCTCATATGCGTAAATTAAAAAAAAAAAAAAAAATCTTAAAAAAAAAAAACTCCTACAATTCAACAACAAAAAACAAAAAAGCCATTTCAAAAATGGGCAAAGACCCTGAATCAATGCCTCTGGAAAGAAGATATACAAATGGCCAATAAGCACAAGATAAAGATGCCCAGCATCACTAATCGTTCAGGAAATCAAATTAAAACAACAATGAGCTATCACTATAAACCCTTTAGGACAGCTATTATAATGAACAAAACAGAAGCAGAAAACAAATGCTGGAAAGAATGTGGAGAATTAGAAACCCTTGCTCTTGGGAATGTAAAATGGTGTATCCACTGAAGAAAAGCTGTTGGTTACTCAAAAAATGAACATAAAATAATTCTATCATTCAGCAGTTCCATTTCTGGGTGTGTGTGTGTATATTCTGCCAATATATAGGGAGAATTGAAAGCAACCAGTTCAACTAGTAAAACAAAATAAAATAGATATAACCAATCAAGCCAACAATGGAGATAAAGAGGAATCAAAATATTAAATATTTTTTAAAAATCTAAGGTGCTTCTATTTATCAGTTATTATAAGTGAAGGGAGCAGGCAAAATGTGAAAAAGAAAACAAATCTAGAAATAGGATTGCAGAATAGAGGCTACTGGTGGGGGGGAAGGCACCAAGGGGGAGAGGGCCCCATGGACTGTAATGGAGTAAGATGGGTGTTTTGGTGGTGGGTGTGGTGTGGTAACATAGAAGTGTGAACCTATTGGTCCAAATCATTTAGAGTGCTGTAAACCAATCTCACTGCATTTAAAAAAGTTGTATCAAAATTAATAAATTAAATATTTTGCCATGAGGAAAAAAAGAAATATTTGTATTGAAACTACTAAAATAAAAAAAAAAAAGAGGTTACCTTGTTCTGGAATAAATAGGTCTAGGATAAATAGGTAAGGGTGAGGTGAGAGAATAAGAATAAAATTCATGCTAGATCTGCCTTTTATGTTCTCTCCTTTTAGCAAACTCAGAAATCTGGAGTATTCTTTCACTCACTTATAATACTTCTGTGAAGTTTTCTCATTTTTAAGTATAGTCACTATTTTTAAATAGTGCCCACAAATTAAAACATGTCTGTAGTTTATATGTAACATTCAGGTGATTAATGAGAGCTTTAATAAGGTAGAAAAATAAAAGAATGAATTTACAATATATAGTGTGAGTCGGTGAATGGAGTATTTGCTACTTAATGTGCTCTGTACCATCTTACCTTTGTTCCTGTTCTGTGTTACCCTTTCTGATATTTTCTGTTCTTTTTCAGTGTCCAATAAATTGACATTTTTTTCCTAGAAATTCTCTCTTCTTGGCCTTTCTGTTTTATTAACAACCAAGACCCCCTCGTTCAGTTTGGGATCTGCTTTAAATACATGAGTGAATAAGTCTGTCTTTCCATTAATGAAGTAACCCAAGCATTTATTCAATGTCGAAGCTGGTTGGCCTTAGATGATCATACACACTTTCAACGTGGATCCACCAACTTCCAGTGCTTTTTCTGCATATAGCCATCAGAGTCAATCTTTTCTAGAATCATATCTTTCTTTTAACCAACAAAACTATTGAAGAGGGCGCCTTTCTTGCAGTGGGAAGTTAAGTTCTTGCCTCCATATTTTGTGTCTTTGTCTACCTGTATCTGAGCTTTGTGTGCCTGTCTTATCTTTACTCTTGCTATCTTTACTCATGCTTAATTCTCCTTTAACACAAAATTACACACAGCAGCATGCAATGCCTTACTCTCCAAGAGTGAGTGTTGCTTCTGGCAACACCACACTGACAAAGACACGGGAGTCGTGGAGTAGGCTACATAATGCAGGATGCTGCTTGAGAGCAAGACCCTGGCTGTTTTTATTGATAGAATAATCATACAGCATCAGCTACATGGGTTAGGAGGACAAGGAGAAAGGATGGGTGAAACTCAGGAATGTTATCCAGGTCTTGGGGGACACGAGTCTGCTGACCATGTTATCAGCTTGATGACCAAGTGTTGTCATCGAAACCAAACCCCAGATCCCCAGTCATGGTCCCAATCTGATCAACAAGGCATTCCACTGATCAGTTTCTGGGGTCCCTTGGCCCTTGGCCCTCGGCCCCCCGGGCGTTTCCAGTCATACCTCATGATGTGTGAGGTGGGAGTAAGTTTATGCATCGTCCTCATTCCCCCAGGTGTTCCCGATCATACCACTTGATGCACACCCTTCCTAGAGTGATCAAGCTTTTTGCTCGTGATTGATATGAAAGGCACCTGGTAAGGTTTGGCTCTTATGGCTGATTGACCATTTCTGAAGGGCCGTTCTGACCTTGTATAGGAATGCAGAACTGCAGGTAACGATAATGGCAGCCGAACAGGCTGCTTAAGTTTAGCAGACCCACAAGTGAGTTCTCAGCGTAGGGCATCCCCTTTCAACTATTCCCCAAACTCTGTTTTCTTGTGGGGAAACCACTTCTCCTGTTTCAGCCATCCCTACACCAGCACCTACACAACATAGCCTCCCTTTCCTGTTCTGGGTCGGGCAAAGAGGTTCTCTAGGTCCCACCTAGTTCCCACTTTCCCCCAGTTCAACTACTGTAGACCCACACACGAGAAAATAAATTCTTGTCCAGACTGGTTCAAGACAAGGGATATGTGGAACTAGGGTGCCCTCTACTGCTTTCCAGAAATATAACTACTTTGCTTGCTTTCATTCAATAAAAGGGAAATGCTAGTGGAACAATGGGAATTCAGCTGATAGACCATTATTTCTTAGGGCAAACACTGTGTTCCATATTAAAACAAACACTATTGAACTGGTAACAAATATTGTTCTGATCTGTGAATGTCTATCAAGTGCTGATATACCATTATTATTTCAGGATCCTCTCAGACCGAGTGCCTGGAGCCTGTTATATATTCATAAATATTAAGATGAGAAATTAGATCACCATTCCATACAGGCAGGGGTACGCATTCGAGTCACATGCTTAAGCACAGTTTTAAAGAATAGGTCTTACTTAAGATAATTTTCATATGTTCAGTAATTTGTGTTGAAATTGAACTGTTAGAATGCATACCAAAAAACCATGAAAATGAAAAAAATAATTTATCAAAAGAACGTTAATCCACCCACAGTTATTTCATTATCTGTCAATGACATCTGAAGGGATTATTGTTAATAATTAATGTCTATAACTAACTAATCCAATAGTAATCCCTGGTTTACCTACACTTCTTGTTAAAAATACTGAAAGCCTGATGTGATAATGTGCGAAGATTTAAATTCACTAGTTATTTGAACTCTTTGGTTGCCATTATGCGCATTAATCCCAAGAGAAGAGTACCTCTCATTACTCTCTCTAAATCTGGAATTTAAACACCTAATAGGTGAAAATTATTTTAAGTTAATGCTGATAGCTTTTAATTTAATGGTTTGACTGTTCATGAAGTTTATCTTAGTGATAGGTCTTCTTAGAATTTGAAAGAGAAAAAAATGCATGTGTTCATCCATTTTAGAATCCGAAAACCTTTTAAATGAGCATTTATCTAATTTTTATGTCATGTAAATGTCTAGAAAAACAATTATTTAATTCTGTGGCTAAAGATATATTTGGAGTATTATTTCCTGTATATGTACAACAGTTATATATACATCTTATTCCTGAAATATATTTACAATTTCTCATAGTTGGAAAATTTCAGTTGTGGAAATAAGTAGAAGTATCAACATCTAGCCTCAATTTGGAACACACTATCAGACATAACTGACCAAGAGACATTTTGTAGACTGGAAGACGAAAGATTCTTTTTGGAGAACAGTTAGAAATTGCCTTGTTCATAATTATTTTGGCAAAAGTGATTACACCCAATTTCACAGTAGTTCCACAAAGATATGGACGAACAGTATAAACGTCATCATGTTCTTGGTGGTTTTATTCTAAATTTTGCTCATTCCCTACTGGGTGTTCCTCATAACAAGGCATCCATAATAAGAGGTCCTCGTAATAAGAGGGAAAAAGTTGCTGCAATTAAAATTAGGAAGTGGCTTTGGCTTTGCAGTCACCCCGTTTGCACGACCCGAAGGGGACCTTATTTCCCTGCCCAGTTGTCATCAGTGGCACCCTCGCCTCTCAGCAACTGCATCCCCGAGACAGAGATAGACACAATAATGCCAACATAATAATGCCCACGCTTGGATGAGTACTGAGGGCAGCGCGGTGCCCCAGGCCCTCCCCCCAGGCCCGTTCTGGGTCTGCAAACCCCAATGCCCCTTGCTATTAACATGGCAGCTTCTTGTCAAGAAATGGAGCTTCAGAAAACCCCAAATGTATGGTGCTACAAGGTGAGGGTTTACTTCTAAAACCTGACTCCGATGCTAATTCCCTTCTGCAGCAATGCACTGCAGATAAAAAGGAGTCTGGAAGCTAATTTCTAAGAACAGGAGATGCAGCCACAGAGGCGTGCTGCGCGTGGAGAAAGGGCCAGGGCCAGGTGCAGAGGTCTCCCGGTCCTGGGGGTCTCCAGGCCCTAGAAGAGGAAAGCGCTCCAGTCGGCTGCCACCCCTTTCCACCTCTGGTGTGCACTGGGAGCCCAGCTGTTACTCCAGGAGGTACGGATGCTCCCGGAGGCACTCCAGAAACTTCAGCAGAAATAGGGCCTGTCCCGAAGCAGGCCGAGCCGCGGGTCGTGAGCCCTCCCCCTCGGCGGAGCGGGCCGGCGGGCGCCTTTGCTGAGAGTGTGGCGGCCCCTGCCGGAGCGCCGCCGCAGAGCCACGCCGCCCGGACCGGGAGACGACATGTGGCGCTCGGGCGAGGTGAGCGGGCGCGCGAGTGCGCTGGGGCGCGGGGGGCTCTGCAGCGGGCAGCGCGCGGCCTCGGGCGCGGCGCAGAGCGGAGCCGCAGGGCGGCGGCGGGAGCGCGGGGCGCCCGATCCGCTGCGCCCCGGAGGACGGGGCAAGTTCGCGCCGGCAGCATGGGGCGGTGACGCCGCACCGGCCTTCCGCGCCCGCCACCGGGAGAGCGCAGGCGGCGGCGGCCGCGGAGGATGCACCCTCGCCGACGGCTCGCCTCCCGGGTAAGGGCGCGCCGGGCCGGGGCAGTGGGGAAGGCGGAGCGGGCGAGGGGAGAGGACGAGCGAGCCGGGCTCGGCGGCACCGTCTCCCCCGCGCGCCCGAGCCGCGGACTGCATGGCCCTGGAGGGCAGGTGGACAGCCGGCGGGGCGCGGCGGGTGGCCCGGAGCTCAAACTTTCCCCCGGCGACTGCGGGCCGAGGCTCGCGCGGGAGGGCTGGCACGTCCCGGGCAGCACAGCCCTGCGGGACGGGACACCCCGGCGCCGCGCCCGCGCGCCCGCGGGCAGGGATGGGGGCGCGAGGGCCACCGCTGCAGCGGCTCCTGGAACCGAAGGGGCGAGACGGCCCGCCCGGAGGGCCCCGCCAGGCCCGGGCGCCGACGCGTGCGGCGTCCCAGACGACTTGCGGGGTGGGCGCGGGGTGCCGCGCGCGGGCTGCCAGGGGCCGGGGTACCCCGCGCTGCCGCTGCGCCGCGCTCTCCTGGCCGAGGAAGCCGCTGCCCCGCGGGGCGCTGGACTCCGACCCCGCGGAGAAGCGGGGTGGGGGGGTCCGAGAGGGTGAGGAGCTGGTGCGGGAGGGCCCGGGAGCCCGAGGCGCTCGGCGTTCCGCAGCCGACCCGGCGGGAGGCCGGCCAGCCCCGGGCCGAGGCTGCGGCTCCGCAGTGCCGCCCCCGCGCCCACCTGCGCCCGCAAGCCCCCGGGGCGGCCCGGGAACAGCGGGAGCGCGGCCTCCCTTTGGGGGTCCTGGCCCGGGGCTGACCGAGGAGGAGGCGTTGCCCGGGTTTCCCGCATGCAGCGCCGCGTGCTCTCCGCCAGGACTCCGGCCCGGGTCAGGCGACAAGACCCAGGACGCGCCCAGGCGACCACCGCGTGGCACCCTGCCCATTTGACACAAGGGCTTTCCATTGTGAGGTGCAAGTACCTGTTGTGTGTCTCCCAATGCCGAAGTTTTCTGGGGTCTCCTTGGAAAATGTTCCTTTTGAGCACGCGGTGGAGGGATACCAAGTGCACGGATGCATTATGCGCATGTTGAGAAAGATGTGCCTTCCTAGGGTTAGTTGCAGAGCCCAGGGACTGTGCCTGCCTGGATTTCAGAGGTATTGATTAGGACCCAGCAGACAGCTAGGAGACTCCCCCAAATGCAGTGATTATTAAGTTATTCAGTCTTGGGGAGGGAATGCTGAGAAAATGGCAACTCTCACTTAGAGCTGTTGTGATATGATCGTGATTCTGTAGAAGACCAGTGTCTTATATGTGTCTTTTCCCCCTTCTTTCCACATGCTTTTCCTCAGCACCTTGCAGAACAAGGAGTAGCTTGCTGGCTTTGAACGCGTGGCAGATATTTCGTAAAGGTAAATTTATTCCACTTGTGGATTTGGCAGATGCAAAATGCAGTTACTTAGATAATAATTTAAAACGTTTATTCTAGCAATGGGACCAGGTCATTGGATAGTATTAGCATATAATAATAATGGCACAATTTACCAACAAAGGGACCAAGAGGTGTTTCCCCAGCAAGCTGCACATGGGGGGAGTAGGGGTGTTACGCCACAGGATGGTAAGTTGGGGCATAGAAAGAAGTGATAATATGGCTTCAAAAAGGAGACCAAAATATTTGCGATATGGAGACATTAATTTGGGAAAATGATTCTGTACTTGTGAGTGAAAGTGCAAATTAAGCCCTATTATCACTCCTTTCTATGCCCCAACTTCCATCCAGTGGCATTAACACCCCCTCCTCCCTGAAGCTCCCTTTCTATGCCCCAACTTCCATCCAGTGGCATTAATACCCCCTCCTCCCTGAAGCTCAGCTTGCTGGGGAAGCACCTCCTGATCCCTTTGTTTGTAAATTGTGCTATTAGCAATAGCATTTGGTTCCAGGGACTGTGAAGCAGAACATTCGTGTTTATGTGCTTTTCTCCTTTGTGTCTCTTGCAGCTTCAAGATCAAGTTGGAGAAAGGAACAGTGATTCTTCCAAGTTCATCTACGCAGACTGGTATTCTTATCGGGAATGGACAATGGGATGTTCTCTAGCTTTATCATGATCAAAAACCTCCTGCTCTTTTGTATTTCCATGAACTTAGTCAGTCACTTTGGGTGAGTTATCCTCTTTGCTTTTGTTTTGCGATTTTGTGGGCACAAGTGCCTCTTAGAAACTTTGCTGCGCTGTTTGGAGCCCCACACCCTTCAAATTGTTGTAAACAAACCAGGAGCCTTTCCCTACCCTATGCTTACTCCCTGAGCAAGTCTGCTCCAACAGTAGAGTCTCAGAGGTGAGTCAGAGAGAAGAGGCAGATTGTGTTTTTAGAAATGGAAGTGGCTTCAGGATCAGTAGTGTCTCCTACTCAGGTTTAAAGGAAATTCCAAAGTTCACAGGCAAAGGGGACATTTGCTGCTTGTCAGACAAGACCATGTTTAACATTTCACTGCCCTCCTTGATTCCATAATACGAAGGAATTTGCCTGTAAAGCCAAGCCCACACTACGTGGCATTGGCAAGGACTCGCTGTGGTCTTGAACTGAGCCAAAGGCTTTCAGCTGTAACCATCTGAAGGAAGGTGCAGAAACCAAAAGAACGTGTGTCTGCAGAGCTGCAGGACACCCCTGAGCACTGACACTGTCAGTTCCTTTAAGTGCTGTCATCTTGCCTTTTAGCATCAGTGTGCCGATTCTGAACCTTTTTTCATCAAACTTGTGATAACCAACATTCCAGATAAATGTTCTTATGAGGCAGTGACATGCTTCTGTCCTCCTCCTCTCAAAATGGTTCTGGCTAATCAAAAGGATTGTACATTGAAGTTGATGGAGTGTAATTAAGAAATTAAATTTCAGAACAAAAGTTGCCAGGCACTCTTTCTGTAAAATTTGACTCCAGCACAGAAGCTGCACTCTGCTTCTGGGTAAAACCATGGGGAGGTCTTGAGAATGTAGTGACTTTGCAACAGCCTGAGGAGACGCCTTCTAGCTGGGGAGTCCAGAGGACCCTCTGAAGTCCATAACCATCTCTCTTCCTGACTTTTTCGACTCTCTGACCTTTCCAGATCTGTTCAGAGGAGAAAAGTGAGGAAGCAAATGATGGTGGTCTGGGACAGCCTGGGGCCTAGCCCCTGCTAGAGGGGGGCTTGTAGGAGCCGTGCTGATGGGCATGCTTAGGATGCAGCCCTTTTGGCCACACAGAGCTTGTTCCCTTGGGAGCAACAGTAGTGGCTAGTCTTGGGTGCCTTCCCACTTCTGTGCATTCCATTTCTTTGTCTGTTCAGTGTTTTCCTTTCCAAGGTTGCTCTGTCTTGTTCAATCCTAAAGGCCAAGATCCTCCTCATATTCCTCTGACTGAAAAGTGTAAATATAGGTAAAAGATCACACAGCACCTTTGGTTTGTTTGCTGAGATACTACATATATATATAGCAGCTTTTCAAAAGGGAGGAACATGCTAGGATGGAAGAATATATTTTCTTTCTAAGATTTTGGCCAAACATTCCATTGTGAATTTATTTCCTATAGACATGAAGTTATCCACTCCCTGGTAGATGCAAGCCCGAAATATTAAACATTGTGGATAAAAAGTTTAGCCACAAAAAAAGCAGTTATACTTTATTTCTTAATTAATTTGATCATTTTCTGAGGACATTTTCAAAATAGAAAACTGTTAGTTTCTAGAAGTAAACACCAAGCAAGTGGTTGAATATCCCTCAACCTTCCTGGAAAATTAACTGTTGTGAAGTTATAAAACTTTTCAAATGTGAGGTCAATAACCCACCCCAAAAGTTAACTGCAAATTGCAGAAAATATTCAGGACACAGAATAGTGTGTAAAAAATAAAAAATATCCTTAATTGTACCACATGGAGACAGGCATCCTTCATATTTATTGGATTTGTTTTCTTGCTTCTCGGCATATCTTTATATAGTTGGGATCATCTTCAAATGGCGTTTTTAATGCATAATTATTTTGCTATACATGCTCTATAAAATGTATGATTTAACAATACATGTATATTAGCAGGGTGTAAGGATCCTGGTCACAGCTACTTCCCTAACTTGGGAGGTTTCCATTGTTTCTGAGTGTTCTGTAATCAATGGTCCGACAGTGAACAGATTGGACTTGCAGCCATCTCAACTTGTGAAATGATTGTTATAAATAGAATTCTATGTCAGGTTCTATGAGTTTTTTTAGCTGTTGACCCTTGTATCTAGCTGCTTTGATGAAGCGGGGTCCCTAGCAAAGTAGGAAGCCGGGTTTTATACACCTCACCAGTAGAACATGATTTTCAACAGCCACAAAAGACCTTCACGCCTGGGAGCACAGATTCCTATTTCTTTTCCTTCTTACACAAAGCTTACTTGCATCTCACTCTAAATGTACTTAAGAATTGTTTTATCAAATTGCAAAGGAAGTTTTAGGACACTTACTTGAAATCTTGACAAAGAATATGTGATAATATAGAGCACCTGTTTCTATGTAAATTGCAGGAGGAGCCTTATGAGCTAAGCATCATTAGCCTGTTTTATTGTCATAAAGGTGAAAGCGATGAATAACTAATGGGCAGTTCACAAGCCAGTAACTGCTAGGATTCCTTACCCAGCATTCCGCAAAGAGATGTCACTGCCTCAGTCCTTGGAATGCCCCACTTCACTGCACACGATCCCTGGGCAGGTCCCTGACAGATCAAGCTGTGGAGGAAAGTGATGTCTGAAAGGTGTCCTCAGTTTTGAGGTAGAGGGTTTTGTGATGATTGAGGGGGAGAAAGAGTTGGGGTAAGCTCTGTTTCTTTCCCCAAAGATGGAGTTTAAGTGATGGGTTTCCAAAGAAAGGTGAAAAAGAAACACGAAGGCACTCATTGGGACATTTTGGGACAACAGCTAATGCTGCTAAATACATCAAAGAAACGAGGAAACTGGTGGAGCTAAGGAGGGCCACAGAAAGCCAGGCAGGTGCAAAGGAAAGAGCCCAGCCTCAGCTTCTGTGCTTGTTGGAAGCTCTACGCAGTGCCGGTGGATTTGGCAATCAGAGCGTTTACAAACGTGATAGGTAAATTCTATTGGCGATCAGATGAGGGAATTAATGTGAAACTGCTTTGAAAAAAATATGAGTATTATTTCTTTTTCTTGCCCTGTTTATTCTCTAAATGCAATTGGCATCCCCAGCAGCCCACTCTCAGTAGTCTTTATAATTCTTCCATTGATTTTAAATTATATAACAGAAAATGAGTCAAGTGTATGATGAAACAGAGGCCTTATTTGATAGTCAGCCTTATGCAATGTCATGTTTGGAGATACAGTATTGTTGAAACTAATAAGGCCAGTAATTGAAAGTACATGGCATAGAAAAATTAGTGCAGAAAAAATAGCTTGAGTCCATGTAATATCAAAATATATAATATGAAATTTTAAAAAATTGATTTATCATTGTTTGAAAAATCATACTTTATCAGACTTGATTTGACCAGTAATAATTATATGATAAATATGAGAACTATCAAGTCTAATAATAATGTATAATTTGATTCCACTCATTTAATCACATCGAACGTACTTCAGAAATTTATTTATTGAAAAAAGAAAAAAATGTGTTAGAATTTTATTATATGGGAGGTATTGAAAACAATTTTTGATACTCAGTAATTAAAAGCAGATTCTTGCTGAAGCAACATACCAACATGAACAATGTCATGTTAATAACTATCAGTAATATTCATTATTATTGTTTCTCTGTCAGCATCTATGTGCTAATCTGGACTTTGGTTTCAGAAAGAGGGCTTTTTCATAGACACACTCAAGGACAGTTCTCTTCTTTTAACTAGAGCAGAAAGTAAGTTCTCCCAGAATCATTCAAGTGTGCACAGGGTCTTTTTAAATGGCACATTCTCTCTGGTGAATCCCCAGATGGCAACTTCTCCCTGCACCGTAGTTGTGGGACACGTGGCCCAGGACAAACGGTCATTGTAACAATTATAAGAACACAAGGAAGCAATTAGGACTCACATGGGCAGTGAGGCGTCTATGTGGTAACAGGGCCACGGTCAGAGAGCAACTCTCAGAACAATCGTCCTAAATGACTAATAGCCTTCTACGGAGTAGCGTCCCACACTCTTTTTAAGGCCCAAAAGGAAAATACTTCCCAGTCACATGTTCTATGCAGGGAACTCAGCATGTCTGTCATGCCATCAGCAGTGAGTTGAGTAAAGTTAGGTGGACATTCGCCAGGCAGCCCCCTCCAGTCCCGTTTGCCTGTCAGGGTGGCTCATGGAGAAAAGGAGAATGTGGGCTTCCAGATTTTTACAAGACATGCAATTGCATACCATGCATGTTTCAGTTGGTGTGAAATTTCAGAGGATAATATCAGAGTCAAAAGTAAAAAGAAATCTTATCCCAGAACACTGGTGGTAGAAGCAATAATTGTCAGTGTTTGTACTGGTATATCTCTGGCATTTTCAAAACCTGTGCTATTTAATTTTCACAAGCCCCTCCCTTTGTAGGTGAAAGAGTTCAGGCTTTAGTCTAGTGTGGAGAAATGTGTTCGAGCTTCATCCTTGGGGTGCACCTGTAGTGCAGACCTGGGCCGTGCTCTCCCCAGCAGGAACTTCTCCAGAATGCACTGCCCCTTAGGCACAGTGAATGGAAGGAAGGGATAAAAATCTGTACATTGGAAACAGAAGACCATCCTAGTCTAGAACTCAAATAACACTGCTCTGATGATAGTGGATCTACTGCAGGCTGAATCAAGCCAAATCTATAGTTCACACTATGAAACAGGTATAGAGAAGGGGCCTTTGGTAGGGAAAGTAAGATAAAGTATGAAACAGGCTCGAGCAGTTTGTTGAAATTTGACTTGTATTTATTTAACAACTTCATTCGAAATCAAAAACCAAACCTGAAAACAAATGAAACACCAAACCAGTTCATTATCTGTTTGAACAACTACAAAAGCCAGGTGCTCACTCCATCAGCCCGTTTCCTGTGCTGGGCAAGTGTGCAGGAACAGTGCTGGGTGTCATTGTGACGACAGGCAGTCTAGCTGATCTCTGTTGCTGCACCCTCACCCTCCCTGCGTGCCATCAGAATTGCTCATCCTGTATGCAACTCAGTTTCCTAATCACAAATTGGGGTTAATAACGGGTCTGGTGTCACCAGGCTAACGTGGAGAATAGGTTGCTGAATGTACATTAAATGCCCAAACAAGTCCAAGCAGGGTGCCCAACAAGTCCAGCTGTCCTTCTGGACTAGCTGTCCTTCACTACTCCGGGGGGGGTGAGTATGGTGCTAGGGTTAGGAGGGGTTTCCAAGGTCATGACCAAGAAGGTGAGCTTGGTGCACAGGCCTGGAGCTGAGCCCAGCAGAGTCCATAATCATAATCACATCTGTAGCATCTCGCTTGCCCTGTGAAGTGGAGCACATTCACAATCACAGGATTAGGGGGTGGCATCTTGGGAGACGCAATCGGTTTTTACTGTCCTTGCTCTGCAGGCTCCATCTAGGTACTGAGTTGCTTGGTGGGCAGAGGAGAGCTTTCCTTCAAGGAGGTGGATTCCAGACTAAACAAATATATATAATTAGGTCATGACAATTGCTGGGGAGAATGATCAGAGTAGGAAGGAATAAATGTACTGGAGAGAGAGGCTAGAACAGTTGGGTACAGAAAATGAGGCCCTGAACAAATACAGTACATAGAGACTGGACAGGCCTGAGCAGCAGCAACTGCAGGGCATGCTTGTCGTAGCAGGACAGCAAGATGATCAGCATGTGGACAAGGGACATGGGGAAGAAGCATGGTCAGAGAGACAGCAGGGTAAGGGGTGGGGGGGAATCCTCTAAAAAAAAGGAACGATAAAAATGATTGAAAGCAGAGTTCTGAAATGAGTACTTTAAAGTTTGGAAAGCCTATGTAAAGATAAATATTTAATACACTATGCAGATTATTTTCAAAGAGACATTGTAGGCCATACTAGGAAGTATCTGAAAGAGCACTTGGCTATTATTTTGTAGGTCAAAGAGGGCCATCAAGTGCTTTTAAGTAGAAGTGAAATGTGATACCCTTGAGATGTGACAGTAAAGTGACTTAAGCTTTGAAGCTTATTCTGACTGCGAAGTAGAGAATGGAATAGAATCTGGGAGGAGCCAGGGGTATTAGTAAGGAGTTAAAACAGTGAGGACGGTTAAGGAGTGAAAACTGTGTCTTGAAGAGGGGTATTTCTGCTAGCAGCTATTGTTGATGAGTTGATGTGGGCATAGGAGAAAGAGAGGGTGACCTCCCAGATATTTGCTCTGAAAACCTGATGGGTTCATGTGCCTGTTATTAAGCTGCAGTAGAAGAGGTTGTAGAGGACATCAGAAATGCAGTTACAGACACTTTGAGCCCTGTGAGATGCCAAATATCCAATGGAAAAGCTGGGCAGGTCACTGGACATTAGATCCAGAAGTCAGAGAGAGTGGAGCTGGAGACAAGAGAGCTTTTCATGCATAAGAGATGTTTAAAGCCATTGGACTGGGTAAGAAGAGCAAATAGAGGTGGAGTGAGGTAGGAGACGGCTTCCTGGACTGTACTTAGGGCATTCCGGGTCTTTAAGGTCAGGACAGAAAGGAAGGGGACAAGCAAGCCTACGTAGAAAAAGTGAAGTGAGGTTCTCCCTGGTGGTGCAGGGGTTAAAGACAGCACTATCAAGCAATCCCCGCCACTGCAGCAGGAGTTCAATCCCCGGCCAGGGAGGTGAACCACACTGTGCAGTAGACTTCTCCTGCCTCGCTTGCTGCTCCCCTCAGCAGTGTATTTCAGGAGATGCATCTTTTCTGTTCCCTACTCTGTCTCTGGTGAATCTTCTCACCCCCATACCTCTGGCCTGTACCCCAGTTCTTATATGCATAAATAAATCTTAAAAAAAAAAAAAAAAACCAGGAAAAAGTGAAGTGAAAAAATGAACACAGAGAGATAGTTTCCTGAGGCCAAGCGGGAAAGTATTTAGGAAGGGAGATGTGTTCAGATGAGGACTGATTGGCTTTTCCTTGGATTCGGCAACACAGACTGCAGCCCTGGCCTGGGAGAAAGGTTTCACTGGGATGCGGTAGTAAAAACCCTACTGGAATGATGTGAGAAAAGGGAGGAAAGGAATCTTTCCAACAGACATTTCTAGTACAGACGACTCTTCAGTGATTCATGAGAAGAGAAGCGTAGAATGGAGTGGTACCTGGAAGAGAGGATAGGATGAATGCAAGACTTTTTAAAGTGCTGATGAAATGGCAGATGCAATTGCTGATAGGAATGATTAGGGAGGGAGAGCCACACCAGGTTGGTACATGCAAGCGCAGAATCACATATATGGGCACTCAGTGTGGTTGCAGGGAGAAAAGGGGGCTGAAATGAGAAAGGGTGGAAGGGCTGGATGAGGACAATGGAGTCCGTGATATGTAGGGACCTGGATTTTACCTTTTAGGAAGTAGGGTTCTGAGTGGAGCTGCAGAAGTAAGGACAAGAGTAGAGTCTATAGGAAGGGTGGCAAACTGGGTACACTTGAACTCTATTTAGGGAACAGAGAGGCAAGACTCAGTGAGTTCCTCACTAATGTGAGGTCCAAAGGAGTGGAGGCAGGCCAAGAGTCCTGGCGTGATGTTTCATGGGCAGGACAAAGGTACATAAGGCACATTTGAACGCCATGTTTTCCATTCTAAGAGGAGTCAACTCATCCATGGAAACTTGGAGTTGACCTTTGTTGTGTAACTAGTGCGCACCATGATTGTTTGTGGATTTTTTTCCATATATATAAAGTTTACACACATGCTTAGCTGAAGTGTGCGATCGACATCTGAGGAAATCATCACAAAATGGTGCCATTTAGAGGGAATTATTTAATGAGCCTTAAAAAAAAAAAAAAGAAGCAAATAACCAGAAGATACATTTCTCAGAAGTAAATACTGGGGTAAGAATGCAGAAAGAAATGCCTTTTAAGAAGACAGATAAGATGCCATTTAAAGCCAATCCAGTTCAATTCCCAAAGTAAGTTCACATTAAAGTCATTCTGCACTACCCATTATTGACCTCAGTTTTTGTAAATCAAAAGCGACTGTCAGCATAAGCAGAGATTGCAGAAGAAAGGCATCATGCTCTGTCTTCAGTACCACCATTTGTGGACAGAAAATCAAAAGATTTTCTTCCCCAATAATGATGTTGAATGTGTAATTTGGACTGAGCCCAGGAGTGTAGCATGGCAGGCAATGTCCCTAAGTTTGAAGTGTCTCATCTTTCCACCACACACATTCCTCTCCTCACTGGGGTTCTTGCATGTCCTCTACAACATCATGGTTTCCTTTCTTGGGGCTACTTCTCACAACACCTTCCCATACCCTTTCCTTAGGCTTGAGACGCCATCTTCATGCATGAAAGCTCAGGGGGACTTTTCTCCTCTCTCATCCGAGACAAGCTCGATCTCTCTCCCTTTTGTTTCTGGAATGGCCTGCATGATGTACTACACCTGTCGTGTTCTACTGAAATCATCCACACACGTGACAAATTCTTTTAAACCAGAGGGGTGTCCTTGAGGCTGCCAGCTTTGTCATCTTTGTGTCCCCAGTACTCACCACAAATCCAGGTGCATGGTAAACATCCAATTACGTTTCTTGAACTGAGCTACTGGAAGAAATGCTGAGTCCAGTCCCAGGGCCTTTCTGAAGATGCAGTAGAGAACAGACACTCCCTGAGGTCATTTAGAGTCACTCTGGCAGTGGGCTTACAGAGCAGTCTTTCTGTTTCCACCTCTGATCTAGAACAGTCGCTCTTCACTGTGGCTGCACTTCAGATCACTTGGGGATCTTGGAAAAAAAAAATCTGGTGCCCATTCTCGCCTGGATCAATTAAAGTTGAGTCTCTGGGGCCCAGAAGTCAGGAATAGGCTAATGCAAGAATTCCAGAACCAAAGGCCTTAAGGATGCCAGATGTAAGAAAAGAAGAGGGGACCTTCGCATAATTTACCCTTTCTAAAGATATTCATGTTTATCTTTTCTTCAGCTTTTTGCCTGTGAAGTAATCCATCAGTGGACCAGATTTCCCCATGAAATTTCCCACTCCCCCATCAAAAGTCCCAGTCTGGCAGTGTCCTGTGTGGCTTTTTAGGAAGCCCTTTCACACCCTGAGTATCACCCCATCCACAGCCCTATTCACTTCACAGCCTGGAATAAGGGACTCACTCACCTTGTTTCCCTATTTCTCAGGCAAAAATCTTATGAAAGTGTTCAAGTTTACAGATGAAGTCACTGTGCCTTGTATAGACCACTATTGAGGCAAGGAAATGTGAAAAATGAGGATGTTTTAACACAGATGGTTGATTCTACATTTCTTTCATGATTCCTTTCTGGGACAACAATAATCTGAAATGTTGGAACTGATCACATGGAATAAATGTGCCATATTTTGGTAGAAAACATGCACTAAATATAACAAAAAAAAAAAAAACACAATTGTTCCTATTTTAACAGAACCTCATTTATTAACCCTGAGTAATACTGAAGGGTGAGTTACACATTTTCGAGTCTCTGCTATGTCTAAGGATTGTCAGTGGTAAGGGGTCCAGTGTCAACTACCGAAAATCCTCTCCTTGAAATTTCTGGGCTTTCAGCTTACCCTCGAAGCTGTCTGGTACTCACAGCTGACCTAAAACTCAGCAGAGCCCTGTGGTTACATTCAGAACTGAATCACACTGTTGGACGTGCCCTCCAAACCCAAATGCAGTGAGTGTCCAAAGAGTTCAGGGCATCCCGTGTCTCTACCTGAGGACTTCGAGTTGTAATTCTGTTCATTTTTGCTTTGTGCAGGCACCACCCAGCACTTTTGTGTTATTTTGTTTTCCAAGTGGTTTCTACTAATCAAAATGGAATGAAGCCATCTGTAGTTTCTCTTTATGTGCGTATGTAGAAGAATTGGGGTGTCGGCCAGAGGTGCAAGGGGTGAGAGGATTCACCAGAGATAAAGTAGGGAGCAGAGCAGGCCAATTTGCTGAAATACACTGCTAAGGGGAGCAGTGTATGAGACAGGAGAGGTCTGCTGCACCATATGTTGGTTACCCCCTTGTCAGGATCAAACTCAGGACATAGCGGTGAGAGCACTGAGACTTAACCCCTAGACCACCAGGGTGGCCCTATAGTTTTTCTTTACTGTAGGAGCAGTTCTTAAATTGTGTGCCCCTTGACAGAGGCACTACCAAACTCCCGCCACATCTGGGAGAATCTTCTGTGTGCTGAGAGCTGAGAAAACCCATCATTTGCTTTCTGTGATAAGAGAAAGACCTTTTGCTCCTTGGCTTTGAAATGGTGTATTTCATAACCATGTGCTACAGTTAAATCATTTAGGTAATCTGTAAACTGAGGAGGCCCATTTGTTCACAAGAGGAATCTACCTCTTCCCAATAGGAATTTTCAAGAATTTTTTTTTTTTTTAAGAAACTGTTTCCTGCCTCATAGGTTTAATCTTCAGTAAATACAGAGAAGAAATCACTACACATCCCCAGCCATACTGTCTGTTCTAAAAGAGCTCACAGCTAAATGCAGGAAGCAGTGATGGCACAACAGGACAGATATTGAAATTCCTCCATGAAAAGTACAATTATGTGTAAATGGGTGTAGATATAGTGAAGTTCTTTTTTTATTTTTTCAAATTTTTCAGTTTTTTTCTATTTTAATTTCTTCCCAATTTTTCAATTTTCCTTGCATTTCTTGGTGAAGTACAAGGAGAGCTTGGCAAGCATTGCATCCTGTCCTGTTGCCATTGGCAGTGATTTGGGGAAATGTGAGGAGAATTCTGAGACAAGTGGATGGTGTTCCTGGACACCGCAGTGGAGATGTGCATCATGGGCCAAGGACACACAGCCCCGGGCACAGTGGCTGATGGCACAGTGTTTAGGGCTTCCCCAGTGGCCAGTGACACAATCCATCATTGTCTCCTAACAGCCAGGGCTGCATAAACCCAATGTCCTTTAAGACATTTCCACAACAGAACACAGAATAGTTCAGAAAAGTGTAACTCAAAACATTCTTTTTCGGGGCCTCCCCAGTGGTGCAGGCGGTTGAATGCCGCACTGTGAAGCTGTCCACAGCCTCTGCAGTGCAGGTTCGATACCTGTCAGCCAGCGAGAATCCCACATGGTGAAGCAGACCTCTCCTGTCTCGCCCGCTGCTCCCCTCAGCAGTGTATTTCTTCAGTCTGCCTGTTCTGTTCCCTGCTGTCTCCAGTGAATCCTTTCACCCTCCCATGCATCTGGCCTGTACCCCTGTTCTTGTATAAAAATAAATAAATCTTTAAAAAAAGAAAAGAAAACATTCAAAAAAAGAAACATTCTTTTTCTTTGTTTTTTCCTGATTCATAGTGATATTTTTATGTTTTAAATATATTTTAAATTTATTTATTGAAATACATAAAAATTTGTCATTTTAAGGTGTATAACATGTTGATGTGATCCATTTATGTTGTAATATGGTACCACCATGGCGTTAGCTAACATCCTATCACGTCAAATAATTATTGTTTCTTATTTGTGGTAAGAACGTTGACAGTCTAGTCTATTAGTGACTTTGAAATACAGAATACAGAATTGTTGACTTAATCACCATGCTGTGTGCTGGATCTCCAGAACCGTTTCATCTGCTAGTTTCCAATTTATCCACTTTGACCACCATCTCTCCACTTCCCCCTACCACCACCTCCTGGTAACTATCGTTCTATTCCATTTCAACCCATTGTTCTTTTTTGAGCTCCACATATAAGTGATATGCTTAAAAAAAAATAGTGTGTATGCTTTCGCCTTAGTCAGAGCTAGTAGGACCTTCCAAAAACTGAATGCTTAGACTTATCCTAGAATTGAATAACCAAACTGATAAGAGAGAGTTATGAGCACTTTACTGAGTGCATAGTGGGGCCAGATCTAGTTTGTTCAATAATCACTCAACTGAGTTGGGACAAAGTATCATTGACTCTCTTTTTCACAAACCCACAGGACAACATTAAGGCCCTTTGTTCCGGTATTCCATCTGTGAGGCTGAGCACTTTGTTTTTCTAAAGTATGAAACTATGATAGTTATCAGAGAAAAGAGAATTTGTTGTATCTATTTACTTACTTGTTTTTAAATTTTGAAGTAACATTGGTTGATGACATTATATAAGTTTCAGGTGTATAGCATTACACAATACCTCACCATCTGATGTACTATATCACGATCACCACCAACTCCTGTTCCCTCTAGTAACCACCAGTCTGTTCTGTGTCTAAGAATTGTTTGTTTGTTTTCTTTGTTTCTTTATATTCCACATATGAGTGAAATCATATTTGTCTTTCTCCTGACTTATTTCACTTAGCATAACCCCTCTAGTTCCTCTCATATTTCCACATATAGCTGCCTGATGAGACATTATGTGGATTCAACCTTGGACATTTAGGTTGTTTCCATGTCTTAGGTATTATAAATAATGCTACAGTGACTATGGGGACAGATACCATTTTGGATTAGTGCTTTTGTATTCTGTGGATAATTTGCCCTGAAGTAGAATAGCTGGATCATACAGCAATTCTATTCTTAATTTTTTGAGACATTTCCACACAGATTTCCATAGTGATTGTACCAGTTTACATTCCTCCCAATGGTATATGAAGGTTCCCTTTTCTCTACATCCTTACCAACACGTGGTGTTTCCTGTCTTTTTGATAATAGCCATTCTGACATGTGGGGGTGGTATCTTGTGGTGGTTTTGATTTGCATAACGATAAGTGATGATGAGCATCTTTTCATGTGTCTGTTGGCCATCTGCAATGTCTTCTTTGGTGAAATGGCTATTCAGATCCTGTGGCTATTTTTAAAATTGAGTTGTTGTTTTCTTGTTGATTTGTGTGTGTGTGTGTATATATATATATATATATATATATATATATATATATATATATACTATTAACCCTTTGTCACATGTATGATTTGCAAATATCTTCTTCCATTCAGTTGTTGCCTTTTCATTATAATAGTGGATTCTTTCACCGTTCTAAAGCTTTTTAATTTGATGTAGTCCCACTGGTTTTTTATTTATTTATTTATTTATTTTATGTATTTATTTATACAAGCACTGGGAACAGTCAGAAGCGCAGGAGGGTGAGAGAATTCACTGAGCCAGAGCGGGGAGGAGAGCAGGCAGAAAGACCGAAGCACACTGCTGAGGGGAGCAGTGGGCAGCAGGAGAGGTCTGCGCACCATGTGGGACCCTCCTCCAGTGGCTGGGGAGCAGCCGGGGATTGAACCGGCGCTGCAGAGGCTGCGGGCAGCTTCGCAACCCAGCACTCAACCGCTGCGCCACCGGGGAAGCCCAGTCCCACTGATTTTTACTTTTGTTCCCCTTGCCATTAGAGTTGATCCAGAAAGATATAGCTAAGACCAAGACTTACTGTCTATGTATTTTATGGTTTTCAGGTCTTTAATTCATTTTGAGTTAATTTTTGTGTATGGTGTGAGGTAGTGGTCTAGTTTCATACTTTTTTGCAGTCCAGTTTACCCAACACTATTGAAGAGACTTCCTTGCATCATCACATATTCTTATCACCTTTTTTATAAATTCATTGCTTCTATGTGTGTGTGTGTGTGTGTGTGTGTGTGTGTGTGTTTATTTCCAGATTCTTAATCTGTTCCATTGGTACAGCAAATGGAAGTGTCTGTTTTTATTCTGATACTGTGCTGTTTTGATCATTATAGCTTTGTAATGTAGTTTAAAGTGAGGGCTTGTGATACCTCCATTCTTGTTTGTTTTTCTCAGGATTGCTTTATTTATTTGGGGTCTGTTGTGATTCTGTATAGATTTCAGGATTTTTTTTGTTCTATTATCTGTGAAGAATGTAGTGAAATTTTGATAAAGAGTGCATTGAGTCTACATATTGCTTTAAGTAAAATGCCCTTTTTAAAAATCTTAATTCCTCTGATCAATTAGCATAAGTATTGTAAAATACTAAATCTCAAAGTCAAAAAAAATTGTGTCTGTGGGCTGTCTGCTAATAGCTTTGAATTTTAGTTTGTTAGACCTTCAAATATATGCATTTTAATAGTGATGTGAAATTAGATCAGAAGAGTTTTGTACGATCTCATTCAAAAGGGAATAGTTTTAGGCCAGCAAGAAATTGATCTGTGTAGATGCAATCAATGAAAAGGACTAATTTTCAAGAACTGGGTAGGGCAGGAGCACATGATTTCTACCCTTAGCATCCACCCAGTGCTCTGAGTTCTGTTTTCATTGATTTGTGGAAGAGAAAGTGCAGTAAGCAGAGCTGGGGCTTATAGCCAGGCATTTCAGGAAAGTTCCAGAACTTGCCTCTTCTTCTCCCAAGTGCGAAGGATGCTAACATCTTGAGAACTACAGCTGGTATTCAGCTAGATAAGTTCTCCATGAAGCCAAATGTGCAGGCCCAGTTCTTGAGAATTCCAAATACTCTGTTTGTACATCTTTTTGAAAGCAGGTTCTGAGATCTGAGGTGGGGGCCATGCTCCTCAGGTGTGTTACCATCTTCTAGATGCGGGGTTTTCTTTCCAGTAACTCCCTTTGTTAGTCCAGTCTGCTCAAGGCAGTTTCTAATTCCCATCTTCTCCATCTGCATAGACTTTGGGGTCTAGATAACCTCACTGACCTAGACATATGAAGACTGTTGTTGTACCTTCCCTGAATATTCAGTCTTCTTTTCTAGGGGTTTTATTTGAAGTTGGGTCACTGTCCTTCCACTGAAGCAGCATTGAGTAAACCCCAGGAAGGGTTTCAGACATGAGCTTCACAGTTCCTGTGTCTTATCTTCATGTGTCTTAGCTGGAGATGAATGCGCTATGAGCTAGTGGTACTGATTGGTGTTGAAACCCTGGGAGATATCACAAACTCCAGCATTTTTGTTACCACATGCTCTAGTCCTGGCACAGCTTCTGAGGCTCACATGTCTCACTTGGTGTTGCAGTGACATGCAGGCACACCAATCTGACCTTTCAACTCAGATAATGGTTTTAAACGTTCCCTCTGGCCCTGACTGTCCAGGTGGGGGTGACTGCAGGTGATTCATTAATAATATGAAGACTCAGTTTTTCTGTATTTAGAACAAACTTCTCAAATCCCCTCGGCCAGTTCCTATGCATGGATAATGTGCTTTTAAAATGACTACATTATTGACATTATTGGCTCCTTGACAGCAAGGAAGGGTTAGGTTGATGGGCCACCAGAGCCAGCCCTCTGTCTGAAGACTTCAGAATTAAGTCTTGTGGGGCCTTCCTGGTGGTGCAGGCAGTTGAGCGTAGTGCTGTGAAGCTGTCTGCAGCTTCTGCAGTGTGGGTTTGATCTGGTCAGCCAGGGAGCTACCCACATGGCGGGGTAGACTCTCCTGTCTCGCCCGCTGCTCCCCTCAGCAGTGTATTTTGGTCACTCTGCCTGTTCTGCTCCCCATTCTGTCTCTGGTGAATCTTCTCACCCTCCCGCACATCTGTCCTCTACCTGGTTCTTGTATGCATGAATAAATAAATCTTTAAAAAAATAATTAAGTCTTGTTTATTTAAAACAAAGACTTGTGATACCACAGGAGATGGTTTTCAGATGCCCTCCTTTAAGACAAGCCACCCGGTTTCTCTATCTGGAGAAGAATGTGTGAGAAATAAGTAATACAAGTTTGAACTTTCTATTTTTTTTCTCTGTTAAAAAAGCTTGTCACAGATGCCAACCAGTACAGTGAAAGATGAGACCAACGACAATATCACGATATTCACCAGGATCTTGGATGGACTCCTGGATGGCTATGACAACCGGCTGCGGCCTGGGCTGGGAGGTGAGTGGGCCTCTGGGCTGTGTTCCCCCAGGCCCCATGGATATAATGGCTTAAGCCCAGGCTCAGGCTCAGGCTCAGGCTTGCTGTGATTCAGACAATTCCCCCAGGAGTTTCCATGCCAGGAGTTAAATTGATGGGTGTTGCCAAGATTCCTGCATCCCTTTGATCATTTTCCAGATGCAAGAAGCTAGGCCCCGTGGTCTCCTTAAGATGTCCCTGCAGACTCCCTTGTCCCAGATCATCCTGATGATGTTCTGATTCACTTAAGGAGAAACCGGTTTGCAGGGGACCCTATGTAAAGCAATAATTTAGGATCCACTTCATATTCTTGTATCTTTGCAAATTCTTTTCAGATATCTAGTGCAGTGGCTAGTCACATCCTCCTACATCATGTTTAATTTTTCACTGGGGTCATAATCATCGTATTTACTTTGGCCCTATAGAATATGGTACAATTTAATGGAGAGCAAAATGTGCTTTCAGGGCACAACTGGTCCGGCTTATTTTTGTGCTGGGAATGATGTGCTGTTTCAGGGCATGTGGGATGCTCTGGGCTCTAGCCGACTTGGGGATGGCACATGTGAATTTGTCCCATTAGGTCAAGGGAAGACTCTCCAGGAAACACATTCTCAGAGGTAAAAGTTTAGTTCTTCTCCAATATTTGCATTTTTATTGGGGAGACTCACTTAAAGACTCACTTAGATCATCAACTTCCACCATTCCAGTATTTTACTCCACCCTCTGAATTATGTCCCTGGATCTTTACTAAGTCCGGCATCTTGCATCCCTTCAAACACACCCACAGGTCAGAGCACTGAGAGATTCACTGAACTACAGTCAGTTCTGCCAGAGTCTCTCCTTCACCCTGCATGTGATCCAGGGTCCAACAGACCACCCCACTGGAACAGGCATCTCAGGACGGAGAAGGGCATTGAAAACACACAACATCATACAAAGCACCTGTGAATGTGTGATTCCCATTCAACAGGGTGCTGGGAGAGAAAATTCCTGGGGAGCTCTGAGCCTGGGATGATATAATCCTGAAGCTTGGTTTGGAGTTATTGACTAGTGTCTGGTGAATGTGGCCCCCATTCACGATCACTGGGGGGGGCTGTGGGGCCCAGTGGTACCCAGGGAACACACACATATTCTGCCGCCTCCCCTGATATTTTTAGCTATTTTTATCATTTTATAGATTTTCTGTAATTTTTATGGAAATAGTCCCCCATGATAGACATTTCTAGCAATTCAAAACACCATGTAAAGCAAGATGGGCTTCTTTCTCAAGCTGCCCCTGTCCACAGCTGAACGGTGGATGGTTTCGCACATTTCTGTTCCCTGATAGCCAGTATTCTGTGGGGTCTGTGCCCTTATCCTGGATAGTCTGTTTTTAAAGCCCTTTTTATGGGACTGCAGGGTCAGGCCCCACGAGGTCGGCAGTATTGTTCTGCGTTTAAGAGGGAGGAAATCCAAGTTCAGGTGTGCATGAACTCCAGGCAGTAATTCCCAGGTAATGGCCTTCTTAAGATACCCACAGTCCCCAAGCCAGCGCTCAGCGCCCCTTCTTGAAAATTACTCTGGCATGGAGGTGTGATGAGAGCCAAGCCCCTTTGTATGATGGGTATTTTATTTCACGTTACCCTTTGGAACCTCTTGGTTTCACATAGTGTTTAGCAAGTCCCCAACCTTATCAAACACACTGTAAAGCCCTCCGTCTGCCAGGCATGAAACTGGTAACTAGGGGACATCACCCCAGGGTGACAGCGCCCGGGTGAGCTGGGTGCCCAGGCCAGGAAACTGTGTCTGTGTTTCAGAGCGAATCACTCAGGTGAGGACGGACATCTATGTCACCAGCTTCGGCCCTGTGTCCGACACGGAAATGGTAGGTGCCAGGGCCTGGCCTCCCAACCTTTCCCCCATCCTACTGAATAAACGGGAAGGAACTCGGCCCAGGGCACTTCCACTGAGCCCTCCTGGTGCCTTCCCTTGCTCCAGGAATACACCATAGATGTCTTTTTCCGCCAAAGCTGGAAAGATGAGAGGCTGCGGTTTAAGGGGCCCATGCAGCGCCTTCCTCTCAACAACCTTCTGGCCAGCAAAATCTGGACGCCGGACACATTCTTCCACAACGGGAAGAAGTCCATCGCGCACAACATGACGACGCCCAACAAGCTGCTGCGGCTGGAGGACGACGGCACGCTGCTCTACACCATGCGGTGAGCGCTGCCCCTGCCCCACCTGCGCGGGGCGCTAGGTGTGGTCAGGGTAGGGGTGGCTGGTGGGACTCAGCGTTTTCATCTGCAAGTGGGATGCTTTCATCTGGTGCATGACTGCTTGAGGAGGGGGTGAAGCAGATGCCCTCTTTAGAAGGGAAGAGGCAGCAAGCCAGCCTCTTAACTTGATATCTGGGTATCAAGCAACTTCACAGAGTTCTTCAGCCCTTCAAAAAACCCAACCATTCAGCATTATCCTAATGTTTTATGGTAGTTACTTGCTTAAATTTCCTTAAGATTCTACAAACTTTATATTAATTTTATAGGTGAATTTTGCCTATTTCAAAACTTTTAATATAGAAACCCACACAAATAGGTTTTTTTGAGTTTGATCTCTTTTTATGTCTTAAAAATTCACCCATATTGTTTTGTCTATTATTCATTGCTGTAAGGTATTCTGTTGTATGATAATACCAACATTTATTATCCTATTTTGATGAACATTTGGGTATTTTCCAATTTTTGCATTTTATGAATAAAACAATATGAACATAAAAAAAAAAAAAAAAACAACAACCAGTCAGATGACACCCTTAGCACTAACTATGAACAAAAGCCAGGTTCAGAGAGGTTTGGTAATCAGCCCTGGTTCACACAGCTAGTGAAAGCAGCAGAAGGAATTTGAGGTCAGTCAAATTCTGAGCTGCCCTATGAAGGGCAGCACCTTGTGGAGGAGAACTGGGCAGCCTTGCAGATGGGCTGTGAAGGGGAGGGAGAGGCCTCTGGGAGCCATAGGGGAGCAGGTCGCAGAGGAGTGGACAGGAGAACATGGGAAGGGACATCCTTAAGAGGCATGGTGGGGTGGGTGGTAGCGCCTTATGAGGTGTGGGGCAATATAGGACCTCTGAGGAGTGGGGCAGCCCAGGACAAGGTCTCAGGGCTTGAGGGAGGCTGTCAGCCAGCAGGGTAAGGGGCACCGGGCAGTGCGGACTGCTGCCCACCACCCACTGCTAAATGCCTCTGAGGATGTGTTCGAGAGCTGCGAGGTGTGGGAGGGTGGCAAGGAGAGGGAAGCAGGGCATGTTTTTTTACCTTTTGACTAAACTCCAGTGCTGAAAACCTGGGGATGGTCTCCCTCGGCTGCTCCAGATCCAAAGCATATGTTATTTCTCCTTGTTTATCTGGTTTATGATCATGAACATGGTGGGAGAGTTGACCCAGTTAATGTAAGCTAGGGAGCCTTGGTTGTTTGTTTTTTTTTTAATATTTTATTTTATATAATTCTTACATCATTTTTCATTTTTGCACAATGTATGCATTTTCATTTGGGTTATATTCCCCATACAATTGCACCCCCCTTATTTTGACCCTAATCCTTCCTCTCCCCTTCCCCGTAGTGTGTCTCTGGTTTATAGTTGCTTGTTGATTTTGTATTAATTAGTTTTTTTCCTGGTCCCTTATTTAGGTTTTCTAAATTCCTGCTATGAGGGAGCCCCTGTTTTATAAAACCTGTATTTAAAGAATCCGAGAGCCCTTTTATTACAGTTGTGTAGCCCTCTCATCATTGTAAAAGTCCCTTTCTCCTCTGGTTTGGTAACAGCCCATTGCCGAGGCTACATTTTAGTATTTCTAATATAAAATGCTCATCAGTCAGTTTTGATCCTGAATTATTCATTGCATCTGAATAAATCAATAAACTGGCCAGTTGGAAAGGCTTCTTTATAGTTTCTCAGTTTCCCTGTTGGGCCTAAATAGATTTCAAAAGGAGACTTTTTTAAATTAAAAAAGAGAAAAACATTAAAAACTCTTTTAGGGAAGCATACATAATTTTGCAGCTATTATTGAAATACTTTTCTCTACCTTACCTACAATTCTTCATGATAAATTTGATATTTTCACAAAAGTGACCACCACGGAAAATAATTTGGATGCTGTCCCGCTCAGAGGCTGCAGACCCCTAACTATGTTCTCAGCTCAGTCAGACTGTCCTGAGCCTGTGTGACAACAGGACTCAGCTTCCCTTAGCACAGCCCAAGAAGGAGTGTGTGGAATGAGCTTGGACCCACATCTTGGCAGCTTGTCCCACTCTTACTCTTTTCCTACGTTGATCTTGAACACATCTTGCCCATCGGTGGAGAACATCACTTGTGAACATCACATCAGTGCCCGGGAATAGTGGCTAGTCCATGCACAGAAGTGTGTTGAAACCTCAGAAATATCACAAAAGTTGAAAATAATCCTTGGTCATCATACTGTGCCGAGGAAGGCTGTGCAGTGATGCTCGGGCACCCGGTTCAGCCCTGTGAGCAGAGACCATCGTGCAGAGGGTCCCAGGTCTTGGAGGTACTGGGCCTACGCACAGCTGGGAGGAGTGATCGATGGGGCTGTGGGGGTGCCATGTGGGCGGCTTGCACCTGCCTTCTGATCATAGACTGAAAATAACCCCAGTCCCCACAGATTGTTTTTCTCGGTTCACACCTGGTTTCTCGGACTGAGAAACTGTCACTGGGTCCATAGCCTTAGAGAGTGGGATGCTTTCATCTGGTGCATGACTGCTTGAGGAGGGGGTGAAGCAGATGCCCTCTTTAGAAGGGAAGAGGCAGCAAGCCAGCCTCTTAACTTGATAACTATGTATCAAGCAACTTCACAGAGTTCTTCAGTCCTTCAAAAAACCCAACCAGTCAGATGATACCATTAGCATTAACTATGAACAAGAGCAAGGTTCAGAGAGGTTTGGTGATCAGCCCTGGTTCACACAGCTAGTGAAAGCAGCAGAAGGAATTTGAGCTCAGATCTGAACGATTTCCTTATTTAATCCACCACTTTTGGAAATTGGAGGATGCACTGTGATTGGACATCTACTGGCCTTCCTCTTATCCTTGTCAAAATGCCATGGCCAGAAGGAAGATGAAGAAGCAGTTAGCAACTTGTCAGGAGTCATTCGTCATTGTTTATGCAGAGGAAGTCTGCTAATGAGTTGCAAAGTTGATAATGAGTTTTCTTTTTCAGTCCTATTCAGCATTTGGAAAGTGGAAATAGTTCCACTTGAGAGTGTTATGAATTTTAATGTGATCGAGCTCTAGCTATAATTTGATAGCATTTTTACCTATTGATTTAACAGAGACAGTGAAATGGCAATCTGATTTACTAGTGATAAGACTAATCATTTCAGCCTACAGTATTCTGGGGGTCGCCTCCCTGCTGGGGAGCATTGCAGTGGTACTGCCTGCCTGCTTAGCCTTGGGCTGCTCCTGCCAAGCCTTGTGAGACCAGAAATGAACCATGATCCAGTAACCCCTATGCAATGTCCTTCTTAAGGAATACTTAGGAAGATGGACCAAGCTTTATGTAAAAGGTTTCTGTTGTCAAATGATACCAAACATGGGAATGAGTATAAAAATTCTGTGTAGTTTTCAAATAAGACTGCATTTTACATTTTTATTCAGATTTTGGCCTAATTAAAAAGTTGAAAACAGGAGAGTGTAGGACAAACTAGGTAGGGTTCACCTGAGGCACTTGACAGATCTCCAGAAGTGTTGAAAAAGTGTTGTTACCAACTTTTCAGGAGTAAGTCCATGGGGAGGATTTATGTGGAAACCCACCACACTCCAGAAATGATTTTATGTACTATTCAGAGGCACAAACTATTCAGCAAGATTGAATTCCTTAAATAGGTGATTCCAGAGAAACCAAATGAACATTAGCCACTGGCGCTGTTTGCTCCTCAGTGTTTTCCAGAAAGCCTGGGTGCTTGCCTGGAGGTAATTTACAGTTTTGGTTCTGAAGATCTTTCTGCCACCAATGGTTCATCTGTTCACAGGATCTAAATGAAGCTCAGGCTTAGCATAAGGCCAAAGAAAGTGGCAGACATTTCCTGTTGGACCTTCAAGTAGAAAATCCTTTCCGAGTACTGAACACTTCCTCCAAGGTTAGTCTTTCAGTAAACAGAATGTTTGCAGAACCAACCTATGGTGCAGAATTAGGCGAGTGGCTGGGTCCCGAGCCTCGGTAGAGCCTTTGTAGGGCCAGAGAGGGAAGCGGCATCCAGTCCACAGCTTGACTTCAGTTCATCTGGGGGTCCAGGTCTTAGGTGGATGACATATGCTTTGAACCAAGGGAATATAATGTGACCTGGAGCATGGACTCCAGGTTTAGGCTGATTAAGTTCAAGTCCTGACTCTGTCATCCTGACTTAGTAGCCGTAAGTCCTTGGTCATGACACATTTAGAGCCACTTGTGGAGGTATCAGTTTTTCTCTTTCTTCCAGTACAGCATAGCAGCAGTGTTGAGAACATTCTCATTTTGGAAAGCTGAGAGTACAGGCGCATATTCCTTCAATGGCCACGAGGAGGCAGCATAGATACATTTTTGCATAGTGATTGGCCGCTTTCTGAAATCTTAGTGTAACTTGGAGAAAACTAGGAATGTGTTACGTCTGATCACTGGATAATAGATTTGAAGGAAATTGTACATGTATAATTAAAATTTTGTAACAAGGCACTGTATGTGTATGCGTGCATTAATACACAGATCTATTTCTCTGTTTTGATCATACATAGTATAGATATAACAGAATAGTTAAATGTCTTTCACGATATTTAGACTTTAGCTAAATCTTGCAATTTTTAAGAGAAGACCTCTTTTAGTGGCAAAAGGCAATGTGTATCTCAAAATTGGAAGAAATGGAAAATTGCCACATATGGGATTCAGTTACAAAGCCTAGATCAAAGAGCAGCGGTGTTTTATAACCTGGGCTGTAGCATGCCCCAGTGGCCAGGTGTGTGGCCCCGTGTGCGAATAGAGGGTATATGTTTGTGTCCACACACTGTGCTGTTGTTTTGAGTGATCTCATTTTTTTTTAAAACTGCTTGGTAAGTAGCTTTCTAACTTAAAATATATTGGAAACCTTTCCCCGTCATTAAACATTGTTCTGAAACTTTATGACTCATCACATCCTACCCTGTGATATCCTGTCATTAATAGTCTCTAATAAAAATTCATTTCCAATTTTTCCTCTATGATAAACAACATACCCAGGCACGACATCATGTTGTCCTCTGGAAAATTCCAAGAATTGGCCCAAAGATAAAGATTTTGGTACATATTTCCAAATGGTTTTCTTAAAAAATGGTAGCAATTTCACTTCCGTCACGGGATGTGAGTAGCAACCAATCTACTAGACAAACCCATGTGTAACAGCTCCTCACCCCAGGATTCTAGTGACATCAGCTTTCCTTTTTCCCTTTGGGAAGTAACTCACACAGAACAACTTGTACATTGACTGGACTGAGAATGATCTTGGTTCCTAAATTTGGGGACATAGGGCCTGACTTGCTCAGGATCCCTCTTAGTTCTTTCTCTCCATTGGATGCTCCCTCTGTCTTCTCGGTTGAAAGCTGTCTCCAAGACATCTTCCAGGAGTTTCCTGCTTACCATTGATCTACTGTCATCCAAGTGGCTTCAGGGCCCAGCACCCTGAATAATCTTGGTCAGAGCATTTGCTGCACTGCATTGGTTTCCCAGTTTCACTTCTGAGCATCCTCAGAAGAGCCATGGCGTCACCAGGCTCTGTGTGACCCAAGTGCCTACCACTTGGCAGGCGCTCCAGAGAAACCAAATGCACACATGTGAAGGGAGAAGTGATTGAGGGATGAAGGAGTCCTCTTGTCCCTCATCTGGACCCTCTCACTGCTCAGACCTTAGTTTGAGAGGCTTAGCAGTGAGACCTGGAGAATTTCTCCCTCCCCGTCATACTGGGTGCTTAGGCTTCTGCTAGTTTGATACCAATTCAGGTTACTGTTTGCCAAAAAAAACTGTACTTGCAGATACCATGAGAACATCTTTTTTTTTTTAAGATTTATTTATTTATGCATACACGAGCTGGGGTACAGGCCCGATGCACGGGAGGGTGAGAGGATTCACCAGAGACAGAGCGGGGAACAGAACAGGCAGACTGATGAAATACACTGCTGAGGGGAACAGTGGGTGAGTCAGGAGAGGTCTGCTGTGCCATGTGGGTTGGTCCCTGGCCGGCCAGGATCGGGATCGAACTCTTGTTGCAGAGGCTTCGGATAGCTTCATAGTGCTGAGACTTAACCCCTTGTGCTACCAGGGAGGTCCCCAAGGATATCTTATTTGTTCAAATTTTTATCTTCTCAGATTTTATTGGCCAACCACTAACAAGTTCCCACACCCACACGTGCTCATGCTTCACTCCCACTGAGGCTCCAGGCCCCTCAGTTCCCTCTACTCCCTCCCTCCCACCCCCAGTCTCCTCTGGCAGCCACTGTTTTTTAAATAATTAAGGATTACTTTTGTTGTGTTTTGCTGGATTGTTTCCTTGGCAACTGTCTTTCACTTTCTTACTTATTTCACTTAGCATAATCACCTCAAGATTCATGCCTTTTGTCCCAAAATGCACGATTTCATCTTTTTTAATTGCTGAGTGGTATTCCACTGAGAGTGCATTCCACAATTTATTTATTCAGTTTTCTGTTGATGACATTTAGGGTGATTCACTAAAATGCTTTTGTCTCAGGAAAGAAACCTTAAAAAACAACAACAACAACAACAACAAACTGGGAGAAGATATTTTCACATCACTTGTCCAATAGGGGGTTAATTTCCAAAGAATACGAAGAACTCTTACAGTTCAAAAACTACAAAAACCCTAGCAAAAATTGTTCAGAAGACCTAAGTAGACACTTCTCCAAAGAACACATACAAATGACCTACAGACACATAAAAAGTGTTCAATGTCACTTCCAGGAAAATGCAAATCAAAACCATAGTGAGATACACCTCAGCGCTATGAGGGTGGCCGATAGCAAAAAGACTGGAAACAAGGATCAGTGAGGATGTGGAGAAAATGGAACCTTGTACATTGTTGGTGGGACTGTAATCTCATTATTCAGCCTCTGGAAAACAGTGTAGAGCTCTCTCAAAGTTATAAAAATAGAAATACCATACAAGTCAGCAATGCTGCTGCTAGATGTTTACCCAAAGAATATGAAAACACCAATACAGAAAGCTCTGTGCCTCCTGTGTTCCTCCCTCTTTCCACAGTATTTGCAGTAGCCAAATGAGGACATTTTAATATGTATTTCTTGCATATTTGGTTCTGAAAAATTGGCTGGGATTCACACTTGACACTGGGCTGATTCAGTCTAGTGGGTCCAGGCTTTTGGATGTTAGGCACGTGTCTCAGGAAGGAACACCCCCTCCCCTTTAGAAATGACCATCTCCAGCACATTTTTGTCTCCTTAGCTCCTGATCCCACCAAACACCTTCCTTGTAAGAGAGACCGCACTGTCTTGGGCTTCCCTGTCTAGGTGGGGTCCTACCTAGAAATGAGTGCTGCAAGCTATGGAGTGCCTCTCCCCTGAGGTTTAAAGGAATCTCTAGGGACCTCTCCTCAGAGGTCATGGAACTACTGGGCAGGAAGCCCTCGGCAG
The DNA here is from genome assembly GCF_014898055.3 of Talpa occidentalis. Classification (NCBI taxonomy): domain Eukaryota; kingdom Metazoa; phylum Chordata; class Mammalia; order Eulipotyphla; family Talpidae; genus Talpa; species Talpa occidentalis. Next base: position 16,047,053 of record NW_023601433.1, read on the forward strand.
CTGCTGGCTGGGGCCTCAGCCCCAGGTCCTCAGGCTCCGAAGTTCCAGCCCCAACCTCATGAAGGTGCGTTCCAGCTTTTGGTAGAGTCTAATGGAAAGAACCACTTGAGCTGGCCTGCTAATTCATTTTTTTAAATGTACATGGCCTTTATTATACCAGGTGCTTAAGAAATGTAAACTCATTTAATCCTCATAACACCCTGATTTTTGGCACCATCATTATCTTTATTCAGAGATGAGGCAAATGAAAATGAAGCAGGTGAAAATGAGTACACAAGGATTAGTCTGTTAATAAAGCCCAAAAACCCAACCCCACTACCTTTAATGTAATGGCTCACAGACATACACCAGATAATAGGCTCTCAGTTCAGCTAGCATGGTGAAAATAGACTCCACCAGGGGGCGCCGTGCCCACTTGCATTTAGTAAAGTAGACGAGTTAAGGAATGTCCCTGTCCAGGTAAAGCTCTCATTTCACTGAATATCTTTCAGGGAAACACAGTTTTGTTTTCTGGATTGTGTCCCAGTAGACATACAGTCAGCACTTCTGCAACTGACCTGAGGTTTTTTAGAGCCGGGGGAGCCTTCCTTAGCCCCAAGTCCTCCTGAACCTACAGCCAACCTGTCCCTCCCACCAGGTCCCCAGGACCCCAGAGCACTGACTCAGCATCCACAGGCTGCTAAGAAAGTCCTCCCCCGCCTTCGCTTGGAGAGAAGTGAATAGACAGGTGTATAGGAATATAATTGACTTTATATATTGATTTTTGAATCCTGTGACTTTGGTGGATCTATTTGTGTGTGTGTGTGTGTGTGTGTGTGTGTGTGTGTGTTCATTCATTCTCTATCCATTCACCTGCCTAAGGAAATTTAGGTTATTTCCACATCTTGGCTTCACATTATTTTTGTGAATAACACTTCTATGAACATAGGTGTGAAGATAATTCTTCAATATCCTGTTTAATATCCTTTGGATATGAAGCCAGAAATAGGATTGCTGGACTGTATGGTAGTTGACTTTTTAATTTTTTGAGGAATCTCTGTACTGTTTTCCATAGGGACGGCACCAACTTCCATTGCACCACCAGTGCACAGGGGCTCCCTCTTTCCACAGCCTGCCAACACGTGCTATTTTTTGTCTTCTTGATGGCACTTGTACTAAAAGATGTGAGATGAGGGCCTCCCCTGGTGGCGCAGCTGTTGAGCGCTGGGCTGCAAAGCTGCCTGCAGCCTCTGTAGTGCCGGTTTGATCCCCCGGCCGCCGGCGAGGGTCCCACATGGCCTGCAGACCTCTCTGCCATGCCCGCTGCTCCCCTCAGCAGTGTATTTCATTGGTCTGCCTGTTCTGTTCCCTGCTCTGGCTCTGGTGAATTCTCTCACCCTCCCGCGCTTCTGACTATACCCAGTGCTTGTATAAATAAATAAATAAATCTTTAAAAAAAAAAAAAAAGATGTGAGATGACATTTCACTGTTGTTTTGATTCATATTTTTCTAATGACGCGTGATATTGAGCACCTTTTTGTGTGTCTGTTGGTCATTGGTGTGTTATCTTGGAAAAATGTTTTTTAATTTATGAATCCTTTGTAGGCTTTTGCTTTATGGTTACCACAAGTCATAAAACATCTCCTAGGTATCACAGTCTGTTTTATATTGATAACAACTTATCCTCAATCACATATGAAAACTACCCTTTTACTCTCCCTTTTATGTATCGAATGTCAGAGTTTACCTCTTTTTCTGTTGTGTATCTATTAACATTATTGTAGCTGTGTCTGCTTTTCAGACTTTGTTTTTTAGTCCTTCCTTCTCAGATATGAGTCAGCACACCACCACATTATGAGCTCAGAGTGTTCTGAATATGACTGTATGCTTAACATTTACCAAGGTATTGTATGTTTCAAATGTTTTCATGTTGCTGATTAGTATCCTTTTGTGTCAACTTGAAGAACTCCTTTCAGCATTTCTTATAAGACAGGTAGTGGGGGTCTATTAGGTGTGGACTTTTGTGTCTATTAGGGAAAGTTTTTATCTCACCTTCATTTCTGAAGGACAGCTTTGCTGGGTATAGTAGTCTTGGCTAGTAGTTTCTTTCTTTTAGCAATTTGAATATATTGTCCCATTCTTTCCTGGCCTGCAAGGTCTCTGCTCAGAAATCTACTGGTGGTTCTTGGAGTGTTCTTTTCTTTATTCACTCCTAAAAGTCTCTTTTTGTCTTTGATGTTAGACATTCTGTTAAAATTGTTTTAGTTTGATGCACCCATGGGGGCCAAAATTAATAAAATCTGCAGGAATCTGTTGGATGTCTTGTCTGGCTATATTGTTACAGTGAAAGGAATTTAGAGAGAAACCCAACCAAAGGTTGAAGCAGGAATGTGTATTGTGGGTCACACAATAGGAGAGGGACAGCAATGCTTGAGTCACCCTCTCAGCTGAGAGCAGCTGGTGTCCTGATATTATGGGGTTGATCATGGGTGGCTGGGGGTAGGTGCTAGAGGGACAGCTGACTGGCTGGCTGGGGTTTTGTGGTTTTCAAGACAAATAAGGACCAGTTTAACTCAATAACAGGAAGGTGAGACAACAAAAGAGGACCAGCTTCCAGGGGCCTTGTAAGAGGTCCAAGGTGGCCATGCTAAACTTTGGTGTCTTTAGTGACAGATCTGCTGGGGTCATCTCAGAGCAGGTAACTGGGAAACATGGTGGCTCCTGCTGTGTGGCTGATACTAGTAGCTTCTGTCTCTTTCTTGCTCTTAATCCCCTCTGTACATCTCAGCTTTGCTGGATTCTGGATGGGGGGCACCAAAGCAGGCCCTTTGTACAGTGCTCTGAAAGGCTGGGAAAATTTTTCCCTGCCACCTTTCCTGGCAAGGGGAACTTTCTATAGGTAGGTGTTCCTTTTTGCTGCTGAACAGTGCCTGATTGGGAGAGGAGATGATGAAGGCAAAATGAAGCTACCTTCCTTTTCTTTCGTGTGGTTATTCTCAGGTTTTTGTTACTCTTGTAGGTGAGGTTTCTTGAGTGGACTCTGATGCTCTCCCAGATCTGCTGCTCTTCATGTATTTGCCTTTGAAGGGGACAAATGTCAAGTCTCCTACATCACCACCTCAATAACATCATTGCCCCACAATCTTTTAATTAGGGTGATTTTTTAAAGCATTTGAAAAGTATGAATAATCAAATAGCCTATAAATATTTTAATAGATACTCACCAAGAAAATTATAAAAATTGGGCCTCCCCTGGTGGCGCAGCGGTTGAGCGCTGGGCTGTGAAGCTGCCCGCAGCCTCTGTAGCACCGGTTCGATCCCCGGCCGCCGGTGAGGTCCCACATGGTGTGCAGACCTCTCCTGCCACCCGCTGCTCCCCTCAGCAGTGTGCTTCGGTCCTTCTGCCTGCTCTGCTCCCCGCTCTGGCTCTGGCGAATTCTCTCACCCTCCCATGCTTCTGACTGTACCCAGCGCTTGTATGAATAAATAAATAAATCTTTAAAAAATAATAAAATTATAAAAATTGGTAACTTAATTTTCAATTTGGTAATTGAACTTACTTTTTCCTAAAGGAATCTAAATGTTTTCTCCATGTTTCAGGCAATATTAATAAGGTCCATACATACACACACACTATTTAATGCAAACTTAGGAAATGTCATTTTCTGTTAACATTAAGACAGCGAAGAAACAGAGACATGGAGACTAATGGGGTGGGGAGCTTCATATTGGGGTGGGGCCAGGAGACACTGTTCTAAGTCACTTTACAACTGTGGCATTGGCTGGGGTAAGGGAGCAGCATGAGTGTCCAGGCTCAGCATTTTTTTTAAAGATTTATTTGTTCATGCATACCAGAGCTGGGGTAAAGGCCAGAGGTGAGGGGGGTGAGAGGATTCACCAAAGACAGAGTGGGGAACAGAACAAGCAGACTGACTGAAATACACTGCTGAGGGGAGCAGCAGGCAAGTCAGGAGAGATCTGCTGTGCCATGTGGGCAGCTCCCTGGCTGGGGGTCGAAATCGTGCTGCACTAGCTGCGGACAGCTTCACAGTTTGCATCTTAACCTCTTGTGCCACCAGTGATGCCCTCAAGTTCAGTGTTTTTAAGGAGAGAGGAAAGGCTGATGTGGAAAGGAAAGTGTGTCCTAAAGCACTGGAGACATCGGTCCCAACTTAAGCTTGGAATCTGCTCCTTTGGGGGGGGGGGGAAGGCCTGGAGGAGGAAGACTTCCAAGCAGAATAGAGGAGCTATTAGGGATGCCTACCATATCCAGGCAAGAGATGAGGGCAGCTTGCCTGAGGCAGAAGCCACGAAAATGAAGAGATTGTCATTTCGGAGGGAGAACTGACAGACTTGCTGAAAGAATTGAAATGGAATGATGTCAGCAAAGTGTCAAAAATGATTTCTATGTCTGCCTTGCAAAAGTAGAGCAATAATGGTAGTGATTTGAAGGAATGAGTGCTTGGAAGCACTGGAAGCACACCAGGGTTTCTTGAGAGGGTCAGAGAAAACTGAATCCATTTCAGCACATGGAGCATGCTCATTCTCCGTGGTTGCTAGATGAAGATATCTCAGGCAAGCGAAATATGCATTCAAACTAGATCGTTCATCTCTGACTCTCAGCACAGAACTGAGTCCTTTTCCTGGTTCCCAGTGGCAGAGGCCACAGTCCGGGCAGCGGATGTTGAATAACACAACAAGTGCATGGAGATTGACCTGTGAGTTGAAGCTGGGTCTGTGTAACTGATTACACTACTTTTCTATCTGCTTGCTGCTGTTGATTATCTTATGCTTTATAATTAAAGAAATGCTTTGATTTAATTTGAGAAACTTCTTTGGACACTTGCATTGTCCTGCTTTTGCAGCATTTGTTTTGTTTTTGTTGTTCAAGCTTGTGTTTATTTACCTACATTTGATCTATTAAGGTTTATTGTTAGGCATGTGGGTATTCATAAAAAATTAAACAATATTTGCTCTCTTACTTTAATCATTAGCATGTTAACCTGGTAAACACGAGTGTTTTTAAGATTTATTTACTTCTGCATACAAGAACTGGGGTGTAGGCCAGAGGTGCGGGGGTGAGAGGATTCACCAGAGTCAGAGTGGGGAACAGAACAGGCAGATGCACTGAAATACACTGCTGAGGGGAGCAGCAGGTGAGTCAGGAGAGGTCTGCTGCTCCATGTGGGTCAGCTCCCTGGCCAGGGATCTAACTTGTGCTCCAGTGACTGCGGATAGCTTCATAGATTGCATCTTAATCCCTTGTGCCACCAGGAAGGCCCAGAAACACGAGTTTTAAGAAAAGAAGCAACTATGCTAATCAAAATAAATCAGTAAAATTTATGTCACTTTAGGAAAAGAGCAAAGCTAACTGCACAATTGTCACACTCATGCTTGTTTTCCAAACATAAGAATTCCTGACATGTGGGGGCCTCTCTGATGCACAAGGAGTTAAGTCTCAGCACTAGCAAGGTATGGCCACCGCATTGCGAGTTCGATCCCTGGCCAGGGAGTTGCCCCACCTGTAGCAAAGCAAACCTCTCCTGCCTCACTTGGTGCTCCCCTCACCAGTATATTTCAGTAAATCTGCCTGTTCTGCTCCCCACTCTGTCTCTGGTGAATCCTCTCACCCCCACACTTCTGGCCTACACCCCAGTTCTTGAATGCATAAATAAATAAATCTAAAAAAAAAAAAAGAATTCCTGAAGGGGAATGAGAATCCTAGTAAATAGTGCAGTGCTCAGCTCTGATGCTTGGTCTGATATGTAAAAAATGATCAGTTAGCCTTAGAATTAATTATGAAATCTATAACGCAAATTTGAAATTTATAGAATTCGGTGCCCTTGCTAAAGAGAAGACATTGCTATATTATCTCAAAAACAGGTTTTTTTTTTTTTTTTTTCCTTTAAGGTTTGGAACTCTACAGTTATCCCCTAGCTCTCCATTATCTTCTCCCCATTCCTGCATTTCAGCAGTCCTCACTGAACTTAGTATCTCATCTCTTCTCTGTCACAAGCAAAATACCTACTTTGGATTTGAGTAGGGTCAGTGCCAGTGCTCAGGTAAAGATTGCTTACGAATTGGACAAACCAGCACAATCACAGTGACCGGGTCTTGAAAGTAGCTGGTGTGCAGTCCTGGTTTGAATCTAATGCAATTACAGTAGCTGCAGCTATTACAAAAGGGACCAGTATTCACATATTGTGGGAGTAGGGGGCTGACTGAACTTGGCAGAGACCTTTGGGTTTCTACACACAATATCCCATCTTGTCAATGTTTAGATTCAAAAAGTCAGTTTGTATATAGTTGACTGAGCTTTAGAATGCATTTTCCTCAAAAAAGTATTATAAATTGTAGTTAGGTTCCCAGAACAACCAGTGATGCCTAACTGACAAACAGTACATGTGGTTCGTCATATTAGTGGTTGTTTATGGGAAAACAAATGCATTCATGCATTCTTTTATTTAATGAACAAGTTTGGAGTTCTTTCTGAGGTCAGAAGTACAAGGGAGAAAACTCTAGTAAGACAGTGTTTAGGCATCAGGCAGGGCTCATAGGGGACTTAGAAGGAGACATGAGTTGTCTGTATTTTTTAGGTCCAGTGATTCTTTAAAAAAAAGTATGTGTGTATACACACACACACACACTATATGTGTGTGTGTGTATATATATATACACACACACGTATGTAGATACACACAAGAAATATATTGGCCCCACCCCAATAACTCCCCAAGTCTCAACTCATTACAGCATCTATAAGACATTCCTGGTGTTGGGTCTCTCTGGGGAGCACTGGTTAAAGACAGCTCTATCAAGCTATCACCAGACACTGCAGCATGAGTTCGATTCCCCACCACCAGGGAGCAACCCACATGGCACAGCAGACCTCTCCTGTCTTGCCCCCTGCTACCCTCAGCAGTGTGTTTCAGTAGATCTGCCTGTTCTATTCCCCACTTTGCCTCTGGTGAATCCTCTCACCCCCACACCTCTGGCTTACACCCCAGTTCTTGTATGCATAAATAAAAAAGACATTCCTGGTGTTACAGGTCCAGTGTTTACAGGTCCTAGGAGTTAAGACCTGATACTTTTGAGGATCAACCTTTAGCCCACATAGTCATGGACAAGTCCTAATTTCCATGTAATTGTAGACATCATCCAGGTCCACTTTCTGTCATGATAAAAGAAGGATCTCCATTCTCCATAAGGAGTCCTGCATGTCCTCAGCCCACACCAGCAGGACCATATATACATGACCATGTAAGTATAGGTTTTCTCTACCATGCTCTTCCCTTCCTGTTGAGTCCTTGCCACAGAATCAGTAGAGCAATATTTCTACTATCAGTCTGTTCAAGGTACTCTAGACTTACAAGGTAGTCTAGACTTCCCCCATATTATGCACCTCAAAATTCTTTCAGCTTCTTCCCACTACCATTCCAAAGTCACCACACATTTTAAATATTCCTTACAGCAACACCCCATTTCCAGGTATCAAAATTTGTGTTATTTTCCTATTGCTGGTTCAGCAAATTATCACACAGTGATTGGTAAAAACACCACCAAATTATCGTCTTACAGTCCTAGAGGTCAGAAGTTCACACATGAGGCTAAAATCAAGCATAAACGGGCCTTGTTCCTTATGATTCTCTAAGGAGAATCCTGTCCTTGTTCCTCCCAGCTTCTAGACACTGCCTGCTTTCTTGGGCTCATGGACCCATCACTCTGACTTCTGCTTCTGTCATTATCTCTCCTTTTCTGGCGTGGACACTCCTGCCTCTTTCCCATAAGTATCGTTCAGCTTGTACTGGGTTCTGGATAGTTCAGATTAATTTCCCCCATCTCAAGAACCTTAGTTAAATCTGCAAAACTTTTGGGGATTTGGAGATTCTGACATGGACATCTTTGCAAAGTCATTTTTCTTCCCCCCTTCTACTGCACTGATTTGCTGTTTGCATTGTGAAAGAAGAAAGCTCAAATCTGGGCCTCCCTGGTGGTGCAGTGGTTGAGCGCTGGGTTGCGAAGCTGCCCGCAGCCTCTGCAGCACCGGTTCGATCCCCGGCTGCTCCCCAGCCACCGGAGGAGGGTCCCACATGGCGCGCAGACCTCTCCTGCTGCCTGCCGCTCCCCTCAGCAGTGTACTTCGGTCCTTCTGCCTGCTCTGCTCCCCGCTCTGGCTCTGGTGAATTCTCTCACCCTCCCACGCTTCTGACTGTACCCAGTGCTTGTATAAATAAATAAAAATAAATCTTAAAAATTAATTAATTAATTAATTTTAAAAAATAAAGCAGAATCTTCTTGGCAGTAAATTTGAAAAAATACACCAAAAAAAGAAAAAGAAAAAAAGAAAGCTCAAATCTGAAAAGACTTACAGTGTAGGAAACTACACCATTGGACCCACTCAGGCAATCTGGGATAATCTCCTCCCAAAACCTTCACTTAGTCCCATCTGACAAGTATTTTTGCCATGGTAGGTGATATATTCATAAGTAGAAAGGACTAGGACCTAAACATCTTTAGGAGATTATCATTTTGCCAACCATAGTCTGTGCTTGGAGACTAACCCTCTTGTCACGCCTAGCAATTAGTTTTTTCAGAAAATGAAGGTAACTGAGACTGTCTTTTTCAAACAGGAAGTACTGGACCAGAGAGGTTAGACACTATTGCAAAGTTTGTGTAGTGAGTTAATGGCAAAGCTACTCTAGAATTTGCTTTTGCCCTCTTAAAGTACTGTCCACTGTGAGCTGGCCCTGGTCAAACAGCAAGCTTTCTAATGAGTTTTGAATCCTAGGTCCTTGAGTGGGATGGTACAAATCCCAGTTGCAGCAAGCATCTTAACTCCTCAAATGCCTTCCTCCTGACCTTAAAATTCAGATGTTGGTCAAATGTTACATTATGTGCTAATAATTTAGTGCCTGAATGTCTCAGCAGAATTTGTAAGAAAACAGAAATTGGACCTTTGGGAGAAGGTCTAGATTCTTGGCACTACCAGTAATTCAGTGAAGTTTTTCCATAGGTACTTTCCTTAGCCCTTTGGGCTTCATTTTACATATCTGAAAAGTGATGGCTCCAGTAGGTGACCTGGCTGCCTCCTTTGAGCTGTGAATGTCCACCATGCCACCGAGCGCTTTGATCTCAGTTCTGTGTGCAGGAGACTGGTGTACATCAAGCCACTCTACATATCAAGGGCCCCATAATTGAAGGCTGGCTTTTATCTAGAGCTATTTTTTGAGTATTATAAAAGCATAGGCCATTTTTGAAATGCTTAAAGAGATCAAAAAATTTAATTTTATTCTCTTACTGAGGCTGAAACATTTTGCTACTTGGGGATTTATCTGAATAATACATTCATACATTAAGGGAGAGACACTATCATAGATGAAGTACACTTTTCTGGGGTCTGGAATTTTAATTCTAAGGCACTCTTAAAATGGGGGACAATCCATGAGTCTTTAATTTGTCAAGATAGTAAGTATAAAATTGCTATCTTTTTGATGCTTTTACTATAATTGTTTTGCATTGAAAAAGACTTCTATTTAGATCTAGCTAAGCTCTACCCACCTGTCTCTACCATCTACCAACTCCCCCTTTTATTAATTTTATATCTCAGGTTGCTGACTTCAGATTATCATATAAAATAAGACTAAGAACAACTTATATTGTCTACATATATATGTGCATGCATATACATGTATACACATATTATACATGTATGCTTGCTAAAATTGAAAATTTCATCTGTCAAGAAATCATGTACAGATTTTAGTCATGGGGAGATTATCCCTACCTAATGAATTTCATATATCTAGAACAAAAATAAATGTTCATGTAAAAAATAATCTGGACTAAATGTACCAGGTGAAGTTATAAGGAAATTGTATTTATAATGTCTCTGTATTTACTGAGCTTCTTCAATGAACAGATGTAGCATATCATTATAAGTGTCCCGTTCCTGGATGAACATGAGATTTGGAGTGTTCTCAAGTAACAATGCACTATAACATTACCTAAGTTTCAGGTGTGCATCATTATAAATCAGTGTCCATATAGACTACATTAAGTCACACTAGGCCCCTTTTGCCTGATTTACTTACCTCTCTACCCTGTCCCTTTGATTCTCATCCAACATTTAGGCAAGATCCAGACTTAAAAGAACAAGAAAGGGACAATAGTGCTTATATAATTACTTGCCTGAATAAAAATAGAATTACAGCATCCATTTAAAGGTGAATGGTTTGCATTTGCTTTCGCTCTCTGTGATTTCAGTTCAATTTTCAATAATAGAATAAAAGACTAAAAAAGCTGAAGATCAACTCATTAATGAAATTGAGGCCTACTACCTAATTAGTAAGGTCTGTAGAGAAATAAAAGCACAGTGTGGCAACTCTGGAAGTGCACCCTGTTCTTGCAGGCAGAGCTGTGGCCGCAGGAGCATATGATGGGACTTCTGCCGCTGGAGGGGCAGTGCAGACTGGGCTCAAATCATAGATGTGTGCTCTTGGGCTGATCCCTTCATGTAAACTGTATGGTGACAGTGAAGATCTCTTCACACTGTGATTAGGTGTGTTCATGCATGTAAAGCACCTAACAGAGCCTGGCACAGACAAGGCAGCTACCGTGAGCATCACCTCTGCAATCATCAGTGATGGCGGTATTGGGAAGCGGTGGCATTATTTGTAAGACCTGGCTTGGATGAAAAATAATAATTGGGTTATACGAGAAGATTGCTATGAACGCAATTCCAGTTACTCTACAGTTTCATGACAGATGTCAGTCTAATACAAAATAATGGTAACCAGATTCTGGTCCAACTTTGAGCTGTGCATTTATTCCACATTTACATTTTTTGAGCTCATAAACTATTTTAGAAAATACATTTGCTGCCTTGTCATGAAAAGTTTTTTGGATTATTCTGGATACGGGATGGAAGACAAAAAATAAATAATTTGAAAGTCATCTGAAATCGCCTTGCAAGTATTAATATATGTATAGACACACACATCAAACCACAGAACTTCTGAGTAGATTTGATTTAAGTCGTATTTCTCACTGATACTAACCTTCAAAACAAAGCTATGTAATTTGGTGGGGACAGATTAGACATGGATTATAAATCAGTATCATAAAAGGTATTGATTAAAATAATGAGTTCAGACTCAGCATCCTGAAACATAGTGGTTGCTCAATAAATAAGGTTAGTGAGTCATTTAAAGGTCTTCATCTCTTATTTTTCAGCTTGACTATCTCTGCCGAATGCCCAATGCAACTTGAGGACTTCCCGATGGATGCCCACGCTTGCCCTCTGAAATTTGGCAGCTGTAAGTTTTTTTCACAAGTAAGAACCATGGATATACTTTTGGGCTAATTTCTGTATTCATTCAGAAAAATTAGGTTCTGTCTAGGAATGAGCACAATATGGTCTCAGTCGTCTTGAGACTAGTGCACAGTGGGCACACCTACCTCTGTCTTCACAGACTGTCTCTGAGAGAACGTGAGTGGAGACACTTACCATCTAGAGTATGTTCCTGGGTAAGTGCTTCCCCCAGACCATCACCTGGCAATTGTTTCTTGTTTCTAATTCCCAGGTTACAGGTCACCACCTCCAGGATCCTGGGTAACAAGTTCATGTTACCCATCCAGTAACATTTTTATTGTAGGCATTGCTATGTTGACTCACTTATTCTAGAATATTCCATAAGAGTAACTGTATTGTCTGTCATGTTCACAGTCAGTGCTCACCCAGTATACCCAGTGTATAAGGAAATATGTGTTGCTTGAATGAATAAAGTGTTGGTGTACATTAGGCGCACACTACTCAGATTCTAGTAGAAAATCGAGGATTCCAGCCTCTTCAGAGAGAGGGTGATGAGACTGGCCCCAAAGGAACACCAGCTCTGTCACTCCCACTTTAGTGATATTGGGAAGCAGAGGTTAGAACCATCAGCTGCTTCATTCTTTTTTCTGGCTCTCCATGTGCTAAGTTTACAGTTCTGAAAGTAGAAGCATGCTTTCTTTGAGCCTAACCAACAGACTACTTGGGTGTGAATCCTGGCTACCCTGTGCTTCGACTAAGTAACTGCGGGCAAGTCATCAGCCTCTCTAAACATTTTTCCTCATTGGTAAAACGGTTGTGATTTTTTTTTCTTTCATAGATTATGTCTCTGGTGTTATAGCTTAAAAGCATAACCAAACCTGAGGTCATCTAGATTTTTCCTTTGTTGTCTTCTGTGGGTTTTGGTGTTCTGCATTTTACATTTAGGCGTCTGATTCATTAAGACCTAACTTTTGTGAAGGATATAAGGTCTATATCTAGAGTCCCCTTTGTTGTTGTTGTCATTGCATATTTTCCATCTGTTCCAGCATCTTGTTGAAAAGACAATCTTTCACTTCATCATTTTGCCTTTGCTCCATTGTCAAAGATCAGTTGACTCTATTTGTGAGGGTTGCTATGAGGCTCCCTTTACTGTTCATAGATCTGTTTGTTTATTGTTTTTGCCAATCCCATACTCTCTTGAGTGCTGTAGCATTATAGAAAGACTTGAAATGTTTTCTCTGACATTGTTCTTAGCCTTCAACATTTTACTGGATATTCTGGCTCTTTTGCCTGCCCTTATAAAATTGATCATTCGATTGTTAATATCCCCAAGATAACTGTGGAATTTTGATTGGAACTGCATTAGAACTATAGATCAATTTAGGAAGAACTAGCACTTGAAAACGTTGAGTCTCCTTGTTCATGAACAAGGAATAACTCACATTTATTTAATTGAATGGCTTATCTCTCCCCATCAGTACCTCTCACTCTTGCATATTGTAGGTATGACTATTAACATTGGGAGGTGGGGGACTGTTTCCTCCTGATTTATTTTTCTTTTTTAGAATTATTTCAGCATATCTAGTTTATTTGCTTTCCAGATAAGTTTAAAAATAATCACTTACATATCTACTACTATGAAAAATATAAATAGAAATGTTTTCATAGGAAGTAAAACTTATGTAAAACTTTGAAAATCATCTTACATCTTTATAATGATGAAATTTCCAATCCATAAAGACAATGTCTCTCCATTTAGATATTTGATTTTGATTATCAGCATTTCATAGTGCTTCTTATAGAATACCTGTGCATATTTTGTTTGATTTATACCCAAGAATTTGTTTCCTTTTTGTCTGTCTTTTTTTTTTAAAGATTTATGTTTTTTTTATTTTTTTAAATAAATTTTATTTTTATATTCCCCATACAATCGCAACCCCCTTATTTTGACCCCAATCCCTCCCCTCCCCGCCCCCCACTCCCCATAGAGTATCTCTGGTTCATAGTTTTTTGTTGATTTTGATTTTCACTTTGTTATAGTTATTCATTTTCTTGGTCCCTTATTTAAGTTTTTTAGATTCCTGCTATGAGTGAGACCATCTGGTATTTTTCTTTTTCTTTCTGGCTTATTTCGCTGAGCATGATCCCTTCCAGCGCCATCCATGTTGCTGCAAATTGCATGTGTTTATCTTTTTTGAATTTTGAGTAATATTCCATGGTGTATATGTCAAAAAATGGGCAGAAGAGCTAAAAAGAAACTTCTCTGAAGAGGAAATGCAAATGGCAAACAGGCATATGAAAAAATGTTCAACATCACTTGTCATCAGGGAAATGCAAATCAAAACTACCATGAGATACCATCTCACACCAGTGAGAATGGCACATATTAAAAAAACTAGCAACAACAAATGTTGGCAAGGATGTGGAGAAAAAGGAATTCTCCTGCACTGTTGGTGGGAGTGCAAACTGGTCCAACCACTATGGAGAGCTGTGTGGAGATTTCTGGACCTACTAAACATAGAGCTTCCACTCCTAAGTATTTACCCAAAGGACACAGAAACATCAATTCTAAAGAGCACCTGCACCCCTATGTTTATAGCAGCACTGTTTACAATAGCTAAGCTTTGGAAACAGCCCAAATGCCCAAAAATAGATGACTGGATCAAGAAGATGTGGTACATAAAGATTTATTTATTTATTTATTTATACAAGCACTGGGTACAGTCAGAGATGTGGGAGGGTGAGAGAATTCACCAGAGCCAGAGCGATGAGTAGAACAGGCAGAGTGACGAAGTACACTGCTAAGGGGAGCAGTGGGCGGCAGGAGAGGTCTGTGCGCCATGTGGGACCTTTGCCTGGTGGCCGGGTATCAAATCGGTGCTGCAGAGGCTGCGGGCAGCTTCGCAACCCAGTGCTCAACAGCTGCGCCACCAGGGAGGCCCTTGTTTTCCTTTTGTACTCTTTATATCAGATGATTTCTATTGCTCTGTCTTCAAGTTCACTGACTCTTTCATCATGTCCAATCTGCTGTTAAATCCATACAGTGAACTTTGTGTTTACTATGTGTTGGTTCTAGATTTTGTATTGCTTTATTTGAATAATTTTAATGTCTCTGGTAAGATTTGCTCATTATTTCATTGCCACAATTTTTTCTTTCATGTTTCCTTTACATTTTTTCTTAATGCCTTTATACATAACTATAATATCTACTTTAATATCCTTACATACTTAATCCAGCATCTGAATCCTCTTTGAGCCATTCCATATTGATCACATTTTCTCTTTGAATATGGATCATTTCCTTTTTTTTTTTTTTACATTTAATAATTTTAAAGTGTTTCCTGGACATTTCAGTTTCATATTACAGTGACTCCAGCTTTTGTTAAATTTCAAGTGTTAGCATTTCTTTCTTAGCCAGTCAATTTGATTGAGTTCAGACTCGAGATGGACACAAGCTGACATGTCAGTTCTTTATCTTTAGTTGGCTGATAGGATTATCCAGGATTGAGTTAGATATCTGGGAGAGCTATCACATCACATGTGGGCTTCTTTCTCTGCGACTCTCCTTTCTATGATTTTACACCTTACTTTCTAGCAAGCTGATCTGATAACTCCGCATGCTTTCTTCCAGTTCTTCAAGCCAGCAAGACTGAGCTACTTTGTCTGAGCGCCGGTCACTTCACCATTCTGACTCAAGAGCTTTAAATCGAAAAACCATTCCCTTCTCCCAAGTGCCAAATCCCCCACTACCCTCCCTTCTTGTACTTGTTCTGTTCATTCTCCAGTGCCTCCTGGAGTTATTTTTTTATGACCTCTAGAACTAATAGTTGTTACCTAATAGTAGCCACTCTGTCATTATCAGAAGTGGGACTCCTTTTGACTCCAAGGTCTTCTTTTTATTTTGATTCTTTCATTCCAAAGGGATTATTGGAATTGGGAATGATAAAGATGTGTGATAAGCCAAAATTTAGGTGGAAATAATTCATTTTTTTAAAACTATGATCTTAAAACACCACAGAGAGATAAAATATACATGTATTGGGGAAGCAATATAATGGAAGGGAGTCTTACCAGGATTTGTAACTTGCTGCCATGGATTGACTGTCCATGTCAGTACTTGGGCCAAAACCTTCAAATGTTCCCCAGAGATCTGATTTGGGAGTCACTGATTCATATGTCTGAAGGGATTTGAATTGCTCATATCTACCAAGAGGAAAATTAGCCAAAAGTATGCCACTCTTTGTATATGACAACTATGTTCTTGATTTGAGCAAAAACGAAACAGCTCAAGTCAAAGATTGCTGTTTTTTTGGGGGGGGGGTTGTTTTGTTTTTTCCTAGTGAACTTTATTCATGATAATTTTATTTTATTTTATATATCATTTTTCATTTTTGTACAATGTATGCATTTTCATCTTGGTTATAGTCCCCATAAAATTCCTACCACTCTTGTTTTGATCCTACTTCTTTCCCTCTTGTAGTATGTCTCTGGTTTATAGTTGCCTGTTGATTTTGACTTTTATTTTATTATTAGCTTTTTTTTCCTGATCCCTTATTTGGGTCTCCTACATTCCTGCTTTTTTTTTTTTATCATTTGTTAAACAAGTTCAAGTCAATGTGATATTCAGATTTAATGACAGTGATGTGTAAAGCAGGCAGCACAAAAAAACAATTTTTGGTAAAGGAGTAACTAAAGGAATAACTGTGACTTTCTAATACTTCTTTACTAAATTATCTCATAGTCAACAACCAACCAATTACAGTTGAATCATTTATCACATTTCAAGCTAATCCCTTCACCTTTACATTCAACTAAACAAAATAAAATCAATTAGTGCACGTATACATATATTTTTAACTCAATAGGGAACCCAAAATCAATATACATATTTCTTAAACTTGGTAGAGATTTTAAACTCTGGTGCCAAATTTCTTTTTATCTGCTTGAAACTTAGAAGATTGACTTGATCTAGCTGTTGATTGTATCATTTTATTTGCTGTCAATGTCATTGCTATATATGGAAAGTAATTAGAAGGATTTTATTTACATATTCTGTTTGTATACAATTGACCAAGAGCTAAAAACACTCACAAACTTCACTATTTCTCAACTCAGATGGTTTCAATGCATGACACAATAATTTTAAGAAATGTTATTTAATTAATTGCTTTTTTCTTATCTTTCATCTTTTACTAAAAATAGCTGCTTGCCCAACTAATTCACTTATACCATTGGCATCTGAGCATGCAGAGGCTAAATGTGATAGTATAATGAGTTTCAAATTACCCAATCCAACAGTTCTCTGCTATTAGGAGACAAAGGAATGCAAATAGGTATCATTATTCTAATGAGCCACATGCTCTGGCTTCTCTAATGCAGAGCTGAATTAACAGACATTTCTGTTATTGCTATCTGTACTCTCAAGAATTCAAACAAATGTTGAAATTAGCCCTAACTTACAGAGGAATGTTTCACAGTCTGCAGGGAAATTCTCTTAAAATAATGTCATGGCTTACATATGGAAGAAAGTTAAAGAAATCAAGGCAAATAAGAGGAAAATAACTCAATATTTTTGTTCATTTTATTTGTTGACTCATGGATTCAATATTAGATTAAGTGATGAGACATTCTTTGGATTCATGAAAACATATACAAAATAGACAGGGACACCACTTGAGTGTCAGGAAATTGATAGAAAATCACATTGTAGTGAGCAGTTAGTGTATTCAGTCATTGGGATTATGACTATGGTTTCATCAGTGACTTAGCTTGAATGTAGATGAATGTGGGTGATCTAGAACTCAGGTTTCGGGGTTACAGAGTGCCCAGTGTGCATATCTTAGTTGTGCTTATGTTGCAGGCTGTGAGGTTTTGGGAATGGTGAAGTTGTGTCTGTGTTGTGTCTGAGTTTAGACACATTAGTTAACCTTGATTACTATGCAGCAGATACTTTGCATGTGTTTGACTCTGCTAAGTGCAGGGAGCAACACTGAAACATGAATATACTCTGCTTCCAAGTTGCCCATGATAGAAACCTTAAGTAATAGGTTAACTACCTTTGCACAGCTGAAAGTCATTTGGAATTCACAACTGGGGAACCTTATCATGGAGATCACATTTTGAACACAGCTTGGATGGATTTAAATAAAAGAAGGCAGAGTGGGAGTAAGGGTGCAGCATACCCTCCAGGGGAGCAGTGGAGGAGCTGAACACTTCTAAGTGACAGGATGAGGGCCTCCCTGATGGCACAAAGGGTTAAGCGTCAGCACTATGAAGCTATTGGCAGCCACTGCAGCATGAGATTGATCCCTGGTCATGGAGGTGACCCACATGGCGCAGCAGACCTGTCCTGTCTGGCTCGGCTCGCTGCTCCCCTCAGCAGTGTTTTTCAGTAGATCCGCCTGTTCTGCTCCCCACTCTGTCTCTGGTGAACCATCTTACCTCCTGCACCTCTGGCCTTGGGCTCTTATATGCATAAATAAATAAATCTTAAAAAAAAAAAAGAGATACAGGGTGACATGACAACCCAAATAGGAAGGGCTTTAAAGTATATTTAAAAGTAGTAGGCCCATGAGAGGTGTTCATCACCTCTTATTATTAGAGAACCACAAATCAAAACAGCAGCGAGAGACACCACACACCTGTAGGAACGGTTACTCTTCAAAAGACAAGAAACATCAAGTACTGGAAAGGAGCTGGTGAGAAGGGAATCTTTATACACTGTTAGTGGGAATGCAAATTGGTGCAGCCATTATGGAAAAGAGTGTAACGACTCCTCAAAAAATTAAAAACAAACATTCTATATGATTCAGTTATCCTACTTTCTCACTGTTTACCCCCCAAATACAAAAACATTAATTCGATGGGATTTATGCCTCTTTGTGTTTATTACAGTACTGCTTACAGTAGCCAAGAAGTAGAAACAACCTAGGTGCCCACCTGTTTAAAAACGAATAAAGAAGATGTGGTATATGTGCACAATGAAATACAGTTCAGCTCTTAAAAATAAAAAAATGAAATCCTGCCATTTGAAAACAGCATGGATGGACCTGGAAGGAATTATGCATAGTGAAATAAGACAGATAGCAAATGACAGGCGCCATATCATTTCACTCCTATGTGGTATATAGAGAAAATGAATAAACAGATAAACTAATAAACTAAATGAAACAAAAATAAACTTTTGGACTATAAAACAAATTACTGGTTACCAGAAGGGAAGGGGGAAGAGAAGTGGGTAAACCTGGAAACGGGGTAACGGTATGGGGAAGGAGAGATTTGGACTCTTAGCAGTTACCTCACATAGTGTATACACATGTTGATTCTCAATGTAAACACCCCAAGCTAATATAATGTTATAATGTAATATTACTTCAGTCAAAATATTCATAGTTTTTTACACAGTACTAGGCAGAGCAGATGATGGTTGTGGGGCAATTGTTGGATGGGTCCTCACTCACTGGCTTTGCTTTTTCTTTTTTAAGATTTATTTATTTATGCATACAAGAATTGGGGTATAGGCCAGAAGTGTGGGATGTGAGAGGATTCACCAGAGACAGAGTGGGGAGCAGAACAGGTGGATCTACTGAAATATACTGCTGAGGGGAGAAGCGAGCAAGATAGGAGAGGTCCACTGCACCATGTGTGTAGCTCACTGGCCAGCCGGGAATCGAACTCATGCTACAGAGGCTGCAGACAGCTTCACAATGCTGTGCTTAACCCCTCTTGCCACCAGGGAGGCCCTGACTTTGTTTTTGACCCATGATTAGAAGGTGAATTCAAATAGGAAAATCTTTTCCTAAGACTGACTTTGACATCAAGCACAAATCCTTCTCAACATAGGACTATTATAGCTACTATTATTTAAGCACCCACTGTATATCAGATATATGTGAAACGATGAATTGATGAAATTGATGAGCACACTCTGCTCTATAGTTCCCCTGGGAGATGGGTGTTCCTTCCTCCATTTAAAGTTGGGGAAATGGAGACTTAGAGTACGAAGAAGTTACTGAAATTCTTTCCAGCATTGCATGTTAAAGTCACACTGCCGTATTTCTCTTATAGCTACTGTTAAAATTCCTGTTGCTTTTGAGAAGCCTTGTAAATAGGGGTGAGAATGCCATCACCTCCTCCTGTTCCAAACCTGCAGTGCTAGGAGAGGACAGACAGAAAGGGTCAGCCTAGGGAAAGGAGTGGTGCAGACAGTGGTGATGAATTCCCAAGTCTATGATGAGTCAAGATGGTTCAGGCCTTCTCGCCTGGCTCTGCTGATGTATGGGAGAACAACAGACATTTTCTGGAGCTCTAAATCATGACAGATGATGGCATGGCAAAATAGATGGCCTCCTTTACTGCCATCCCCAGCCGAGGAGGGATCGAATGTCACTAAGTGCCTGTGCTGAAACTGACATGAGGGGTCATTTATTCCCATCCTTAATCTGATGAGGAAGGAGGAACTCAGGATATTGAACTGATACACCACATTCCACACTACCTCTTGATGTTGTTGCTAAGGTTACCAGTCTTCATAGGGCAGTATAAAAAACAAGATCACATGAATTATTACGCATTGTAAGTAGACATTTATGCATCACATTGTGGTTCCAAGTAACTTTTATCTTGTTGAGATTATTATATTGGTCCTTAAAGCAAGGCAAGATCATTATCTGCCCCTCCCCACCCTCATAATGGAGAAGGAGGCTTAGAAAACTCATGTCGAGCAGGTGTAGGCGACAGAACCAGCCTCCTCCTCAGCAGCAGTGAGCCTTGGCTAATGTGCCTCTCAAACTCAGAGCCCAGGAATCACAACCTGAAACTGTGACACCCCCATACCCTCCGTGGAAAGTGGCCCCGAGGCCAGGAGGCAGACAGGCTGGAAGTCAGTGCCTCCAGGCTTTGTTCCAGCCCCAGTCCCTGCCCCTGTGCTTCCATCACTCCCATCTGCATCCTCATAGGCTCACACTGCAGGAGGCCTGTGCACCTTGACCTCTGTCACTCTCCAGAAGGCCTCTGTGGCTGTTGTCCACTGTCATCTGCGTCTCACCTGCTCATTGCCCCTTTCCCTTCTTACTTGAGCAGGTGCAGCGACAAGCAGACAGCTCCAGGAGCGACAGTCTCCTGGGCTCTACGCTCTCCTTAGACACATGTCTGTGTGCCTGAGCCTTCCTAACTCCAGAACTGGCCATGGTCACTGCACCCCCAGTTTTGAGCACCTGTTTTAGATTCAGGGTTCACGTTTCTAAAACCTACTCACACATCTCAAGGGCCCAGGGGCCTTGCCTACCTGTCAGTATCACAGCTCCCTGTGGACGGGAAAAGGAGTGGGAGTGTTTGGGGATGTCCTCAGCTCTCCTATAGGGGAGACATCCCAGCACAGCAGCTCTCCCCAGCACCAGGCAGGTAAGCTGGGAAAGATGCAGGACAGGTGTGCAGAGAGCAGGGACAGAAGCCCCACAGCTATCTGGGGACAGCAGGAAGCCAGAGTCCCTGTCTCACACTATCCAGGGTCTGCCCCCACTCTGGCCCTGGCAGAATCCAGAAGGGCTGGTCTGCTCAAGAGCTTCAATAGTCAGGGTCCTCTAGTATTTACATATTAGGAAAAAGATAGATGTCTCCCTGTCACCTGTGTGAACTCCGAGGACCTGAGAGTGACCACACGCCTAGAAAGCAGCTGGCCAGGTGGAGGGTACTGCCAGCCCCACACCTTCACACCCTGAGCCGCACATACCACCTCACCCCGGTGGAGAAGAGACATCCCTGCTGACGGCTCTTTTGTGTCAAGATGCAAACCATACTTCTATGTTACTTAAACCTTGAACATGGAAGGTCATGTTAATTTTTTAAAAATCTGATGAGAATACCACCTAGTGTCTACCTGCACTATCAGTTAAACGTGATGTCCTTGTAGCTCCTATTTACTGTCATGGGGCCCGCTTACCGGTATTTTGCATCATGCAGATAGGGGCTAGAACTGTGTTTCTAATTATCTTGGGTCTGACCCACCCTTGCCAAGCAGCCTTCCAATAGGGTGACACTCACATGGCCTTGCTGGCCCCAGGCACGCTATGACCAGCTGGAGTAGCTCAGGCCTGCAGGGAGCACCTGGTAAAAGATGCTGAGAATCCTGTAGGAAGTGACCCAGCTGCATGGAAAGATTCCACGGCATAGGAGCTCGCTGAGGCCAGGCCTCAGCCTGCGGGGAGTGGTGGCAGCGGCGAGGAACATGTGAGCTAGTAGTGCTGGCTCCAGTCCCATACACAGCTCTGAACCTCCACTGTAGCCCCACGGGCCCGGTGGTTCTTACTGCGACTATAAGACACGCCTCGGCCACAACCACCAGAGGGGTGGTGGAGTGTCTGCAGTTCCATGGTTCACTCTTTATTGGTACATTTAAAACATAAGAGCAGGAATTAGGGCTCAGGAAGGAAAAGCAGGGTCACTCAAGCCCTCAGTTATCGGGGTCACTGAGGGCTTTCTAAAGAGGAACTTATTCTTACCTAGTTGCGTAGAAATATTAAAATAGCTTGTTGTCAGGCGCTTACACTATGGCAGCCTAAACCCACAGGGAGACACAGCATGTCCATAATTAAAAAGATTCAATATCATAAGATGAATGTCTCCCCAACCTGTACTCTATAGGCCCAATTCAGTTCCAATATAAATCCATCAGAGCGCTTTTAATGAGGCTCGATGAGCTGATTCTAACATGTAATTGGATAAGCAGAGAGCCAAGAACCACAAGGGCCTCCTGAAGAAAAAAAAAGGGGGGCCCTATCCCCTCCAGCTCCCAGTGTCTTCTAAAGTGCCTGCAGTTATGATGGGGGAGTTTGAAACGGGGACAGAAATGGGAAGTAGAACTGAGAACTTGGCAAAGTGGAGGTGTGTGTGAGAGGGAAGCACCAGGCAGAGGCGGCCCTGCGTGTGTGAGGGGAAGGGGCTTAACCCTGGCAACCACATGGAAAAGCTGCTCTTGGCTACTTAAGTGCAAAAGTATAAGCAGAAGTCAACTCTGGGAGATTAAGGCTCTAATGTGGAAGTTCCAACTTATACAATGCACATGTAATGTGTCAGGAACTGGGAGCAGGAAGGGCCTTTGCAAGAAGATACAAAAAGATTAAAAGAAGATAAATTCTTCTACATTAAAATTAATGTTTGTCAACACAAATCCCATCATTGTTTCACCTAATTCCTGCTCTTATGTTTTAAATGTACCATTTCACCATTGCCAAGTGAAATTGGCACAAATTTGAAGGTATCAGCAAAACATGTAACAAAAAGTGTGTGTATCAGAATACATAACAAAATAGGAATCCAATGGGTTTTAAAAAATGCCCAGATCTCTCTGGCGCCACCTAGCGACCAGGAAAAAAAAAGTCACTAACACCCCATAGAACAGGAAATTTCTTAAGACTGCTTGAAAAGGGCAGAAGGCTTCTGTAGGACCCAGTGGCCAGCCAGGAAGTTATTCCACGCCAGGCCCCTTCCGACCAGCAGTCTGAGCCCACAGAGGGAGCAGGCACCCACGTCCGGGGCAGACCGGGTGCGCAGAAGAGTGTGCCTGAAACCGGAGGCGCAGGGACTGCATCCCGCTTCGCCATTTGAGAACAGGGACATTTCTTCAGTAAAAACTGCCTAAAACCAGCAGAAAGCTCCCCCAGAAGACAGAGATGGCTCCTGGAAGAGCCAGAGGGGAGCGGAGAAGTTCACCCAAGAAGGCAGTCAGTCGGAGCAACACAGTGTCCCAACGCATACGACAAATTAGAAAACAGACAGTAGGGAGTAGAAGAACCACACGCAACCTAACAACTCCTCAGGAAAGAAGCACACCACAAAAAGAAAACCACTCCCCAGATTGCAACGACAGCAACTTGGAAGAACTTCTGAGCCTTCCAGAAAGAGAATTTAAAATTGCCATGATTAAAAAAGTGATAGATCAGAAGAAGGAAATTGAGTCCCTAAAGAGGGAAGTAAAAGAAATGCAGGAGATCAAAGAATTAATGGAGGAACTAAAGAACTCCGGGAAAAGCAAGGAAAGCAGAATAGATGAAATGGAAGAACGAATAAGTTCTCTTGAAGACACAGAAATAAAAAGAACCAAAACAGAAAAAGAAAGAGAAGTACGAAGGAAAAAGAATGAAGAAAGACTTCGGGAACTATCTGACTCCATGAGGAAAGGAAATATAAGAGTTATAGGAATCCCAGAAGGAGAGGAGAGAGATGTAGGAACAGAGAAAATATTCCAGGAGATAATTGAAGAGAACTTCCCAAATGCAAAGAAGGAGCTGAAAATTGATATACAAGAAGCAAGAAGAACACCAAACTTCCACGATGAAAGGAAAAGCACAGCAAGACACATAATAGTAAAGCTCCCAAGAATCCAAGACAAGGAAAAAATAATGAAGCTGACAAGAGGGAAGAAACAGATAACGTTCAAAGGAAAACCAATCAGGCTGACATCAGACTTCTCTGAAGAAACACTACGGGCAAGGAGAGAGTGGAGGGACATAGTCAACAGACTCCAAGAAAACAGATGCCAACCAAGAATACTCTATCCCGCAAAGCTCTCTTTCCTCCATGAAGAAAGAATATGGACCTTCCCAGACAAAGAGAAACTCCGGAATTTCATTACGAATAAACCCCCACTCCAAAAAATACTACAAGGAATCCTAAAGCCAGAACCTCAGAGGGACGAATAACAACGAAAGAAGACCAAAAAAAAAAAAAAAGTTATTAAAAGAATAAATAAAATCAAAGGAAAGACAAACATAATGGCAAATACAGATGCTAACATATCAATATTAACTCTAAATGTAAATGGACTAAACTCTTCAATAAAAAGACACAGAGTTGCAGCCTGGATTAAGAAACAAAACCCAACCTTTTGCTGTCTCCAGGAAACACATTTAGCTACAAAAGATAAAAACAGGCTCAAAGTCAAAGGATGGAAAACAATCCTACAAGCAAATGGGCCAAAAAAGAAAGCAGGAACAGCTATACTTATATCAGATAAAATAGACTTCAAACTCAAAAAAATAAAAAGAGACCCCAATGGTCACTACATTATGATCAAGGGGACAATACTTCAAGAAGAAATAACACTCATTAACATATACTCACCAAACGAAAGAGCACCAAAATATATCAGACAACTGTTGTCCTCTCTGAAAACAGACATCAGAGAAAACACATACGTAGTGGGAGACTTCAACACACCACTATCAACAATGGATAGATCAACAAGACAAAAAATAAGTAAAGAAACTAAAGCTCTAAATAAGGACCTAGAGCATTTGGGCTTAACAGACATCTATAGAACACTAAACCCAAAAAAAACGGAGTACACATTTTTCTCAAGCGCACACGGATCATTCTCCAGGATCGATCACATACTGGGGCACAAGACAAACATCAACAGATACACCAAGATTGAAATCATACCAACCATCTTTTCTGACCACGAAGGCATCAAACTAGAAATAAATCATAAAAAGAAGGCAAGGAACTATCCTACCTCATGGAGATTAAAAGCCACACTACTGGAAGACCACTGGACTAACGAGGAGATCAAAGAAGAAATTAAAAAATTCTTTGAATTGAATGACAAGGAGGACACCAATATCCTAAATGTATGGGATGCAGCAAAAGCAGTAATAAGAGGAAAATATATAGCAATAGAAGCTCACATCAAAAAACAAGAAAGAACTCAAAGAAACAACCTAATCTCGAAGCTCAAAGATCTAGAAAAAGAACAACAAAAAAACCCCAAAACCAGTAGAAGAAAAGAAATAATAAAAACCAAAGCAGAAATAAATGAAATTGAAACTAAAAAAAAACAATCCAAAAGATCAATGAAACCAAGAGCTGGTTCTTTGAAAAAATAAATAAAATAGACAAACCCCTAGCCAGGCTCACAAAGGAAAAAAGGGAGAAAGCACAAATACACAGGATCATAAATGAAAGAGGAGAAATCACAACGGACACAGCAGAAATCAAAAGAATAATCAGTAACTACTATGAACAGTTATATGGAAACAAGTTCAACAATCTAGAGGAGATGGACAAATTCCTACAACTCTACAATCACCCAAAGCTAGATAAAGAAGAAATATAACACCTAAACAGACCAATTACAAGCAGCGAAATTGAAATGGTAATCAAAAACCTCCCCAAAAACAAAAGCCCAGGGCCTGATGGATTTACAAATGAATTCTACCAAACATTCAGAGACGAATTAGTGCCTATCCTTCACAAACTCTTCCAAAAAATTGAAAAGGAAGGGACAATACCAAACACGTTCTATGAAGCCAATATTACACTAATACCAAAACCGAATAAGGACAACACAAAAAAGGAAAACTACAGGCCAATCTCCCTAATGAACACTGATGCAAAAATCCTCAATAAAATTTTAGCTATCAGAATCCAACAATGTATCCATCAGATAATTCACCACGACCAAGTTGGATTCATTCCAGGGGCACAAGGATGGTTTAACATCCGAAAATCAATCAACGTTACCCAACACATCAACAAAAAGAAATATAAAAACCATATGATAATATCAATAGATGCTGAGAAAGCTTTCGACAAAGTGCAACACCCATTCATGATAAAAGCCCTTGAAATTCTTGGGATACAAGGAACATACCTCAACATCATAAAGGCCATCTATGACAAGCCAACAGCCAGTATCATTCTCAATGGTGAAAAGCTGAAAGCAATTCCATTAAGATCTGGAACAAGACAAGGATGTCCACTCTCACCACTGCTTTTCAATATAATACTGGAAGTCCTAGCCAGAGCAATAAGACAAGAGAAAGACATCCAAGGAATCCAAATAGGAAAAGAAGAAGTCAAACTATCACTATTTGCAGATGATATGATAATATACATAGAGAACCCCAAAATCTCCACAGAAAAACTAATTCAACTCATCAATCAATTCAGTAAAGTGGCAGGATACAAAATCAACACGCAAAAGTCAGTAGCCTTCCTATACACAAACAATAAATCTGAAGAAGAAGAAATCAAAAAAACCGCCCCTTTTATTATTGAAACAAAAAAAAAATCAAATATTTGGGAATAAATCTAACAAAAGAGGTAAAGGACCTATACAAAGAAAACTATAAAACACTGTTAAAAGAAATAGAAGAAGACACAAAGAAATGGAAAGACATCCCCTGCTCATGGATTGGAAGAATAAACATTATTAAAATGGCCATCCTACCAAAAGCAATATACAGATTCAATGCTATTCCAATCAAAATCTCAATGGCATTCTTCAAAGAAATAGAACAATTATTGATGAAATTCATATGGAATCACCAAAAACCCCGAATAGCCAAAGCTCTACTGAAAAAAAAAGAAGGAAATGGAGGCATCACACTCCCAGACTTCAAACTATACTACAAAGCCATAATCATCAAAACTGCATGGTATTGGAACAAGAACAGACATACAGACCAATGGAATCGAATAGAAAATCCAGAAATAAACCCACAGATTTATGGTCAACTAATCTTTGACAAAGGAGCAAAGACTATGCATTGGAGCAAAGAAAGTTTGTTCAGTAAATGGTGCTGGGAAAACTGGGTCGCTACATGCAAAAGAATGAAGCTTGACCACTACCTCACACCATACACAAAAATCAACTCAAAATGGATTAAAGAACTAGACATAAGACCTGAAACCATAAAATACATAGAAGGAAATATAGGCGACACACTACGGGATTTGCACATCAAAGACATCTTTACAGACACATCACCCAAAGCAGTGATAGTGAAGACAAAGATAAACAGCTGGGACTACATCAAATTAAAGAGCTTCTGCACAGCAAAAGAGACAATAACAAAAACAAAGAGAAACCCCACCAACTGGGAGAACATTTTTGCACCCAACACTAATGATAAAGGACTGATCACAAAAATCTGCAAAGAGCTGATGAGACTCAGCAACAACAAAGAAAATAATCCAGTCAAAAAATGGGCAGAAGAGGGCCTCCCCGGTGGCGCAGCCGTTGAGTGCTGGGTTGCGAAGCTGCCCGCGGCCTCTGCGGCGCCGGTTCGATCCCCGGCTGCTCCCCGGCCACCGGAGGAGGGTCCCACATGGCGCGCAGACCTCTCCTGCCGCCCGCTGCTCCCCTCAGCAGTGTACTTCGGTCCTTCTGCCTGCTCTGCTCCCCGCTCTGGCTCTGGTGAATTCTCTCACCCTCCCGCGCTTCTGACTGTACCCAGTGCCTGTATAAATAAATAAATAAATCTTAAAAAAAAATTTACTTATTAAAAAAAAAAAAAAAATGGGCAGAAGAGCTAAAAAGAAACTTCTCTGAAGAGGAAATGCAAATGGCCAACAGGCATATGAAAAAATGTTCAACATCACTTGTAATCAGGGAAATGCAAATCAAAACTACCATGAGATACCATCTCACACCAGTGAGAATGGCACATATTAAAAAAACTAGCAACAACAAATGTTGGCGAGGGTGTGGAGAAAAAGGAACTCTTCTGCACTGTTGGTGGGAGTGCAAACTGGTCCAACCACTATGGAGAGCTGTGTGGAGATTTCTGGACCTACTAAACATAGAGCTTCCATATGATCCAGCAATTCCACTCCTAGGTATTTACCCAAAGGACACAGAAACATCAATTCCAAAGAGCACCTGCACCCCTATGTTTATAGCAGCACTGTTTACAATAGCTAAGCTTTGGAAACAACCCAAATGCCCAAAAATAGATGACTGGATCAAGAAGATGTGGTACATATATACCATGGAATATTACTCAGCATTCAAAAAAGATAAACACATGCAATTTGCAGCAACATGGATGGCGTTGGAAGGGATCATGCTCAGCGAAATAAGCCAAAAAGAAAAAGAAAAATACCGGATGGTCTCACTCATAGCAGGAATCTAGAAAACTTAAATAAGGGACCAGGAAAATGAATATAAGAAAGTGAAAATCAAAATCAACAAAAAACTATGAACCAGAGACACTTTTTGGGGGGTGGGGGGCGGGAGGGGAAGGATTGGGGTCAGAATGGGGCGTTTGCAATTGTATGGGGGAATATAAAAATAAAATTTAATATTAAAAAAAAAAATGCCCAGATCTCATAAACAATACATAGACAAAGCCAAAAAAACGCACTTTGTTTATGACTCCTGTCCAGAAGGTAAGACTACAAAGCACTAACTCTTACCATAAAATTCAAAATATCCCCTTATGGAGAAGGAAGGTGACCCTTTGGTGAATCACACATGAAGCACCTTAATGCTTCTGGCATTTTTCTCTGTTAAGTTCGTGTTTTCTATACAAATGCTAGTTTTATTATTATTTTTTAGCTGTTAGGAATATTCCTTTGTACAAAAAGTACAAATAAGGGTAGAAATGTGGCATTTGCATGCTTAATCACGGCAGTCAATTATTGGAGACACTTCTTGTGGAGACCCCGATCCTCGTTTGGCTTGTGACACCAGACAGAACGGCAGCTCCACAGCCTCCCTGGCAGGGCAGCGGGCCAGCCCTGCCTGGTGGAGGGTCCCAGAGCCCCCCCCCCCAAGTATGCTCAGGGATACCGTCTCCCAACTTCAGCAGCTCATTTCTGGGGCTCAGTCCCATCTCCTGAGACATCTGCAGTTTTCCCACTGTGGGGCACTCTGTTCCATCTGAAATGGGAGCCGTGCTCTGCTTAAGCAGCTAGGAGCAAAGAGCCCACTAAATGCCCTGGCCGCTCCTCCTAAGTAGCAGATATCTCCAAAGGTTTATGTATTGGTGTGTTCAGGGGTACATTTGTGGGGTATATTTATGCCTGGGGTACAGGCCAGAGGTGCAGGGGGTGAGAGGATTCACCAGAGACAGAGTGGGGAGCAGAAAGGCAGATCTACTGAAATACACTGCTGAGGGGAGCAGCGGGCAAGTCAGGAGAGGTCTTCTGTGCTGTGTGGGTAGCTCCCTGGCTGGGGATCTAAGTCGTGCTGCAGTGGCTATGGATACTTCATAGTGCAGCAACTTAACCCCTTGCGCCCCCAGGGGGGCCCAGCAGATCTGTCTAGATGCCTAGGCCACTCTTCCCCAGGTGCAGGTCCTGCTGCACCCTGGCCATCCCTGTTAGCATCTGCAGCCCAGGACCCAGGACAGCACATTCCCATGTCCTTCTGTTGCAGTGGTCATGGCTCTGGTGCCCCCCCCCCATTCCTTCTTCAATTTCCCAAATTCTAGACTCTGCCCACCCTAGGAAATTGAGTGTGACGCCGATGCCATCAGGCTGCTTCGGGTGCTCTGGGGCAGTATGTTGTGGCAGTGGGCACATCATGGTAAAGGCGGCCGTAAGAAGTAGGTGCTGTCTCTACCCTGTTCTGTAGGTGGGAGAACTGTGGCACAGAGCTTAAGTGGGACATCAGACCCTCAGAGCTTGGGGAGCCCATGCAATGTGGTCTCAGCCCCTGTGGCAGTGCACACCAGGAAGCCTGACTGGTTCCTCAGCACTCACCCCTTCGGGAAAGAGTAAGACCGCAGTGATTCTGCCCTAGTCAGACCCCCGGCCTAACTTTGACTTTCCAAACTTTCCAGTCATCTCTATTCTTTTATAATAACCTGCAAATAGTTGTGTTTATCTCACTTTCTGCACCCCTCCAATCCAGATGCATACCCTAATTCCGAAGTCGTCTATGTCTGGACCAATGGCACCACCAAGTCGGTGGTGGTGGCTGAAGATGGGTCCAGGCTGAACCAGTACCACCTGATGGGGCAGACAGTGGGCACCGAGAACATCAGCACCAGCACAGGTGAGTCCCCCACATGGTGTGCCCAAGCACACCCCCTCTGGCCAACTCACCTTGGCATTGCAGGGCCTGGCTGTGGAGCTGTGCAAGCCGCTCGCTAGGCAATTTTCACATCAGGGTCCCCCCCACTCCTGCAGCTGCACAGGGAGGCACCAGCAGTGGTGGTCTTTAATGCCAGGCATTAATTTACGCACATTTGCCCCGTGCGAGCAGGGCGCTGCTTACATCACACATCCCTGCCCCAGTGCTGAGACACACAGGGAGCATCTCCACAGCAAAGGTACACAGCATTCTGCAAATACCTCATTTACCTTCTCCCTGTCCTTTTGCTTTGAAGATTTCAGAGATTTCTCCACGGCTTGGCACAGCCAAGCAGCCTAGGACGCTGAGGCCTTCCAGGAGGGAAGCAGGTGCTCACCCCCAGGCTTAGCTGGTCTGGCCTGAGCTCCAGGGTCCCCTGACACAAATGCACAGAGTGTCCAGAGGATCAGAATATGCTCCTGAGCCACAAGATGTGTCCCCCAGCGCCTCCTGGCCACAGAGGCCCACCCTGATGGTCATGCTCATTAGTCATGGCTGGGAGAGGGAAGGGACTTCCAGGGATTTCGTGGCAGAGGAGAAAAGTACCTGAAGGTAGAGCAAGCCTGAAGGCTGGGGTAGGTGTCCACAGCAGCCTGGTCAGCACTGCTGTCAGCAAGTCCGCCCCTCAGAGCAGGCAGCACACAGGCCTTCAACGCATTTCCCCTGAGCGAAGTGTCCTGTCCTGCCCTCGGACCCCACTGACCATCTTGGGAGACAGGGGGCCTAGGAGGACCCTGCTCGCCATGGGAAGGACGAGGAAGCCGGCCAGATGTGATGGAAACAAGTGAAAATGACTGGCCTGGCTGTTGCCGGGATGCTAATGGAGGCTGCTGAGGGTACAAGCTGCCTCACATAGTTCTTAAAAGACTCTTAGTGGGGTTTCTACCCCTATTTGCACTCTAAAAAGCATGGTCTTTCTTGCATTAAGATGAACTGATACTCACCCACAAGTCAAAAATAAAACAGGTTGAAAAGGACAGAAAGAGAAGGAAAAGTAGAGTCATTTCAGTCTCCACAGCACAGACAGAGGACGCTGGGTCGCCTCCTTTCGGGAGCTGAGAAGAGGCGACACTGGGACGTTATGAAGACCAGTCCATGTCACTGCCTCCTCTTCTTTGTGCCAGTCTAGTCTCTTTCTCCTGTGATGGAGTCAGCTGCTCTCACCTGCTCTCACCTGCCTGGGAGCCACGTGGAGGTGTGGCCCACCACCTGAGTGTCTCCAGGCGTGGCAGATATTTGGAGGCTTCCTTTTCTGTGAAAGGACCGATTTCACCACCTGTGTTCTCTTCTCGATGGTTCCTTCTCTCTGGAATGCATGGTGTTGAGGGAGGTCACCTCGGGACACATCCTCAGCCGGCCTTGCTAAGCTCTGGCTTTGGTTCCAACAGCTAGCGTCAAAGCTGTGTGATCAGCCTCAAAAGTCCCCACACTGTCCAGGCAACTGGCATCACAGCCCTGAATAGATGACTCCACCTGGGTAAGTGGGGGCCCAAAGCAGCTCCCCACATTTGCAGGTTAGCCTGACTCCCTGGCCACACCGTCACAGTTCAACCAAAAAACTGTCATTTTCGGATTAGCTGGATTCTCCCTCTGCTTCTCAGAGCATCTTTCCCATCTCTCCAGGGAGATACAAATTCAAGTACAAAGGAGCCTCCCCTCCATCAGCTGTCTCCCCACCCCATCGCAGCCGCCAGCGCACCCCCTTACCAGTTCACCATCAGGACAGCATCATTCTCAGCGATGAGTGGAAGGTCCCCACAGGCTTCCCACACAGCCAAGCAGACCCACAGAAGGCACTGGGCATTGCTGAGGGAATGTTCAGGATTTCAGAGTGAGGACTACAGCTTTCTACCTGGTAGGCAGTGGAAGGAAGGAGCTGCTGGGGCGCTGACCTCCAACTGGAGGCCGTTGCTCCTCAATCTCCACTGGCCAGGGGAACAAGCATGGGCCTGCCCAGGGTGGCGGCCCAGTTCCTTCCAGCCTCCTCCATGGCCAGAAACAGGGAAAAAAACTCTCCACCCACAACTGGGCTCTGTGATGTGCCAAGTTACATCTGGGGAGGCTTAATCCTGAAATCCTAATGGCTGTAGCAGCAGGGGGTGGGTGGAGAGTGGCACTGATTGTGTCCAGGGATTAGGGAAAAACACCAATCTGATTTTCCTTAGAAAAAACATCTGCCAAAAAAGACTCATCAGAGGCTGGGGTCAGCAGACTTCCTTACATAAACTGACAATTCAGAAATCCCTGCATCCACCTCTCTCCGCTCCTTCGCCAGAAGGATACCCATAAATGTCCTTGTCCAGCCAGAAGGTGTGGTGAAGCCAGGCTCCTGGGACGGCTCTCATCTGGGGCCAGAACACAGGGGAGGTAGGACTGTGTGAGCTGATGGCATGAATGCGCTTATCCGCAGGTGAATATACAATCATGACAGCCCATTTCCACCTGAAGAGGAAGATCGGGTACTTCGTCATCCAGACCTACCTTCCCTGCATCATGACAGTGATCTTGTCACAGGTGTCCTTTTGGCTGAACCGAGAATCCGTCCCAGCCAGAACCGTGTTCGGTGAGTGTCCCCAAGCTGGGTCTGGACACTGGTGCCTGGGGCTGCTTCTGACCTCAGCCAACCAACAACAGCCTCTGCTATCCTCTACCTGCGATCCTGGAAAACAAAGGTGCCAACTAATCAGGAATTCAGTGGTAGGGATTAGGGTTTAGGATGTGCTCTGAAGGAGGGCTTAGGGATATGTGTTCTTTTTGATCATTAGTTCCCTTTTGAAGCTGGTAGCCTTGTTTATTTTATTTATTTATGTATTTACTTATTTATAGATTTGAAATTGCCAGCAATCTGTCTTCTGTGGGATTTTACTGTAGTATTTTTGCAGATCTCATAAAGAACTGTTTGACATGTTATCAAGCAGTTTTCTTTGAATTTTTCTTTGAAAATTCACTCCCAAGTGGCAATCGTAGTATTTCATATGTGGTACAGCAGTCATGAATTCTGTGTGTAATATCACATATGGCAGACATGGGGAAATACTCCCTACCCCTCTGGGTTCTACTGAGGCTGAATGAAACAAATAAATTGACATCAGACAGATTAGTAGGACAAAAAGACCAAATTTAATAATATACGTAGGGAGAGTTTACATGGTTATAAATTATAAAGTAATTGGGGCAAACTGGGGGTTTATATCCTATGCTAAGGGATCTGGGGCATCAAAGAGCGGGGGTGACTTGATGTGACAAAACCTTCTCTCTAAATGCTTGCCTTGCCTTGAGGTAGGCCTCTGTGATTAGGTTGTCTGGGTATAGCCCTAAATTTAGCTGATCTGCATTCTTTACATAATGGTAACAGTTTCTCCTGAGACTCACAGAGCCTCAGCTGACGTGTGTGTGTGTGTGCGTGTGTGTGTGTGTATCACATCTTTATCCCATCATTGGTCAGTAGGCATTTAGGTAAACAGTAGAAATGGATTGAGACTGCAGGTCTAAAATCAAGGTGTTAGCAGAATTGGTTCCTTCGGAGGCTGTTAGGGAAGACTCTGTCTGTTCCAGGCCTGTCACTTCCTAGCTTCCGGTAGTTCTTGGCTCATGGCAGCATGATTCCAATAGTGACATGGCATTTCCCTGTGTGCACATCTGTGACACCCACCACATTGTATTTGATCTGCCTATAGGCCTTTTTTCCGGCTTGATTACTTCTGTAGAGGCCCTAATTAAAGTAAGATCACATTCTGAGGTGCTGGAGGTTAAGACTTTGACATGGAAATTGGGGGAGAGGACAATATAAACAGGTGCATCACACCCACACCCCATGTACACAGACACAAATTAGTGCAGACAAGACTGCAATGAGGAGGAAGGCATGGTTAACAGTGGAAGCCATTCAGGTTTGTAAGGGCCTGGCATACCTGGGTATGATTATGGGTTCTCAGTTGCCAGCTGTCAAATTTGAGGCTATTGTTAAATATTTTTAAGTCTTTAAGCTCTTGACCTACAAAGTGGGGATCATAACACACATTGAGGATGTGGCTTAGATTGGAGTCTAGCAGTTGGTAGATGTTTCCTAATCTGCCAGTCCTAAAAGGATGACCCCTTCCAAGGGACCAGCCTCACTATATGGTCACTACAGAGCTTCCCCAGAAACTGCAACAGCAGCCACAGCATCTGGCACAGCAGTCTAGAGATCACACTAATCACTCTCTGAGGGGGTGAGGGGCCACCTGGTGTCAGACATGAAGCTGGAATTGCATCCTGGCTCCTGCAAGTCTGCAGCTGGTTAATCCAATTGAAATCCAGTCTGTCTCATCAGTTGTCTCCAGCCCACTACTCGTAAGGTACATAGTTTATCTTTGCGAAATACTTCAGTCCACACTCTGTGAACTCCACTGCCCTTTCTCTGTGGGGTATTGTCAGGTGCCACCAAGAAATACCCCTCATTTGACACATCTTTGCTGAGATTGCTTACAAGCAACAGGAACATGGCTAGGGTATGTGCATAAATCAAACCCACTGTCCTCCTTGGTGACTATCATAGTCTATAGCAAAAATAGCATATTCTACAAGAATACCATATTGACAAGAAAAATAAAATAAAAATGTCAATGCTACAAATGTAGCAAAGGTTATGAAAACCATTGACAGGGAAGTCCAGCCTGGGAGTGAATGCGATCAGTTCCCATCCTGTCTTTGTCACGTTCAGAGATGTTATCCTGGGACCCATTGCCAGTACTGATCCCTCTTTCCATTCTCCACCCCCCATCCTTGACACCCACAGGGGTGACCACTGTGCTGACCATGACGACTCTCAGCATCAGTGCCCGGAACTCTCTCCCCAAAGTGGCCTACGCCACTGCCATGGACTGGTTCATCGCCGTGTGCTACGCTTTTGTCTTCTCCGCCCTCATCGAGTTTGCCACAGTCAACTACTTCACAAAACGAGGCTGGGCCTGGGATGGCAAGAAAGCCCTGGAAGCTGCCAAGATCAAGGTACTGACTTAATTTTTCTCTTTGCTCCAGAGAAAACCTGGATTCTGATTCTGCGTTGAACTATGAGGTGTGTCTCTCGCCCTTTCTCCCTCCCCACAGTGACTCCTTTCCTTTCTTACAAGGTTCTCAAAAAGACTTCCTTCCTGTTAACAGGTTTCAACTCTATTTTGAATCACCAGCTTCCTTCAAGAGAAAGGTCCAATGTTAGGTTAAAGGCTCAGGTTTACGTGTACTCACGTCCGTTAACTTTACAAAGTCCTCCTGCCTGCTTGTGGACAAAGGCTTGCTTGTCCAGTTTTGAATTGCACAGCCTATTCTTCTGCTCGCTCTATTGCCACTTTATCAAGCAGTGTGTCTTCTGCAAGGTGGCTTTAAGGTCGTGAGGGGACGTGCCATTTATTGGAAGCAGCCCATCAGCAAAACTTACCCACTTCCTCTGACAAGACGATTTGGCTCGCCTGAGCGATCCACATGACTGATTGTGGAAAGCATGACTGTTCAAAGCAATTAATCGCTGGGGTATTTAGAGGACTGTTTGAAGAAAAAAGGTTGCACAAGATTCCAAGCTGAACCATGTCCTTGGGGAGTTGAGAATTTAAAAAAAAAAAAAAAAAACATGGAATAGAAAATAAAACAGCTCATGATAAACTGCTAATTATACCAGGCTTTAGACAAACAAACAATCCTTTGTTCTGAGAGCAAGCTAAAGCTTCAGGGTAGATATAGAAATAAAACTTAATTTGCCCTTTGAAAAAGCAGCTTAAAGAATGTTCTAGAAGACTAGAATTATATATATGTCCTGGCCTTCTAACCAGAGTCACAAACCAATAGTGGCTGGCACAGGACATTCCCCTTCCGCTGAGGACACTCAGCTCTCTCATTGCAGACCCATGCTTGCCTTTTGCCTTTAACACTGCTGTTTCTTTTCCCGTGAAAAGTCAGAGGCTCTGATGTGACCTGGCCCATCTCACTTTTCCTACCTCCCAGTGCCTCAGATCCCCACCATGTCCATGTTTCAGTCATGGAAGACCCACCTGGAGTCCAGCTGAAGGGAGGAGAGAAAGACCCATTCTGGGCTCTGTCAGGGAAGAGGGAAGGGAGACGAGGGTTTGGCCAGCACAGACTCAAGTGAGGGTTTGTGTTGGGGGCGGGGGTGCAAGAGCGAGCTCACCTCAGTGGACAGTTGGTGGGGAGCTGGGAAAATGTTTATGGTGGCAGGGCATCCTCAGACACAGGATTTTTTTTTTAAGATTTATTTATTTATTTATACAAGCAGTGGGTACAGTCAGAAGCGCAGGAGGGTGAGAGAATTCACCAGAGCCAGAGCGGGGAGCAGAACAGGCAGACTGACGAAATACACTGCTGAGGGGAGCAGCGAGCGTGGCAGGCGAGGTCTGCGTGCCATTTGGGACCTTCGCCAGTGGCCGGGGATCGAACGGGTGCTGCAGAGGCTGCGGGCAGCTTTGCAGCCCAGCGATCAACCGTTGCGCCACCTGGGAAGCCCCAGACACAGGATTCTTAGCCAAAGCTCCTGGACTTGGTCATGCCAACAGAGGAAGCCATGGCAAATGTTTATGGGGGAGGAGCAGGGGCTTCTAATACCTAGTAATGTTTTGTGGGAAGGTAAATGTTTGCTATGCAGGTGGGTCTTGAATGTCCATGCACGGTGGGCTGGAGACGGCAGGTAGGAGTCTGTTGCATAAATTGAGGCAGTCAGGCTCCTGTTTGTGAGTCTAGAAGGAAAGTGAACCCAGGGTTACACAGAGAACCTTAATGTTGTTGGGTGGATTCACTATTATCATCAGCCACCATGTTCACACTCAGTCCCACTGTTGTTGCAACTTGCCGTAAGTCTGGATAGAAACCTGGAAGGAGCTGAAAGCAACATCACTGTACAACCCCAGACTAGCACTAATATTTGAGAACAAAAACGTTCCTCAGGAAGGCTTAGGGAACCAAGTGTGGTTCCCCAGAAGGTTGTGGTCTGTTAAGCCCCAAATGCTCTGTGCAACAGAAACATCTAGGCAGCTGCAGGCACTCGGGCATACGTTAGACTCTGGTGTTGAGCACAGGTAGGTGAACAGAGTGTGAGCAGGTGAGCATAACCCAACTTTTACTTAGAAGCAGAGAGTATGTGAAAAACAGGCTGTGTTCACTACCATTACTTGCTGTGCTGTCCAGAAGCAAATGGGCCAGAGTTGGGATTCAAGGTAACTTCCAGGCATGAGTACCTGTGCATGGGTGGAGGAGGAAGCAAGATTCATTGGAGGAAGAAGTTGAAGTTGACCCTGAAGGAGCCAGAACTAGAGGCTGACTGCCTGTCACCCTGCCCATGGCAGATCGATCCACCTCATTGACTTTGATGCATTTCAAAGTAAATATCACAGGAAAATAGGTTTCCAGTAAATAGTTCGACACACATATCATGGACTAGAGTTCAGAACTTCTTTACACTTTGACTCTTTTTTTAAAAAAAGATTTATTTATTTGTGCATACAAGAACTGGGGTACAGGCCAGAGATGGGGGGTTAGAGGATTCACCAGAGACAGAGGGGGGAACAGAACAGGCAGACTGACTGAAATACACTGCTGAGGGGAGCAGCAGGCGAGTCAGGAGAGGTCTGCTGCGCCATGTGGGTAGCTCCCTGACCAGGTATCTAATTTGTGCTGCAGTGGCTGCGAATAGCTTCATAGGTTGCTGTTTAACCCCTTGCACCGCCAAGGGAGGCTCTAGACTTTGATTCTTTTGAAGCAAAATGCATATACATTCAAAAGCACTCATGTTAAGGATATATTTGCTGAGTTTTGAGAAACATGTTCTGTGTTAATCCAAATTTTTATAAGATAGAGAGATTTATTAGCACATCAGAGAGCTTATCATACTCCTCTGTTCCCATTCCCACTTCGCCAATGTAACCAGTCTTCTGATTTTTCCGACTGTAAATTATTTTGCCTGTTCTGGAATTTTCCACTTAAAACTGACCATGTGGGTTATAGACTTAGGAGTCTGTGGACAACTGCCCTCTCCTAGAGCTAAGCTGATGTTTCTCTACCTCTCTTTTGAGAGGCAAACCTTTCATAGTTTTAGAAGTGAGCTGATGACTGCCTGCAAATGGACTGCCCTTACATTCTTCTGTTTTGTTTTTGTTTTTTGTTTTTTCAGAAAAAGGAGCGGGAACTCATACTAAATAAGTCGACAAATGTTTATACTACTGGGAAGATGACCCACCCCCCAAACATCCCAAAGGAGCAGACCCCTGCAGGGACCTCAAATGCATCTTCAGTCTCAGTAAAACCTCCTGAAGAGAAGACTTCTGAAAACAAAAAGACTTACAACAGCATCAGCAAGATCGACAAAATGTCCCGAATTGTATTCCCAGTCTTGTTCGGCACATTCAACTTGGTTTACTGGGCAACATATTTGAATAGGGAGCCAGTGATTAAAGGAGCTTCCTCCCCAAAGTAACTCACCGCACTCCCAGACGCCAAGAGAGCCATACGTCCAGGCAGGTGGCATCAAGGCGAGGTCAAGCTCTGAGGGACTAAAGTACCTGGGAACTGTCTTTCAGGAAATTTTTGCATGTTCCATAGTATGTACAAATAATATTGCCTCAATGTTTCTATATATAACGTCAGATGTTTCAAAGATGTCACATTGATAAAGCGAGGAACTTTCTAGAACAACCAGAGACGATGGCTCTGACACTCAGATGCTCAGTATCTTCTACTGATAGTTTACAAACAAGATAAGTATATTTTTAACTGTTCCAAGTGTTACCTAACAATGTTTTTTATACTTCAAATGTCATTTCATACAAATTTTCCCAGCGAATAAATATTTTAGGAAATGCTCCATGATTACTACTTGACCAACTCTCACAAGAAACAAAGATCACAAAGAGCACATTTTTCATTAAAAAGGAGACTGTGGGCATTTATGTACAAAATTAATTGCCTTTGATAATTCTTACTGTTCTGAAATTAGAAAAGTACTGCATGATCTTACCTTAAAAAGTAGCATAGGCAAATATTTATGCAGACAAATTGAATAACAGAAATATATGGTATGTTAGATTAACAGATAAAATATTTCCCCAAGGAAAAATTTAACTGCATAAAATTCTTTTTTTTTTTGAAAAAAATACTTATTTTTCCCCATCCCTACTCCCTCCACTAAGCAAACAATGACCAAGAAAAAAAAAAGTCGGTGTTAAAACTTGGGTGTGATGACAGTGTTAGCACGTGGCCTGTGGTTCACCTTCTGAAACCCTGACCACCTCTGGCTGCAGCTGGCGTGTAGTGCTTCTGTGGTAAGAAAATGTAATCGAGTTATTTTCCATTTTAGTTCCTTGTACGTATTTCATGATTGAATTATTGCTCTGTTAGCTTTTGTATATGAACCTTAAATGTTCATTAAAAAATAAAAAATGAACTGGTCTTGTGGATAAATGTCAACCCTTGAAAAATATTCATATTTTAGTGGACTCATTTCCTAAATAGAACATAAAGGAAACCCATCATGAAATTGCTTGGAAGAAAACCTCTTCTTTGGCAACTCTGATCCAATTCCCTCCAGTAGCATGTAGAGAGAAAACTGATTTCATGCACAGTGAGAGTAAATGGTCAAGCCAGATGTTCTTTTCTAATGCATCCTTCTCCATGGGTACAGTGGCCCATGGGTCTCTACTTAAGGGTGTCCCCAAGATGGGAGCTCAGTGTGAAAGGTGTGCAAGCTCAGTCCTTTTGCTATTGGTGAACATTGATGCAAAGCACTGCAGTTGATCTACATACAGTTGGAGAGAGTATCCAGGAACAACTTGTGTCATTAGTGGGACCCAGACTTGCATATCTAAAGGATTCTTCCCTCTACCTCCTAAAGACAAGATTTACTCTTAGTGTGTGAGAGCTTTAATAGAATGGTTGTGCATGAGGAGGGAAGAAGAGAAGGGAAAGTTTCCTGGTGAAACACCCAGTTATCCATCCCATTGTTGGTAAATGTCCAGCCCGAGC
Source organism: Talpa occidentalis (assembly GCF_014898055.3). Classification (NCBI taxonomy): domain Eukaryota; kingdom Metazoa; phylum Chordata; class Mammalia; order Eulipotyphla; family Talpidae; genus Talpa; species Talpa occidentalis. The sequence continues at coordinate 16,087,204 of NW_023601433.1, forward strand.
GGGGCTGCTGAGGCACAAAACCTTGCCAGAAGTCTGGGCAACCTCTAGTTGGGAAGCACAGGAAAGGAACAGAAGACACCAGGCGAGTCTGGGACAAAAGGAGGAAATTTAAGGTACAAATCAAGGTAGCTGCTGCCATTGTCACTCTTTCCATGTGTCTCTCATGCACATTCTCTTCCAGGAGTCTCTGTCTCAACTCTCCGTGTCTCCTCCCAGTTCCCCAAATCCCTGGTGGAGGCCTGGAGTGAGAAGGAAGTGAGTCCTTCTCCATCTATCTATCTCTTTCCTCTCCCAGAGTCTCCCTTTCCTGCCTCTTCTCTGTGTCTCAAGCATCCCCTCACTGCTCAGCTCTGCTCCTTAGGTGGGACAGGGAATATGGAAGTGCCACTTTTTTATGGAGATGCCTCTGTTATAGTAAGAAGGAAATATAAGTCGCCTGGACTTACCAAAAAAACCCTCAAAATTAGGTCAGTCTAAATTGACTAAATAATGGTACCTAGTTCCTAAAAATCCATCTACCTCTCCTGTTTGGGTAGGTATAGACTTGGTCATGGCCATGAACATGTACAGAGGCAGATATTTAGCAGTTTATCTTTCAACTTGAAGAATCATCTAATGCCCAGAGCATCCATTTGCATAACACTAAGTATTTACCCTACAAACTTTCTCATGGTATTCAAGGTCAGTGACCTTATCACCAGAGTGTATGAGTGTATGGTCTTCAAAAACGCAGGTGCCTATTGTGGGGCAACCCTGTTTATGGGGGGATTCCATTGCCCCCTTAATATCAGGGTGCTTTTAAATCTTCATCCTAGAGGCATTTCTCTACTTTAAATGGTGATATATATTTGTGGAGTAACGTGTGCTTTCCATTAAACCACATGAAATGAGTCAAAAAGCAAAAGTGAGGACATTGTGAAACTTCTGTTTTCGTTCACTGTTTAGTTATGTGTCTCTCATATCTTCTCTACAGTTCTACTTAGCATTGTAGTTTAAAAAAAAATGCACAAGCAGTTATGTCAAAATGACTGCATGCATAAACACTCTTTTTGAGGGCTTACCCTGGTGGCGCAGTGGTTGAGCGCTGGGCTGCAAAGCTGCCCACAGCCTCTGCAGCACTGGTTCGATCCCCGGCCACTGGTGAGGGTCCCACATGGCACACAGACCTCTCCTGTCATGCCCACTGCTCCCCTCAGCAGTGTATTTCATCAGTCCGCCTGTTCTGTTCCCCACTCTGGCTCTGGTGAATTCTCTCACCCTCCCGCGCTTCTGACTGTACCCAGTGCTTGTATAAATAAATCTTTAAAAATAAATAAATAAATAAATAAATAAATAAATAAATAAATAAACACTCTCTTTGAACCTCTCAGTCCTAACAGAAAAAGGTGTCTGTATCAGATTGCAATAATTTTCACGACAAGTTATAGTCTCTGTTAACAGAAAATCCTAAGAGCCTTAATGGGTGGATTCCAGTTTGAAGATATGCCTACTGCATTTACATGCTGCTGAGCCTTAAATCTGATGACTATTTAGTGAAAAAGCTCATATTTGTTTTCTGCTCTCTGATTTTGTATTAAGATATTTCCATGTTATTTTTAATGAGGACATCATAAAGAATCACCTTGAGAGAAATGATAACAAGGAGAGAAATAAAAATTTTTGAAAATAATTATAAATTACAGTGCCCTACTTTTAGAACCAGTATATTTAAATAAACCCCTTTTGACATCATCACAAATAGAAAGACAGAATATTCTAATAAATCAGCTACCAGTGTTACCTCTGTATTTTCTCAGGAATCTATAAGTCTACCTAAGGCAAACCTTGGCTGAAGTTAGTCTAGATGTTTGTATACAATAATTGGGTTCATAAGCTTCTAGAATAACTATCAATGTTAAAATAGCACAGCAAACACTCCCATTGAAGCTTGACAAGGAGGTTGTAAATCTAAACTATTTGTCACATTAATGACTTAGAAATAGTCTCCTATGAGATAATTTATGGGACATAAGTATAGTAAATGAGAATTCTCGATTTTACGAACAGGCATGTGAAAACCCAAGGAGATTGATCCATTCGCACAAATCATATCACATCTTAGGGGGAAATTACAACCCAGATTCCAGTTCTCATTTTCCAACTCTGGACTCACAACATCATGCAATTGTTTCCAGATGGAAGTTGATTTGAAACAAAAATGTAACTTAAAATGAAAAATCTTAGTTCAAGACCTGGGATGAATGAATCTATCAAGAATGCCCTGGAGAATTTTACTTTTTGCACTGAAAATATGACCTTTAAATCTGTTCCCTCTAATGTAAAAATCTGTGCTGCTGTGATCTTAGAAACTCTTCTTGGTAGAAATGGATCTGTCAAGGAGTACTCTCCCTTCCTCTCTCCCATCTAAAAGAGGGCAGAGGAGGTAGGAGTGGGAGCTCTGATTGACTGGAGTCAAGTATATTGATGTGATTGCTCCTTCCAGAGCATCAAACTAATGATTATGGTTTACTGAACTTGGGGGCTGAGGTCTAGCTCAAGGGGAAAACTTAGTTACAATCCTGGTCTTCAATCAACATTAGCCTCCATTGTAAGAACTAGTTTCAAATCAAAAAGAACTTTTCTTTGGGAAAATTGGAAATGCTATAGTTCTCTCAATGAAAACAGTATTTTAAATATTTAAAAATTAGTCTTAATGTCTTTTTACAATACTAGCACATCTGGGACAATCAACACCAGGAGCAACCATGGTGAGTATTTGAATATGAATTACTCTGATCATTGCAATTACTTAGGAGGTTTCCAGTGATGAAAGGTAATGCTTTTGAAATGTGCAAAAAAGATTCATTTCATCAAAGATTTTCCTGATTATCTGTTTGTCACTGTCATATTCTACAGACTTGCTCGACACCAAACTCAGATGCACTGTAGCTTATTTTGAAGTGAGCATGGATGCTTTATGGAAACTTGTGATTCAAAAAAATTTACTGCTCAGAATTTCCCTATTTAAAAGTCTGAAGAAATGGGTTTCCTTAGCGTCTGAGTTCAAATTAAAAGACAAAACAGAGGATCAGATAGTATATTTTGTAATGGAAGAGAGAAGAAAATTTGAAATGAGCTCTAATTGACTAATCTACCCAATTATCCTATGCAACTTATTCTACGTTCTACATTTTGTTCTGCTGACTCCCTGGCAGCCAGCTCTGTTCCAGGCCAGTGGCAGGTGCTCCGTGAGTGTGCACTAACAGAGGGAATGAAAACCTGATGGTGGGTGGGACTGGATGTAACCTCTGTTGTTGTTTTTTAATATTTTATTTTATAAATGAAGTATCATTGTTTCACATCCTTGTTAATTTTTTTTGACAGTATAGAGTTTCTCCCCTCAGGTGTGGTCATGGTAGCTCTCCCACCACCAAAGCCTACATGGTCCTTCACCAGAGCCCACTGTGCTCTCCCAGCCCCTGTTCTCACCCCTTTATCTCTTACTCCCCGTCTCCTTCTAGATGCCTCAGATCTGTGGTCAGCTTTCAAGAATTGGTTCAAAAATTTGTCTTTGACCCTTTGGTTGATGAAACCTCTTTGGATAATGATTGTTGTACCACATTCAAAACAATACTTTCTTAGGAATTTATAAAACAATATTTGCTTAGGAGTTTATCAAACAGCTATCCGCATGTGACATAACAGCACTCTTCTCCAACATGGGGATAACAGGTCTGAGGAACAGGCTGATCCTTTAGGCAGAGTGACCATACAACTAATCAGCCAGAAATGAGATTGTGGAATGGAACAGTGAGGACCTCTTTCCCCACAAAATGTAATAAAAACAATGGCAAGATTATAAAAAAACAACCATTTCAGTACTCTGGAAATTTAACCAATGTCACTTAACACAAGTGTTTATTAAAGAAGAACTACTGACTCTCAAGAACAGTGACATTTCAGCTTAGGGATATATTCATCTCCCCACCATCTATCTGGCATGGTCACTTTGAAAACCAGCAGCCTTGGTGTCGCCAGAGGGGAATCACTTGATTTGGAACTCCACAAGATGTCTTGTCCCCAGGACTTTGGCATTATTTGACCTGACTAAGACCTCCAGGGAATAACTTCCTCCCCAGGGCATTGCAGAGAGCCATAGCAATCCCAGCCATCAAGAAAGATAAGCTTCACAGCTTCCTAAGGCTGTGAGGACAGCAAAGGAGGGAAAGAGACCAGCCCAGAATGCAAAGGGAAAACTTAGTGAATGCGATGTCTGTAGATGACAATGTAAACCTTTGACATGTTCCTGGGGATCTGGAAGGTTATATGCATGTTCAGTGCTGTGTAAGCAGTCAGAACAGGACAGAGTGATGCTGATCTAAAAATTAAGCAAGAATTACATGATACATCAGAGGTTTTAATATCCAAGATCTACAAAGGCATGCAACTCAAGAAAAAGAAAACAATTCAATTTAAAAAATGGGCAGATAAACTAAGTACCTCCTTCTGCAAAGAATAATGCAGATGGCCTCCCTGGTGGTGCAAGGGGTTAAGACACAGCCTATGAAGCTATCCGCACACGTGGGAGTTACCCACATGGCATAGCAGACCTCGCCTGTCACACCTGCTGCTCCCCTCAGCAGTGTATTTCAGTCAGTGTGCCTGTTCTTTTCCCCACTCTGTCTCTGGTGAATCCTCTCACCACTTGCACCTCTGGCCTATAGCCTCATTCTTGTATGCATAAATAAATAAATCTTAAAAAAATACAGAAACACTAATTCAAAGGGATATGCGCACTCCTATATTCGTTGCAGCACTATTTACAATAGCTACATTATGGAAACACCCTAAGTACCCAGTGACAGATGAGTAGACAAAGAAACTGTGGTATATACACACAATGCAATATATTCAGTGATTTAAAAAAAAAAAGATGAAATCTTTTATTTTGTAACAACATGGATCTAACTGGAGGGGATTATGCTAGGCAAAATAAGTCAGAAGTTTGTAAGACAAATATCTGATTATTTCTCTCAGATGTGAAATACAGAGAGCAAAACAAAGAAAATGACAAAACTAAACCAAAACAAATCCAAGATCTGACTGTAGAATTGAAGCTATCAAAGGGGTATGATAGGGGTATGTAGAGCAAAATGTAGAGGGTCCCCAATAGACTGTTATTGGATCTTTGGCAAGGGGGTTGGTAGGATAACATACATAAATCAAGCACAGTGTTATATACCAATGTTACCTCAATAAAATATAATATAATAAAAATAAGTAAAGTTAAATAAAATAAAAATCAAAACAAAGTAAAAAATAAAAATTAAGCAAGATTAAAATAAAACTTACACATCTGAAGGTGCTGAAAAGAGTACCCTTAAGAGTCTCTGAACATGAAGAGTATTTCAAGTTTGTGTCAATAGAGGCCCTTATGTTAAGGAGAAGAAGTTTTTGTCCTTCTCTGAACAGAAGCAATAACTGTTCTCTTTGCTGGAGGGATGTCATCAAGCTATAGGACTATCTGTAGAAATGTCCTTTCTAACTGACAACCCCATCTTTACTTTCAGAGTTAACATAAAACCATCCCTCAGTGTGACATCCCTCACTCTCCTTGAGGTCCCAAGCCCTACCCCATTCCTTAGTTTAGGATATATTGATAATTTCTATAGTTCCCAACTGAAGGCAGAATCCTCAATATCAATCTAGAATCCTTGTCTGCATTTCTTTAAATTATTTATTTTCTTCTGTCACCCTATCTGATGTTGTATTACTCAACAAATCCAAGAAGAACCCAGATGGGCAGGGGAATTTTCCCGTGTCCTGATACTTCACATTACAGGGAATACAAATACTACACAATAGATCCAGGAAAGTCACAACAAAAACAAACCTAACTGCCACAAGACAGTAGAGCAACAGAGGAGACAAGAAGGGATCTTTGGATTTCAAACTTACTGTACTGTATGTCCAGAATATTCATTTTCGAACAATTATTAGATTTACAAAAAAGAGGGGAAATGCAGCCTATACACTGGAGCCAAAACCAAAAGAAACTGGCACTTGCTTAGGGGAGGACAGGGCATTGGAACAAAATTTCTATATACTATTGAAATTTAGTTAGTGACATTTTAAGCTATATTGTTTTAAGGTTAAGATACACATTTAATCGGGCCTTCCTGGTGGTGCAGCGGTTGAGCCCTGGGCTGCCAAGATGCCCACAGTCTCTGCAGTGCCGTTTCAATCCCCGGCCGCCAGCAAGGGTCCCACATGGCGCACAGACCTCTCCTGCTGCACCTGCTGCTCCCCTCAGCAGTGTATTTCATCAGTCTGCCTGTTCTGCTCCCCGCTCTGGCTCTGGTGAATTCTCTCACCCTCCCGCGCTTCTGACTGTACCCAGTGCTTGTATATATAAATAAATAAATCTTTAAAAAAAATACACATTTAATCCCCAAGCAATCAGTAAGAAAAGAAATAAAGTACAGTAAACAATTTAACAAAGAATTGAGATGGCTAGAGAATATCTAACAGGAAGGAAAAACGCAATACAGGAACAAAAAGTATATAAGAAAACAAATAATAAAACAGCAGGTGTAAATATAACCACATCAGTAATAAAGGAAATGTGTTAAGTACTCTAATAAAAAAGCGGAAATTATTGACAATAACTTGTTTTCTAAAAGTCATTCCTAATGAAAATATACCAGGGAGAAGTGGTGGATTCAAGGTCTGGAAAAAGAAAATTCTGAGTGAGTCTAGAAAATCATTTATCAGAAAATAAGGATATGTTTAAAAATATATGGGAGCATGCCAAAGAGAGTCACGACTCACCATAAAGAGGATCTTGCTATCTAAAATACTGGAAAATTTGTGAATAACAGTAAAGAATGACAGCTATGTATTAAAATGCATTGAATAGAGCAAGAAACCATGATTTCATTCTGACAATAATAGAGGAAGAAAGTGCTTCTTTACTGCAGTATATAGTATAGTATAGTACAGTGTCAGCTAATAAATATAGAAGAAATAATAAAAGTAAATAATCACCATTATACAACCAGCACAAATATCATCACTATAAGCTGAAATTAAAATAGTTAACTCTTAAATAATAGTTAACAATTTAAAAAGAAAAAAAAAGTAGCTCCATGGTGGTGAAACCTGGCTGATACCAACTTAACCAAGTCATTAATGCAACTTCTACTAGGGCAAATTAACACTGGGTGCCCCTGATGGGACACACAGAGAAAAGCAACATTACTTAGGTTGTATCTTTGCCAAAAATACATAAGCTGTATCTGATCATGAGGTAAAAGGAGAGGGTCCCACACTGAAATGCATTCTTCAAAATCCCCCATCTCTAATTGAAACTATCAATGTTATGAGAGGCCGAAGAACTGTTCTAGATTATAAATAGATTGAATGGACACAATAACTGAAAATTTCATCATCTGGAATGGGATCTTGGATTATATTGGGGAAATACTGTTAAAGAAATAATTGGAACAATTAATAAAATTCAACTATAGACTGTAGATTATGTTGTGTGGAAAAAATTGTATTATTCTTATACATTTATTTTTAAGCTTATGAATATTTCAGTTTCAAAAATTGGAGGAAAATGCATAAGCTGACTTATATGGAAATTCAGACTGCTGAGGACAGCTAAAAGAATAAATATAGAATACTAAAAATAGACTTTAAGAACAATTTTAAAGTTGTAGTAATGAAAAAGTCCGCTAATGGTGCTAATATAAATAAGTCAAAAGAAACACAAAGCCTAGACAAAAATTCATATATGGTCACTTGATTTATGCAAATTCAATGGTAAAATGTTTTAAATAAACCATGTTAGGTCAATTAGCTATCTGTCTGAAAATAGATTGAATCATAAATGAAATTATATATAAAAATTAACTACAAGTGAAATCTAGACTTAAAAGAGGGGCTTCCAAAACTTTTAGAAGAAAACATAGTAGACTATTTTTATGACTTCTGAGTAGGTAATGATTTGTTAAATACGAAACAAAATAATGACATTCATAAACCACTTGGATAGTTAAAGGCAAACCATTGACTGAGAGAACATATACACATTAAAGACTCAGCAAAAGTATATAACATGCTTCTATAAACAAGAAGATGCAACAGGCTCATGTGAAAATGGGCAAAAGCCTGCAATCACATTTCATAAAGGCAGATACTTCAGTGGCTGTTAAGAATACAAAAGGTGCTCAGTGAGATTAAACCAGAAAGATCCGTCAGACCGGCTGTAATAATTGTAAAGAACAACAGGGCTGCTCTTGGTTGAGGGGAAGTGTGGCACTCATACACAGCCAGTGGGTAGTAGATGGATATAAGCATTCTGGAAATCTCTTTTGTTTTCAATAGTATGTATGACTTCTAAACAAAAGCCTTCCCTTGGACTTAAAAATTCCACTTTTAGTCAGATAAGCAAGAGCAGTGAGCACATATAGCCACCAAGACATGTGTGAGAACCGTCATGTCAGCTAAATAGTGTGTGGAATATTGACTGCGGCAATAAGATGCCACCTGCAGCCATAAAGAGTAATGAATTAGTTCTGCTTGAAGCAGCTTGCATACATCTTGCAGATAATCTACTGGGTGGAAGAAGCCAGAGGTTACACAGAGCAGACCAGAAGATTCTATGTGCCATTTAGGTTTAGGCCAAGCCAGTCTGTTGTGACAGGAAGCGGAATAGGATCCTGGTCCCTAGGGTTGGTACTGAGGGTGCAGCTGGTCCAGGGATTGTGGGGCAGCACAGAGAAAACATTATCTGCCTTAATCTGGATGGTACAGACACGCTGGTCTCATAACACGTGTAAAGTTTCTTTGAGCTGTACTTTTGAGTTGCGTGTCTATTTATTACCTTGACAATCATTTTTTTTTTTTTTTTGAGTTGAGGGTGGAAAGGTGCTTTTTTTAAAGGTATAATAAAACTTAATACAATTTTAAAGTGTTATTTCAAGTACGGAAGAGATTTTATTCAACAGAAAACCCAGAAGCAATAAAGAATACGCCTAAGGGATGCACTAGCCCGATTACTCTGAGCAGCCCTTTCGCTGGGGTTCTCCGGCCCTGTAGGAGGTGAAGCGAGACCGGGAAAAGGAATCCTGAGAGGTATTTCTCCGAGGAGCCGGCAGAGGGTCCCTAGCCCAGACAGCCAGGCAGGCTGCCCGCTCGGGTTCCTTCCGCTGCAGCCCACACCTGCCCGCGCCAGCCCGGGGCCTCCCCGCAAACCCTGCTGTCTACACTCGCGTCACAGCGCGCCTGGCTGGAGAAACGCTCGGTAACCACACAAGGGGGACGGCTTCGGTCGACCAGATCCCTTCTCAACCCCGTACGACTTCTTATTTTCCTTTGTTTTCCTGCAAACTTGGGAAATGGAGCGCAAGTGATAATCCCAAGCGTGGCTACTCTGCGGCTGAGGAGGAATAAGGAGGGGTGGGGGAGGGGAGAGAGACAGACAGACAGACAGACGGAGACAGAGTCAGAGAGAAAGAGAGACAGAGAGGGAGGGAGGGAGATCGAGCGTGAGAGGAGAGGCAGGCGAGCTTTATGGAGCATGCGCTCTCTCTCTCTCTCTCTCTCTCTCTCTCTCTCTCTCTCTCCACCCCCCCCAGTCCCTTCTCCTTCTCCCTCCCTCTTTGCTCACCCCACAGAACCCCAAGCTGGGCAAAGTTGGTCCTTTGAAGATTCTCAACCTTGCAATTTTGCTTTTACACTTACCCTCAGAAAGCTTGATTTGAATTTTCCCTTCCTCTCAAATCCTTTAACTTCAAAAAAAAAAAAAAGAAAAAGACAAAAAAAATCATGTTCCAGACCACATCTCCAGCAGGGGGATTTTCCAGGGTCACATGTTCAAGTCTACCAGGAGGTCTCACTGAGTTTAATAAATGGATAAAAGCTTTCCAAACACCAGAGGAGAGGAGGTTGCACTCATTCCTGATAATTGAACAGATGCAAGAAAAGGAGAAGAATAAACAACATAAGGTTGCAAAAATTTTTTTTTCTTTTTAATTGATTCAGTTGTAAAAATTTCACGGCATAGGCAGGCTTCTCACTATTGCTGTTCCTTTACAAAAACATTCAAGTGTTGGTTTGTTTTTATTACATACAACTTGGAAGCATTTGTACTCATGCCCAAATAATAAGGAATAGAGAAAGGAGTATAAAACTTTGGTCAAAGAAACAAACAACAAGTGATAAATTACTCAGCTCCTGTCATCTGAAAGGCTGTATGGCAAAGAGATTAAGATGAAGGTGCTGGAATCATTACCTGGGTCCCAACTCCCAATGCTTGCCCTGCTAGCTGTGTGATCTTGGGGAGGTGACTTACTTCTCTGTGCTCTCTTTCCATGTTTGAAATGGGGATAATGTGAACATTACAATCAGTTAATCTATGTAATACCTTCACACCAGTCCTTTCAGGTTCAAGGTTTCCATTTGCCAGTTTTCCTAGTACTGTGCTAAAAATTGAGATGCAGAAGGAAGGCTTCTTTTCACTTCCTGTTTCCTCTCAGCACACTTACAAGCTATAGGGAGACTTGACATATTCCTGTAAGGAACCACTGAAGGGTAAGTCATCGCCCAACTGATCTTTCAAGTGCTCGATTGTGTGACAGAGAAAATAAGAACATAGGCAGAGTGTGACAAAGGCTCATATTCCCCTGAAGCTGGAAGACGTGTTAGAGGTGTGGGAAGTGGCAGAATGGTTAGGAGTATTCCCAGCAGAGATGACCTGGGTGGGGTCTGTGCCTTTACTTAGGAGCAATGTGGAAAGGAGAAAGGGAGCCCTTTGAAGGGGCTAGAGACAGGAAGAGGCCAAGGCCAAGGTTAAAAATTACCCTTATCTGGCCTCCCCTGGCTCAGAGGTTGAGCGCTGGGCTGTGAAGCTGCCCGAAGCCTCTGCAGTGTCTGTTCAATCCCTGCTGCAGTTGAGGGTCACACATGGCGTGACAGACCTCTCCTGCCATGCCCGTTGCTCCCCTCAGCAGTGTATTTCATCAGTCTGCCTGTTCTGCTCCCCACTCTGGTTCTGGTGAATTCTCTCACCCTCCCGCGCTTCTGACTATACCCGGTGCATGTATAAATAAAATAAATAAATCTTAAAAAAAAAATACCCTCATCATCTACTTCCCTCCACTCCACTCCACACCACGTTTATGTTGGTGAACCCAGAAATAAGTGGGGGTGAACACAGCAATAAGGGGGTAAACACCAGACAACTTTCAACTTCTGGTAAATATATTACCAGCTGTGGACAATATTAAAGGAACAGCTGTCACACCCTTTCACAATTCTGTGAGTAGCAGTTCAAAACAGAAAAAATACTTTCCAAGAACTATTTTATTTTTGCAATATAAAAGCAAACTTGGTGGATTTATTTTGTTATTTAGCTTTTGTCTTCCACGAATGATTGTCTTCCTGAATGATTGTTGCAAATGAAAAAAATAAACGCAATTTTTAGTCTTTGAGTATGAAAATACATGGGCTGAAGTGATCTTTAATGGAAAGTCTTTTGCTTTTTTGCTTGGGGGTTTACTTTCTCCCGCCGTTAATAGTTAATCTTCCTTTTCATCGCCACTGTTTTACAGTACATGTTAGTCTCTTCTGTGGGAGAGGTACCCGTTGGGTGTGTTTCGACAAATATTTCCCATCGAGGCACTTTTCCACACAGAATCTGAGTGCACAGAAGTTGGGTGCAGCCAGCACGGCGCGCGCGGCGGCAGGGCGGCTTCCAGCGCAGCACCCCGGCCTGGGCGGTGGCGCGGCGGGTGGAGCGCGCCGGGGGGGCCGCAGCAGGAGGCGAGCGGGCGCGGGAGACCCGCTCCACTGCGTGGAAATGCCAGGCGGGGCGCCTCCCGTCGGACTCGGGGGGCTCTCTGTGGACGACGACGTGCCAAACTCTGGGGCCCCTCCTCCGGGTCCCCGCGGGATCCCCAAGTGTCCCCACGCCCGCTGAGCCCCGCCTCCTTCCAGCTCTCCAACTCTGAGTCCATTCAAACCTCGCTTTCCTCGCCTCGCGCGTTGCCAAGCGTGTAATTGGGGAACTCCTCCCCGCCGGGACCGCCTCGGAGACGTAGCCGAGCGCCGCCGCCCAGCTGCCCCCCGCGCGCAGAGCCCCCCGCCCGGGCCCCGGCGCGCGGCGGCGACTGGCAGGGTGGGCGGCGCCGCGCGGGGCGGCGGGGTGCGGGCGGCGGGGCCAGGGACCGCCGCCGCCCACCCCCTCGCGCCACCCGGCTGCGAGGACCCGGCGCTGGTGCGCGGGCAGGAGCGGCGCGCCGCGGAGCCCCGGAGTCCCGCGTGCGCCCCAAGGAGCCGCGCGCGGACCTGCCGGCCGTCGGGGGCGCGGCCGGCCGCGGGAACCCACACCTTTCCGTCGTGGGCTGCTCCGCGCCGGGGTCGCCGGGGAGTCGGCGGCTTCTCAGGCCAGCGCCGGCGAGAAGAGCCAGCCAGGGAGGCCCAAGCTCCGGAGAAAGCCGCTCCCGACCCCGGGCCTCCGACCCGCGCCCCGAGCCCCGAGCGCCACGGCACCATGGCCCAGAAGCTGCTGCTCCTCCTCTGCCTGTTCTCGGGCTTGCACGCGCGGTAAGTGGCGCCCGGAGCTCGCAGCCCCGGGTCTCTGAGCCGGGCGGGAGGGCGGCGGGGGGCGCTGTCTGCCAGCCCCGAGTCCCGGGCGCTTCCCGCCGTCGGCTGGGCTGCGGCAGAGCCCGCCAGAGTCCCTCGGGGAGGAGAGGAGAGGGGAATTGGGCCCTCGCCTCGCCTCACCTGTCCGGTCTTCCCCTCCCTTGGCCAGCAGCGTCTCCTGGCCAGGCCTGGAGGGTGTAGCCTTCCCTGCAGTGGACAGTGTGGGGACTCCAAGATGAATGGGCTCTACCCCGCTGCTGAAGCTTTTAGGATCTGGTGTTTTAAAGGGTTTTTTGGAAAACCAGTATGATTGGGGAGTGGTAGAGTCCTCCTCCTAAGCTACCCTGTAGCTCTCCAGTGTTCCAGGGTCTCACACACATGTTCACCGAGATCCTGGATTATTTTCATCAATCTGAATTTTCCCAGGATCCAGGAGTCATGAATTCCTAGCTGCCCAGTTTAAACCAGTCTGGCAAACAGCAGCCCGGCTGGAGGAGCATTGGGACTAGGTGGACACTAGGCGTCCTGCTTCTTCGAAAGAACCCCTCGCCCCGGGGCCTGCACAGGCTTAGGTGCACAGGGGCACCTCTTCTAACCAGCCACTCTCACCCAGGGGCCACACACCTGCTGTCATAAAGCAAGTATGTTGCAATTGTCCAGGTTTCTGCCTGGTAACTGTAAGACATTCTCTAAGCATAAATGCCTTTAGGCTTCCTCCCAAGGAATGGGTGCTTAGAAATGCAACAAGAAGAGAAGAAGCCTGTGGGGATAGAAGTGCATTGGAGCCAGAAGGGTTAACTCTAATTGCTGTAAATTTAACTGGAGATTCTGGGTTTGGTATCTTTCCTTCTGTCTCCTGACCCAGAACCTGCAGGCTGCTCTGTGCTTTAGAAATTGAAATAGCTCCCTTTCCCTCCCACTAACCCCATGCCAAGAATGGCAGAACACCCTGGTCTCCTAAAACATCTTCATTTCCTAGATCTGGGAGCTAGATGTCAGAGAGCACCCCTGTGGGCCATAAGCCCCGCAGGCAATGCCAGAGGTCTGTGTCTTCATTCATATTGTGAAGTACAAGGAAGTAGGAAGGCACATTAGCAAATCCTGCAAGACTTGACTCCCCACCCCCATTCTCACTCCATATTTTTGCTAGGGGTTTGGAGCCGCTAGGAAAAATGCCCTGGCTCTGCCCTCCAACCACCTGTCCTGGCTAAGAGTTGCATTTGCCTGGGAGGACTGAGCCACTGGAGACTCTGAGGCCACCCTGTTCACCAGGCAGGGCACTCCTGGGCCTTTCCACTAAGTTTTTCAGTACTTTATGTGTTGGATGTCTTGGGAGAAATGGAAGGGCACTTTCTGAGGTTGATTCTGCCATGATATATCTTATCTGTTGAGAGTCAGAGAGACGGGCAGACAACCCAGGCATAACTGAGAGGTCCCAAATCAATCTAGGTCTGAAGTCATGTGTACATGACCTTCCTGTTGCCCCTGACTGATGAAGTAGCCATCAGTGGGTTAGGGAATCCACTGTTTAGATTTGTAGAAGGCTGCGTATTGTTCTCAGTACTTTATGTGCTTGGCATCTAACTTGAACCAGTCAGGTTTCTAGGGATTCCCAAATACACACTGTCTTGGAATTCTTCATCCTTCATTCCATCCAGACAGATGTAATGATTTGAATATATTCTATGTCTGATTTGGTTCCCCAGCCTTCCTGGTAGAGGCTGCATATCTGTTTTTAAAATTCCAAAATTTAAACTGATTTTATTGCTGTCTGGCTCTCCTTTGAAAGTGTCTTTGTTCTTTGAATGGGTTTTACAGACATGTAAAATAATCTGGTGCCCACAGTTGTCTTTTTGAACTGCTGTTAATGCTGAGAGGGTACTCATTTGCACACTGGAATGCCTTTCTGGTGCTGAGGTTCCTTGCACAAGGCTCTGGCCCTTGTGCTCTATGGTGTTGCTGGACCACTCCCTGAAGGGAAAAGCTCCCTATCTGATACATACAAATGAGCTTGTTATACATTAAAATGCATTAAGTCACCCCAGGATCTGGGTGATACCCTGAAGATGCCTCTCTGCTTTCTGAGACTTAGGATTCCCTTTTAATGTTTAAAAATACTTCAGACTTTGTCTCTGTGCTTCTGGGTGAAAAGAAGGTGTAAGCCATGAAAATAACCTCTGAGGGTTGCGTACTTGCTTGACGATGGCAAAACAGCACCAGTCTGCTGGCAAGAAAAAGCTTAGTGCAGTGATGAGCTTAGACCCTATAGTCCTGATGACAGAATGCTCATAAAAATGGTCTATAACCTCTTAAAATTTAGGAAGCAATTTTAGCCTTATTCACATACTAGTGGGCCTCCTACAGTGAAATTTGGTTTTCAGCAAAGCCAGGCTTTTCCTGGGGCTGGTAGTGGTTTGGCACTGGCATGGGAGGATTCAGCTTCATTTTCTGAAGTTCTGCGGCGGACTGAGTGAGGTTGGCACTGGAAGAGCCCAGTGCGGAGGTGCCTATTGTTCTCCCCAACCCTGTCACAGAATTGGGGTCTCTTTTACCTCCCGAAGGGATGCTGCTTCTTTTTCTTTTTCCCTTTCCCCACTCTCACCTGGCCTGGCCTACCAGGATGCAGCATTTGCCATTTCAGGAAACCCTCTTCTCACCACTAGAGGGAGAATTTGGCTCATTCTAATACCTGTTATTGAAGTAGCTCAAACTATTTTTCAGAAACAAAGGCTGTGCACACAGAACTGATGAGTTGGTGAGTGTGCTCAGCCTGGGTACCTGCAGCCATGGGCCAGAGCTTGGACTGGCGTGTGGTTACAGCTGCCACTTGGAGAGGGGAGGAGGTGAGGGGGTAAAGCAGAGGGGAAGGGGAGAGTAAGAGAGGAGAGGAGGGCGCAGAGGAGAAAGGGAGAACAGAAGGGGAGAGGAAAGCACCGTGGCCACATTGGAATATGTACTGAGAATGTTCTGTGTGATTCTGCCCGGGCAAGCTGCCCCTCCATCCACAGTCTCCCAGATGCCACTGTTCCAGTGAATTTGAATTTCCAGGTCCTGCGGCTGGCTCCCCAGCTACCCGTGCCATACAGAACCCACTTCTCCCTATCCTTTATCATTTTTGTTTTTTTTCTGCAAAATGATAAAAGTAATATTCCTGATAAAAGTAATATTTTACAGTGACATCTTAAATTCTAAACTATTATCTGTAAAAGCTCAGTTCTACAAAGAATGAAACACAGCACATCACTTATTGAATGTGTGCCTCCAATTTTGTGAGTTCCTATTGATAGCGAACATTCAGTATGAATAAAAATCCACAGCAATTTATAGTTTCTATGGGTGATTTATTTTAACCTTCTAGTCAATAGACATTTAAAAAATAGAATTAAAGTTTAAGAGCAGCCTAGGAAATACTTAAGGGAAGTCATTCTGCAGGTCATATGCACACATCCATTATTAGAATCTCATCCACTCAGGTCCAGATTACCTGACCCTGCCTGAGTCTATGTTATGTCTTCTCACCACTCAAAAAAGACTCAGGTGTATAATGTATGACATATATATATGATTACATAGGTGGTTATAAAATAGGATATAATGATATGATATATACGTGATCTGACGACATAGAGATAATGAACTTTTAGAAGTTTGTTCTTTTAATTTGTTTTATATTTATTATAGATAACTGAAACAATTCCAAAAATTAACTTAAAGAATCCTATCCCAGAACACAGTGGTCCTGAGATGACATTAAAATTGTGCCTTTTGGGCCTCCTCTGGTGGCACAGGCAGTTGAGCGCAGCACTGTGAAGCTGTCTGCAGCCTTTGCAGCGCTGGTTCGATCCTGGCCAGCCGGCGAGGGTCCCACATGGCGCAGCAGACCTCTCCTGTCCCACCCGCTGCTCCCCTCAACAGTGTATTTCGTCATTCTGCCTGGTCTGTTCCCTGCTGTGGCTCTGGTGAATCCTCTCACCCTCCCGTGCATCTGGCTTATACCCCAAGTCTTGTATAAATAAATAAATAAATAAATAAATAAATAAATAAATAAATAAATAAATAAATAAATAAATCTTTTAAAAAAACAAACAAAAACATTGTGCCTTCTGTCTGGGAAGCTAAACTGAAATGAACTCACAGCCAGTCATTTAGGAAAGGGTCTCTAAGTCATGCACACTGACAAACTACACAGGAAGTTTGTTTCATGAGTTTCCTTGCCCTGCTCAGTGGCAGCGCCCTGGAAATGCTGCTTTTAGGCAGGAGATGTTCCTCTTTCAAGCCTCAAAGACAGACTTATGTGGAGACAGCCTCACTCACTAAGAAAACTGGTTTGTCATGGCGCAACCTCTCCAGTCAAGTACTCCTGTCCGAGTGTCACCCTGGTGTGCATGACACCAGCTCAGAGAAACCCAGACATTCATTTGGAACCATTTATTAAGGGAACAAACTGATGGTGACATGTTAGATTTTCTTTTTTAATGTCTGTATTAGCCTGTTCCACAAGAGATGACTCAGTCAGTGTTGTGGGAGGCGTGTCACATTGCCAGAGGATGTTTATCACCCAGTATCTCTGTTCCTTGTCACACCATGTCTTAGCCCAGCAGACCAGCTCCTAGTGCCCCCCATCTGCCAAAGATACCAGTTTCTCTGAGCATAGAAATCACACTCAACTGTCCTCCATGAGTGCCCTTGGTAAAAGATATTCTCACCTCCAACTAAAATGAAGTCTTGGTGTTGGGGCAAGGAAATGGCGTGATAAAGGCATCATCTGATAAAGGTCGGCAGGTTTGTGCCTTTACCTCCCGAGATTCTCAAAGTGAATCCCAGGAAGGCCAAGCCTGCTGCTGCAGCTTTTGAGGTTGCCTTGCTTCTCTCTTTGTCTGTAGTTTAACTTGGTCGGGAGTCATTTTGAGATAGTTAATGAAAACATTATGCCATGTTAATAGCAGTGACTTTTTTCTTATTACATTTTAATTTGTGTTTCATTTTTTTTTTTTTAATTTTAGAAGCAATCCACTGCTTAAATTGAGGGTACTGGGAAATTTCTGCCAGTTCGAAGGGTATTTGGCTGGCTGGGCCAACACTTCCTGGAGCCACTGCTGCAACTTATGTCCCCCCTTTGTACCATAATTACAGGTCCAGAAAGGTGGAAGAGGATGAATATGAAGATTCATCTTCAAACCAAAAGTGGGTCTTGGCTCCCAAATCCCAAGACACGGATGTGACTCTTATTCTAAACAAGTTGCTAAGAGAATATGATAAGAAGCTGAGACCAGACATTGGAAGTGAGTGCTGACGTTTGTTATTCCAATTGAAAATATACTGTGATGACATATATTTTTTAATTTTTAAATATACATTCATAGGATAATGGAGCTACACAGTCATGACTATAATCTGATATCAAAACTAGGAAATAAAGAGGCATGTACATGGTCCCCTGTCATCTCATCACATGTAGATTTGTGTAATGACAGTTGCAATCGAGATAGAGTTGTTTCATCACCATAAAGCTCTCCCTCCTTGTAAAGTCTTTGTAGTCCTGCCCACTTCCCTCCTCCAAAATTCCTAATCCCTGTTAGTCATTCATTTGTTCTCCATTTCTGTGTGGCTGTCACTTTGAGAGTGTTACCTACATGCAATCATTCAGTACTTGAGACTTTGAGATTGGTTTTCCTTTTCTCACCAAAAGGATTTTGGGATCCATTAAAAAAAATTGTGTGTGTACAACATTTGGTCTTTATTTTTGCTGAGTAACCCATGGTGTGGAAATACCACAGATTGTGTATCCATCCACCAGTGAGGAATATTTTGGTTGTTTCCCATTTTTGTCTATTACAGATACACTAACTGCACATATGGGTAAAGAATTTTGTGTGGACATAGGTTTTATTCTCTGGGTTCAGTCTCTTTGAATATGATTGCTATGTCATGTGAGGAAGGTACGTTTAATTTTTTAAGAGATTGTCAAACTCTTGTCTAACTTGGCTGTACCATTTTCTGTGCCTACCAGCACTACTTTTTCATTTAACTGCTTGGGTAGAATAGGTTGCTATTGCATTATGCTCTTAATTTGTATTTTCCTAATGGTTAGCAATACTGAATTCCTTTTATATGCTTATTGGCCATCAGTAAATCCTTTTCATTGAACTAGCTCTTCATATTATTTGCCCCTGTAAGAAATGAGGTCATTTTATTTTTTTCTATTGCATATTAAGAGTTCTTCATATAAACTAGAGAGGATTCTTTTGCCAGATGTAGTTTGCTTTTTTTCTCTTTCAGTTTGTACCTTGCAGTTCATGCTCTTTTTAGGATCTCTAACTGAGGGAAGTTTTTTATATTGATTAAGTCCAATTTACTGATTTTTTTCCCTTTACGGAGCATGATTCTGGAGTAATGACTAATAACTTTTCATTAATCCCTAGTTCCTGAAGATATTCTCCTTTGTTTTCTTCTAAAAGGTTTATAATTTTGTATTTTTTACATTTTAATTCATTGTCAGTTTTGAGTTAGTTTTTATGTAAGATCAAGATGTACAGTTTAGAACTAAATTACTTATTTTTTCAATTTTTGCACATAGATACCAGTTTTGGCTGTAGATACCCAGTTACTTCCTATATTGAATTGTTTTTGCATATTTGTCAAAAATGTTTTGGCTCATGGACTCCCCTGGTGGTGCAGCAGTTGAGCGCTGGGCTGTGAAGCTGCCTGCAGCCTCTGCTGCGCTGTTTTGATCCCTGGCCACTGGCAAGGGTCCCACATGGCATGACAGATCTCTCCTGTCTGGCCTGCTGCTCCCCTCAGCAGTGTACTTCGTCAGTCTGCCTGTTCTGTTCCCCGCTCTGGCTCTGGTGAATTCTCTCACTCTCCTGCGCTTCTGACTGTACCTAGTGCTTGTATAAACAAACAAACAAACAAACAAACAAATAAATAAATAAATAAATAAATAAATCGTTAAAACAAATTCTTTTGGCTCAGTTGGGGGGCTATCTCTTTGTTCTCTATTTTGTTTCATTTATCTGCATGTTGATCATTGTGTCACTACTTACTGATCAGTATGTAGTAAATCTTGTAGAGCAATTCTACCTTTATTCCTCTTTTTCAAAAGTCTTCTATCACCAATTCCTCTTTCTTTTCCTCTCCTTCTTCTTGTCTTCTCCCTCCACCTCCTCGTCCTTCTTTCTTGATGATCTTCTATAAGATAACACTTAGATTTCTGATTTAAGACTATTTTTGTTGGAAACATTTAGTGATTTAAATTGCCAGCTCTGTGGTGCTTTATCTTAAGCTCGCAGATTTTGATATTTTGTGCTTTCATTTCCATTCATTCAATTCAATATATATATATATATTTTTTAAAGATTTATTTATTTATTTATTTATTTATTTATTTATTTATTTATTTACAAGCACTGGGTACAGTCAGAAGCGCAGGAGGGTGAGAGAATTCACCAGAGCCAGAGCGGGGAGCAGAGCAGGCAGAAGGACCGAAGTACACTGCTGAGGGGAGCAGCTGGCGGCAGGAGAGGTCTGCGCGCCATGTGGGACCCTCCTCTGGTGGCCGGGGAGCAGCCAGGGATTGAACCGGCGCTGCAGAGGCTACAGGCAGCTTCGCAACCCAGCGCTCAACCGCTGTGCCACCGGGGAGGCCCTCAATTCAATATATTTTTAAATTTTCTTTTGAGAATTTTTTCTTTAACCCATGGATTTTTAGTAGTGTGCTTTTAGGTTCCAAGTGTTCGGAAATTTTCTTGTTTTCTCTTATTGATTATGATTTGATTCCGTTGTCAAAGAACAGACTCTATATAAGTTCAGTTCTTTTAAACTTGTTAATGTTTAACTTTTGCTCCAGATTTGGCCTGTTTTGGTGAATGTTTGATAGGCACTTGAAAAGAATGTGTGTTCTGTTGTTGCTGGATGGCTTGGATATTCTTGTTTAGTGATATTGCTAAGTTCTTCTATATCTTTCCAGATTTTCTGTCTAGTTGTTCCATCAGTTGTCTTAATAGATCAACAATGAATAGATTAGACAGTAAATTCTGATCCAACAACAAATAAGAGAAGTATGTCTGGCCAGGAATGAAATGTGTGCAATTGCTGCTATAAGACCTGCACATTATCACGATGATGGTAAGAGAACTTGGGGATGAAAACAACATAGTTTCATCGGATGCACCCAGATTATGGTTTGTTTTCTCATCTCCATAGGACTCAGTTTCATTTAGAAGCTAGCAGTTTGCCAGTCCTCTCTCTAACTTAGCTTTCCTCTCCCTCTGCTTTTCCAAGTCTCCACTTTATACATAGCAGGACCTAGAAGTTCTCTGGTTACAATAGGCATAGAATTTCAAAAGCCTACAGTGTAATGTGCAGATGTATGTCCCATGCAATATTGGAGCAGTCACATCATCTTTCTGTGTCACAGTTGCCTCTTCCATATAATGAAGTAAAGGGACCAAATTACTCTTATCCATCTAAGTTACCACTGAACAAGTTTCTCATACTCCATTGTCATCAGTGTTTTCCCTTTATAACTCTATGAAAGTTCTATCCAGTGTGAAGCATGTTCAGCAATTCTACGTTTAGATGGAAAGAGAAGATTCAGAAATGTTATGAATTTTCTTAGACACTGTGGTTGATCTTAGAGCAAAGATAAATAAGTTATTGTCCTACTGGGTAAATCTAGTCCAGTTGGTTCTTTGTTTATTCTGTGCTAGAATGCAGCAAAGCACCTTCCATCCATGGTATTATTTGGATGATATTATTTCTACCTCCTGTGAGGTGGAAAAATAGACATGGGTATAAGTGGGTGAGCTTATTTCCAACCAAGGTCTCTCTGATTCTGTAGCTGAATCCTTTAGTTACTGCATTATTTATAGAAAATGCAAGACAAAACCATTTAAAAAAAAAACAGGGCACCCCTCTTTCACAGACACAGCATGACACTTGGAAGGGGCCATACTGAGGCTTTGTCATGCACAGAAGGTAGGCAGAATTTATGATCCCAGAGATTTTATTTTTCCTTATATACATAAGGAACTGTGAATTTTCCAAATGAAATAGCACACATACACACAAGAACAAATGCTTCTTGTTCACACTTAAGAACAATATGCAGGCAAACTTGCTAAAGCTTTATGTCATTTAGTCCTCAGAAGTCAACTAAGTCCCCATGGTCACTGGGATATTTAGGATTCCTCTTCCTGTCTCATATAAATGATAAATAATATCTGGTAGAATTCAGCAACTTGCTGATACTCAGTCATACTAAGTGCCCAAGAACAGCTCTCTTGGTGACGAGACAGAATTGGACACCATTTCCTCCATGGCTTAGGACTCTCCTTAAAGGAGAATTTCCCATGAAAATCTGATTCCTTTTCTTTTCTCACTACTTTTATCACATGTATCCTTTTTAAATTTGTTATAATCACCATGCCTCCTCACTGGAGCACAATCAACTTATTTTATATAATCTTGTTCTATTCATGGATTTACTCTTAGTTTATCATAATTACCAGTTTGTTTTTTTTTTTTTTTTTGCTCACTTCCCTTCTCACTTCCTTCTTTTTTCACCCACTCAGCCCATGTTTGCTGAGCACTCCCTCTGCACCAAGCCCAGAGCATGGAGACCCCTTAAGCAACAAGGACCCTGTCCACACTTGGGTTCTTCTGATGGGCAATGGAAGGAAAAGGGCTCTCCAAATAGCACTTAGGAGGTGATATTGGAGTAAAGAAAGCCTGTTTAAGGCACTCCATGGATTAA
Source organism: Talpa occidentalis (assembly GCF_014898055.3). Lineage (NCBI taxonomy): Eukaryota > Metazoa > Chordata > Mammalia > Eulipotyphla > Talpidae > Talpa > Talpa occidentalis. The sequence goes on from NW_023601433.1 coordinate 16,109,591, forward strand.
ACCCTTCAAACCTTCACATTGCTTCTAGCTTAAAGTTCAAGTCCTTCAAGGAACACAAAGAGGCAGCCATTTTATGGCCCTTGTCTACTTCTTTCATTTCCAGACACTCTGCACCTCACATATTATACACTCTGGAGACTCCAGCCCTCCCATTGTCCTCATCAGAACACTTGCTTTCGCTTTTCTCTTTTCCCACCATGTGAGTCTCTTAACCCCTTTTTCCCTCTCCCACTCTGGGCTCAATTACTACTTTTCTTCAAACCTCAATATCATCTCTTCTGAGTGCCTTCTTTCCTGACCTACATCCCCTCTTGTCACCAACAGGGTGGGTCAAATATCTGTTCCCAGAGTTTCTCCTAGCATTAGCTTTCATCTCTAAAGGAGGAGATGATACTTTTGAAGGACTGTCTTGAGGTTGATATGATGTCGTATAACTATGAAACAGTTCTGCAAACTTCTGTGTGGTTTCCATAATTCTGCAGTTGAGAATTGATGTTTTTCCCCCAGGACACAGTTCCCAATTTCTAACTATAGATGCATCTGTTTACATTGGCATCTCCCAATGTACATGGTCCAGCCGCCTCCACAGAGATCCCACATCAGGAAATAAGTTAAATGGCTCATCACTGTCATTGTCAACAATAAATAGAGGGAATCAAACACACTCATTTACGTGGCATATCCACATGGAATCCTCTAATTAGTTTTCATAATACAAATTGTGATCATATGTTTTAAAAATACTCACTAAACTCCCAGCTATTACCTCTCCTCAACTAACTTCTAAATTATAAATGTGTCTGTTTTAGTTTCCTGTCTTTAACTGTCCATCCATCATTCTAAGTAATACTTCAGCTGTGTCCTTTACTAGTTCAGGGATATGTAGAGTGTCATTTATCTCGGGAACAGATCATGGATATGAGCTTGAAAAGGCTGGCGGAGGATAAGGTTTTTAGTAGGAGAATTGAGAAGAGGAAGAGAAATAACCTGAGTGAATTTCTCTCCCTTCAGGGTTTCAAGAAATTTAAACCACTCTTCTGAAAAAAGATTATTGCAGAATACAGATTCCTTCTCCATAATCTGGACTATAGATGCCAAACATAATCAGTGTGTGGGGGGGAAAGTGTGCCTATAGGATACATCCAATGTACAGAAATGACATATAGATTCACTTAATTCAGGCAAAATATTTGAATTATCCTCTCTGGGCATCTATGGATAGAGGAATTCATTTTCTATTTCCCGTCTTAAGATGTTTGCATATCTGGACTTCTTTTCCAGGCTTTTTTAAAGCTTATATTCACGGTTTAGTTAAAACTTCTTTGAAATGGGAGCTGAGGAATACCCCGTATATGTGGACACTCAGTACAGCTGTGCTTCTGCTGTACCCGGGTGGCAGAGTCAGGGACCAACCTCCCCCCCCCCACCCTACCACCCCCCCCACAGCGGGATCCCACATGCTCTCCCTGCATCTGAGCACTGAAGAAGATGCCACCGGAGCTTGATCCTTCACTCTTGTCAGAGCTGGAGGACTTGGTGGCCAGGCACTGACTCAGAAGTACTGGAGGGACCCAGTAACTTCCCCTGTGGGCTCAAAGGAAGCTGCTCCTTCATACTCCAGAGTTATGTTCCTGGCTGAGGAAGGAGAGAGAGAAAATGACCCCAACGTGGTGAGAGATAATTTTTTTTTTTTGGAGATAATATAACTTCAATACCTGAAAGGAATAGCAAGTAGGCATTAATACTAAGTATTTTTATTGAAGAAGCATTGCAGGACAACTTTTTTTTTTTTAAAGATTTTTTTTTTTTTTTATGAATGCAAGAACTGGGGTGTAAGCCAGAGGTGCTGGGTATGTGTGTGTGTGTAAGAGAGAGAGGATTCACCAGCGAGGGTGGGGAACAGAACAGGTTGGAGCTACTGAAATACACTGCTGAGAGGAGCAGAGGGCGAGAAAGGAGGGGTCTGCTGTGACATGTGGGTTGCTCCCTGGCCAGCTGCGGATGGAACTGGAGCTGCAGTGGTTGGTGATAGCTTGATAGCACTGTGTCTTTAACCCCTGCACCACCAGGGAGGCCCATTGCAGGACAACATTACATTCCAGGTGTGCATCATTATAAATCAGCATGTGTTCATACTAAATCACCACTTCTAGTCCAGTTCTGTCTTCACTACATACTTGTTCCCTTTTACCTAGTTTATCCATCACCCCCCCCCTACTCCTGGTAACCATTAATTGTCAGAGTCTAAAAGTTTATTTTTGGGGCCTCTCCTGTTGGCGCAGCAGTTGAGTGCTGGGCTGTGAGCTGCCCGCTGCCTCTGCAGCGCCGGTTCGATCCCCAGCCACCGGAGAGGGTCCCACATGGCACGACAGACCTCTCCTGTCTCGCCTGCTGCTCCCCTCAGCAGTGTATTTTTTCAGTCTACCTGTTCTGTTCCCTGCTCTGGCTCTGGTGAATTCTCTCACCCTTCCACGCTTCTGACTACCCAGTGCTTGTATAAATAAATAAAGAAACCTTAAAAATAAATAAATAAATAAAAGTTTATTTTTGTTTTGCGTAGTTTATCTGTTTTCTCTACCACATAGATATGAAATCACACAGTATTTGTGTTTCTCTGACTTATTTTACTAAGCATAATAATTTTTAAAGCAAGCCTTATTATGCTTCTCTTTAATATCTTTCTGTGAAAAATTGTGAGCATAATCGAGTTAGCATAGAAGTATAAAATGAATGCTTCAGGACTGTTAGTCATGGCTATGACATTCCTGAGAGTGGCCTGGAGGGCCAGGGAAGACCCCCACCTTTCTTTGAGATGGTTCCCAGTGTGTGTGTGTGTGTGGGGCGACACCTTCTGCCACATCCTGCTGCATGGTTTCGAGAGTTTCAATTGGAATAGTGAACTGGAGTGAATTTTGAAATATGTGACAAAGCTATACAATGAATGAATGTATTGTTAGGATATTATGATTTAATAATGGGTGCAATTGCTCCTAGTTCTGATGGTTTTCATACTTCAAGAAAAAATAAGAGATATGTTGTTTTAGTCTGAATCATCGGAAAGAAACACAAACGTTGAAGTATGTTTGTACATCCAAAGAAGAGGGAGCTGAGGGTAAGATATGGGGGCATCTTGGGGTCCCTCAAGCTATAGTGCACTGAGGGATGGCAATTTAACTACCTCAGCTGAGCCCAGACTGTTGGAGGAAGCTTCCGACTTCTTCAAGTCAAACTATCTTTTCCTTTCCTGGAAGCATCAGGTAACATCTCAGCTGTACATTTAGGTGAGTCTGGCTAGTTAGTCCTCACCCCAAAATTACAACCTATTTACAGATGGATGAGTTGACATTTTCTGACAATTACTGTATATCCAGAAAATAATTCAAATGTATTCACTTTCAGAACAGATGCAGGAGGAGAGAAGACAGACATTCTTAATTGCTGTGCTTGAAGTAAAAGCTATTACTGTAGACTTAGTTAACTGATTCTCTCACAAAGTTAATTCAAATGCATAGGGGAGGTGGAGAAATTATACCTGTCATGTCTGTGAGAGACTAATTAGGAATCTGGAGGACTCTGGGTTAAGATCCATTAACTCAGTTTAACACACCTTGGTAGGTGACCATTCCACATGTATTCTGCATCAATTTTGGAAATAATCACTTATATACACACTCCTTAGCTCTGTGGATTTCACCATGGCATGAGATATAGTCTAAGGCAGATCAATGTCTAGTTTGAGATCAAACAAGGCAAGGCTGCAATAGAACCTATGCATGCAATTCAGTTTATTAAAACTCTTCACTGGGCTCATTTTCTTGTAGGGAACATATAAAGAGAATTCATTGTGTATTTTAATTTTCTTACAGGCAAGTGAGTAAATAACTGAGTTTATACTTCCTCAGATATAATCTAATGACAACTTGATTTGAATATTCAGTTCAGTTCATAGAATAACAAATGATCCGTTTCTTAATGTTTATTCATCGCTACTCCTGGAATTGAGCAAAATAGCTTTATGTGGGCCAAAAAGTATTTGAATGAGAGAAAAGATCTGGACTTTTCTACCAGTTACCGGAAGATTCATTGAGAGAAAGAAGCAACCTCTCTGATCTGTAGGCTTCCATTTCTAAATGGAATAATTAAGATTATATCCAATACCTGTTTGAAGAATTATAGATTCTAACACCTGACCCATAGTGAGAGGACAGTAAGGTGCTTTCGATCATTCTGTTCCCAGGCTCACACTGTTTCGGCTGCTGCTCTTTCAATTTGGCTTATGAGTAGTAGAACAGAGTCCTCAGACAGCTCTGCTGTCATAAAAGCTTTGTATTATATTGAGATTTCTGTTCAGCTGTCGGCATTTCATCAGCCTATAATTAACATCCTGATCCAAAATATCTTACAGATCCTTTTAGAAAGTCTTACTGTGCCCATACTGATTAGCTTGTTATCCTACTAATTCACATTTGAGGGACAAATGCAGATGTAAAAATCTCAGTTTCCTAGAATATCATGGTCTGAAAGGACTCTACAGGGAATCTGCCCAACAAATCCAAAATCTGGTTTTGTATTAGAATTACCTGGAGAATTCTTTTAAGATACAAGGTCAAGCCCAACTCCAGGGCTGACTACATTGTAATATTAATCTTTTTTTTCTGATAGATCACTGATTCCTATTTAGATTGCATTACTACCATTCTTATGCTTACTTTGCATTTCATTTGCTTTCGTTATGCTTTCTTTAGATGGAACATAAGGTCATTTATTTGAGACCTTTTCTAATTTTACTGTTTTGTGTTATACACTCTTCCTAAGTATTACTATTGTGATTTCCCACAGGTTTCATTTTTTATCTTATTTTTATTCAATTAAAAATACTGATTTGCTTTTTGATTTCTTCATTAATCCATGAGTGATATTCATTTAGACATACCATAGATACATGTTTTCCAAATACTTGGAGTTATACCTGATATTCTCCTGTTACTCTCATTTAGTTCCACTATGGTTAAAGAACATTCTTTTATGAGCTAAGTCCTTTTAAATTTATTCACATATGTTTTATGGTCCAGAATAGGTTCTATATTGGCATTGAAGCAATGTGTTTTCTACTGTTGTTAGTGGAATGTTCAGTGAATCAGTTCAATTACTAAATTTAGTTCATACTTTTGTATAAATCTACTTGATGATTTTGAAAATGATTTCTAGCAATTGTTAAGTGTGGTTTTGGAATCTCTGGCAATACATGTGGATCTCTCTCTCTTTACAGTTCTATCAGTGTTTGAATTATGAATTTTGGTGCACTGTTATTAGGGGTAACAAAAATTAAGAGCTTCATGTCCTCTAGATTAATTGACCATTTTATCATTGTAAAATGAATATCCTGGCAATATTCTTGCTATGAAGTCTTTGTCTGGTATTAAAATAGACACCCTGACTTTCTTTTGATTAGTGTTAGTATGGTATTGGTCTTTTCTTCTTTTTACTTTAAACTTGTATTTGTCTAAAGTATGCTTTTTGTAGGCACCATGTAAGTGGGGCTGGCTTTTTAAAAATTAAGCCTAACAACCTCTGGCTTTTTCATGGCATCTCTAGTCCTTTTACATTGCGTGTAATTATCAATGCTGTCAAATTTAAGTCTATGATCTTTTTATTGGGATTCTATAGATTCTTTTTGTTATTTTTACCCCTTTTTATGATTCCTTATGTTTTCCTTTGTCTCCTTATTAGCTGTTGCCCTTTATTTTGTTATTTTAGTGGTTCTGTTCAAGATTTATAGTATACATCATTAACTTGGGAAAATCTACTTCCAGGTGATATTATATTACATCACATATAGTATAAAAATATTGCAATAGTATATTTCTATCTCCTCCCTCCTAAACTTCATGCTTTTGTGGTCATTCATTTTACTTAAACATGTTATGAATTTCATAGGACACTGTTTCTATTTTTGTTTAAATAGATTACATATATTTGCACATATCATTCCCATTTCTGGTGTTTTTTCTTTGCTTTGTATAGATCCATATTTCTTTCTTTTATCATTTCCATACTACTAAAATAACTTCCTCTAACTTTTCTTTTAATATGAGATTATTGATGATGATTTTTTTGTGGGAATTTCTTTCCATTTGCTGTATGCCCTTACATAGTTTTCAGAGATTTTCAAAGTATTTTTTTTCAGCTTTATTGATGAATAGTTGAAAAATGTAAGATATCTAAAGTGTACAACATGATAATTTGTTATGTATGTACATTCTGATATGACTCCTCTTCTCTAGTTGATACATCTATAATTATACATGTTTTGATGAAAACATTTAAGTTCTACTCCATTAGCATGTTTCAGTTATACAGTAGAGTGTTATTAACTATTGTCACTTGTTATGTATTTGATCCTAATAATTTCCTCCAGTTAAATAACTATTTTATTTGGAAGAAGTTCTACTAAGTTCCTCATTCTGCCATTCTGAAAGTCCTGTCTCTTACCTTCATGTTTGTTTAAATAGATTATATGTATTTGCTCACATATGATGGTTAAAGACTTTTTCCCCTTCTTTTCTTTTTGTTTTATTTTCCTTGTCAGTACTTACACATTGCTCCACTGTCTTTTCTTTTGCATTGTTTCCATGGGAAATTTACTGTTGTATTTTTCTTTTTTCCTTTAAATTTATGTTTTCCACATATGAATTATATAAGATTTTCCCTTTTATTCTGTGACTGAGTAATTTGATTATGAATTACCTTATGACATGTTTCTCATGTTTGAGTTTTCTTGAACTTTTAGATTTGTGGATTTATGCTTGCTATTAAATTTTTACAATGAAATATAATTAACTCAATGATGTATTTTTTGCTGGTTCCTGCATTTCTCTCCTGTCAAAGGATTCTAATTGTGAACATTTTAGACCGTTTGAAGTCACTCTGCAGATCACTGATGCCCTTTCCATTGAATCTTTTTCTTTTATATATGTTTTATTTTAAATAGTTTCTATTGCTCTATCTTCAAGTTCGCTATTCTTTTTTTTCAAGTATTCATCTATTTATGCATACAAGAACTGGGGTACAGGCCAGAAATGCAAGGGAAGGGTGAGAGAATTCACCAGAGACAGAGTGGGGAGCAGAACAGGCAGATCTACTGAAATACAGCGGGTAAGCCATAAGAGGTCTGCTGCGCCAAGTGGGTCACCTCCCTGGCCAGTGATCGAACTCGTGCGGATAGCCTCATAGTGCTGATGCTTAACCCCTTGAGCCACCGGAGAGGTCCCAAGTTAACTATTTTTTTCTACTACTATGTCTAATCTACCATTAACCTTTCTCTCTCTCTTTTTTTTTTTTTCATTTCAAATAGCAAAGTCTGCATCTCTAGAAGTTTTATTTATGTCTCATATATATCCTCAGGTATCTACTTAGCATTTTGAAAATCCCTGTGTTTCTTTTTTTAATATATAGAATAACTGTCAATAACTGTCTTAATATTCATGCTATTAATTCTAATGCCTGTATCGGTCTATGTCAATTTCTGTTGATTGACTACTCTTACCATGAATTACATTTTCCAACTTCTTTGCATGCCTGTTAAATTTGTTGACATTTAAAATGTTGTGACTTTACCTTGTTGACTGCTGGATATTTTTATATTTCTATAAATATTCTTGCGTGTCATTCTGGCATGCAGATAAGTTACTTGGAAACTATTTGATCCTTTAAATATTGCTTTTTTCATTTGTTAGGAAAATCTAGAGAACTTCTCTGGCAGGTTCTTGAGATTTTCCTGACTATACCAAAAGTCCCATGAACTTGGAATTTTCTGACCCCAGTTTTTTTTAGAGCACTGTTCACCATGACACGGAAACACAGAAAACTGTTCTTTACATTGGTTTTGGCTAATTCCTCTCTCTCTCTCTCTCTCTCTCTCTCTCTCTCTCTCTCACACACACACACACACACACACACACACACATACACATACATACACACATGCTCTGTTTGATACCAAAGAGAGGACTCTGTAGATGTCCATGATTATCTCTGCACAACTTTATCTTTTCCTGCGTTGTTTTCTGTGAATCCTAAATGCATTGTTCTCCTTACTCTCAGCTTTGTCTCTTCAACTCAGGGAATCCACTGAGCTCTAACTGGGTGCCTTTCCCTGAGCGACAGCTTAGAAATTCAAGGCAGTGTTCTGGGGTAATTGTATGGCTAGCTTTACTTGTTGCCTGTGTCAGACACCATTGTGCTCCATTGATTTATGTCTAGTGTCATGAAAACTGTTATTCATTCATTCATTCATTCATTCATTCATTCATTCATTCATTTATTTATTTATTTGCTGTTTCAAGTGACAGAGTAAACCCAGCTCCTATTGCTCCCTCTTTGGTGGAAATAGAAGTGTTCATGTTCTGACTGAGTTTCATGTTGCAAGCCTATTTCTTCCCCGCAGGCTCACATATGTGGTCTTTGAATTTCTTCCAATACTTGATTTGAGGAGTTACCTATTAAATTATGAATAGCAGGAGGCTCTGTATGGTTCTTTTTAGCCACTTTCTTATTGGGATACTTTCATATTTGTTATAAGACAAAGATGTGCAGTAGTTAGTAGTTATGTTCATCCTGGCTTTATATTAAGCTATTGTATTCCCAAACAAGTCCCTACTAGATTGTGAGAAGAAAGAGAAAGGTGAGGTAATATTTACAGTCCCCAGTGTTCTGTTTTCTCTGAGACAATGCTTGCATTTGGTTGAATCTATTAACACTGTCTGACTTAGGAACACATGGAAAAAGGGACTTTGCCTTGAAAGGATGTGTCCATATCTAAACTTTTGGACTCTGTTCAGGGCACAGTGGACTCTTTGGGGAGTTTTTAATGAATCTTATTAACTAGTTGCAAATATTGTATGATATCTATTTTGTGGGTAGTTTTATGTATATACACATATGTGTTTACATTGATTACTTAGGAAACCATTTAATTTTACCTGTGTCAACCACAATAATAAATAAGTTGAACATTTAAATGTTCTCATTAACAAACTCAATCTTATTCCCACAACAGTTTATTCATTAATTTTCATATTGAATTTATTTTAAAAATTCTTTTTGAAATATATTAAGTTTCAGATGTCTATTCTTAAAAATCAAAATCTGTATATACTACATTGAATTTGCCACTAAAGACTCAATTCTGTCCTTCACCATACAATTGTCCCCTTTAACCACTTCCCTCTTCTTCCTCTGTTACCCACTAATTTGGTTTTATAGTCTAAAAAAGTTTATTTTTCTTTTATTTAGTTCTTTTTTTTGTTTCTTTATTCAGAACATGTGAGTGAAACCATTTGATATGTGTCTTCCTCCATCTGATTTATTTCACCTAGCAAATACCCTCTAGGTTCATCCATATTGTTGCAAATGGCTGGATTTCATCTTTTTGATAGCTGAGTAGTATTCCATCGTGTATATATACCGCATCTTAATCCACTCTGTTGATGGAGACTTAGACTACACGTTCAGGGTTCATTTCTATAGTTTATTAAGAAATAAGATTAAATATAAATAAAGAATTATACTAAATTTTAAAACTTTTCTGCTATTATATCTCTCAAGCCATAATTATAATTTGTTGGATTGAGTTCACTGCCTGAACTCATATACTGATGCTGCACCACAGTGTTTTCTGTCAGGGTTTTGTGGGTTAATTGGTCCGGGACATGGGGGGATTTCCAACATTATTTCAGGACAGAGCCAATTAAGTATCTGAATCCATCTCCATCTTCCTAGCAGAAGGTCAGTCTACTAAGATAACACATCCTCTAAGCCACCCATTCTGATTTCAAAAACCTCTTTAAAAAATTTCAAAAGATCAGGGCAGTATTTATTTAAATTATTTAACATTTTCCCTCAACATTTAAATTGCTAAGTACCTTACTGAAATAGTCTGGTTCGGGTGCAACATTTCATTTTCTTCTTTGGTTATTAATCTTATTTCTAAGGTAAAATGATATTATTTTGTAAAAATTGTAGGATATATGAAATAGTATAAAAGATTTAAAAAAAAAACTCACCCTTCTATCCAGAAGCTTTCACATGTGAATATCTCATACTTCTTTTACATTTCTATTGATTTTTAAATGATTTATTTATTTATGCATATAAGAACTGGGGTGTAAGCCAGAGGTGCAGGGCAGTGAGAGGATTCAGCAGAGAGACTGGGGAGCAGAACAGGCAGATTGACTGAAATGCACTGCTAAGGGGAGCAGCGGGCAAGACAAGAGAGGTCTGCTGCGCCATGTGGGTAGCTCCCTGGCCAAGGATTGAACTTGTGCTGCAGTGGTTGCCAATAACTTCATAGGCCCTGCACCACCAGGGAGGCCCCCCTATTGATTTTTTTTTAAGTACAGTGGAATTACAGACTTTAGTAAATCTCTCTTTTCCTATGTAACATTATATCATTGATATTTAAGTTCCATGAAATATTTTTAAAACTGTAATTTGATTATTTTACATTTCCTTGTTGCTTAACATTTACTCGATTGTAAATTTCTCATTGTGGGCCTCCCCCGTGGCACAGCGGATTGAGCACAGTGCTGTGAAGCTGTCTGCAGCTTCTGCAGTGCAGGTTCGATTCCCAGCTGACCAAGGAGATACCTACATGTCATGGTAGACCTCTCCTGTCTTGCCCACTGTTTCCCTCAGCAGTGCTTTTGTTCTGTCTGCCTGTTCTGCTCCCCGCTCTGTCTCTGGTGAATTCTCTCTCCCTCTTGTGCCTCTGGCCTATACCCCAGTTCTTGTATAAATAAATCTAAAAATAAAATAAAATAAATTTCACATTGCTATAGACAGCAAATATCCTTCCTTTTTTTTAATCCACATTTGACATTGCTGTAAAATAAACCACTCTAAGTTTTAGTGACTTAAATCTAATTATTATGTGGATTGGCTATATATGCAGAAATCAGCTAAAATGGACTCAAGTGGAGGGTCACCTGTGGCTGGCTGGTGCCTGGTGACTCTTTGACTTCTCTGGACTCCTCATGGGCTAATTGGACCAAATATCTGGACTTCTCCACCCTTATGTCTGTTTTCTCCACATCATCTCTCTTCCTCAAGGTGGCTGGTTAGACTTGTTTATAAAGTAGCATTTGGCTTTTTGAACCAAAATCTGGTTGTGTCCATGAGTCAGATATCATCACTTCTATGATATTTCACTAGTCAAAGTCAGTCACAAGGCTAACCTCAATCAAGTAGACACTACCCAGCTGCTAGACCTTTTGTCCATTTCCAGTCTACCATGATAGTTTTCCTCCAACTTGTATTTGTAGAAGCAGAACTACTTGACTGAAGGATACAGGCTTTGCAGAAAACATGGCTTGATATGTACTTCTAACATCAGAGCATGGAAGTCAGTGAACATATCCATAACTTACCATCATTTTTCTTTTCTAGATCAAAGCTTTGGCAATAATTAGCAAGAGAAAATGGTGAAAGGGTGTAAGTTTATTTGTTTTTTAAATAGTCAATGACGCTTAAATGGACAAGTGCTTTGGGCTTTATCTAGACATATATTTTTCAAGACAAAGTCCTAACAAATTTTCTTCAATTATCTGCTGTTCATATGATCTCCCTAGACAGTAATATAAACCATCATTAAATGTACCATAGCTACTGTAACATATGACATTGATAGTGAATTGAAATTGGCTTCAATGTTAGGGTACAGACTCTTTAAAAGCAATTTAGATAATATTTTAGGTATGGTATTTGAAGTATAAGAAAAAAATTTATGTGTAGAATCAGGGTTGAAAATATGTATGTCTAACCTACTCAAATATATTAGGACATTTTCCTAATGTTTGTGTGTACTGCTATTCAAGATTAACCATAAACCCAAATGGCTAAAAGCAGTGACTAACTCTTTAACAGTCTCACATTCCTACATTTAGTTTGCACTTCAGGTGAATATTTCTTATCACTCAAAGAATGTGCACAAGCCCTTAATTTTAATTCCAAAATTATTATGAACTATTGTTCCTCTAAATATAGATGGGATAGGAAACTTGAGTGATAATCTTGCAGAGATTTGGTGGAGAGTGGAACTTGGGGTACAGTTGCCCGGATTCTGCTTTGATAGGAGCTAGCAGGTCTGTTTGACATCCGTACATAAAACTACTAAGTCTGTGTCATTATATTCTCAAATTACTTTTCTAAACTTTGGATGCTGACAGTTTATTTTTAAACAGTTCCTCCTCACTCTTCCTGCCAACCTCTTGCAAAGAGGCATGCTTAATTTTTAAGTTGGAAGGAAAGGAAAGGAGATAAAATTAATGCAATAAGTGACAGCAGCAGAATAATCGCTTGCTTGCTCTCAGGGGTCAACGTGAGTTGATGCCTCTGCTCATTGCTGGAGGAAGCTCAACTGGTGAGGTGGTGGCTTCCTCTGGGCTTTATCCATAGCACTGTTAGGGGGAAAGGATGTCCTGAGAAAACTCCATACAGGTTTTGTGGACTCTACCCCCAGACCAAGGGGATCAAGGTCATCAAGACACCGGGAATGACAAATCCCATCATCACTAAAGGGAGGGTTGCTTGGACCCGAGGGTGGAGTTAAGCAGCCAGGTTTGGTGTAAGACAGGCTATGTGGGCCTTGGGGTCTCTCTTGGCCTCACGGCTCTTGGCTCTTCGCCAGCTCTCAGCATGCCATTGGCATTCCAGTTCAGTGGAACTGGTAGGACTCATTCACGAATTTATCTCCCTCTTTTCTCCCTGAGTTATTCATTTCTCTTTCTTTTGTAAATAAACCCTTCATTAACCTTTCAGTGTGTGCCTGCTGTTGAGTATTAATAAGTCCTTTTTAAGCACACAGGTGAGGATCCACAGTCAGGCAACCCATATCATATATGGGTTGACCTGTAGTAGTATCTGTTGTTTGCTATTTTAGTACAGCTATGGCCCCATGATGTGAGAAACATTCCCAGGAGAGAGAAGCAGAGGGAAAAACAGAAAGGGAAAGCATGCTCTGAGCAGTTTCACACTCCTCTTGAACTCTGCCTTGGTCATGCACTTAGACAACAGCCTACTCTCAGCTGCAGAAGCTCCTCAGCTGCACGCTGGGCTGATTGGGGCTCCCTGATGTTGGCATAAAGAACCCCACATTTATAGAGGTTGAGTACTGATAAGAACCCATAAGTGTTGGAATAGAGGCAGTCTTTCCTTGGAGATGCTTGAACTTTTCTCTTTCCCTCTCAGTTTTTTTTTTTTTTAAGATTTATTTATTTATACAAGAACCGGGGTAACAGGCCAGATACGTGGGAGGGTGAGAGGATTCACCAGAGCCAGAGCAGGAAACAGAAAAGGTAGACTGACGAAATACACTACTGAGGGGAGCAGCGGGCAAGACAGGAGAGGTCTGCTGCGCCACTTGGGACCCTCCCCAGCCAGCTGGATGGAACCAGCCCTGCAGAAGCTTCACAGTGCGGCACTCAACCGCCTGCGCCACCAGGGGAGGCCCTCCCTCTCAGTTTTGTCCTAATTTCCCCTTACCAAACTGGTCATGCAACTGAGAAAGTCCTACCTAAGGTCTTGAATTCTGTTAGGTGACCTGTGAAGCTTGGAAATTAAGTTTCCAATAAATTCAACCATACATACATATCTATAATCCATAGGTAGATAGACAAACTAGTAAACAGATGCAAGCTCTAGCCAGATAAGGAAGTGATTTGAGGGATCAGGGGGATGTTGTCAAATGTTCTTCAACCTCCCATAAGAGGTTGACTTGGTTGAGTCTCATCAGCTCTTTGTAGATTTTTGTGATCAGTCTTTTATTGTTAGTGTTGTGTGCAAAAATTTCTCCCTGTCGGTGGGGTTTCTCTTTGTTTTTGTTATTGTCTCTTTTGCTGTGCAGAAGCTCTTTAATTTGATGTGGTCCCAGCTGTTTATTTTTGCCTTCACTATCACTGCTTTGGGTCATGTGCCTGTAAAGATATTACTGATTTCAAGTCATGTAGTGTTTCATCTGTATTTCCTTCTACATATTTTATGGTTTCAGGTCTTATGTCTAGTTCTTTAATCCATTTTGAGTTGGCTTTTGTGCATGGTGTGAGGTAGTGGTCAAGCTTCATTCTTTTGCATGTAGTGACCCAGGTTTCCCAGCACCATTTATTGAACAAACTTTCTTTGCTCCATTGCATATTCTTTGCTCCTTTGTCAAAGATTGGTAATCCAGTCAAAAAAATGGGCAGAAGAACTAAAAAGAAATCTCTCCAAAGAGGAAATGCAAATGATCAACAGGCATATGAAAAAATGTTCAGCATCACTTGTAATCAGGGAAATGAAAATCAAAACTACAATGAGATACCACCTTACATCAGTGAGAATGGCACATAAAAAAACTAGCAACAACAAATGTTGGCGAGGTTGTGGAAAAAAAGGAACTCTCCTGCACTGCTGCTGGGAGTGCAAACTGGTCCAACCACTATGGAAAGCTTTGTGGAGATTTCTTACCTACTAAAGATAGAGCTTCCATATGATCCAGCAATCCCACTCCTAGGTATTTACCCAAAGGACACAGAAACATTAATTCAAAAGGGTACCTGCACCCCTATGTTTATAGCAGCACTATTTACAATAGCTAAGCTATGGAAACAACCCAAATGCCCAAAAATAGATGACTGTATCAAGAAGATGTGATATATATACACAATGCAATATTACTCAGCAATCAAAACGATAAAATAATGCAATTTGCAGCAACGTGGATGGCGCTGGAAGGGATCATGCTCAGCGAAATAAGCCAGAGAGAAAAAGGAAAATACTGGATGGTCTCACTCATACCAGGAATTTAGAAAACCTAAATAAGGGACCAGGAAAAAGATTAATTATAATAAAGAAAAAATCAAAATCAACAAGCAACTAGAGAGGAGAGGAGGGATTAGGGTCAAAATAAGGGGGGTGGAATTGTATGGGGAATATAACCAAAATGAAAATGCATACATTGTACAAAAATGAAAAATGCTGTAAGAATTATATAAAATAAAATATATTAAATAAAAAAGAGGTTGACCTAGGACTTTACCTAGTACATTTACTGCCAAGATCACAGTTATGTTATAGATGCTTGGTAAGTGTGAACTACTGTTGTTCTTACAAGACTTAAGGCAGTCAGAGACTTTTGAAGTTCAGTGTCCCAAACACGGTATCATCACAAAGTTGGAGCTAGATTAGAGCTGCCACCAGGATAGGGCAGGCACAGCCCAATGATCTCAGGGAAGATACAGCACAGCACTGGCGATTTCTCCAAAGAAATTAAGTATTCTTAGGGTGGGTCTGCTATATTCTCTGGTCTCCTAATTCTGAAAGGTTAAGAGGTTAACAGGTGAACTGTTCCTCCTATGTTACATACCTAGTCTCGTATGTAAGGTACTTAGACTGGTTATATTGCACAATTAAGCTGATGTGTTGCCTACCTAGGCTGATATGTTAACATAATTAAGACATGCTCCACAGTTGGACATACCTAGAACCTAGTGTTACATACCTAGAACCAACCCAGCCCCTCACATACAATGTCCTCTATTAATGTGTTTCCCTGATTCTTCATCGTGGAAATGCCCACGTCACGAGAATAAAGAGGATCCTACATTTATCAACAAGAGTTAGGAGCTAACCAAATAGTCTAGAAAGATATAACTTACCTAGAAAAATTGAGGGATTTTCACTATGGTCAAAATACTATGCTTAGACATTCCAGAATTTAATAAAAAAGTTAGGTAAACATCAGTTTAGATTTGGGGAAATAACAGTTTAAATTAGGTTTGGCAAAGTCTATGCTCTTCAATCATTTCTACACCATTTTCTGCCTTCTCACCCTCGATGACCTTCTTCCCCTTCATTTTGACCCATTTATTGTCCTCCCACTTCTCATCTCTCTTCCCCTCTTTATAACAGCACTCCTGTGTTCAAACTCATTATCACAGATCCAGGACCTACTCCATTTTGAAGAGTTTAATCTCAAATCTGCTTGCCATTCCATTATTCCAAAATTTGGTCCTTGACACAACTCGGAGCTGTTTCAACATTGACATTCTTATTCTTATTTTAAATTCTGATCACAGCACCTACTCTTTTCAATTCTCCAATTCTCTTACCCTTTCAAAAATGTTCCTTTTCTTCACTGTGTAGACCTTGACACCTTCCTTACAGCGACCGACCTCTCCCTTTGCTTCAATCAAACACCTTCTCTTATTCTCCCTTTCTGGCATCACTTTTTCCGCCTGTCAATCACCTGCTCAGCTCTCTAATAAGTTATCTTTAATTCTCTTCTCTTTGTATAAAGTCCCCTTTAATTTGCTAACATAGACCTTTGTGGCTTCAACCTCTATTCTCAAGTATTAGTATATATTTTCCAAAATCTATCACTTTGGTTTAAGCCACCTTTCCTACTTGGTTCTACATTTGTAATTTACTTCTGGATATTTGAGGTGTGTGGCTATCCTGTCAGACTCTTACTTAACATATATAGAAACATTTAAAATAGGTGCCCAGGCCTCCCTGCTGGCGCAAGGTGTTAAGTCTCAGCATTAGCAAGCTATCGCCAACCACTGTGGCCTAAGTTCTATCACCAGCCAGGGAGCTAACATACATGGTGGAGCAGACCTCTCCTGTCTCACCTGCTGCTCTCCTCAGCAGTGCATTTCAGCAGATCCACCTGTTCTGCTTAGTCTCTGGTGAATCCTCTCACTGCCTCCCCATACCTCTGGCCTATGCCCCAGCTCTTGTATGCATAAATAAATAAATCTTAAAAAAAAAAAATAGGTGCCCAGGGCCTCCCCTGGTGGCGCAGCGGTTGAGCACTGGACTGGGAAGCTGCCCACAACCTCTGTAGCACCGGTTCCATCCCCGGCCACCGGAGAGGGTCCCACATGGCGTAACAGATCTCTCCTGCGGCACCCGCTGCTCCCCTCAGTGGTGTATTTTGTCAGTCTGCCTGTTCTGTTCCCCACTCTGTCTCTGGTGAATTCTCTCATCCTCCTGTGCTTCTGACTATACTCAGTGCTTGTATAAATAAATAAATAAATCTTTAAAAAAAATAAGTGGCCACTAATTCGTCAATTATCCATCTCATCCTTACAGCTTTGACTGTTGCCAGAACAATCTGAACAAGTTAGTGGTGACACAAGCCACTTCCTTATTAAAATTCTTCAACATGAAAGTCAAACTTCTTATTCTGGCAATAAATTTTATTATCATTTTTATAATAACCAATTTTTTTCTTCCTGACATGTTTTCCCTTCCTTCTCTCATGCCTGGTAAATACCAGAAAAATCAAAGACACAGGCACTCTCTGTAGAGTGCATGTGTGTACTTAGCGATGCCCACTTTCCAGGAGCAACTCCTGCTGGCTAACTCCATGCATTTTCTGTTTCTCCTGGAATAGCTTTACTTCAGAAGATCACTTTGTCCAATGAGTTTTCTCTGGAAACCACAGTAAGCTCCACAGGTTTTTTTTATAGAACATATTACTTTCAACTTTGTTTTCTACTCAGACATAGACACACATTTCCTTTACTTCACTGTAGGAGTCTTAAAAGCAGTGCATCTAAGTTTTTCCTTATTTTCCTCTTAGCATAATGTTTTGTCATGGTGGGGTGATAAATTTTGATTAAATGAAATTAGTGCTTGACAACTGCACAGCCAGTGATTTTTTGTGTGTGTAGCCTTTAGTTTTATACTTCTAGGATCATATTTCTACAAGCATATGTTTTCTTCTTCCTTTCCAATTTGGGTGTCTTTTGCTTCTTTGTAAGTTGTGGACTTTTCATGTATGGCCTTTGTTATCTGGAAGTATTCCCCTTTGTTCTTCGTTTACTGGGTGTTTTTATCATGAAAGGATGTTGAATTTTGTCAAATGCTTTCTTTAAATCATTTGAGATTATCATGTTTTTTTTTCCCTTATTTTGTTAATGTTAATGTGGTATAATTGATTTTCTTGTTGAAGTATCCTTTCCTGGAGCATTTCAGGAATAAATCCCACTTGGTCGTGGTATATAATCCTTTCAGTTTGCTGTTAAATTCTTGATGTTTGTTGAGGATTTTTGCATCAATATTCATAAAGGATACTTTTCCTGTAGTATTTTGGTCTGACTTTAGTATCAGAGTAATGCTGGCCTCATAGATTTAATTTGCAAGTGTTCCCTCCTCTTCAATTTTTTGGAAGTGTTTGGGAGGAATGTTGTTAATTCTACTTTAAATGTTGGTAGAAATCACCAGGGACGCCATCTGGTCCTGGACTCTACTGTGACAGTTCTTTTTTTATTACTGAGTCAATCTCTACTAGTTTCAAATCTGCTCAAATGTTTTACTTCTTCATAATTCAGTCTTGGTAGGTTGTATGTTTTTAAGAATTTATTTTTTCTAGGTTATCCAATTTGTTGAATTCTATTAGTTCAACTTACTGTTTAAATTAGTCTTTTATATTCTTTTTTATTCTATAACAACATTTGTAATGTCCCCTCTTTCTTTTATAACTTATTTGATTTTTCTCTTAGTCTAGCTA